>NC_071355.1:247019432-247720682 GCF_943734655.1 Sabethes cyaneus | reverse complement strand
GAGGTAAATTGGTAGACGGCGCGAGTCCGATGCTAGTTTAATTATAGGCAACGTAAATTGAGAACTATTCAACATTTTTGGACAACATGATTGGCTCAGTCATCCTTGAGCGGATAATTTCCCAACGTGACTTAGGTGTGATGTTGGATAACAAGCTACAATTCAACGCGCATGTTGCATTAACTGCAGCCAAGGCTTTTTCTTTTCTGGGTGTCATTCGTCGCAATACAGCACTCATTATAGACGTCTCCACTGACTAGTATAGTAAACAAAGACGTGTTCCTACGTCAGCCATTGGAAGAGTTAAGTAATTATACTCAGCTATCAGTAAAACTTCATAATGATTGCCCTTAGAACCAATCAGAAATAATGCGGTCCTACAAACCAAAGGCCGGAAACTGCTGAGTTGTGAATTGAAATTTTCTTACCAATTTTTTTTGTTTAAGAAGTGGGGTCAAAAATCAGACCGATCCAGCACCGTTGACAAATTGCTCTCCCACTTGTTCTCCGCCAGTCCTTCGGTGGATTTCCTCCTTTCGTGTTCCATTTCAAAAATGGGCAAATTCACCAGCTACGCTCGATTGAGACAAACAAATCTTCTGCCGAATTCAGTTTCCGCACGAACAAGCAGCTCCGACAGCAGCTTATTGGAATATTTATACTTGGGTTGGGATGCTTTTGCTTCTCTGCTGGGTTACTTTACTGCGCTCGGTTTGAGCCCCAGGAAACCCAGTTCCGTTGAACTTGTAAGTGAGCCTGTGTGTGCGCTTGTGTGTAGTTTTTCCTCGAGCCAGCAGTTTTATTCCGAATTTCCGACGTCCTTCCTCAGTAACTAACTAATGTAGCAGCACAGCAACAGCAACAGTAGTGGGTAGAGTAGGCATGACCGGAATACTTGAGCTCAACACACAGTTTTGCCGAACCCCAGCGCCCGGCCCCGGTCGGAACAGAACGGAATTCGGTTGAGAAACGAAAGATGCAGGAAGCAGCTGAACAACTTGTTGTATGTGCTGTAAAGCGACACGACGGACTGGGTTCGGCAGCATCACCACAAAGTTGAAAAAGGGTGTGGATGCGATAGAGATAAAGTGCTCTTTTATCACGGAATAACAAACGGTGAATTATGAAAATTAAGTGCCTTGATTTACCATCACCGGCCAACATCGACACCGAGTAGTGATCCTGCAAGGAGGCTGCAAAAGGGCTCACCAGCCAGCTGCCATTACAGGAGTGTGAGAGTTGGCAGGAGAATCTCAATCAGCAGGAAGGCACATTCGATGATGGTCCTTGACTTTCCATTGCTGACCTAGTGTCCCAACTTCCCCCGCCTATTCGGTACGGGGAATGTCCGGGGCTTAGATTCACAGTAGAGCCGACCTTTCAGCAGTGGTTTAATTAGGAGCGAAATAATTTTCCATCCTTCCCTAATTAATGGCGGGGCCCCTGCTGTCAACCGAAGCACGACCACCGGGATCGACCGATGGCAAGCGCAGGCAAGTGACACAATTGCTATTACGAGGCGTTGCAGACCGGTCGGAATCAGCCTATTAAGCTGTTAATGATGCTTGGGATTAGTATTTGATTTCGGGATGATTTTTATTTTGGGTAATTAGGATGATAGAGGTTTGCGTGTGAGGGCGTCGGATATCGGGAATTTGCTTGAGGAGCATTCAGGAATTATTTTTTGTCGAATTTCGTTCCACTTCCGAAGTTGGGTATATTTGGAAGGTTTTAAAAACTCCAGTGATAGTTCACACAGTAGTCTAACTCTGTAAAATCCGTCAGATGTTTTGGAACATCAGAATTCAAAAGTTTTATTAAAAAAATTCAGACAGAAAAAACATTCAATATCAGGATTTTGTTTAAAAAAGCTTAAAGTGTATGAATAGAATAATCTCCAGTGCGCTGGTTTTTACTGAATTTTTCAAGAATCTTTCAACTCTCGCACGAAATCAATGTTTCAAATTAACGTAACAAATCAAACTATGTAATTGAATGGATAGATTAGACAATAATGAGGTAATATGCGAGTATATTAATATATAAAAGTGAAGTATCAGAAGTATATAAATATTAAAAGTGAAGTAAACATTTGGTACTCCTGCTGGTATTGATGTAAAATTATGGTCACTTTGGAGAGTTACTTTCTCTAAAACCATCAAAACCACATGAAAAAAATCTGTAACAACGTATTACTTTTGCACACTCTAGGCTCAGGAAATTTATGAGATGAAAAAAAAACAGTAGCAACAACCAACTATTTCACTAGTGAATCTTCGCCACATTGGCTGGCAAAAAAACGCTACTCGAAGGAAGCTAATCTTTTATTCAGGACATCCTCCGACATTGCTTCCTGTGCTGGCCTGTCCTGCTGCTGGGTTGTCCGAACCGCACCCGATGCAAGCCGGAACGAAACGACAGCCAACAAGCCAGAGCAGCCTAAGCCGACATGGACAGAAGAAAAATCTGACAGCTGGCTGTTATGGGTGAAGAAGCTGATGATGAAGTGATTTCGTTTCGTTTCGTTTCGTTCCGTTCGGTCTGGACCGCTGGCTGGTCGGAAACTAGCGGAAGCGACAGCTTCGTGCATACCTTTGACTGAGTGGCGGAAACGATGGACCATAACGGGCTGGGGGCTCTCGTGTTTTAAGTTGTCAGTGAACTGGAGATTCGTTGATAGTACAGTTTGGTTAGTTTGTTGCCAGACAAGACAACAGTGAAGTGACAGTAAATGACAGTAAATGGAAAAATTCGTTGCTTTAAAGAGGCTCTTTAATGTTCGGTTGGAGCTGGAAAAGATAAACAGCTTGTATTCGGTGAAAACCGTACGTAAATTTAAGCATGTCTAACGAGCCGTAATTGATTGCGGGTGTAATAAAATTGAAGTGTTAAAATGTTACCACTAAATCAGCTTGCCCCACATGAGCAGATCTGATTTGGCGGGTTGAGGGCAAACCACCGGCTGGAACCGGGGTATTCAGCAGCCACCCGTCGAGCGATGATAACAGGCTGGGGAAAATTTGCCTGCATCCGACGAGCAATCAAGCAATGTACACATACAGACGCAATTTACTCGCACACACACACATACACAGCTGAAAAGTTGTGAATCGAAGGGTAGTCGCTACCTATAGCCAGCCAGCCAGACCATTAGCTGTCAATAATTGGCAACAATAAATTATGATTTCGTTTTAATGATTCGCAGCAACAACAACTGTTTCCCAGGCGCACTCGGCATCAGTCGAGAGGCAATCCAATAAAAGTCGATCGTTATGTTTGAAGTTGAATTAGGTTCATATTTTGGGTGCTTTGACGGGTGAAGCGCACGAGGGTTTGAGGAGGTCGAGGGATTGGAGGTAACCATATTTCGATCGGCAGGATACCGACCGTTGGTTGGGGTGAGTTTGAAAAGACGATTAATAACGTTGCTGAATTAAGCTTTTTTGTTTAATCTCCCTCTGATTCAAAAAGGATTTTATTGCAACCTATAAGATATCGTTGGATTAACATAACTAGTTATTGTGCATCAAAGTAAAACCCGGTGAATGAAACAAACAAATGTGCTCTATTTAACAGTACCCATCATTAGGAAGTGTGAGACCTTTCCGGGAAAACCTGACTGGAAAATTGAGAGAGGCGTGTTGTTTTTTTTTTATTTTTATGCGTATAATTTTCCCAGTATTCAATCGACAAAAAGTCTACTAACATATTAATGATAATTCCTGCTATTGGCTGTCGTTCGATGTATCAAAGAGCGAGAGGAGGGCGGTTGCTTTTTGTAAAATAATTTGTTTTGATGGTTATAATCGTTTCGATGATATTTGATCCCCGGAGTGCTTTTATAAAGCAAAAAGCTCAGCATACCGAGTGTCGGAACTAAGGCGTAGAGTATTTTGAAGCGAAAAAGTATTCGCTTAAATACTAGCACTTTATTGCTATCGTATCATCAGATTATGATTATATTTCTGGCATGGAAAACCAGAAATACTCGTTTTCTGTATTTAGAAATAATACACCATGCAACTCCATTTTTGTTTTTGTTTTCAAAAAATTTATCTCAAGTCGCGCGGTCTAGGGGTACAGTTTAGTTCGCGTTGGAATCCAAAGTCCTTTTGGGGTATTGTAAATACGAAAAGAAAAAACTACAAGGTATTCGACTCTAAGGGTTGTACGAAAGGGTGACGTAGGACTATGTCAGATCATTAGTTCAAAGACTAATGTAAACTGCATTTCTGGCATCTGTATGTTTATAAGAATCTGTGAGTGCCATTGTTTAAGTAAATGTTTAACAGAGTAGAGCGAAATATTCAGATTCAATTCTTCATTGAATGCAATGGTGGTTTTGAAACGCCTACAACCTTTGAGACATAGAGATTTCTTTTAAAATCAATGGTGTGTATCATAAAGGTTGAAATAGTAATGAATGACCAGCCGACAGCATATTGTATTAAATATGATTATGCGTAGCTTGACATGTTTCAATAATCTTACCTTAATTCGCTTGTGGCCTTTAAAAGGGCCATTGGTTACAAATAACCAATTAGAGCCAAAGCACATGTTATGAGCCGAGAGCCTTGCTTGCTGGAGAGCCTGGGTGGCTCTTGCGGTATCAAAAATTCCTCTCCATTGCACTCGGTCCTGGGCTACTCGTCGCCAATTCGTTGCGCGCTCGAAACGCGTAAGTTGGCTTCAAACCTTGTCGAGCCATCTAGCACATTGGGCCCCCTTATTCCTGGTGCCGGGGGGGTTCTTGAAGAGAATGGATTTCACTGCACAGTCGTCCGGCATTCTGGCGACGTGGCCTGCCCACCGTAGTCTCCTAACTTTCGCCAGGTGTACGATGGGAATCTCTCCATGTAGCGCCTGTAGCTCGTGATTCATACGCCTCTGCCACTCTCCGCTTTCCGTTTGTACTCCGCCAAAAATAGTCCTCAACATCTTTTGTTCAAATACGGCTAATGCACGTATGTCTTCCGTAAGTAAAGTTACTGACTTAAGTCCGTAGAGAACTACCGGTCTGATTAGCGTTTTCTACATCGTCAACGGCGTATGCTCCTTGATCGAAGCGTGCTGCGGAAGGAAAAGTAGACTCGATTTCCAGCTTGAATACGTCGTTGGATCTCTTTACTCGTATTATTGTCAGCGGTGACCAAAGCAAAGCCTAGGTGCTACATTCCGTTATCGAAAATTGACCTTATGTTTTTATACGACAGACTTCGCAGCCAGCTGTTAGAGTGCAGGACAATTGCAGGGCCAGTAGCTACGATCCTATTGACTCTAACAGCCTCTCCCAGTCGAGATTCGAACATACAATGACTCGCTTTTAGGCCAGCGTCATACCTCGAAGCCAACTGGAAGGACCAGAGATCCCAAATATACGAACTCATCAACCGCGTCCAGTTCATCGCCGTCAATAGTCACCGTAGGAGGCAAACGTTGCCTTCTCTCGAGCCTCTTCCTACTATATATTTGGTTTTCGACGCATTGATTTGTGACCCTATCCACCTAGCCTCCGTTTTTAGTCTGGCGTAGATTACCTCCGCCATCCCAACGTTTCTAATAATGATGTCGAGGTCGTCTGCGACCTGCTAGGAATTGGCTATTCTTGCTGAAGATCGTTCCTCTCGTTTTGATGCGCGCTCCCCGAATCACACCTTCAATAGCGATATTAAATAACATACAGCACAGTCCTTCCCCTTCCCGGAACTCTCTGCGCGATTCGTAAAGGCTCGAGAGTGTCTCCGAAACGCGCACGTAGCACATCGCTCGCTCCAGAGTAGCTCTGATCAGCCGCGTCAGCTTGTTCGGAAAACCGTTTTATACTAGTACATTCATTAAGACATGAAGTGTCAGATGAGTTATAAGCACAAAGAGACAAAATTAACAAACATCATTAATGAACAACGAAAACAGTAAGATTTCCAGTATACTGCCTTGAGGGACCCCAGAATTGTTACTGAACCAGCCAGATTAAGATTTAATTTTACAGCAATTTTTCACAGCAAAATAATAACTACGTTATTTTTAGATTTAGATAGAAATGAAAATGAAAATGAAGCAAAATGAAAAAACAAAGTAAAAAGTTTTACAAAAAGCCACGAATATAGCAAAGAAAAACTGAGATATGAATGAAAAATGTCTCAAAAACAGCAGAAAATTGGTACAAAAATTAAAACCCCAAAAGAATGTAAAGACAAATGTAAAGACAAATCAGACCCAAAAGCACGAAGCAAAAAGCATAAAAATGACTAACTAATCTCAAGCAACATTTCAAAAGGTTCAATGTGCAAATGAGAGATTCTCTTCGTGTCTCCTCTCTTACGCTTATCCCGCTGATGCAAATGTACTTGAATGCATCTGTTTAGCATGAAACGGTTGCCGGCGTTATTGGTTAGCTAATCTTTAAGAAAAATTGGGTTTAAATTTGTCTATGCAGCCGTGGGAAGCGTAATAGAGACGCAATTCGCTCATTGGACCTTCTGACATGTTGCTCGTGAAATATAAAACCAAATAATACACAAATGATATAGATTTGGCACTTATAACGGTATTAAATTATGTTTAATCGATTTTTTAGTCTAGAATCTCAATATTTCAAAATATAAGTGCGCTATTTTACAGGGTGAGTAGTAATAATTTTCAGCGTTTTCTGAACGTGTTCCATAAAAAAGGAGACAAACGTAACGTGGCCAACTATCGCGGGATCACATCGCTTTGTGCAGGTTCCAAACTACTCGAAATTCTCGTTGGAGATGTCCTGTTGTGTGCTTCCAAATCATATATTTCCACGGATCAACATGGATTCTTTCCTGGGCGATCTATTGACACAAATCTTGTTCAATTTACGTCGCATTGCCTGACAAATATTGAAAACGGTAATCAAATAGACACAGTATACACTGATTTAAAGGCAGCTTTCGACCGTGTAGACCATCGAATACTGATTGCGAAAATGGACCGACTAGGTGCTCCACCTTTCCTTACACATTGGCTGGAATCATACCTGATAAATCGTCGTCTTTGCGTCAAGCTCGCTACCGTGCAATCTGATTATTTCACAAACAGTTCTGGAGTTCCTCAAGGGAGTAACCTCGGACCATTATTATTCTCGATGTGCTCTGGTGCTTCCATCTGGACTACGCCTGGTGTATGCTGACGATCTGAAGATATACATCACTATACGGAGCGTTGAGGACTGCAAGGAATTTCAGCGGATGATCGATTATTTTCAAGACTGGTGCCTGAGAAATCGCATGACGATTAGCGCTCAAAAATGTTCTATAATTTCGTTTAGCCGTAAAACCGCACCGATCACATGGAATTACCACATCTGTGGTACTCAGCTGGAGCGTGTAGATACTGTGAAGGATCTGGGAGTCATCTTGGATACGCGTCTCACTTTTCGCGATCATTATTCTAGTATGATTGCAAAAGCAAATCGCAATCTAGGATTCATCATGCGGACAACGAAAGACTTCACGGATCCACACAGCTTGCGATCATTATATTTCTCTCTTGTGCGATCATCCGTCGAGACTGGTTGTCTAATATGGAGTCCTTATATGGATCTTTGGATTGCCCGAATTGAAGCTGTCCAGAAGAAGTTCACAAGATTTGCCCTCAGACTGCTTCCGTGGAATAACGTAGCCAACATGCCTTCATACGATGTCCGGTGTAGATTGCTGGGAATAGTTACTCTACGCAGCAGACGTGACTCCATCAGAGCAATATTTGCCGGAAAACTGTTGTTGGGCACCATTGATGCACCTAACATTCTATACAAATTAAATATCAACGTGCCATCAATCTCTTTACGCCGGAGAGACCTGCTGAGACTGGAGTTCCGGAGAACGGACTACGGACGCAACGAACCGATTATCTCGATCTCTCGTCAGTTCAACGAAGCCTACGATCTTTTCGACTACACTATCTCGGCATCGGCTTTCAAAAACAGATTGAAACGACGCTCTTTGGAATCGTCAGTTAGGAGTGGATAGCCGCTCAAGGCGAAAGGACGCATATTTGTTATATTATATCTGTTATATTAATGTCTTCCGTAAATTTTGTTGTATTATGTGAAAAAATGTGGGGTTTTTACGCGTTGTATGTGAGCCAGTTGCCAGGTTCATATACAAAGGCTTTTCCCCATCGTTCTCTCATCAAGACAGCAATGTCAAATGATGTCGAAGAAATAAAGAACTATAAAGAACTATAAAATGGGTTAATCACAGATATGTCTTAAAAAGATAGCGAATTTAAAGGAAACCAGATCAATCTAGATGGTCAAAGAACTGGAAATTTCCCAGTCAACCAGGAAGAATGTTTCATGAAGCATGATCATCGATTGATTCCGTACAAAAACAACGGGTGCATGGGTTTGACTGAAAAGCAGAAGATTGCAAGAGTCGAAAGATATCGGCAGCTGCTCAAGCGGTACTGTGATTGAGAAATTCTGTTTGTGGACTAAAAAAATGTTCCTGCTACAGAATCACCACTATCAACAAAATGATCGGATATATGCAGCACATCTTTCCGATATTTCACGGGACAAACTGGCAGTTCAAAGGGTTCAGATTGTTTGCAGTATGGGGATGTTTCTCTAGAAAGTTGTGTATTCCATTGCTGTTTATGATGATGATGATGATGATGATGATGATGATGATGATGATGATGATGGCCCACCAATTACCCCGTACATGGGAATTGGGCGAATTTATTTATTTAGATATTTAAATTGTTTTGTCTTTCCACTTGTTTTCACACATACACTTTCTTCAATTGCCAGTTTATCAGTTTTCCTGATTCACTTCAAATAGTTTTTATATTCTTATGTACGTCCATCAACCTATTTAAATTTTTTACTGTTTGCAATTTTAATTAAACCGTATTTAACTTCATCTACCTGGGGAATGGGACTATTTCAGGAACAGATCCTATCCCCGCACGTATGAGTCCGTTGAAGGGTTATACCGCGCCCTAACTCGCGTTGCTTTGGTTGAATTGCATACGTGGCTCAGAGATATTTATTATGGCTATTGTCTTCATCATCATCAAAACAAATGTCATTACAAAAAGTTTTTACACATAACATACATTCACAAAACCTTATTCACTATTACACTCTTACATATATAATTTCACCACACCGTTAAGTTTTCTAAATCATGGTTTAAAAATTCAGTAGCAGCAATAGCATTGTTGGAGGCAATAAATATCACAATATCGTCAGCAAACAAATTAATTTCACAGTGTTTCAAAATTTTCACGTCGTTTATATAAAGAACGAATAACAAAGGTCCTAATACGCTTCCTTGTGGAACACCGAAACTAGTTTCTTTGGATTCAGATATCACAGATTTGTATCGTGTTCGCTGACATCGATTATCCAAATATGATGAAAACCATTCTAATGCAGTGTCAGTTATACCATATTTACTGAGCGTTTTTCGGAGATTACAACGTGAAATAGTCTCAAAGGCTCTTTTTAGATCAAGAAATACAGCGACTACTGTGCATTTCCTTTCTAAGAATTCTTGCCATTTCACGAGGATAAGATTTAATGCTGTTTCACAAGAATGTGCTTGAACCTGTTATGTGTATATATTATTGAACCTGTTGTTAAAATTAACACTAAATATTGCATTGATAATGTTTTGAAGAACCATTTGCTTCCCATCGTCAAAAAACACTACAAGAATGCACAACTCCAACAAGATTCTACACCGTCTCACCAGGCGAAAGCTACACAAACTTGGTGTGTGGACAATTTTCCGGATTTTATTTCTTCGAAAGGGTGGCTTGCCTCTTCGCCTGTTTTGCATCCTCTCGACTTCTATGCATGGGGTAAAATGCTAGGCTAACTAGGCAGCACCAAAGGATTGACTGTGGATATGTTCATGCAACGCAACGTTCGGAGAAGATTTGGGATGAAGTGCCTCAGTATATCGTGCGTGCCAGCTTTCCAACAACGATTGCAACAGGTAACACTATAATTGCTTACTGGTAACTTGTTTTGTGATTGACTTTACTGACAGTTATTACTACTCACCCTGTATATCATACCTGAAATAAAAGATATATAAAACACGTCAATTTCAGAGCATCATGTTGGAATTGATTCACAAATGGCATAAATAAAATATTCATGAGATACAAAACCGATACAAAAATCGTACAAAAATAAACGCAAAAATGATGCATAAATTTACAAAAATGATGCAAAAGACTCTTATATAATACAACACGATAACGATATGATACAAAAACTGATAGGAGCAGTTATAAAATCGAATAAAAAATTATAAGTAGCTAATATTCTAAAATTACACAAAATTATTCAAACAGTATAAATATGACTCTTAAATGTCTTGGACACTTTACTTTTTGTTCTTACAAAGTATAAAAATTACCTTTTTGCCGACCGGTTTCGGGTAAGTAGTTACCCATCTACGGGGCCGAGTCCAACTAATTATGTTGATGAGAGCAGCTACATACTTAACTTTGTTAAGCCGAAGAGCGGCGATACTATTGGAGCATCATCCTCGTTCATCAGTGGCCGCTCAGCTGTGAGGATGTGTAATGTGTAATTCAAATGTGATGATTTCCGTACATTTTTTAAAAGTTTAGCACTATTCCAGTTTATCACATGTTCACTGCTAATGGCTCTGCTCCAATAGTATCGCCGCTCTTCGGCTTAACAAAGTTAAGTATGTAGCTGCTCTCATCAACATAATTAGTTGGACTCGGCCCCGTAGATGGGTAACTACTTACCCGAAACCGGTCGGCAAAAAGGTAATTTTTATACTTTGTAAGAACAAAAAGTAAAGTGTCCAAGACATTTAAGAGTCATTCTAGTTCTTACGTTAGCACGACTACGTAATTGAAAGTATAAATATGATATAAAATGAGCTAAACTGATGCGGAATAAAAAGTTTCACAAAAATAACACGAAGAAATATAAAAGTTTGATAAAACTACACAAAAATGAAACAAATCACAAAATTATTTCGAAGGTAGGTAATATAAAAATTTCCTGAAAATGATAAAAAAAACAAATAGACAAAGGGCAAATACCGTTCATATAATGACTAAGACTTCAACACATCCGTAGATGTTGAAGCGGAAATTGATCTTGGCTTAACTTTGCTTCATATCAGATTAAAGTTATACCTAATTGTAGCTCAACTTTGTTTCTGTTATTCCTTAAAGCTGATTCAGGATATGTGTCGAACTCAATGCCATGGCAGTTTCATGCAGCAGCATTTTTTCCAATTTTTGATGTCTCACTTTGTTAGTCTTTGTAGAATTCAATTTACCTTGGAGTGGTGAAACAAAGTAAGTAAAAGAATATTAAAGCATAAATTGAGAATAGCAAAATTCCAATTAGTACTTTTGGTACGGCAAAAATGAAATTGGAAAATACCGAAAATTTAAAATAAACGTGCCTGCTAGATAAATCTATTTATTTTAACTTGTTATTGATTTTTACTTGAATTTTAGTTGGTAATGCTCATCTCTAATTGACATATAATATTGTCCCGCTTGGTTTAAAATTCATAAGTTAGAACAGAACCAATAGATTACGTAATTTCATGAATATTTTTTAATGTGCAAAAAAAGAAGGAAAATCAAAATGATATGATTCAGTGCAGATTTGCGAAGCAGAACAAAATGCAACTACGGATTTTACACGTTACAAGCAGAAGAAAATATTCGTAACTCACTCAAAACTGCGATATGCTAAGCAGTGGAATAAATCAAATAACCGGCTATTTTATTCGAGCTCCGAAAATTCACCCAGCCAGCAGACAGGTTCGGTTCAACTTGTGCATTTGAATAATTCAAAGCATACATGCAAATGCAGCACTCACTCTCTCACTCTGTCTCTCGCTCTGCCGTGGTCGAATGAAATCAGTCTTGAAAACAGATTCCAATTTATTTTGTGCCACTGTATCACGTGAATTATGCATCAAGAAACAATCATCGTGCTGCCCCCGAGTTGAACAGGCAGGGGGGGCGGCGGGGCAGAAATTACATCCATCCTTGCCTCGTAGGGTCTCGTACCTACGGGCCAAACCAGAGCGGGTCGGGTCAGGTACGTTCCTAAAATACCACAATCCGAAAATAAAGCTCCCAGTTGCATGCTGATGGAAATGTTTCCCCGCAATAAATTTGCAAATAGACATCCACGCGTCCGCTGTGAGATAGGGAGCAGCGAGTAAAGCTCGAGAACCGACAACAAAAAAAAAGGCACAAGCTCATATGCATAGTTGGCCCATATATCTTGCCCCGAATTTGGCAGCTAGACGGGCACGGTGCTCGTGTCGACTGCTTGCAATCCAGGTTTTTCGACACCTTGCCCCTAAGGGGTACAGATGTTCTTTGTGAAAGGGTTCGTGTTATTTTTGCTCTCCCGTGTGCCTCGGTTGAGTCGAGTAAAGTGGCCTCGTTTGCATGCTACTCTTTTTATTCGACCGTTTGCTGCCACCACCGTACCGTTGCGTTGCGTTGCTAGATCGAAGCCTCGGCATCCGAAGCTTCCGAGGACCAATTCTCTGGTGGCGGCAGCTCGACCGCTCCGGAAAGATGAAAATAAGCGGGAAACAGCGCCGGATATGAATGCTTTATTTGGATGCTTGCAAATCGGATGAAACTTGTGAGCTGAATTCGGGATTGAGCTGTTCCGGCATGACCAGTGAAGGAAGTTGAATTAAAATTGATCTTTCAATAGAAATTCATTTTTAGGATGATTTCTGCAGCGGATCAGTTGGCTCGAATTTTACTGAAAATCGCAGCTTTCGTGAACATTTCCGGTAATATAGACACACGCCACTAATTGATAACATTTTTTCACCAGCCGCCATGAAGTCGGTAACAACGAAAATAATCCGTACTTTTTTTTTGCTTTTTTTGCAGGCAAACAAACACGCGCTCACGAAAGCCCACCCGACTTCAACAACGGTAAGTACCTACCGACCGAAAAAAAAGCCGGCTCGCTACCATCCTCCAGTTTTTCACCTCACACGGCCCACAGTTTTCCCGATTTGTGCATCATCGTTCATTGGAACAGTAAATCCCCATTTCCTAAATGAAGATAAACACGTTTCACGCATCCCCAAGGGCTCCCGAAGCTTTTTCGATTTTCCATTTTGTCTTTCCTGTACCGTGGAAGATCACGTAATCACTACTTTATTAAAAAATGTTAATATTTTTATAAATTTTAGACTCTGTCGACTGTTAGTTTCGTAATTTTTATCGTATTTTTTTTGGTCTTTTCAGTCTATTACGGAAATTAGAACTGGCTTTTTCAATTCACTCCGACGTTTCGACTATTTATTTTAGTATCCTTGAAAAAGACTAAAATAAATAGTCGAAACGTCGGAGTGAATTGAAAAAGCCAGTTCTAATTTCCGTAAAAGACTGAAAAGGCCAAAAAAGTACGATAAATATTTTTATAAAGTTCCAAAATACTGCTTCGTGAATTGAAACAGATTGTTGCCTCTGGTTTCCATTGAACGGTGTACGAAGCGGCTGCCTCACTTTTTCTCGTACGTGTATGGTCCTGCTCGCTGTGTGTATACAAACGAATCCGGGATTTTCCGGCGAGCCGAAAAAAACACACAGTCCACCATTAAACAAAGCCTTCACCCACCGGCGGACAGATCCGTCGGATAACAATGTGTTACACTGGCGAAATCCGGTGTGTCGTCAGTCAGTGTTGGGATGCTCCGTACTTTCGTTGAATCTTTTCATTCCTAACTGACAGGAAAGAAAATCCCCAGACAGGAGCAACTGCTTAATTGCTAACCGGGGATTATTGGGAGCTCCTTCCAGATTCAAACATACTGGGTAGATAGGTATTCAGTTAAAAATCCATCATTTCAAAACGGGACACCTCTTCTACAGTCGATGTGACCAATAATTGTTCATTCAACGTCGGCTAAAACGTCCATTTTGCAATTGAACGAACTGTCCTGCTCGAAATAATTCACACAGGCACACACGCGCGCGGTTCCATTTCCGTGTTTGACGCTTAGCACATTGGCCTGTCGCGTTGTTGGTCGGTCGGATGTGATGTTTCCCTTTTTTTCTGTCCTCTCATTCACAAAATCCCCATTCTACACATGTTGACACACAGCATTTAGTCGCGCGTTTTTTATTTTCTCATTTGTCCAGCACTTTGTTTGCGAAAGGATTCATTCATGACATGTTGAGCTATTCTAAACTGATGGTCGATCTTTTTTCTCCTGTTTTTTTTTTCTTTCTCTCTATCCCATTGGACCGAAACCGGCAATGACAGAAGCAAACTTTCCCCGATTTGCCGAACCGATTCCCAACACAACGGTTACCATCGGTCGGGACGCACTGCTGGCATGCGTGGTGGAAAATCTCAAAGGATACAAGGTAAGTCGAGAGTTCTTGCTGGACAAACAAAAGAGCAAACAAATCATGGTTTGAAAGTCGAGTTTTTAAAAGAGTTATAGGGTATGTTGCTGCTTCGTCGTAATTGCCTATTCCCGTCCTATCCAACACAAATTATTAAAAATACCTGCATTTTTATGACACACAATGCAAAACTAGTTATTCCCTAATATTTTAGTTTGTTGTCTATCATACGCGATCAATCAAAGTGAGCTGAGATCTATGCAAATACTTTTTATCATTAAAATTTTTTTCGTGCGACGAAGAAGAAAATGTCGACTAATCGTTTTAATTTCCGTCATTCATAAATGAAAATAACTCCCGCAAGGCAAGGTCGTTATTTTACAGCCAAGAAAACTTGCCTGACCTGCAAAAATTTTGCAGAATAACATTTTTCATGCCGACTTACACAAATACATGCGCGTTAGCTTCGTAAACACTGTTGTGATTTTTAGTACGAACGATGAAAAATTTTTATGGAAGGATTTTAAAACGGTACGACGAATTTAAGAAATAAAGTCAGACGCGTAATTTCAATAATACGCTTTAATAATCGCTTTTCAGTAATTTCAAAGTTCACGGTTCGGAAGGTAAGTGTGTTCTAGTCAAATCAGCACAAAAACTTTTGAAGTATTCATTAAATGCATCCAACAAATGCTGAAAATTAGAATGACTTTACTTACTACGACGGGAATTAGAAATAAACCTTATTAAAATTTTGAACAAATATATTTGAAGTGGTGAAGATTTCGCTCGTGATTCATTTAAAAAAGTTGACCGCTATTTAATCAGCTGAAGTAAAATCATTGATTAGTGCGTGTACCTCATTAGATATAAATACATTAGGCATAAGCAGCGATACGCATAATGTGCGGAAATTATAATGCATGGCAGGCATAATGGACGTTGGGCATATTCAACGCCGAACCGCGTTGTGCCAAATAGCATTATACTAAATTGGCGGTCATTGTTCATTGAAAAGCGAAGTTTTATAAATTATGTCTAACGTCCATTATGCCAAGCGCCCGCATGTTTAAAATCCATACGCCTTTTTTCGCCAAGTGGCAGTCACACCGGACGCGCCGGCCACGTCCTTGCAATCAGGTGGGATTGAGGAAGGGATGTTAGTGTAATCTTTGCTGCTTTATGGACCGTGTTAAACTCTGCAACCCCTGAAACAAGCTGGAGTGAAAGCGTAAAAAGTGAAGAAACTTTCGTTAGTGCCTTTAACGTATTTAAAGACGACAAAAATGTTCTTGAGTCTTAAAAGAAATCGGGTGGCGGAGTACTTATAGCTTTGTCGTTTAACATCAATCACACAGCAATTGAATATTCTTTATTTATACACGAGTACCAAAGACCCAACGACTGCGAGTACGAAGAAGTTTTTGAACACGAAAAAGCAAACTATGGAAGAATAAGACGTATAATAAACTGCGTTAATTGCCAACTTATTCTCAAGAATGAAAAAAATGTGGAAGCTGCTGTAAACATATTTTATGAAACTTTATTAGAAAAAATGTTACAGATCATACCGTCAAAGAAAAGAAGACGTTACAAAACTACAAAGAGTCCAGTCTGGTATAACAGCCAGTACAATTGATGTACGGTACAGTGAAGAGTACAATTCTAAAATTGAACTTAAAATAAGGTCTTTAAAACTTCTTTGAAAACTTTGTGAAAACCAAACACAAATCTGACAATTTTCCATCCATAATGCATCTTGATGAAAATGTTGAGGATAGCTCGGAAAGGATTTGTAATGTATTCGAAAAATTTTCTCTAGAAATCTATACAAACATTTTCTGAAACATAGGAATTAGGAATGTTTAATGGATATTAGCGTCAACGAAGTTCAGGCTCAGGATATTTTGCAGGCTTTAAAAAATTTAGATGTCCCAGAAGTGTGGGGATTGACTACCCATGGAACAGACTGCATTGACATCCCAATGCGGCTTTTCTACCTGCAATCAGGCTTGGCATACACTTTTCGCATCGATTTTGCTCTTTTGATTACTGCACCTCAGCGAAGCAGAATTTTAAAAAGTGGTGTATGGGGCATTTGGAGAGCTGGTAATTATCTATAATATTGCTGAAGAAAGTAAAGCTTTATCTTTAGTATTTACGCCGCTGTAGGGCTGCAATGCCGTTGGTAGCCAAAAGAGCGCTCTTTTTGCTACCAACGGGGTAGCAGCCTTACAACGTCACAAATACAAAAGATAGAGTTTTACTTTCTTCAGCAATATTATAGATAGCTACAAGCTCTATAAATGTCCTATACACCACTTTTTCAAATTCTGCTTCGCTGAGGTGCAGTAATCAAAAGAGCAAAATCGATGCGAAAAGTGTATGCCAAGCCTGCCTGCAATAAAATTGGAATTGAGCCAGGACTCTTGGAATACCGTGACAAGTATTTAACAAATAATTAAATTTAACGAAAGAACTCGCAACTAATTCGTGTCATTTCTGGGTTCCCTCAAGGCTCTCATTTGGAACCTCTTCTTTTTGTCTTGTATGTAACCGACATTTCCTTTATTCAAAAGGGGTTTGAAGTGCTAATATATGCCAACGACATGAAGCTCTTTTTGGAAATAAAGAATGAAGAAGACTTTAATGTATTCCAGAATGAGTGTATTGAGTGTATGAGTGTATATTCTACATTTAGCTATCATACGAAGCGCGCTGATTGGTTATAAACATATAAACAAAAAGCGTTGTAAATATGCAATGGTTTTATTTGTAAACGCTATCATTCCACATTGTATTAACTCAGCTACACTTTTATCAAAACTGAATCTGTATACACCAACTAGACAACGTCATAATCGAATTTATGCGAAACTTGATCCATTGAATCGAATAATGGCATCATGCAATCAATATATCCCGCCACATATACCCCCCTCCGACACACACAATTTGAACGTCACTCAAATTTAAACAAAAAAAAAATGAAATAAAAATGACAAAACGAAACAAGCCATAGGCGTAGCACTACGTAAGTCTCTTTGTAGTGATAATAGTATGTATCCATGCATGTAATAAAACGATTCTTCAAGTATAGGTACATGCGACATGCAGGATGCAGCATATATACATGCTACATGCGTTGTATGTAACATTTTTTTATCAAAGTAGTAACATTGTATATGTTCAATCCTCATTAGATTTCAGAGTTATTTTCTGTGCATTTGGAAACAATCTAACAAAATCAAGAACAAAAACTATTGCTTTTCTGTTATCCTACAGAAATTAAAGATTGCTTTTATTACCAATCGTTCTAAAGATTGGATATCACCAATTCGATCCCATTTTATCAGCAGCACATCTTTTCACTACAGTTCCAATGAAATGGCAAACATGCGCATCCCTTTTTGTATCCACAGAATTATAATATAACCGAACGCTACAGCTATAGCGCACTTTTCCAACACAGATATCAATTTCGCCTAGGTTTAATCCGCTCGCCGTAAAGAACTTGCGGTCTGTTGGGACTAGAAACTTTTGACAATTTTTTCTGGCACACTTCCCTAACACAGTTATCAAACCGGTCTAGATTAATAAAAAAAATTGTTGGAACGAGAGAGCTCTGTCACTATTTTTGGTGTACTTCCCGTGCACAGACATCAAAATGATCTAGGTTTAATTGCGGAGTTAAGAAATCTGGTTGGGACGAAGAGACCTTGTCATTTGTTCTGGTTTACTTCCCAAGCGCAGATGTTAAATTGAAGTAGGTTCAATCGTCGCTAATCTTCGACCTAATGAGACGGGAAGATTTTGTCACTTTTTTTTTCTAAAATCACGTTAAAACTGGCGTCTTTTTTAACCAATCCCGAAGTGAGGATTTCCAGTTGGACAATGCTTCATCATTTTCAATTTTTCAATAATGAAACCTCAAGAATTAATATTTTGCTTCATTTGTGTCGACGCATAGATTTTGCGATCGATTGGAGCAAGAATATTGAAACCGATCGGGAAACCGCAAAAAGGCGACAAGTTGAACTGAGAACTATCGAACGATCACCGTTCTCGATGCCGTCTACAAAGTTCTGTTCCAAGTCATTTTTCGCCGACTATCACCAATTGCGAACAGATTTGTGAAAATTTATCAGGCCGGCTAGGTCGAAGGACGGTCTATAACGGATCAAATATTTACACTGCCGCAGGTCCTCAAAAAAGGGTCGTGAATGCAGAGTTCTCACGCTCCATTTGTTTGTTAACTTTAAAGCCGCATATGTTACATGGATATTATCGACAGAACATCTGTGGCGTGGCTAAACAGTACACCAAACTAAAGCGCGAAGCAGACAAGATTGGCTTAGAGGTAAATACGTCTAAAACAAAGTACATGCTGGCCAACGGAACTGAGTCTGACCGACGCCGCTTGGGGCGTAGTGTAATGATCGACGGCGATGAGTTTAAGGTAGTTGATTAATTTGTCTAGTTACCTTTGCTCACTGGTAACTGGACAATGATACCAGTCGTGAGATTCGGAGACATATTATCAGCGGAAGTCGTGCTTAATGTGGACTTCACAAGCAATTGCGGTCGGGCAGACTAAGTCCTCTGGTTAGACCAGGTGGACCGTCCACTGTAAATGACTGCGAAATTTTCCGCACCGTTTATTTTCATATATCTGGGTAGAGCGTTAGATATGAAAAACGAAAAAACAAGAAATTGGACTTTTTTTTACCTGGAGCTCTTTCAGATAATTACTTTTGCATGAAAATTAAAACTTGAGCTCCTTTTGAGTGTACTTTCATGAAACAATAGTCATTAGTTTGATCGCATCGTTTTTACGATGTTGCCCGTTCGAGGGTCTAAATTGGCATTAAAAAATATTTGCGACCATAAAGCGTACTAGTTGGTACTAGTCGTAAAGTTTAAAAAAAATGTTCCTGCTTTGTAAATGCTTTCCAAATTGCATCGAGTAGTGACGATCGCCATGAGCAGGTGCAAACATGGCTTCAGGGGCAAGATTTTTAGCAAGTAAGTCAGCAAACTATGTGTTTATAGACCAATGATGTAACTCATTCTTGGTTCAGTCGTATTCAAGTTGAGTCACGGCTGTTTTCAAAATATCCTGAAACTGCAGTGACTAAAATGGCATAAAAAACGGGCATACAGTTGATAAGAAATTGCTACCAATTTCATCTACGAAGAGAGAAAGTAAGATCATGCATCCAGTTACAATTAATATGTTGCTTATCACTATCTATTTTTTTGTTATAGAATCATTGCTTATAGGTGGAGCGAATCAAGCTACCAATTTTCTTAGTAATTGTTTACGCATTCTCAATTCTGGTTCTGATTCGAAATTTGGTCCCCTATAAAATGGGATGGCTGTGCGAGTCCAACATCAGTGCTTAACGAACAACTGTCAAACATGGTCGCAAAATTCGTGCTGCTTCCAGTTGTAGTTGCAGTCGTCGCAATAATTAATACTTCCACTGCAGAAAGCAACGAAAGCATTTCTAATCCAGGATTTGGATACGAATTAACCGTTGCTGGTTTAGAGGCAATTAATATAAAGTAAGCAAAAATTGCCACTTGCATTTTGAAGCATCACATTTTTCTATTTCATTTTTAGTATGCAACAAAACAATTTTCGTTCCCACGAACTTAATTCTAAAATCGAGAGTTTAGAGAAAATGGTACAACGAATTGAAACTCTTGTTACAAAACAATTTCGGCACGTCAGCATTCTGGAAGAGGAAATCACTAAATGTTTACATCCTGCGGAGACAACTTTGCCAGAAACGTGCGCAGATATATCGGATCGTCCATCTGGGATGTACCGCATTCAGCCACAAGTGGGATTTTCCGATCCTTTCGAAGTTTATTGCGATCAGGAATACGAAGGCGGCGGCTGGTTGGTTATTCAAAATCGACATGATGGCTCGGTTGATTTTTTTAGAGGTTGGAAGGAATACGAAGTCGGCTTCGGAGATCTCCGGGGAGAATTCTGGTTAGGCTTGAAAAAAATTCACGAGATAACGTACGCTAAACCTCACGAGCTGCGTATTATACTGGAGGACTTTGATGGGAAAGTTGCTACGGCGCAGTATGACCGATTTACAGTAGGAGGAGCAGAGACGAAATATGTTTTGCGCAGTTTGGGAAACCACACTGGAACGGCGAGAGATTCACTTCGCAACAGTGCGGGGATGAAGTTTACGACGTTTGATAACGATAATGATGAGTGGGGAGATGGTAATTGTGCAGACCGATGTAAAGGAGCTTGGTGGTATAATAACTGTGTTTACAGGTACGCCGAGTGCATTATTGGGTTATTCGTTGGTATTTATTTTAACTTTTACCGTTGCAGTAATTTGAACGGGCTGTATTCGGGAGGAAGCCAGCGAAACACAGGCTATGTCACTATTATGTGTTGGAATTATATTCGTTTTTGCATCAGTCTGAAACGATCGCGAATGATGATAAGAGTTGTTAATAAGGTTTAAAATACTTACACAAACAATTGAAATAAATTATATAAATGTCAATGAGTCTTCCTGTGAGTTTGTCTATCCGCTATAGACAACGACAATTTCACGAAAATTAGCATACAGGGACTACTGGGTCCGTGGAGTGCTTTAGTGCCCTCAGATTTACTCTACATGAGCGGCGTAGCAAGGAGGGGAAACCTGGAAATTAAATAAAATGAAAACTTATCCAATTTAATACTATTATGTATATTTTATTCTTGACAGATACGTACTTCGCCTACGACTTGCAGGCTTCCTCAGTGTCTGTTTTCGAACTCGAAGTTCGAAGCAAGTCGTAGACGAAATACGTATCTGTCAAGAATAAAATATACATAGTAGAATGAAACTGGATAAGTTTTCTTTTTTTTTATTTTCGATGTAAAAAAAAGATCTAGTAGAAAGGCCAGGTCACGCCGCTAGGTGGATTAATTCGGCTTTTTTTTTGTAAAATTTGGTCGATGTAGTTTTTAGTCAAATTTTTGTTCGTCAAATAAATAAACATACGCTCCCTTGCCGTGTTCGAGCGAAAGGTACTGCGGGGCTGTTTGGAGATATACCCATCGTTCATCCGACAAAAGTCGGACACGTCATAAGGATGCCGGAAGACAGTGCGACGAAAATGGTTCTCTTCAACAATCCCACCGGCGCCAGGAACAAGAAAGGTCAACATGCAATTTGGCTCGATCAATTTGGCGACAAATAACGAACAAATATTTAGTTTTACGATTAATAGAGTATTTTCATATTTTTCAAAGTTGTGACAATTGTCTTCACTTTAAAAACTATAACTTGCAGCCAGTCTAAACTGTCGATTTTAATACATACATAGAATGTATTGCTCTAGTTGTCATCTCGGCAAAATAAAATGGGCTTACGTTGATAACCGGTACAAAAAAATAAATCAGCTTGTCCGATGAATAAAACATCCCGCACTTGAAAGGCAAATTTCCCCTCTTTATATAGATTCACCGTGGAACGCGGAATCCTGCAAGAACAGCAGAAAATCTACTATTTTTTGCTCTTTAATTCAATTATGGACCAAGAGCAAAGAAAAATCATTACTCGTCATAATTCTGTCGTTTGTCTTCTTGCTCGCTTTTTTTTGTCAATTCACGGCTTAGCATTACGTGTTGTTCCTCGACGCAATTCATATTCAACGAAGGCTGCCCCCGCCCCGGTTCGCTTTTTTACTCCATTGGCCGCTGCCGATGTTCGCTTCCCAGGACAAATTGTTCGCAGGATGAATTTCGAATTCTCCTGGCGATTTAACGCCGTAGGAGAAATCCCACTTCGGTGTCAGCAATCATTCAGACTGGCGGAATACGTAATGTACTGTGTCGGCGGCAGGTGTCAGCCTCGTAGCATTCGAGCTTCCGACGACGATCCTATAATTACGGTCTGTTTAGTCGAGCCGGTTTGTTTACTTTGTCAGTGCTTCTGCTTCATTTGGGTTTCATTTCGATTGAAGAAACGGGCTTCTGTTGTATACTTTAGAATAAAATTAAATAATGGGGGTCAAATCCAATGAAATCCTATAACCGAAAGCTGCTAAAGCAATGGAAACAGCACGGAAACGTTGGTTTGTGCCAGTTCAGTCCTATCATGCTGTCAATATACCGGATAATCTAATACTTTTCGAATGAGCTCGCACTACTCCACCTCTTCGTTATTAGTTAATGCCGAACCTGACGGAGGTCTAAACGAGTATAAAAATAAAATTACCGAAAATAATTCCCAGTTCCGGGCGTCCATTTCCCAATGGAGGCAGCCCGAAAAGCTCGAGTTACCTGACTTCCTCCTGCAGTTTTTTTTTTGTGATCCTACAGAACGAAAAGACCAAAAAAAGTAGCTACATCCACTACACTGCTCTGGTTTCACTGCACCGAGCCAGAACAGAAACAACAGTATCAAATAACGATCGAAATCGGGCAACAAAAACAGACATCCGCACTCAAGCTGTGAGAACAGAACAACAGCGCACTCACAATCGCATCAGACCGAGGCAACATGGCCCTTTGGGATTGGCTACCACCCACCCACCCTCTCCTGGCATGGGCTGGGTGGGGATAAATGGAACGAAAACAACAACATAAAACACGACGTGACTGGACTATGAATTTTAATAATTTTTCTCGCCATCCAACCGTTTTTCGGCTTTCGGTTTCCGATCCCGAACGATGGGAAGCAAGGATAATTGAGCCAAAGTTTTTCTGTAATTGTGCTCAGTGGCAATGCACTTTTTTTCAATTAACATTTTTTAAAAAGTAAAACTGAAGTGAAGAAACTGTTATTTTAACTATCCTGTGAACGTTAAATAGCAATGTAGGTGAAAATTCAAATGGTTTTGGGAAACCCTAACGATCGGGACGTCTCGGCTATGGTTGGAGTACGTATCTAGATACTTAGCAAAGTGGATACTACTTTGCTACATTTTCCAGCCAGGATGCTCGAAGCTATTGTGGCGCATCATCCAAATGGTTCCTCTTTTTGCTTGCGTCGAGTTACGATTGAAATATCGTAGGAGTTTCGTGCTTGTTTCGTACCGACGACCGACTGGCATGTTTCAACCCTTTTCTTTTCGGTTATGATGCATATGTTCTTTCGGTGTTTACGCGATGCTTAACATGATGCTTTCTGGGAAGAAAGTGCCCCCGAAAAGCTGGTGGTGGCAAAAAATAACAAAAATGTAATACAGACCTGCTTAGTGGAAATTGTTTTGTAAGATTTGTGCTTATTTGAATATTTTATTTCACTCTTTCAAGATTATTCATACCTATTTGCACTGTGTGCACTAGCGTGCTCAGACCTAAACAAAAGGTGGGACCTCCGATGTTACAGAAAAATGTTTTTGAACTGAACGGACTAGCGAACAATTAGGAGATTTTAAATATAAAGCTAAGTTCTCTGTTATCTTTCGTCAAAATATCGCTGTAGTGAGGTTTGAAATTCAGCTCGCAGTCACGTATCTCAGGTGTCAAATGTAATTGAATAAGCAAACATGATTGGGTTTTGTATGCTTCAAAAGGTTATCACATTGCATTTGTTGATCCTATCCAAAAATTCCGGCAGCAGCAACTCTGCATACGATCTATTACATAGTTGCAAGTAATCGCCGTCATTGCAGATGGCAGTCTAACAGAAAGTTCGTTGGTAAACAGCGAGAACAAAAGAGGTCGAAGTTTACTCCCCTGGGAAACGCCGGTAATATTTATAAACACTTCATGGCAAGTCGCTCCGATCTTAACGCAAAGCGATCGGTTTAAAAAATAAGATCTGAAGCAGGTGATTAACGATCTGTAGACTCCAAGTTTCTCTAGTTTGCTTAACAGAATTAACAGAACGAGATCCACTCGATCAAATGCTGCCTTGAGATCAGTGTAGTCAGTGTGATGCAAATTCGATTAAATTGGTCTCAACAGACCGGTTAGAATAGAATCCATACAGAGCAGTTGAAATGTATTTCCTAATTCCGAACGTCTCTCTTATCACCTATCTTGTGAACAGGGAACATCAATGAGGATTTCCACAGTTCCGGAAATTTGCGCTTTTGCAGTGACCTGTTAAATAATTTCGTAAGAGGAGCAAGTAACACCTCCGAGTACAGCTTCAGAATGGACGTTGGAATGCCATCTGGACCAGTAACCTTTGGATTTTTTCACTAATGTTAAATGGGTGGAACTGAAAAGCATCACTAGGACAATCGTTGATGGCGATGGTGACTGGATCAGGCAAGGCAGCTCGTTCGCTGAACGATTTCATAAAGTGTTGGACAAAAAGATCGCACTTCTCTAGTTCAGAGTTGGCAACATGTTCCCCAAGATAAACTGACAGTGGCAGATCAGCTTCTTTTTTCTTGGAATTTACGAAACACAAAAATCGCTTCGGATTCTTGCAGCCAGAAAGAATGGATCTACCTTTGTCCGTAAGCCTCGCACGTTTTAGTAGTAAAAGCGGTAGTAAAAGCGATTGAGGTACCCGATGGATAGCAGCATGAGAGACCGGTAGGATCAGAGGCTCGATATTACTGGGCCATTGCTACGGACGAAAAAAAAAATTTGCCTGAGAAAGCCAGTTGGAAGTCCTCCAATCACCGGTACCGAGCACAGAAATGGAACGACTCTGATGGCAGGAACTGATTGTAGATTCAACGAAACAGCGATGCTCGGCGGTGCTTATGTGCGTTCCGGATCAGAAGGCACATTATCTTCTAGTGACGAGAGCATTGTCGTTGGCCAGAAAGCGCGAGACGGAGCAGCGGATGGGGGACTTCGACAAGGAGATGGTCTTTCCTGTCTGCTATTCAACGTTGCGCTTGAAGGTGGTTTAAGACGAGCGGCGCTCAATTTATTTGCTTTGCTGACGGCGAGGATGCTGTCGGAAGAACGTTTAGGCGATGGAAGATCGTATGCCAGACTAAAACGCGAGACAGAGAAGATTGGGTTGGAGATAAATACGTCATGAACGAAGTATTCCAAGTAACAATTTTGGTTTTATTTTAAATGTAAAGTAGATTTCAAAACCAAATTTAAAGCCCACTATGGCAACCTTATTGTTACAGGGATACCTCGATATAAGACAATTTATAATTTCAAAAAGTTGTCTTATATCGAAATTGTCTTATATCGAAACATGATTTTTTCACAAAAATTTGGCATTAACAGTCGCCAATTTTGCTCTGTGTTGTGTGTTTATGTTTTTTGAACTATTTAATATTGTTTGAGCTATTAGTTGTTGACAAATTTATGGCGCCGCTTTTGGAATGGAAAATGTGCTCTGGTGTTGTTACCAACTATGTCAAAGGGATTTGTCTTATATCGAGGTAAAAATTGTCTTATATCGAATTGTCTTATATCGAGGTTGTTTTATAATGAGGTTGTCTTATATCGAGGTATCCCTGTATAACTGACGACCGACATACGACCACGTTATGATGTTTTGGCCCAGTTTTAATGCAGCCATTAAAACGCAATATGCTAAGCATCTTTAGAATACAGATTTTATTCGAGATTCATGCTAGACCTATATGTAGGGGAGACACGTCTACAGTGAGACACTTTTTTGCAAAAATCTTACATCGTTGTTACATGTTATATTCAGTTCCTCTGCGACACCAACACCATTTCGTTTTCCACGCCATGTACTTCGTTTTGACGGTGTTAAAGGTAAGTCCCAATTTCTCAATAAATGACCTAAAGGCTTCTTTCGCTGGTCTACTTTTGATTTCGGTGATATCGACGTCATCCGCAAAATCAAAAAGCGCGTGAGGTCTCATCTGCTATTCTGACTCATAATTTTTACTCATCCAGCGCCACACGAATCAACGTAACTAGTTCTGTGGGAAAACCATGTCCTAGCGTTAACTGTCACAGCTCATCTCGTTTGACAGAATCGTATGCCGCCTGGAAATCCATAAAAATATGATGAGTCTGCAAGTTGTACTCCCGGAACTTGTCAGTTACTAGACGC
This sequence comes from Sabethes cyaneus, assembly GCF_943734655.1. Lineage (NCBI taxonomy): Eukaryota > Metazoa > Arthropoda > Insecta > Diptera > Culicidae > Sabethes > Sabethes cyaneus. The sequence goes on along the minus strand of NC_071355.1, from coordinate 247,694,307 downwards.
AGGGTAAATATCCGATCCATCGTGAAGCGACCCTCATGAAAACCAGCTTCATACTCGCCGACGAAGAACTCAGCTAACGGACTCAGTCTAAAACACACGATAGGCAGAGCACCTTATAGGTAAAATTGAGCAACGTAATGTCTCGATAGTTTTTACTCTCAAGTCGATGTCCGTTTTTAAAATTATGGGAAATGAGGCCAATCAATCACTCCTCCGATATTTATTTTCCTCCCATGTTCCTGACAATGAGGTGGCGAATTGTTTTGTACAGCTGCTCGCTCCTCGTTTTTAGAAGTTCAGCCAGGATACCATCCTTTACAGCAAACTTACCGTTTTTCAGCTCACTGATTGCTCTTTTGACCTCGTCCTGTGTTGGTGGTTCCACAGTTTGGCCGTCGCTCTTAATTCTTATCCCGTACCTGCTGATCTTCGTGTTTACTTTTCTATTCAACAGCGTCTGGAAATACTTGTCCACCTGGCTGCTACCGTCGTTTTGTCAGTAAGCAGGTTGCCAGCACTATCATTGCACATCACAGGCATGGCAAAATTCTTGCACCTGACCGTTTTGTTTTGACCTCTCCTCTGGACTGGCGAGCACGTGCTCTTCGTACTGGCGTTTTTAGACGGTGGGTTCTTTTTTTCCGCAGCTCTACCAGGACGAACCAAAAAGATTCGCGCAGAGTTTCAGGTATTCCTCACATTGGAATCGTGTGAAGAAATTCTACAGAGGATTCTCACACAATAGCTTGCTTCAAGAAGCAGGATTCTTATAGGAGAATCCAAGAGTTTAATCCCAGGGATAGCTATAACTCAGCACGGGAATCGCCTGCACTATGTTCTGTTCTGACGTGTAGACGCAGTAAGCTACTCATATATATTGAACTATCGACATCCTATCATTTATCACGCAAATCAAATCAAATATTCACGCTGCGGCAGATCCTCCAAAAAGTCCATGAATACAGGATTCAACGAACAATTATTTCATTAATTTCAAAGTTGCGTATGATACCATCGACCGTAAAATCATGACCATTATAACCTCACAGGGGACTTTATCAACGTGCTGGTCGCTCATGTGGGCTGTTCAACATGCCGTTACAGGATGTTATGAAAGGAGCAACACACAGGCACAATCTTCAGCAAATCTAGTTAGTTCGTCTGCTTTCCCAATGAAATGGATATTGTCGATAGAACAGCATCTGTGGTGGTGGCTTAACAAACTAAAACTCAAAGTAGCGAAGATTCGGTTGAAGAAAAATGCGTCCAAACTAAAGTACCGTGAACCGCTAATATGACGCACACGCTAAAAGCTGGCAACTCGGTCCTAATAACGACTGAGTTTGTTTTGTTTCGAGCATCGAGCCTCTATGCTGCCCGTTCTCGCGATACTCGACATTCGACAGTGCCTGAGTCGAGTCGAGTTGCACGACATGACTTACAAACTAGGGCCCATATTCATTCGGTATACTGTAACGCTGATGTCTTTTGAGTAGATGTAGTTTTTTGTGTTAATTAACTATCATGAGAATATTGCAAACTGGGGCAAACAAACTTTAATTTATCACTAGGCTTGAAATTGAAGATGAAAATGGAACTATTTTCAAGCAATTAATTCGCAAAACGAGGCTGAATTACAAACTGCGTACTTCTGGGTTACAAAAGTTATTTTGTATTTCATTAAATTTTACAGAGAAGGTGAGGAACGTACCCCAGCCTGGGCTCACCAGAGACCGTATGTTACCAATCATACGGAAAACTTCCCAACGTTTATCAAAATTCATTCATTATTGACGGCAAATTTGTCTTGTTTTCATTTTAAAATTAAACTCTATTAAAACGATTTTCCCAAGCAGCTCAACTAATTTATTATGCACAAAGTACTGTCACTCTTACCGGGCCAGCAAAGCCCATTGGAACAACTCTTTTCAATCGAGCTGCTTGGAGCTGCTCCGGTTTGCATGACCGACCGAGTTCGTATCGATCCCCCGACCGATAGGACAACACAAACTGACGAAGTGAATTGCTTTCTCACTTAGCTGCCATAATTAAAATATTAGCTCAGTTCCTATTGCTCTAGCCAAGCACAGTTTGTTCGAGGTAACATCGTCGTCGTAAAAGAGCGGCAACGGGCCTCTGCTGCCGGGAACGGGATGCGAAGTCCAACCGGCGACATAAGCAAACATTTACATACGACGGTTCTTACACGTTACCCAACTATTTGCTCCTGTCCGAAGTCGGCAGAAGCATGCGACGAGGGACCATCCGATGACATCAGGAAACTATAGAATCCAGTGCCGCGCGGAGACCCTTTCCTCTGCCGATGCCGCCATCGCTACTGCTGCCGTTTTGTGCCGGTTGGCTTTTCAAGTGTTACCGAGAATCGTTGTTCCGCCCACCTGCCCCATCGCCACGAACTTCCGGGTCCGGCAACAGAGACGACGACGACGACGATGGCTCATATTGGTGATGTTGAATGCAAAGCAAACAGGCAACTATGGATGTGCTGAATCGGATGGGCGGCACTGGCACTGGGAAGCAGCTGGCAAGGGGCTTCCTGTTTGGCGTGTAGTAGAAACGATCTTCCGTTTGGGGTCGAGTAACTACATATCTTTATCTCTATATTTGCCTAATGTTATTATATCTGTCTATGGAGACCGCAGTGCTAGCGCGCTAGCGGGAGGAGCACACGTGAGTGGGGTGGGATGGTAACAAGATCGTTGGTGAAATAGTGTTTCAATTCAAGCCACATCCGAGTGACTGGAATAACGGGCGGAAGTTTCTGCCAGCATGCAGCCCGAAAGGAGGGAGTGCTCATTCTCTGAAATCGATTTGCGGGCTTCCGGATAGACTGCATCCTCCACCGCTGGATCATCCGGCGTTTGATTATTTTGTTGAATGACTTTATTATATCGATGTGTGAGTGGTCTCAATTGGCGAGGATATTGATTCTATTGTGCTGTGCACGTTCAATGGCCCGGCTAAAGGTCATGCCTGTCTTAGGTTTCTGTTGTGGACCACTTGGAGGTGTCCGGGTTGCGAATGGCGGGATGGAAATGGCAGTTGTTTATCGGAATCTAATGAATGGTAGATTATCGCTCGAGTATACGTTTTAATAGCAGCTCTATTGTATCTTCCAGAGCGGTTGTTGTGGTGAAATGATACATCAATAATGCAGCCATCGGATCAAATGGTTCGAACTACGAGACAGTAATTTCTGACTCATTGATGAGCTGAGGTTCGATGTTGCTGTGTTCCCATTGAATTAAATTTTTATGAAGTAGTTAAAGAATTGTTCATTGACAGTCGTTCGTTCCGAACGGGACTAAAATTGTGCTTCCTATACGAACTGAATGCAACTAAATTAGCTGTAACTTTTCTAGCACAATTAAATTATATATAGTTCGGTTCAACATCCCGGGTACACACGCTAGCGAAAACAAGGACTGTCTATCTTGGCGCAGACCGAGTTTGCAGGAAGGAATTCCGCGTGTGCATATATGCGGGTGCATGTTTACTTTTCCCCTCGAACACAAGAGAACAAAATGCAAGAAACAAGGTAAAATTATGTCAAACATATGAGCTTACGTACAGTTACAACTTGCAAGCTGCTTGCTCGTAGGCTCACGGACAAACAAGTTGCGCTACGGGGACAGGAAAGGCTGTCAGCATAGCTTACCTTGTGCAAGGGAATGTTTTGCTCACCGGGGAAATTATCCTGCAGCTGCAGTCTCCACGGCATACGGCTCACTCTATTCCGTTCCGGGCGCGGAAAGCGTCCGCTTTGTTCGCTTTCTTGGCAGCATCAGGTGACGCAACTGCAACTGTAAGGCGAACTGGGGAAGGGGAATACAGAAAGAGAAACCGGATACTGTGAAAATATAGTGCTCGCCTTGTTACAGAACTTAATTTATCCCGAGAGAAAGTTCGTTAACGACAATGACGAACACAGTGCACAGCTAATTTGTTCCGCCAAAAGAAGCAGTCTGCGTCTCGTGGCATCTTCTTGCGCGATGCAAGCCATATTTGATGCGACATAATACGGAACATAGCTTACAACCGCAGGAGAACATGATTGCTGTACGTAAAATGCTGTTAGCTTTCGAGAAATATTTATTAAATGGTTTAAAACGACCGTGGCCGCGGATGGTTTTACGAGCCACTTTGCGGTTTTAAAGCCGATGAGCAACACTAGAAGAATTTCGCTTGAACTCGTCTATGGGGCTGCAGAGAGGGTGCATTCAATGAAACTTTGTGTTCATGTAAATAAGCAACTTTGCATAGTTAGTTTTTGCAAAATTTGTCCTAGTGACCACCGTTTTGAAGGTACGCAGTCCATTTTTATAAGGATCATCATCCCAACAGCAAGTTTAGGTGGAACATTTCTTCATCTAGCAGATCGTTGATGGAGCAAACCGATATTCTCAGTTAACCATTGGATTGCCTGAAAGCGGAAAAGGCGAGTGATTGGCTTTTGTTGATAGTCCCCCTATCAAAAAGTGCCCATGAGTGAGGGCGGAGAGGTCACTAGGATTGTTCGGCAGATGAGTTAACGGGTGGGAGTTCATGGTGCTTTCAGTTTGGGCGATGGTTGTGAAATGCGAATGAGGTGATATTTGAACTTCTTAACTACCGCCTCCCATAAACCACCGAAATGCGGTACCTATGGCGGAATGAACTGGAATTCCATTCTACGCTGTAGGCACTCATTATCACAAGAAGTAGTTACCAACTGTGCTTGATGCTTTCTCCCATAATTCACACGCGACGCCAACGAACGATATGCTGTTGTCGCAATGTATAATCCGAATACGCCCGACACGACTCACGAAGCGTCTTAGCGAATAGACGCACGCAGCTGCTGATAACCCGTCGACGATGTCCAGTACTACGGGTTTAACGGTATACGTACACGGCGACCCAGACTTTCACCGAAGCGCCTCGACCTGCGAGCGGTCGAACGAGAAACGGCCCACAATAATCAAGCCCTGTTTGTTCAAAGACCTGTGATGGAGTAATACGCGCAGCTGGTAACGGGCCACGAAGCGCTCACTTGGTGAGAGCGGCAACGCGAACTCCTCAGGCCAGAATCTCTGGCGAATGACAGTATATGTGCAGGCCCAGTGTATAGTGTTTGATGATGGATGGATCTCTGGCAATCAACCGAGAAAATTGTTGATCGAAAGGTAGTACGATTAGACACCGACTGCTTCCAGAAACTTGAAAGCTTCAGCGAGAGATTCGCTAACTTGTCATGGAACCCCAATGTACCTTGTGCGTCGAGCATGGGGTCGTAACTGTTGAATGGTGACTTGAGATTTGCTTTCTTGAGAAAGGTTTCTCCATGACCTTTACCCTTGAGATAATGAAATTCGCTGGTGGTAATGGCTGCTCGCTGGATAACACGAACTAGCGGTTTATACACCAAGGAACTCAAAATCTTGAAGAAATATTCGATTGGGCGACAATGAGACAGATTTGTCGGTTTGTGGTTTTTGGGTACAAATGGGATTCGCTGTGGTGCACAGCCAAACCAGAGGGCTTGAACCATAACTTACAAATACCTCTCCCGCAAATGTCAATATACAGCAACACTTTCTATGCAAATTTATGTTTATACTTGAATGTATTTTATGTTCGGAGATGCAGTAGAACTATCATCCTTGGAATAGTATTGATCATTTGCGGGAATGTGCGTCTTCGAAAGAGGGAAGTAACTTTTGTTGTCCAAAACAAAGTATTTTTCGGAATAATTTTTTAATCAACCAGTGCACAGTGGTCCAGAAGCGAAAATTAAGTGGAAAATTAAGTGTGGTTCAAAATAGCTCCCCACAATGTTCAGCAAAGTTGTTCAACTCTAAAAGACAATTAATGTGAAATCTACGACTGAGTTTCAGTTTGGCTTGTAAACACATAACACATAATAACTTTTTATAGAAAAGAGATAGAAGAATAATTTCTTCGACAAAGTTTTAGCTAAAGAATATATAAGTACCTTTGCCAAAGACATAGTAGGCATATTTTTCATAGTTTTTGACTCACAGGATGTTTTAAATAAAGACCTTTCCAAAATTACTTTTTACGCCAATTACTTCAAATTTAATGTTTCTTTACATCATAATGTTTTACAAAGTTGTTTCTCTTTCAAAAGACTTATTTTTGCAAACATTGTATGTTGAAAACTCATATGTATAAAGAGTTCTAACGTTTTTCCTGTGGTTTTTAGCCTTAGTCTTTTTCAGACCTGAATATATCAAAAAGGGGCAAACGAAGAAAATCCAACTTGGCCGTTTATGAAAGCTTAAGGTTTCTTCTCAAACATATGTGAAAATAAAAAACTGGTTTTTTTTCTATACTCGGGTTAGAGATTAGAGTTAAATTTAGAGATAGATATTTATCCAAAATAGCTGGTGCGGATAGAAAACTGATGATATAACCGAAATCCAAAGTGTGGGTGTGGGTTAGTGTGGGTAATACTGAGAAAAACGGAAAAAATGGCAACACTGTTAAGAAAAAACTTATTATATACTGTATACATGCTTCCACGGTACCGCACAGTGTTTTTGCAATGCATAGAAACCCACTGCTTCAATGAAATGTAATTTTACTCTTGATTATTTATGAAAAATCGGTGGTTCATTGCTTCAAATCGCTATAAATCTGAATCGGCATAGAACACCTCGTGGTTTTGAGCGATTTTTATGTAAAAAAAAATCTGAGGAATACGATGGAATTGAAATTTTTAAAGTCAAATAGTAATCATTGAGAGCAAAATGCAAATTTGGTATTTAAATCGAATTTAAAAATATTTAGCAGCACTGCCGCTAAAAACTAATATTTTCCTCGGGTTCCTTGGACAATTTCCTTTGAAAACATCATAGTCTTTCTAAACCTAGTATTTCCAGAGATATAAGCAAAAGAAAATAAAAGAGGATTTGACAAAAAACGCGTCTTTTCATTAAACATGGAGGTCTCCCAATCGAGGAAACGTCCAATCGGCACCGAACTCCGAAGGATTTTTTCTTGCTGACCTGAAACGAACAATCTGACAAAATTTGGTTCAAATCCGAGAAGGGCGATTACAAGTTTGTACTTTTTCTCGGTCACTTGACGTGCAATGACCCTTATACTGAAAATACTCAAGTTAGAGAAAAAACCAGTATTCTATTTTCACATATGTTTGGGATAAAACTTCCAGCTCGGCCAAGTTCGATTTTTTTCGTTTGCCCCTTTTTAAGATATTTTATTCTGGAAAAGACTTAAAAAAACACAGGAAAAACGTTGAACAAGAGTTGAACAACTTTACTGAACAGTGTTGGGAGCTATTATGAAACGCTTAACCACAAAACTAAGTGTCCACTTAACTTTTGTTTCTGGACCACTGTGCAGTGGTATAGGGATTTCAGCGCCGAAATCTGTCCCTCAATATATTTCGGGGTTCTTGTCTACTTTCGGCACTTTATTTCGACTCTTTTCAATGTTTCGCAGATATACTGGTGGGAATAGTTGAACTTTTTTGCCGCATCCCGTTGGCTCACGGAATCCTTGTTGTTGAAGGTACGAGAAAAACGAGCGAAGTCCTTCTGCGTCCATAATTTTAGCTGGTCTTCCACTGCCTTGCTTGCGAGTAGTTGTTGGGGATCTGAGGATATGGTAAATAGTAGAGGCCGCAATATTTTCGTTTTTCAAATGTTGTTTGAAATTTTTTGGTTGGCTTTTGGATATACCTTTCAAATGGATTAAAGCGCTCGTTGATAGCGATCACCAAATTTTTTTCCGATTAAATCAGCTCCAAAAATAGTTTTTTTGTTCTTTTTCAAGTTATTTAATGATTTTTTTTGAGGCCATGAGCACCAAATGAGTGTTTCAGGCAATTTAACCCTTTATTAACCTTTATGAACAGCGAAATACGTGATCGCGTGAGATTATGCCGATACGCGTGATTTTTCGATTATGGTGTATTTGACAATATTTCTTGGTATAAAAAAATCCTTCGTTTAACAGGAACAAAATTTATTTTCTCACATATTCAAGATGCAGGTTTGCCGCGTTCAGCAAAAACGTAGTAAATATCAATACAGACAACTTTGTCAAAGACATCACAGCTGTATCTCTTCATATAAATTAGCTATGAAGCGTTATTTGTGGGCAAACCCTAAAAATAGTTATTCTTAAAACTAGTTAAAACTTATTCTGGTAAATTTTTACGTGTTCATAGTGTTCTAGAAAGTTATTTGTCCTACTAAAATCTACATTTTAGTGGAATATTTTTTATTTATTTACTATTTGATGAGGCTTTCAACCGTTGGTTGGTTCGCCCCAATTAGTGGAACATCATAATACGCTATTTTCTAAATTTTCCGAGTTATTGAGCTTTTTCGGTGCAACAAAGTTGTTCTTTGAGCTCAAATCTTTCTCAAGGTGGTATTTGATGGCAGATCAAACAACTCACACATTAGAGTACAACAAAAAACCTGTAAAAGTAAGTATCAGTTGTCTGTATCTGATTGTATCCTCAAAAGTATCAGTTAATTTAAAAGGTGCTTTTTAAGCGCTTTTTACAAACAAATCATTATATTTCGACAACCATAAAGCATAGATAGTTACTATATTCGACAAAGTTACTTACTTTAGTATGTTCTACAACTTTTGTAAAGACATCGTATTTTTGGTACGCATTTAAAACATTTTTTTTGTATCGCCCTAATGTGTAGAAACATGACCACCCTAATAATGCAAGACAGAAAACTAACTTGTAAACTTGGCATACTTTGAGCAAAAAAAGCAAAAAAAGTTTTTTTCCGATTCAATCAGTTTTCCAATTATATCAGCCTAAAATTCACGGAGGGGCTGATATAATCAGAACAATACTGTAGTGAAAAATTCATGAAGATCGCCAAGATCGTGCCGGCTTTACCCAAGTAACAATTTGGGGTTCATCACATTATTATGACAATTAATAGCAAAATTGGTCCTAAAACCGTCATAAGTCACAATAAAACTCACATTGTTGCTTGAGTAGAGCCATATACTACAGCACTAAATAAGATAAGTGGAACAAATTTACGATTAAAATATAACATATTTTAAATTTCTACTAATTCGGCCAGTTCTCAGCATTTAATTTCATGGTTGGTTTGAAGGAGTCCACAAAACTCTTTAAAATTCATTGTAACATCCTAAACTTCTATTGACAACTTCAAAAAGCAAGATATTATTTGGATTCGATTTGTTTTTACTTAGAGATATACAAATTTACTGTAAAATCCTTAGTTACGTCTTTAGTTATGCAACTTACCCAATTCGCTTTTTGTTAACAGATTTCCAAGGCTAGGGCATAAAATATATCGGCGACATCATTATCATTATTAATGATCCGCTTGCTTCAACATGTTACCTCTCCGGTTATAGTCGATAACGATTGTCTATCACGTGCCGTTCCTTTACAATCGTTCAGGATCAGCGCCTTTGCTCGCACACACGCGCTGGGATAGACTAGCTCGGTTCGACATCTTCATCCTGCAACGTGAGAAGTCGAAAAAATCCGACACTTCTCCCAAGCCAGCTAGATACGGCACCCATCGATGGATGGATAGCTATTGGTGCTATCGCTGCTTCTGTCTTAACAGCATTCCGATCCGCCGGGTTGGGTTGGATTCCGAACGGGATTTCGTACAAAAGAATTTAAGCCGAACAACGATGCGGAACGTGCCCGCGTTCTGGCACCTCCCCCGGCCGGGCCGAACGCAGCTGAGTTCGGAATGAAGCGTAAAAGTTGGTGGAATACGTGACGGGAATTCCTCCACCGTTGATTTGTCGATACGATTTTTCTTCCCCACTTCGCAGCAACCAACTGCCTGCCACCTAATCCGAGCAAGCAGCTTTTTTTTTCTTTGCACCCAGCATCCTAGCTAGAAGAAGCGTGACTCCGGCGATGTCTAGGTGAATCTCGATGATTCATATTTGCCCGCCCCCCACCGGGCCAGTTCCCACCTGAACGCAAACCGGACTACCGCCGGCTGTTGTTGGCTGATATATTGAAAAGTTATGAGCCGTAGTTGGCTTCGAATCGACAGTCTGAGAAGATTGATCCGACTGTCTTCGACTACGGCGGTGGCAGGCAGAAAGCCACACTTGCCGTTTGCGTGTATTGTCTCCTTGGGGGAGGGTTCGAAGAAGACGCTTTTCATGGATAAACTTTTCTCACTAGGCACAGTTGGACACGGAGGGACAGAGCTTTCTCGCTGTACAGGATAGAATACGCTGGATGGAAGAGGCCTATCAATGTAGTTTTTATGACCAGCAGTTAGAGCCAGTGAGTGAGTGTAAGGCCGTAAGACGTTTATCTTTTTACTGCCAATCGAGCGAATATCGCTTTTCTGATTGAAAAACCGCACGGTTATCGGACAGATATTTTACTGTTTTTTGAGTTCGAAAGGGTAGGTTTAAAAGATGTTGATTATGTCAAGCTCAAGACTACTATTAAAGAGATGACAAGACATGAATGATTTTTCGCTGTGCAGTTTTAATTCAATTCTGTAAATAGAGTTCCAATAAACAATTATTCGCCCTGCAAAATTTATTAAAATGTCCTAATAATAATTCAAAATCAATACAGCATCTATCGTCTTTAAAAGAACACATCAAAATAGCAACTATAGAAGAATTTATTTCGTTTTGATAACCTTAACGATCAAAACTAACGACACAATAACATGTCCTCAACTTTAATTGTCATAAATTTTACATTTTCGACACCCAACATTCACCACATCTGGGAAAGTTAGTTACACTTTACACCCATCCTCTGCTCAGGCACTAATTTCCCAACCAGCTGTCATGTTTGCGGTCGGAACACACATCGGTTCAAATGTGCGGTTTTAAAGTAGGAACGTTTCGCGTCAGCTGTGCCGGTCCGTGGACCACTCGTATCAAGTCACACATTTCCGTGCTTACGAGTCAGCACTTGTGGAGCATTTTGACTGTGCGCGGCTGCAGGTCGGTCGGTCGGTCGGTTGGGAAAGCTGCCGACAGTCGCGCACCGAACGGTACGGTTCAGTTGGGTATCTTAGCAGAGTTAAATATTTGAAAGTATTTATTTATGTCTATCACACACCCGGTTGAGTTTGCCACACACCCACACAGGTAGATACAGATATATGGGGAAAATCTATAATCCATTCCACCGGGGTTCGTTGATCACACACTCGCGCGCGCATACACACAAGGATGCTTTCACAAATCCCGGAAGCTGGACCACTTCATGCACATCTAGCAGCAGCATCACGTCCTAGAATATGATCATTTCTGCCTTCGCTCTTCACAGCTGTACGGCGCGAGTTGTAGCGAAATGGAGAAACTTTTCTACCGACTGAGATACAACTGTGTGGCTTACCCTTCGTACTCCTTTCCCAAACCCCAATCTTCAGTGTGTGAATATGAGCGGTAATCCCCCGTAAAGCCATTTACCGCTGCCTGCAGTCGGAGTATGTGCCTTGCCTGCAAAATTGATTTTAAATCAATAATAAAATTATACTTTATTGATATTAAATCCAACCCTCATCATCAGCACTTCAGACAGTTTACGAGCGAGAACCACCACAGCCGAGTGAAAGACCCCACGACGGTCGACACAAACGGGCGGGTTGACGGGCAGGCGGCGCGGCGGTATTCGGCAAAATCTTCTGTTTTCACCACACATCCTTCAACAGGAGGGATTTTCACGAAATCATCACAAATCCGGATCGAATCACTTAGCGAGGTCTGTTTTCCACTTACATTCGCGCGATGCCGATGACAATAGCCAACGACAAGAACAACTCCGGTGATGATGGGGGTTTCTTCGCTGAATCCGCCTCCGACGACGACGACTGATGCGGCCATTGTGAACGGGCGTGGATTCTTTTTTTTTTTTAACTCGATGATGATTGCCAGTTGCAGTGGTTGGCCGCTTAGTGGGAGGCTTTATCGGTAGTAATAATATTGATTTTACATTTGGTAGTGAATATTATAATTTTGCAACATTGTTTCTACGTGTGCTGGAAGACTGCTTTAAGCTTGAAGCCTGTAATTTACAGGTCGTTTGTGCTTGCTGGGCGGTTTTCTGATTTTTGACACCAATTCAAAAGATTGCTTTCAGCGCCATTGAATTGATTCTGCCTGCGGCAATTTGTCACCGCTTGTGGACTATTTGTCTGTTACCTCTGAAGAAAATGTTTCAGAACAATACAGAAGTTTGTCATCAACGGTTTTTGAATTGCACAAGACTAATTATTGCCTTTAAAAAGTAAATGAAGTTCCGAACCTGTATTGCAAGACGTCTCTAACAATTCTTTAGTTGGAAATATCCATCATTCTCGCAAGTTGTACGTTTGGCCGAAGACAAACTTCCAAAAAAATTGACTGCTACAAAACATCTACACGAGTCCAGCAGTCCGAGGTGGCTCGTCGTCTCCATTAAACTCGATCTTGGGCCGACCTGTGGTCAATTTCCCAGGCGTCTCGCAGTCATTCTTACGAAGTGTTCAGCGTGTTCGCCGGATGTACGATAAAAATCCCAGCAGTATCTGTAGCTCGTCACTCTCCCCTTTCAGTAAATGTTGACCCACACAGCTTTATGTCAAAACGATCCGTTAGCACCAATCGTCTGGATTCAACGTCAACTTGCATCTCGCAGAAGGCTCAGAGTATACACCGATGCCTTCAAGGCAGCGTTTGACAGAATAAACCATCGGTTACTTTTACGCAAGCTTTCCCAACTTGGTACATTCCAACATTTCACAAAATGGCTAAGTTCCTACTTCTGTGATCGAACGCATCGCGTACAGCTCAATGCATACCGTTCCTTCCCGTACTCAAATGAATCGGGTGTACCACAAGGTAGCAATAAGGGCCCACCGTTTTTCCCGCTGTACTTTAACGATGTGGCATTACTTCTGGGTGATAGTTACAAGATGGTGCACGCGGACTATCTGAAATAATTTCTAGCGGCACGTTCCGTTGAAAACTGTCGCAACCTGCAAAAGCTGTCGGGTATTTTTGTCAGCCGGTGTCACAAGAACTGGCTCATCGATGCATTACTTACTTACTTTAGTGGCAACGGTCCGTTACCGATCCTGCGCCGAACGAATTATGGTCCTCCAGTACCGTCGGTCCTAGGCTGCCGTTCTCCAATCCCCACGAACACCAGCTGAACGTGCATCGTCTTCGACAGCACACACCCACCGGGTGCGGGGTCTGCCTCTGAGTCTACAGCCTCTTCCTGGTTCTCTGCTGAAAATAGTTTTGGCTACTCTTTCATCGGGCATTCTGGCCACGTGTCCATCCCACCGCAGCCTGCCACATTGCTCTACCTTCACTATATCAGCATATTTGTATACTTGGTACAGCCAGAGTTGCCATTTTCGCAGATTTTTCTGTAAAATCACAGATTTTTTCGTCATTTTAAAGCACAGAATCTGTGATCACAGATGATAGATATTTTTGAAAATCACAGATTTTCACAGATATGCTACATGTTGAAGAAAAGTTTATCAATTTTATCACTGGAAACAAAATGGCACAAAAAATCGGGAGGTAAAGTTACAAAACCGAAATTACTGCACATCAAAAACAAAATTTACGAAGCGTATGGATGATATTGAATGAACCATATTGTCCAAAAACATTAAAATGCTAATTTTTCTTCATGTGAGCATAATTATGTAACACAGATTTAGTAACAGATTTTTTTCGATAGTTTTACAGATTTTCACAGATTTTTAAACTAGAAACACAGATTCCAAAATGGCAACTCTGGGTACAGCTCGTGATTCATGCGTCTGCGCCACACTCCATTTTCCATTTTGCCACCAAGTATACATCGCAGAATTTTACGCTCAAAAACCCCAAGCACTTGCCGTTCAGCTTCGATGCGTTAGTATCGCAAAATATTATAGTATAACATCCCAAGTAACAATTTAGGTATTATTACGCTCTTATGATGCTTTTATGACTAAAATCGAACAAGAAATTTGCAAACAGAGTACAATAAAACATACGATATCTTCATTTAATTTATTCATTCGTCAAGCATAAGTAGACTACATACAATAGTAATGATGTTACAATGTTTGCTTATATACTATACATTATCCTAAGTGGTTAAGTCACGTTGAATTTAGATTCTGGACATAGCAAGATCAATTCCTTCGTAATTTTGGTTATACAGACGCAGCATGCTATTGACTGATTCATTTTTTGCGTAAATTTTTGACCAAACTCGTGTTTTTAGTCTTTGACCTTGAAATGCGGTCAGGCATTAATATTAATATTTAATTTTTGCATAAATATTTTTCGAGCTATAAATCATGTGCATGTACAAGTACGTTGAAGTGCTTAAATAAGACGGAAATGTCATTTACATTTGAATGAAAAGATGAAAATAAGTAGACCTAAGTGAGAACCCTGGGAAACCCCAGAGGTGACTTGAACAGGGTCAGAGAGAACATTTTGAAAGCGAACAATATGTTTGCGTTCGGTTAAATATGAGTGAAGCTAATTAAAGAGTTTGGGTTCTATTCCAATTTTTGCTTATTAATGAACTTACCGAGCCTTTTGACGTATTAGGTGCTTGCAGTGTTTCGAATACGTCAGGTTCTGTTAGTTGGAAAATGCAGGGATAAATGAGAAATATTGCATTGTTACTTGTATCTTCTATTCTCTTGGCCATAATGAAGAACTAAACTAATTAATGAACTTAATGACATCTTAACCAGGAATAGCTTGAATGTACTGAGAACTGTTTGTGATCCTCGGTGCAGGCAGGAACCTTCCCGGACGAAGTACCAACGCTGAAAACTGTTGGTTCAGAGAGCCTCTTGTAAACAGGCAGGTTGTTGTTGTGTTGCTGTTGTAAACGAGCTCAAGCAGCGGTTCCACGTGTCGAGGATGCGTACGGTCATCAAACGGAAGAATTGCCAATACTGCATGATCGGGAAGACGAAGCCGGTTGTTCCTAGGATAGTACCTCTGCTTTACATCTTGACTCACTCCATACCTGCGCTCTTTTTCATTTGTTGGGATCAATTATTCCGGACCCGTACAAGTTCGAATTGGGCGAAGCGCCGCGAAAGGTGAATAGTTCTATTTACTTGTTTGCCCATACGAGCTGTAGTCTCCAACCCGTTGTCATCGGAGTCATGCAAGCTGCGGAACCGTCGGATCATCACTCGCCGAGGGGCACCAAATGAGATCTACACCATCGTATAAATTTCCAGGGTGCTTACCTAAGCACAAATCGAAGACATGCATCAGAATCTGGCCGAAACGTTTAGCAATTGGGTTTTCAACCCACCTTCAGCTCCACACTTCGGAGGGAGTTGGGAGCGGTTAGTGCAAAGTATCAAAACCGCGCTCAACAGTCTATCCAGCTTACGGCCTGTCCATATGACGAGACGCTATCGACGATTCTCGTAGAAACAGAGTCCTTCGTCAACTCACGATCTTTGACGTTCGTCTCGGTGCAGCCTAGCGATCCAGAGGCACTCATCCCTAACCAGTTCATACTTCTGAGTTTTAATGTAGTGGTCCAACCGCCGCGGCGAAGATGTTTACAGAAGCGATACCAAATGGCACGAGGAGTCAGTTATTGTGGACAAAAAGAACTCGCATCGATTGGATCCGAGGTCGGATTGCTTCCGGTTATTCCGGGACGTGACGGAACGATGCATCACGCTTGGGTATAAACATGAACCGGATTGAGACACCGGCCAGTTTCGAAGCTGGCGGGGCTGGCTGAGGAAGCAACTGGTGAAGCAGACCGGGGAATATTGAGGACTTAGCATCTCTGTGTCTGTCACTAGTGACAGTTTGACGTAGAGATAGAGAACTGAAACAACCGATAGAAGGCTAAACTAAAAACATATAGGAATGTGGTTAAGAACACCAACATGGTTCTCTAAAATTTATTGAATTTATTAGTCTACTGGTAATTACATGAATTCGTTGTTGGATTTGCGTGTTATTAACGGAAACTAAATTGTAAGTAGCCATTTATACTTTCAAGATACCAATATATGCCATTTTAGCTTAAAGAAATGGCCACATAACCTCAACGCCTTTTTCTTAAAAGTTCCCGAAAGATATCCAGACAGACCTAAAAAATCACATTAAAAGGGACATTCAAGAATTTCACTGTCGCTCGCCATCGTCGCTTACCGTTTGAATTTTTATTGTTGTTGTGCTGATAATCTTTCGATTGTAACAGTATTTTTATTACTCCACTTCAGAGCGCTTCGTGTAAAATTCGGATCTAGTGTCGGATCGGTGTTCTCGAATAAGTCTGGAGTTCCTCAAGGCAGCAACATGGGACTTTTGCTTTTTTGCTTTTCTTTAACGATGTGGCTTTACTGCTGGGGCTGCAAATCATTGTATACTAAAGACCCGAAATAGTTTGCTCCAGAAAATATAGACTGTCACCAATTGCAAACTCCGATTTGGTTTGGTGAAGGGGGTAAAGACTAGCTCATTATGAGAATTGCCAAGTGCAAAATTGATGAGTTTAAAAATCCCATTAACTTTAGATTCCCTCGGTAAGGACGGACCTCAATTCGACTTGCTTTGTGACATTTCGCATGTTATCAGCGAAGCAGAATAATTGGTCAGATTAATTGAAGATCGTACCCCGTATGTTAAAATCTGCACGTTTCATAACACCTTCTAGCGCGATGTTGAACAAGAGACAGAAAATACCATCACCTTGTCGAAGTCTGCTGCGTGTTTTAAACGGGTTTGATAACGCGTCCGATGTACTCACTGAGCACTATACACCGTTAAGTCTTGTCAGCTGCCCGGGAAAGCCGTTTTCGCTCATTATTCTCCATTGGCTCTTCATACTCGGCCTTGAAATCTATGAATAAGTACTGCGTAGGGATTAGGTATTCGCGACACTTTTGGAGAATCTATCACAGCATAAAGATTTGGTCCGTTGTCGATCACCCGTCCACAGATCCGGTTTGATAACGTTCCACGAATCTACTTGCTAGTGGCGATAGATGCTAAAAGATGGTCTGAAAAAGCACTTTATAAGCGGCGTTGAGAATGGTGATCGTAATTCCTCCATTCCTACTTGTTGCTGTTCTGTTTCCCAGATAATGATTATCAGCCTGTGCAGCCAACCTATCTAAGCCCATCTTGATAAACTCCGCTGTGATGCCGTCTATGCCAATTGGTTTGTTATTCTGCAGCTGATTGATGGCTTCGATCACTTCACCTTGTGTAGGAGTCGGCCCATCATCATTGTTCGCCCCCAACCAACAATTTGAAATTTATTAAACTCTTATAATGGTGTTTATGACAAAAATTGGTGCATTGGAATGCAATAGAACCTTCGATGTTACTTGAGCCGTACTAATCTAGTATTCCTCCTGCTATCTTGGTATTCCGTTCCCGCACCATTCAGGTGCTAATTGTAGTCCTGCTTCCACATCCGTGAAAAAAATTTAACCCAGGGTATCACCAGTGCAAAGTTCCTCAAGGCAGCAATATGAGGTCGTGACTTTTTTTACCATTTTTAGCGCTTTTTTGCTGGAAGCTGGCTGCAACTTAATCTATACTGACGACCTGAAATTGTTTGCTACAAAAGAAAATATAGACTGTCGCCACTTGCAAGTTTTGCTTAGTAAAGTGTACAAACTGAACTGGCCTATTGTGAGCATTGTCAAACGGGAAGTGATGAGTTTTAAACACTGAAATGAACCGAGTCATCGAAATTCTTGCGGAATCAACCAAAGTGTATGTTAAAGCGATACGCAAGAATTTCGCTCGAATACAGTGAGTTTGAATTTGTTCGGTTCATTATGCACAAAGCGGTATGAGAAATAATTTTTGAGCATTCATTTAGTCACTAATAAGGTACTAGCATTGTAGCACCGTAAATACAAAAGATACAGTAAAACTTTATTCAGCAAAATAGTAGGTAATAACTGGTTCTACAAATGTCCCATAGGGTAAAGAACTAGTTTTAAGCAGTCTAAGCGGGTCACTGATTGTTTTACCTTATTACAAGCGATGGGTTGACTAAGTGGGGGATATCAGCATACCAATCTTCTTGCTATCTTTAGTTCTTCAAGCTGTTACCATTGGAAGACACTATTGTTGAGCTAAACTTTTTATTTTTCGCTTTAAAAGTTGGAGCGGCGGAACTAATTTTGAACACACCGAACCCATTTTCACCCGCAAGGTGCTATTTTAAGCAATCCTGAAATCTTAATTTTTTTACGTCCCGTTAAAAAATCCCTCGAACTTTTCCCCCTATTCAGTAAGTTCGCGTTCCCATCCGCGACCTACTAATCGGCGTCTGATGCGTAATCGGCATAGCGTATCGGCATAGATGCGTAAAATGCCATCTGTCTAAATTGTTTATCGGGGCATACATTCACCGTTTGGCAAACGGTATTCGTCGTCTCTTTTATTCTCTGGTGTTCTTATGGGAAACTGCGAGTTTGACGTTTCACTCGCTGTTCATAGGGATGGTGGGAGAACAAAAGAGGTAAACATATAGCAGTACAAACGATCCGAGTACAAACGATTAGAACAGTGTTGTCAAAGCAAATAACATTGAAACACATCGTTGCTTTATTAAATCACTGAGAAAATCTTCGAAAATTATTGAAAAAGCAGTCTTTTGTATTGTTTTTAATAAAGAAAAATTAATTATGAACATACATTTCTCTTGAAAGTATTGAACCACGTTTTCACCATAGGAGGCTTCAGGTAATTTCAAACTTAAAATTCTTATTTCCAGAATCGAAACAGTGTCTTGGCAACACGATAGTTCATCAGTTGTGCTGCAGCTGCTGCTACTGGTGAACAGGTTCCGTCAATTCAGAATTTGTTTTCAGTTTTGTTAGAAAATAATAAAACTTGTGACTAGTGACAAAGCCTTAGATAATAGAAAAAAAAAGACTGAATAATATGGTATGTGACAATTGAGTGCTTGACTTTCAAAGTGGTTGTAATCAGTGCTGAAAATTTGATGAATTCGTTAGTAGCGAGGTGGCGATTGCTGAAGAGCAGCTGAAAAGTGTACGTTTTTGGACAACAATTTTTAATTCATCATATTTCTTGTCGGAAACCCAGTAAATTGTGTTTGTGTGAATCAAATGTATGGTTAAGTGATTTGTGAAGATGATCCTATCAAAAGATTTTGAAAATATGAATAAAAAAGTGCATTTTCGGATCATTTATGTTCAATTGATTAAAATAGGTAACACTGTTTAACTCGTTCCTTACCCTATATAACTTTGTCAAATTTTGCTCGACTGAGACGGTAGTTTCAAATGAATCAACATTGAGTCAAAGTGAACGAACAAACCCTGATGCCGAGCAATCATTTTAGCTGATATCCTGATGACACGAGCCGCTTGTCCATGACTCCTAAGCCATATTAGTCTACGAGTTCAACAACGACCTCTACGTAGCAGAATGTATCTCAAAAGTGCCATTTTGAAGGACAAATTTGCAGCAACTGGGGCCATCGTCGTGCTACAACGAGTTTTCACCCAAGTGGCAGTTGGGTTCGATTTTCACCTTAGTCGTACTATTCGAGGGAACTTTTTAAACATTTTTTTACTAATTAGACTAAAGTTATCATTAGGACAACAATATGCCTGTTGATATAAACAAATAAATAAGTAAGATAATTTAGAGAAATGCTTCTTTCTAAGGTTAGACTCACGTAGCAGTACGAAAAACTTAACTGGATTTTCCAAAAAAGACACAATTTCTATTATCAAATTTCCTATCCACAAACCAAATTTAATCGAAACGAATCAACTGCAATCAGTAAGTTGTCTGGTAATGTTCACAGCACACAACCCGCACACACACACACAGCCACACATAAAATTCACTTGTAAAATCGAATGCCTAACGAAAAACCGCATCCATTGTCTCTCGGTCAGAAAGTCCCGCAACCGCAAAGTGTTGAAAAAATACGTCCAAACCCATTGCATTCCACGGTCCAAATTATAGCAAGCACGACCGGACTCTCTCCGCTGCCAACCGACTGAAGTGGACAGTTTTCGTTCGCCCGGTTGTCACCCGGCTCGGAATCAGGGCGGAAAGGATACTCGAGCTGCGCGACACCCCGTACAAGAAGCGTCGTCGTCGTCGTCGCCGGTCGGTCGTACGCTTCAGCAATCGAGCACGGATTTGCTGTCCGGCTTTTTTATGGATTCGATAAAGAGGAAACATTTCTCCTGATTGCATTCTCGATTGCAATTGTTTTCTGGAATCCGACGGCTCGTGCAGTGGCATTTCTGCAGTTCTCTCCCGCCGCCGGCCCCGGCCCGGTCGCCTGTGGGAAAATACGATCGGAGAAAAGATAGCGAAGGCTAAACTAGCTTGTCAGAGCTTCGTACGTGGTTGTGCATTTTCCAGCGGGAATTTCTTTCATGCGACCGGCTTGGGGGAGAGCTGGCTCCAATCACACAACCAATTGGAACCGATTGAAGAAAATGCTGGCTCGGTTGTACCTGATGCATTTAGTGACGGGAAGTTTTTACTCCTCTGCTCTGCTTGCCCGGATGGTAAGCAGTATTTTTCTTCCCAGCACTACGGTACGGTAGTTGTCGATTTGGACGTGGCGCAGTAAGACAGAACGAATTATGTGACTGGCTGTAGGATGCCGGTTGTTGGTACAACTCTTGGAAATCCAGGTGGAATCGAGCGAGAATAAAAATTGTGCAACAGATATATCCATAATTGAAAGAAAATATTTTGCTATGTGGTTTCAATCTGAGCGAGTGCTTCTGATTCTGAAGGAATCAATATTAAAGTGAAAAACCCGGCACCCACCTGGATGGAAACTCCAATTTATTGGGATTTTTCTCGGGCGTAAAATATTGCACGAAATTTAAGTCCTATTTCCAGCTCGGCTCGTCCGGAGAAGCAGCGAGAAGCGAAAAAAGGATTTCATTGTCTTGAAACAAAAGCTGCTCCCAATGCCAGACAAAAAGTGCTCTCACGTTCTTTTGTTTTCCGTTAATTTTTTCCCCTGCCTTCCCGCCCTATGCTTGTTACCTTACCTGCCATGCCACTCTAGGGGATGGTTTGCACAATTCTACAGGCTGCTTATTTTCCTTTTATTCCCAGAGGCAAGGAGAATGGTGTCCCCCCTCGGGGATTTAATTTGTAACTCACATATATTTCCCGAATTACGTGAGACAAATCGTTTTCCCTGTACAGCCATGAGCCTAAAGAGGCAACAACCAATGCAAAGCGCCATTATAATTCATACAAATTTTGCTGCTTTTGTTGCTCGTTGCAGGCTACAGGCTGTTCGTTGCTTGTATTCAGCCGTTTTTTTTGTTTCTTTTGATTGTTGTTGTTGTTAACCCTCCGGAAAGGAATTTTTGATAGTCACGTTTTAGACCCAGCTTTTGCCCCGGTCCTAATTTTCATATTTCAGGTTGTTTGAAATCATTGTCGCCTTTGCTTAAGTGGGGTTAATGAATAGCTCTCATTATGTACTTGGTTAAGTCATTTCAATTATTTTTTGTGATTGAAACATTTTACAGACATCAAACACCGCCTTAAGTTCAGTTTGAACAGAACTTTTCATGCTCATATTCCAGCTACAAAATAATTTTTCGCCAGCCAAGCGGCTGTTTTCTTCCTGCTTTCTCTCGGCACGTAGTTTACCAAATAGATTGATAAAATTTGAATATAAATATAATAAAAAGGCAGCGGGATCTCGACCATGCATGTCTGCTCAATCTTCGCAATATTTCATTCCTGTGAGGCGGAGGAGGTCCGGAATTTTCCCCTTAGGTGAGCTTACGTACGCTCAATTTCATTTTTCCTATTTTCTGCTAAAGCTCTACAATCTGCGGGTGGATTCCGTTTCCTTTCATTTTGCATGTTTTCTCTATCATTTCTCAGGAAGTCTGAACGACGGAACGAGTGCCGAGAGTATGGTTTGCTGGTTTCAAAATATATGTGGCCCATCTACCGATGGAATCGACGACCACTTATAGCCGTTGTTTGCGTCCTTCTTTTTTTTTCCTTGAACGGAGTGCCCTGCAGACACGACCGCTAGACATTCCGGCCAGACCGGCATTGAGAAATGACAGAGCTAAAGCCGAAGCAAGGCAGCTAGGGAAAAATAGTCTGAGTTGATGAATGAATGAATATGTAATGCGAGTTTCTGCCTCCTGGAGTGCCGAAGAGCCAAAGGCTGAAGCAGGAAGTTGGTTGACATTGAATAGCCATGTGAAGACGGATTCACACGTTTCCATAGTCCGAACCTGAGGGTAATATTATGCGATTTCCCTATCAAGAATAGGATGGACCGCAGGTCCAGAAGGTCTCAGGGTAGCCAATTTCCTTAAAGGATTTACCTGTACTCGGAAATCCACTAGCAGATGGAAACTGGAATAAACGAAATTCCAATTTCAGCAACGATTTCCGAATTTTTGAACCATTCTGAATCCGTTCTACGCAGTTCTCGATGGAAACCGGTTTTCCAATGATGAGCCGGCGTTCTGTTTTCCTCAGCTGGAGCTGGGGCTTGATCGCTTGAATAGGGGTCAAAGAGCTCCCCATATGATGATGACGACGACAACGAAAAATGGAGTCAAAGTAGCTGCTTCTACCACTACTGCTGACTGCTGGCGCTGCTGGGACAATGATTTAGAGGAAAATTGATTGCCTGAATAAAACAAGCTCGCACGTTTCGCCTCACAACCACCCGACCGGCCGTCCGTCCGTCCGATCCGGTTCGTTCGTTCGTTGTTCGCCTAGCTTTCGGGTTATTTTGCATGATGTCTGCAAAGAAGAAGACATGGCACAACATGATGCTTAAGTGAGCGTGCGAAAAATGGCGGTGGATTATGCGGTAACGTTTGTGGGTGGTGCTGCTGCTGCTGCCACACGGAGCAAGTGGGTGAACTGACATATGCTAAACTGGCTGGAGTTGACTTTTCATTTGGCACACCACTACCACTGCCACTGTGGGGAGTGTTTATGGGACGGAGAATGATACACTCGGTGGATATCAATCATCCGGAGACTGTGTATGGTTCTTGTTTTATTTTTTATTATGCCTGGGTCTTGGGTCTGGGCGATTAGAGGTAAGATGTCATAATTTGAACGTTGTTAGAAATTTTAAAACTTTTATATAAAACTAGCATCTGCAAGCAGGCATATTAAAATTAATCATATTAAATGGGCCAAAGGGGAGGAGAATTTTATAAAATTTTATACACCGGCATAGTTTTTAAACTAATGATATTTAAAAGATTCAATGTCGATTTCCTGGAAAACTCTATAAAAAAAATCGAATTTATCAAACCGAGCATGGCTGAAGAAATCGTTTTTATGGAACTGCAAGCAGATTTTCTCAGTAATCAAGGAAAAATATCACATAGAAAAAGATTTTCACATAATATTCCATGGTAACGGAGAATTTTAATGAAAATTCTGAAGAACTATGCTCGACTCCATCGACATTTTACAAGTTTTTTGTTATGCATCGATTTATTTTAGAAATTTTACTTCAAAGCGTAATTACAACTTATAACTTGTTGCTTCTTACCTATTACATCTTAGTTTCTTCTTCTTGCTTTTTCCTATTATTTCTCACTTGTCACTTTTCTCTTCTCATTTCTAATTTCTCACTTATCACTTCTAAAGTATTACGTACCATTTCTCACTTCCTATTTCTCCTCCCTCATTCCTCACTTTTTACTTCACTTCTCTTTTTCGTTCCTCATTACTCATTTCTCACTACTCTCTTCTCACTTCAGTCAGAAGACAGAAGTTCTTACTTCTCACTTGTTAATTCTCATTTTTCAATTCTCGTTTCTCACTTATCACTATTCAGTTTTCACTTTCACTTTTCATGTTTTGCTCTTCACTTTACGTTTTTATTACTTCTCATTTTTCATAACTCATTACTCACTTTTCATTCCTAACTATTCGTTATTGACTAATGACTTCTTATTATTTACATAAACAATGTCGAGGAGCCGAGGTGGAGTAGCATGCTTCCATAATCCGTTCGAAACCTCGCGAAAGGCACCCCATCAAGTGAGCCCTTGTGAGCTCCAAGATGAATTTCCACTCAAAATCTTGTCTATTCTCCATTCTGAACTTTGGGCTGCGATTATTGGGGTCGGACTGACAGAAACCACTTGTCAAACGCTTTAACATCAGCCTTTTTTCTGAGTGAGCTCCAAAGACGTACTCTGCTGGTTGAACTCCGATCACGGTCGCTACAACTAATCAGCTTGCATTTATAGTTAGCGACAATCTGGAAGCGTTCGAAGGACGATAATGAATTTCAATCAAACAAAACACCGTGGACAAGTGAAATACCAACTTGCTTTGTCCACCAGAAGCTCCCTGGTTTCTGGAACTGAGAGTTCTTCTGGAGACCATTTAAGTACTGACCTGTTCGGGCAAGAACTACGTCCTCAATTACTATACCATTCCAAAATCGATGTTTCGATTGTCGATGTGACTCAATGGCGTGATTTTCGTTTAGTATACAATACAAAATCTTGTAAGCATAAAAGAGGCCTTAAAGTGGGCCACTGAAAAGAGAAGAGCTCACCGATGACTAATGTTACTTGTTTCGCATAGCACAAATGGCAGCTTATGCAGATGAAATCGTCGTCCTCTTCAGAAACTCAGACGTGTAAAATCCAGACATCATGTTTAAGTAGATCGAACACACTCAACTAACCAACCAATTACCAGAGCACTCAATCACCCAGCTAATTGTCCTCGATTTCAACAAATTTCTTTTCAACTTAGAGGCCTACCAGGACAACTTATTAATAAGTTCACGACGCCTGACACGAAATGGACCTTCATTCCATCACACTGCACGTGAGAGGCGCATGGGAACGTCTAGTCCAGAGCGGGAAATCCAATCCCTGCAAACAGCAATGCCGTACAACTATCATTGCGCGATGCTACTTCTAACTTCTTACTTTATACTTTCTACTACTTACTACTTACTTTCCATTTCTTACTTCCTACTTCTTACTTCTTACTTTTATTGCTTCTATATTCTTACTTCTTGTTTCTAACTTTTTACTTCTTACTTCATATTACTTTCTTCTTGCTTCTTGGTTCTCTTTCCTCATTTGTCACTACTGACTTCTCATTTATTACTTCTCAATTCTCGTTTCTCACTATATATTCGTTAGATTTCACTTTTGGCTTTTCACTTATCACTTTTCGTTTTTCGCATATCATTTCACACTACTCGTAACTCGCATCTCAGTTCACACTTCTCACTGTTCGCTTCTCACTACACTCACTACTCATGATCTATATACAGTGTTAGATGTTAGAGTGTTAGATAGGCTAGTGCTGATATTTCAGGGGGTGATAGAGGATCACATTTGACGCAAAAAAATCTTCTACGCACGTGACAAACGTCGGTCATAACTTTTTAGAAGCAAAAAGCTTTGAAATAAGTGTTTCTCAAGGCTTTTTTATCAAATTTGTCCTAAAAAGGCGTGTTAAAACTTATTACTCTTATTTACCAATTTAAAGCTCTAGTATTGTTTTAAAATTCGTTATTTGCCGAGAAACGCCTATCTCTTTCAGTTTCGTTGCAATTTGATTTTTTAAACGCATTGTGTTGGGTGTTGAATTAGTATCTGAAAACTGCACAAATTCATACATCACGCAGAGCACACTAGATCACTGCGTGCAAATGGCACGCTCTGACGCGATTTGGACTTGAAACTAGTATAGTAAATTAGACTACAAATTGGTATTGAAATCGGACTTGCCGTAGGACATTAAATTAGACTTTGTATTCGGACTGATTTGGGCTCCAAGCTTTACTTCAAATTGATTTGGATAGCAAAGCAAGTTATCGAAACTTGACCTTCTGTTTTTATACGACAGACTTCGCAGCCAGTTATTAGAATGCAGGACAATTGCAGGACCAGTTGCTGCGATCCTATTGACTCTAACAACCTCTCCCAGTCGAGATTCGAACATACAACGGCTGGCTTATTAGGCCTGCATCATACCTCGAGGCCAACTGGGAGGTGGACTTGGATATAAGACCTAAAATTGAACTTTAAGTTTTTATTTGAAATTATTCTTCAAATTTTATTGCAATTAAATTAGACTTCAAATTGGATTCGAAATTAAAGTTGAATATTGACATAATAAAATAAGCGAAACCTAGGGTTATAAACGGTTTTAAGACTTTTCCCTTCTTTATCGACAGACTTCGCAGCCGGTTATTGAATAACAGGACAATTACGGGGCTAGTGTAATAACCGCCAAGCAGAAATTCAAACATACGACGACTGGCTTGTTAGACCACCTTGAAGCTAACTGGGCGGTTAACATAATATTGGTTTTGAAATTTTGCTAGAAATTGAAATTGGACTTGAAATCGACATAAATTGGATTTGAAATGAGATTCGGAATTAAATTTATAATTAGACTTGAAATTGAAGTTCACGTAGTTATTGAAATGGGAATTAAAATTAGAGTTTAAATTTAACTGAAAATTTGAATTAAAATAGATTTGAAACTGGATCAGAAATCGTATTTGCAATAGAAATTGATTTTGACATTGGATATTAAATAAGACTTGAATTTAGAATCATTTTTAACTTGAAGTTTAACTTCAAAGTTCTACTTGAAATTCGGATTATTTTTCGTCTTATACTCTCCCATTTTGCTGTTATATTTTTTCTCCTTTCCAGTGCATTTTTTCTACTTTTTGTTCCGTATTTTCTCCTTTCCTGTACCGTTTTCTTGGTTTTCGCCTGCACTTTTCTTCTTTTTCATTCCGTTTTCCGCTTTTTCTGTCGTTTTTTTTGTGTTCGAGGTTTTCTACTTAATTGCACCGTTTTTTTCTTTTCCTGTCCCATTTTTCTTATTTTCAGTTTTGGTTTTTTTGTTAGTTTGTTTCACGTTTTCTGTCTTTTTTCCTTTTTTTTATCATTTTCTTGTTTCTTATCGTTTTTCGTCCTTTCGATACCGCGCTTTTTCTTCTATTCTGTCATGACTAACCCGTTTTTGGTGCCGTTTACTTTCCAGGGTTCCCTGCTTTGCTTTGCGATTTTCGTCTTTTTCTTCTTCGTTTTACCCTTTTTATTTGGTTCGTTTTATTTTTTGTGCTATCTCATTCTACCAAAAGGTTCTTTTTCTGTCCCATTTTGCCGTTTTATTATCCCGACTTCTCTTGTTATATACCGCGTTCTTTTTTCCGTTCCTTTTTCCTCTTTTGTGTCCCGTCTTCCCTCTTTTTGTCTTGTTTTCCCTCTATTTTTCTCTCGCTTTTTTCTGTTACCTGCCTCATCTTCGTCTGTTCCTTTTCTTTTCTTGTCCCGTTCTTCACCCTTTTCGGACCTGATTTTCTTATTTGTCTCTTTTCTATCCCGTTTCCCGTCTGTTTTCTTCCGTTTCCATGCCCGTTTTCTTTCCTTTCCTGTCTCGTGTTTTTGTTGTTTTCTGTCCCGTTTCGTCCTTTTTCCCGGTTTTCCTATTTTTTTCTTTTTCGCCTATTTTATTCCGTTAGTCGTTTTTGTCTTCCTGTTATCTGGTTCTTCCTCCTATGAACACATTCTGTTTTTCTTTTACCCGCTTGTCTACCGTTTTCATTTTTCCTCTTCTTTCTTTTCTGTTCCATTTATTCTCCTGTTTGTCTGCTCCCAAGATCCCAAGATGAGTCTACAAAGTAAGGCCATTGCAAATTATTTTTAAAGTTTTTATCAACCACCCCCGCCCCTCCCCCTTGGAAATTGGCTTGACAAATCGGGTGGCAAAAAAATAATTTGAAGGATATGAGTTGATTTTTTATACAAAATCAACTGTCGGTGGGCTCTACAGCCTGAAAAACTCGAAAAATGAGTGTAGGTACGAGTTGAGTTAAGGCTTCTAGCACGAAACAGAAATGTAAATTCAAACAATAAAATTTCCGAAAATCGTCCAAAATAATTGGAATGGCATGGAAAATAATAACGTATATATTAAAAGCAAGAATAGATTTGGTTTTCACGGTTAAACCTTAAATAAAAATGCCTAAACCCCCCCCCCCCCTCCCCGCCCTTCTGTGGCCCAACACCGGGAGGACAACAACTTTATAAAATATTTGTAATGACCTAAATTGAGCGCATCTCGACGTGGACGTTCGCGGTAATCGATAGAAGCTTTAATCTATAGAGTCGCACCCTGCTTCCAACGCATCCAACCAAACAGCTTGTGCGCAATATTTATAACGGGAATCCATTGCCAAAAACCGATCGCTACCAAGCGCCCCGCTGTCCCCGCAGCCTGCATAGATATATATTCGCAACTGCGTATTACGATGGTTCTCTGACTTCCGAATTTATAAAATTTACTGAAATTCTTAAAAATTTTGCTCCCGACTTCTTCAGCGGTTCACTTTACCTCATTTCACCCTCTCCCAGGTTAGCTTTACCTGAATTTCCTTGCATATCGAGATGACTTTATACATTGTAGAACCCTTCGATCAACATTAGCAGAAATCTTACTAGACCCAATTGAGAACATCATTAAAAAGAATTATGAAAAATATAGGTTAAAAACCAATACGACTTTTTGCATTCGCTATTATTTGTATTTTAACCATTAAATAAATTAATCATTTTAATTAAATCAATTGTAAGATTTTTCCAGATCTGGTGATTTTTTTTTCATTATTCCTTAGAGGCATTTAATTCCTCGCCACCCGTTCCATATAAAGGAATTCCTGGGAATTTTTATGAGAATTAAGGTTCAGTTTTATCGTAAGGAAATTAGCTAGAAACCAATCCTGTAATTTAAATTATAATTAGACTTGCATTCTGTTGATTGCCTTTGGCCCATAGTTTTTACGATTTAGAACGTCTACTGATTTTGTCAGATCACAATTAAATAACCCATTCATTCAGCTTACATAAGTTAAATCTCAAATTTTAGTTTTTTGTAACCCTTTCTTAAATTTAATATATTAACCTGTTTCATACTCCAGTACACAACCTGAAAATTTGACATTCGAACCACCTGATTGGCTACACAACTTTTTTCTCCCTTCTCTAGTTCAGCGATTAAATTACCAAACGGATGAGATTCGATTTGCTTTCATTCAATCTATTCCGCTCACATCTTCCCAATATCCTTTGCCACCCACCACGGCCCACACCGGACTGAGCAACTTGCTAAACAACGAACAAAAACACACATTCTATCCCACCACCAGCAGCTACCACACAAAGGCCAGTACCTACCAACCAAATAAGAAAACTCTTGGAAAAAGTGCTCATTACTTGGTTCGTTATCAACGAGAAGAGCATCTCGCTTCGACTGCGCTGGTTGGATGGTTGGCTAGCTGGCTGGCTGGCTGGCTGTCAGTGTTGACTGCAAATCCCCCAATATCGCCAGCGACGGCTGTTGGTCTCAAGAGCTGTCCAAGATGAGCACTATCACCCATCCACCCATCCACCCACACACCCACAACCAGCGGAGTGCAGCAGCGAGCGTGTTGAGATATTGGTACCGTAACAAGGCATCGTTTCAGGAGAGATTGCACTTCTCTGTTGCTGCTGTTGTTTGCAACGGAACGGACGGCGCGACGGCCGGCAGTGCAGTGCGGTGGCCAGCGAAAGGCGCACTGCTTCGGTATTCCATCCATTACGCCACGGTTCGCTATCTGTAATTGACATTTATTTATGTTTTTCTTCCAATCAATTTACAACCGATGAACTTCCACCTGGCGCACGGCGGGGTCAGGAGAGAAGAAATCAGACCAACATCAGAACACGCCGCGCCGGCAAAACTCTTCGCCGGAATGGAAAAAAAGCAGAACGGCAACCGGAAAAAAGAGCGATCGAAGAAAGGAAAGCAGCAAAAAACCAAACAGGAGAAATCTCATTTGAGAAATTCTTATAACAACATTTGCTGCATGAATTGGAAGCACTGCTTTTCGCCGTCGTCGTTAGGAGGCTGGAGTGGAACAAGGAGTGCTGTGCATCCTTCGGGATCTTGCACTATACTCTAGCATCGTTCGATTCCGTTTTTTATTTCACCTTTTTCCTTCTATTTATGTTTTCTTCGAGTTAGTGCATCACTCACATCTGTTTATAGTGGCAGCTCGTGCGGACTTGCAGAGAGGTCACTACGAACAACTTTAGCCTTTAAGCCGAAACGAACTTGTGGAACTTTCCGCCGAAGCAGTGCAGCTCAACAATTACAGGCGAACAAATGTACGTAGAGCTGAAGTACCTTGTTACTCTCGTCGGCTGCGAAGGAGAAACTACAAATCGAAGGATTCCATTAGGGAATGGCGTATAACGGCAGCTCAGCTGGCAGCTCAGTACAGGCACACGTCGTTACAGTGCAGTGGGATTGAATGCACGAGATCGTTTACTCAGATCTTTGGAGTTTATTCACTATCAACTATGTCACCTATTCCAACTCGAGGGCTTTCTGTCGGTGAATGGTGAAGATGCTAATGGGTGACAAATCAGCAGCGCTGGAGAAGGTTTTTATTGATGCATTGCATTGAATCCGTTGGCAAGTTTGGATTTAAGGTGAAATTAGTCATCATCGATTTTGCCAATTTCAAAAGCAGTTTTTTTGTTTGAAACAAAAATTCTGTTCAAGAAAATATATTCACTGTGTTCAGACTGGCAAGAAGAAGGCAGTATTTACTTTTTTGCAACCGGAACCCAGCTTTTGGGTCCAAAACTCCTTCCGAAATTGGGCTCTCCGACGAAAAGTTAATGACTGCTAATTTCCCGTTAATATCCACTAGTTGAGTGCATTTTAAATGGCCGAATGAAAAGGTTGTAAAAACATTGGCAAAACTGATGTACTCTACATTATTTGCATAATTTTATGTCCTTTTAAATCAATGGTAAGTAGGACGCAACAGCAAAATAAGGGTCAAGGGCAGTTATAGCATTACCGGTAATTATATGGTTTATATTGCCGATAAATTATGGTGTAGTATTTCAACTTTGATTTTTATCTCAATTGTGGTGATATACCTAGGTTATTCAATTGCATCAGTTCACAGATGAAAATAATTGTAATTAATCATGTGGTGACAATGGGTTTTAAATATCGGTATATAATTACACCATGATTCGAGTCGAGATATTAATTAAAAATATAATGGTGGTAAGTATAATTAAACCAGCCGGTTGTCCAGGATTAATCCAGAAACAACATGGAGTCATCAGTGCCAAAAGTTTTACAATTGTTTTTCTTCGACCAATCTAATTGTGAAGCATTGGTCAAAGCTTGTCAAAACCATTTTACATACTTGAATGGCACTCAAACGAACAATGGAGACACTCGATCGGACTATCAAAGATCTGAATCAAGGAGGCCGGCGATTGGCTCCCATTATAACCTAGCTCGACCTGCGGTTAGTTTGGCATAAAGCTGCGAACAAGGACCCGAGTAAATGCTGCTTCAATGGCCTTCCACTTTTCCAATTGTCTGCTCTTTTCCTTCACGCCTTGTCCCGCCATACTTACTAAGTTACTTTCTCGGCGACAATCCGATTATCGAATTCTCCAATCGCCTCCATTACCCATTTGTCAACAGCGGACATCCAACGGGTTCGCGTTAAGCCTCGAAGTCGTATTGGTCTCTGTCGGGTTTTCTTTAAAATATTGTTTTGGCTGATCACTCATCCGTCATCCTTTCTACGCCCATTGTAGCTTGCCGTGGTTTAGTCCAAATTTTTGTCTACTTCTTCTTAAATACCGCCGCAGAATTTTACGCTCGAAAATACCAAAAGTCCTTCGGACGCTCTATTTTAACGCCCACGCTTGGTAGCCGTAGAGTACCTCCCGGTGGTACCAACTTATGGATCTTAATTCACAGCTCACTTCAAAAGTTACTCCAGCATTCAACATCGCAGTTCCGACATCCGAAGGGTTGTTCTACTTTTTAACAGCCATTGATGATACTTCATTTTGGCAGAGTTCATGATAAGCCCTATCAGTTGCAGTTTCCTGCTTGCGATGTGCGTACGCCACTTCCACAGTTCGGCGTCTGTCGACGTCTGTCCTTCAAATAGAACCTTCCAAAGCCTGTTGAACTGCAAGTTCGATAGCCAGTCATCTGCTTCAAATTATCTAACGCCACAAATGTTTGACCCGCTATTCTGTTTGAAAAACTATGTTTAAACATAATTCGCCACAGCTCATTTTGTTTAACTGAATCGTACGCCGCCTTGCAGTCAAAAGGAGGAGTGGTCCGTCGTGGAGCGTCCCTCTCGAAAACCGCACTTTTCTTTTTTTTTTAGTTTGCATCGAATCAGGTTCCAATTATTGTTCAGAAATTTTTCTGGAAACTATTTTCTAGTGCGTTTTACTATCCATATCGATGTGCACGTATTTCGTCAGTAAGATTTCGTTGAACTTCCTGGACTGTTCTTATAGGAGTAAAACTAGATTTGACTTTGCCTTACAGTCCAGCAGTGTAACTGTTATCTGGAATCCTTTTTTGTTTCCTACCGGATGTTATGTACAAAAATCTTGCCATTTTTGCGAGTCTCTCAATGACAACTTTGTGTTTTGTTTTGTTTGTTAGTTCGTTGGAATTGGCTTAAAATGGGACATTAAATTGGACCTAAAATTAGACCTCAGTTCGATTTCAAATTACACTTCAACTTAGACCTGAAATTTGATATCAAATCGGAGTTGAAATTGGAATTAAATTAGACATGAACCTGGACATCAAACGGGGCATTATGTTGGGCTTGAAAGTGGATTTAAAATGGCTTTGAGAACGAATATGAAATTGCAACTGAAAATTAGACATTGAGTTAGACATTACATGAGACTTGATATTAAACTTGAAATTTAATTTGAAATTAATTTGAAACTAGTTTCAATTAAGCTTGAAATTGCACTTGAAATTAGATTAAGTCCTTAAATCGGATATTAAATTATTTATGTGCAGACGTTTAAGTGGTCCTGAAATCGTAAATAAAATAAGAATTAAATTAGACACGAAATTGGAAGGGGAATCTATACCAATAAAAATGGATTTCTGTCTGTCTGTCTGTCTGTCGGTATGTTCCTTATAGTATCGAAAACTACTGAACCGATCAGCGGAAAAATTTTCATGCAGGGGTTTTTGGGGTTAGGGAAGGTTCTTATAATAGTTAGAGACCCCTCCCACCTCCCACTAAGAGGGGGGCTACCATACAAATGAAACACAAATTTCTGCATAATTAGAAAACTAATCAAGCAAATTAAAACAAATTTGGCATGTGAGGGTTTTTGGAGGCATGAATTAGGACTCCTCCCTTTTTAGGAGGGGGGGCTGCTTGATTATAATTATTATAAGAATTTATAAATTATAATTATAACTATTATAAGAACCTTCCCTGGCACCAAAAGCTCCTACATGCAAATTTTCACTCCGATCGGTTCAGTAGTTTTCGATTCTATAAGGAACATAGGGACAGACAGACAGACAGAAATCCATTTTTATAGGTATAGATTGTTTTCCATGCAAAAATCTACGAAAAGAAAAAAAAATGGCGATTTTTGCCAGTTTTATAGTTTCAATTTCCATTTCTGTTTGGTGTTACACTCACTTTTGGTGTTTGGTGTTAGACGCGTACACTCATTTTTCGAGTTGTTTAAGCTGTAGAGCCCACAGACAATTGATTTTATTAAAAAAAATTCGACTTACATCCCACAAATTATTTTTTGCCTTCCAATTTTTGAAACCAATTTCAAAAAATTTAAAAATAATTTGCCGGCGTCCCGCCGTCGGAAGCTAAATACACCCCCAACCCCGCAGAAATCACCTCTGTCTAGAATCACGGCAAATATTGCTATCTGCTTTATCACCCGCTTTCTGGCTAAGCCATGGAGGGAGTTGTTTTCTACTTTACTGTGAGGTAAAATTGCAAATTTGTATATTAAATTACCCATGCTTTCATAGTTACGTAACTGCCAAAATGAATCATCTAAGGTTGAACTGCTCAGAAACTTGCAAAACTCAGTATTGTGACTACGATTAATCGAGATTCATGATTTATGTACAACACAGTTTAATTTGTGGCAATACGAAGTTTGTCAGGTCAGCTAGTTGGATATGAAGCTGGACTCTACATTGAATTTGCGGATGAACATGACCAGAAATTTCAGTATTATTCTATTCTTATTATGATTCATGATACCAGGCAAATGTTGCCAGTTTTACTTCAAACTTTACTTCTAGGACATCAATATAAATTAGGTTCAGAACAAAGGGAAAAGTCTCTGAAATTTTGCAAAGAGGGGACGCTATTGTGATATTTCTGTAATGGAAATAGCCGAGACACAATCGGCAGCGAAGTTTCAAAGCCTTACATAGGGTACGGGAGGGTACCCTATGGACTGGGACTGGGACTGGGACTGAGACTGGGACTGGGACTGGGACTGGGAATGGGACTGGGACTGGGACTGGGACTGGGACTGGGACTGGGACTGGGACTGGGACTGGGACTGGGACTGGGACTGGGACTGGGACTGGGACTGGGACTGGGACTGGGACTGGGACTGGGACTGGGACTGGGACTGGGACTGGGACTGGGACTGGGACTGGGACTGGGACTGGGACTGGGACTGGGACTGGGACTGGGACTGGGACTGGGACTGGGACTGGGACTGGGACTGGGACTGGGACTGGGACTGGGACTGGGACTGGGACTGGGACTGGGACTGGGACTGGGACTGGGACTGGGACTGGGACTGGGACTGGGACTGGGACTGGGACTGGGACTGGGACTGGGACTGGGACTGGGACTGGGACTGGGACTGGGACTGGGACTGGGACTGGGACTGGGACTGGGACTGGGACTGGGACTGGGACTGGGACTGGGACTGGGACTGGGACTGGGACTGGGACTGGGACTGGGACTGGGACTGGGACTGGGACTGGGACTGGGACTGGGACTGGGACTGGGACTGGGACTGGGACTGGGACTGGGACTGGGACTGGGACTGGGACTGGGACTGGGACTGGGACTGGGACTGGGACTGGGACT
Organism: Sabethes cyaneus; assembly: GCF_943734655.1. Lineage (NCBI taxonomy): Eukaryota > Metazoa > Arthropoda > Insecta > Diptera > Culicidae > Sabethes > Sabethes cyaneus. The sequence goes on along the minus strand of NC_071355.1, from coordinate 247,659,275 downwards.
GGGACTGGGACTGGGACTGGGACTGGGACTGGGACTGGGACTGGGACTGGGACTGGGACTGGGACTGGGACTGGGACTGGGACTGGGACTGGGACTGGGACTGGGACTGGGACTGGGACTGGGACTGGGACTGGGACTGGGACTGGGACTGGGACTGGGACTGGGACTGGGACTGGGACTGGGACTGGGACTGGGACTGGGACTGGGACTGGGACTGGGACTGGGACTGGGACTGGGACTGGGACTGGGACTGGGACTGGGACTGGGACTGGGACTGGGACTGGGACTGGGACTGGGACTGGGACTGGGACTGGGACTGGGACTGGGACTGGGACTGGGACTGGGACTGGGACTGGGACTGGGACTGGGACTGGGACGGGGATGGTCAACTGGAAAAATGGTCTATTGGAAAAATGGTCAACTGGAATAATGGTCAACTGGAAAATGGTGAACTGAAAAACTTGGGAACTGACAAACTGGAAGGCATTTAGAAAAAATTTTCAAGACACAAATCTCCTCGTACTTGGACCGTTACAATCTACTTTTTTTACAGCAAGCTAATTGTAGAAGACATCAAAGTGCAATAAAAACCCTGTTGAGAGTTTATGGTAATATCACAACAGCAGCGGATAGAACACAGAATGCAGTTCTAGTTTCTCATTGACTTCTCCAAACTTTTGGAAACAATCTCTCATCGCCGGCTAGATTTGGGGTTGGTCATAGTGCTGTTTTAGTACCGCTTAGTTAGTTTCGAGGTACGACGTTGGTCTAACAAGCCAGCCGTCGTATGTTCGAATCTCGGCTAGGTGGTGCTGCTAAATAGAGTCAGTAGGATTGTTGCACTAGCGCCGAAACTGTCCTGTACTCTAATAGCCGGCTGTGAAGTCTGTCGATAAAAAGGGTCAAGTCTTAGAAAGACGTTTAAGCTCAAGGCTTTGCTTTGCATAGTGCTGTTTCACTGACACCGTGCCTGATTGTAACCTCTGGTGTTCCACAGGGATCGGTACTCGGGCCCTTGTTGTTTTAGATCTATTGCGTTGATTTCCATAACGTGCTCAAGCATGGTCGTGTGCACAGGTGTTTACCCATGTTGTACAGCTTGTCGGTTGAGAATATTCCTTTTGAATTGTGATTTGCTTGAGATAATTCGTTGGGCTAGAACCTACCAACGCTAACAGGCTTTCTGAGTCCGCACAGATAAGGCGCATCCATCGATTTTTAAATGTAGCAGACGCGTCATTATTTTTAGATTCCAACATCGAAGAGTGTCGTCAAACATCCTTGAAGATTTCGTCATCTACAGCCTGCTAAACACCCTGAAACATTTGCAAAAATACTTGTACTGAATGCTTGTAGAAACTGAAACTCAACTCATTTGCGCGAGTATGAGCCATACAAGCGGCAGCATCTTCATTGCTCCAAGTTACAGTCACGAAATTTAGTACCGACCACCGAATGATTTCGATTTTATCATTAGCTAAAAATTTCCAACCCGAAAAGACCGTCAGACCTATCAGAAGCCGAAGAGAACCGGAAGCACTGAGCCATGTAGAAGTTTAAAACCGCCTTCCTTTTTTCCCCTACTGACCCAAATTCAACTTCTGCCTACCTTTCGGTACAAAATGTACGCCATAATAAATAACAAATTGAATAATAATATAAATTGTTTAATTCAAACTTTGCCACTGTATGAATAATGTATGCTAGAAATGGAATAAAATTGTACCCTTACTAGCTAGTGCAAACCTAGTTACTCGGTTCTCCCCGCCCCGCTGCCCAATCGACCTGTCTGCTGATTTTCTACGTTTTACGAACGGGTTGCGTGCGGCTTCGGAACTTCGTGCGAACGAATCAGAATAAGATTGTCACCGAGTGAACGAGGAAAGGCGGCGGCGGCGCCGGTAAACCATCGGGCGGACTATGTTTGTAGTATGCATGCCGCAAAACAACGGTCCTCAGTTGCTAAACCTTGTGTGGCGAAACACAGATCCATTCACATCCACACACACACACACACTTACATACGACACGCTGCTGATGCCATGTTCGGTCATGTCGCTCGACCCTGCCAAACCGGACAGTTACAACTGGTCAGTTCTGTGCCACACTATCCGCCTCCATCCATCCATCCATCCATCCATCCTTGGGTGGATCCTTTTTGCCAGCATCGGCTTTCGGTTCGAGTTGAGTGATTGTGTTTTTGGCTCATGTTGAATGTTTAATACTTTCTGGTCAGTCTCCAATCAAACTGTTGGACGGAGAACACAAGTCGCACACGAACGCTGCCCGTTAGGGGGTTTGTCGGGAATAATTTTATTGTAAAGAGTAAAATTTTGTCCCCTCCAAGCTGGATGAAAATAAAGAATTTAAATTTGTTCGTTTGTAATGATTATGTTTGACTAAAATAAATCATGCATCAGAATGGAAAACTAAACAATAATTTCCTGTCTTGCTTTCTGTCTTGCAGGTCGCGTGGGTCCGGGTGGACACGCAAACCATCCTGTCCATCCATCACAACGTAATTACGCAAAATCCCCGCATCAGCTTGACCTACAACGACCACCGGTCCTGGTATCTGCACATCCGGGAGGTGGAGGAAAACGACCGGGGCTGGTACATGTGCCAGGTCAACACCGATCCGATGCGGTCACGGAAGGGCTATCTGCAGGTCGTCGGTAAGTATGTGCCATAGCATGACCCCCGTCCCACCCGTAAGCCACGGAATCTGATTAAAACTGGATTACTCGGTTAATATTTACCTGCTGTGGATCCTTCCGGTAAATGGTCGGGGGATCACATATGGAAATCTTTCATTCCGGTTACTTACGGCACGCAGCACAATCTGTTTCCAGCATCCGACGGAAGTAGCTGGGTGGAAGCAAAGTAGAGAGCCTCCAGTCTAATTAACTATGACATGAATATTTGTTTCATGTTGACTACTCTCCGGTGCGTTGAGAGCGCAATTTTCTCCGTATAGATTACAGAGGATAAGACAGAATAACACTTTTGTGATTGAACTACTCTTCACTATCTACCGGAGGTTGATAGAGACTGAAAGAAGGCACAAATGTACGAATGTTCTCGAACGAAACAGGAAAAGTTTCCTATCAGGGCAAAATTATCATATTTTCTGCTTCGTTATGCCACTTGAGTAGGATCTTTTTTCGCTCTCGAGCTTCACACATGGGACGCACCAAAGAAGCAAAAAAAAACATTCCAACACGAAAGCCAACCTGCCAAGACCTCCCACTGCTCCAATATATTTAATATACTTTAAATTGTTATGCTCATTTGAATTCAGAAATTTACATAAATTCCCCCCGGCGGGCGGTGGGTTGTGGGACCGAGCGCTCGGTTGAAGCATTCGGAAAACGCTCTCTTTTTTCGACGTGCAAATCTTTAGGTTTTTTTTTCTGCTCAACTTCCAGAACGCTTCCGTAAGGTTGAAAGAAGTATGCAGGGTGGTGGACCAGGGACCTTCGAGTCAGACGCAAAACCGAAATCATACCAAACAACAACAACAAAAAAAAACCGACGACGACGACTGTTTCCTTTCCCGAGGTTGCGAAACATACGGAACCGGAGGGTAGTTTGTGTGTTGTGCGTGCGATGTGGTTTGAAACATTATCAAAAACATTTCACAATAACGAGGGTCACCAACGCTTGGCGTGGGTCGGCAGCTGCCGCGGGGTGACACAGTTGGACCCCTCCCTGCTTGAGTTGATCTGCATCGGGGAATGTGTGTAGTCTTTGAAGAACGATTTACTCGGTGAAATGTTAGATAAATATAAAAATTCTTTTCGGTTGGTTATTGAAACTAGAAACGGAATCTAATTATGTTTAAACACGGGTTCAACACAGCCACATTCACGTGAAGGTTTTCAAATTTTAGCTCAGAATTAGTCACAACCAGACATGTGGTTTACGTTTCGGTGATATAAATGATAATTGTTCTGGTTTGAGCGACAGCTGTCAGGACGGTGGCAGTGTTTTGATGCATCTATTCCAGACGCAATGTGAAGCTAGATTTGCTCTAATTTAGGTCACGTTACCATATTATCAAGATATCTTTAATACTTCGACACCTAAATTAGCAGATGGTGGGTTTGATATCACAAAATTACAGATGTGATTTCTTTGAATACAGTTTTTTCGCCATCCCGTAGCAGAGATTAGTTGAGTTTCGTTACGTGATTTGTTTAACTATTACTACCGTTAATGGACTTAGACTGCCAAAACATTGCTGGTTAAAGGAAAATTTTATGTGGAATATCGATTCCAGCTGATATCGATATGCCCTTGTCCAGTAACTGCTAGCCCTCCCTACTAGCGCAGTTGTCATACACTAGTGGTGGTAACCGATTAACGACTGATTTCAGTCATAAATAGGTTGCAGCAACCAGAAATGACAAAAGTGTGCTACTTAGGCTGCCTCCTCGTGGTACCAACCGGAATACAAGCAACTGTATCCTAGATTAGGGGCGGCGTGCAACGGCGACTGACCCGTAGCGTACAGTTGACTTATGAAACGTTGTGTCTCGTCAGCTGTACCCTACGAAATGTAAGCTTGCAAGCTGCGTTTACCAGCGTTATGCCGCGATAGTTACAGCAGTCGAGGCGATCACCCTTCTTGTAGATGGGACAAACCATTCCTTCTATCCATTCGTCCGGTAGCTTCTCCTCTTTCCAAATCTTAGAAATAACCCGGTGTAGATCCGTTGCCAGCGTTTCTCGGCCATATTTATAAACCTCTGCCAGTAGACGGTTCTTACCAGCGGCAGCTTAGTTGGTCTTCAGTAGCTTCTAGTTTGATTTCTTGTAGATCTGGTGCTGGAACATTACTATCCTCCATGGGCACTCCTAGGTTAACTTCCGTTCCACTTCCTTCTGCAATTTCACCATTAAGGTGTTCATCATCGTTGAACCGCTTCCACCTGCCGACCTCCGATGATCAGGATAGCGTCCCATCGAAACCATCGCTGTTTTTACCAATTTGACCATGCGCTCCCATGATCCACCCATGTGAGGCGCCAGTGGAAAAAGTGTTCAGACAGTTCGTCGCATCGGCCGCACAGACTATTGCTGCCGAGATGGTATATTAGGTGAGGCATGTTCTGGTGCTGGGATAAGCCAGGGGCATTCAATCCCACGAATGTCCTTCCTCTTACTCTATCTCATACTCTATCGATAAGCATGTACACAACGCCCAGTTTCCCAAAAACTGGACCAATATGCTCGGGCAATTTTTCAAAAGGACTGACTATGTGAGATTCTTTTCGCAATGGCGATGTAATTGCACTTTACCACAGCAGCTTTGCATAAATCAGTTGCTGGTGTCACAAGTTAGTCAAGTGTTAAGAAAATTTTCTATGAAATACATTGACATCGTCGTAATAATCAAAAGCAGAGAATCAAAATATCATTGTTCATAGCCAGAAATAAACGACAAAAACGAAGAGCGATAAACCAGTCATTCTCTGCCTATAAAACAAATATACATAACAACCAGAATGTATCACGACAACAAAATTAAGGGACAAACAAATGTCACTTCACGGGGATGAGTAGGATAACTTTTGGTGAGAATATATTTTGACACACATCCGCTCTTATAAGCGATTGGTTTGATGTTACAAGTATAAAAATAAATTTGAATGTTCTGACCACTGATCCCGTTGCCCGTTGAAGCCACATGGCAGTGCAATGGCAGGTAGGGTTCGCACCCTCGCTCTTTGGTTGCTCCCCGAATATTTTACTCACTTAACTACTATTAAAAGAAAACAGTTTTATCGATAAATTTCTCAGCACGCTGCTAGAGTAGCGGGCAACTACGAGGTCAATGCAACGACCCTACTGACTCTAACAGCACCACCGAAACGAGATTCGAACAAACGACAACTGTCTTGCGTTACAACAAGCTAACTGCGAGGGATGTACGTGCTTGATTGCCGTATTTGCCCAGTTCTCCTCGGCGACCGTATCCGGGGCTTGGTTAGTACTGGTAGACACTCACCATGTAGCACGTTGGGCACCTCTATTCCTGGTCCCGGTGGGCTCCTTGAAGAGAACTATATTATCACTGTATGTGACCGGTACGCCGGTACCTGCCGACTCTCGCTACGTGTACGATAGGAATTCTTCCGAGGAGTGTCAGCAGCCCATGAATTATTTACATGTACCACACTCCGCTTTCCGTTTATATTCCATGAAAAATAGTTCCCAACACCGTTCAAATATGGCAAGTTCACGTATTTGTCCCGTAAACAAAGTTATAGTCTCAAGTCGGTAGTCAACAATCGTCTAATTAGCCTTTTGTACATAGTCAGCTTCAAGGGGGGCCGTACGATCTTTGATCGGAACATCTTGCGGAGGGAAAGAAGCCTCGTAGTACAGCTTGAATGCGTCATTGAAACTTCTTACGTGCGTTGTTGACGGCGGTGATCAGAGATCCCAAATATATGAACTCATCAACCATTTCGAGTCTATCGCCGTTAATAGTTACTATCCGTGCGAGGTGAACGCCGCCTTCCTTAGAATTTCTACTTCTGATATGTATGATTTTTGATAGATCGATTCTTAGCCCAATCCTCCTAGCCCCCGACATTAGTTGCTGTAGTTTGCTTAATTTCTAGCGGTAAAGTCGACATCGTCCGTTACGGCTAACAGTTACTTACTCTTGCTGAATAGCGACAGCTTCTCGTTTTGATGTCCGTTCGCCGAATCAGAACTTCAATGGCAATGTTAAATACGATGTAAGATACAGTCCATCCTCTGGCAGCAACACTCAGCACGATTCGAAGAGAGTCGAGAGTGACCCCTAAACGCGCACGTAGCATATCACTCGAATGAGTGCGCCTACGTGATGTTGAACAGAAAGTTTAACAGCTCATCAATTTGCTTTAAGCAATCTAACGTCAAGAATTTATCGTAACTGTATTTCATCTGACTGAATCATATGCTGCCTTGAAGTCAATAAACGGAGTGTATGTCCCCAAGTCGCATCGTTGAAAATATCTGTTGCAAGGTTCAGTCCGATAGCGAGTGCTTCTTTCTAAGATCACAATGATACTTGCTAATAAAGGTTTTCTGTAACGGGCATGGAAGCATTTTCTATGAAGCAATGAGGAGAGTATAAATTGAGCAGATAGACGTTAGGTAGTTCTTCATCAGTTCATACTCTAGCATAGATAAACGGACAAACCACGCTGTACTTCGCGTGATTTGATGCTGATTTATATTTTGGGTTTGGTTAGAAATGTCTCCGTACGTACGTACGATGGGGCGTTTTTTGACAGAACAGGAAAACACCCTCATTTCCAAGCAATACAAATCTACATCTCATTTTACTTTATCAACGTTATCACTGTGATAGATGTAATGTGACGATTAAAATGTCCGCAATAGGAGCAATTTTCCGTATTTCAAATTCTTCTGCACTTACTGGATAGAAGCAGCCGCCCTATTTACTTTTCGTAGTACTGCTTGAAGTAGAGTCCTAACAGTCTATATCTAGTGTTTCCAATAATCGTTGTGCTACTTCGTTCGCCTTGGTCTGCACCGTTTATTTCTTCTTGTGTTTTTCCTCTGGATTGTTCGAAGTATATTCTTTTTTTAATAAACTATATACCGTGAACGTACCATATTCTGCGCAGATAAGACATTTTTATGATTCTTCCGCTATTCTAGTATTCTAGATTTAAATTAACAACGTGGATAGCCTCAACGTGTAGTGCTACGGTCTATAATATCTGGTAAAAAATATGGGAATTATCAGTCGACCAACAATTGAGTATAATTTTCGTTTTGTAAACTTATCCATGGTGCCTAATTCTGCGCACTTTCTTGCCAATGTTCCTAATTCTGCGCATGTTTGCTCCTAATTCTGCGCACCCAAAAAGTGAAAATAAATACTCCTGCCATGCTGTTTATGTCTTTATACACTGAAAGTACACCAAAAAATCCGGCATTAGCCATTACCATAATTAAATCCATGATCCGGCCTTCTTGTGCTGTCCGGGTGGCAAAGGAATATTGTTATCATTTTGATTGATTGATCCTCTTTTAATTTATGCCATGTCGTATCAGTAAGCCACCTCAACTACTGTCGGCATTTATCCCAATCAGGTGATGCATTTCGTATGAAATTTATCACCTGATTAGGAGCAGCATTCCAAATATCGCAGGGCTGAGTCATCCCCTTATCAAGATATCTATGTCGTTTATGATATAGTGCAACACAGTCGCACAACAAATGTTCGGAGCTTTCAATCTCATGATTACAAAAGCGACAGTTAGCTTCATTAAGTTTACCGATCAGTTTCAGGTGGTACTTACAAGGACAATGACCTGTTATCAAACCGGTGTATGTGCTCAAGTCGGATTTTGAAAGGTTTAATAGTTTTTGTGATTGAAGAGCATTTCGCTCTATAAAACGTTTTGATTGCCGAACATTCGAGGTAATATTCCAGTTAGACAGTACCTTTAGTTTTTCCCAAACTCCTAAGTTCCATTTTAAGGGCACATGAAGATAGTCCAAAAAAGGGTTCGGGTCCTATGAACTGCATGGATGACCCCTTCTTTGCCAATTGATCAGCAGTTTCGTTCCCTTTGATTCCGCAGTGACCAGGAACCCAATAGAGGTTGACCATATTGCGACAGGAAAGTTTTTCCAACAGTTTTATGCATTCCCACACCAGTTTAGAAGTGTGAGCTTTTGATTTTAAAGCATTCAATGCTGCTTGACTATCCGAGCAAATACAGATATTTGCATTTTTGTAGTTCCTTTTTATGCAGATCGATACACACTCTAGTATTGCATATATTTCCGCTTGAAATACAGTGGGATGCTTTCCCATTCAAACTGAAACGTTAATCCCTGGGCCTGTTATACCAGCACCTGTCATGTTATTTTGTCTTGATCCGTTTGTGTAGAACACCAGTGATCCTGAGCGAAAGTTAGGTTCTCTGGCATTCCAATCAGAGCAAGTAAAATCAAGAACACGAAATTTGTGATCGAAGTAGTTACGCTTAGGCATGTCCAACGAGATCACCATCCAAGAACCTCATGGATCGCTTGAGCCTCAAAGCACTTTTCATAGCATCCAATTGGATGAATTGATGTAGAGGAAGAAGATTGAGTAGAGCTTCTAAGGCTTTAGAGGGAGTGCTACTCATAGCTCCTGTTATGGAGATGGTAGCAAGCCTTTGTAACTTGTTCAACTTAATTTGAGCCGTTTTTTGTTTTGTTTTCGGCCACCAGATAAGCGATGCATAAGTGATTCTGGGTGTAGCTATTGCTGAGTATATCCAGTAAATCATATTTGGTTTAAGACCCCATTTTTTACCGAAGGTTCTTTTACAGACCCAAAAAGCATTTATTGCTTTACTTGTTTGTTGTTCGATATGCGTGTTCCAACAAAGTTGTTTATCTAAGGTAACGCCCAAATACTTGACATCTGTAGATAGAGACAACTTAACGTCTCCTAGTTTTAAATCCGTGAAAGACACTTTGCATCTTTTAGTAAATGACACAATTGTTGTTTTCGTAGGATTTATGCTCAATCCCTCGCTTTTGCACCATGATAATGTGAAGTTTAATGCACTTTGCATTCTATCAGATATGATAGTATCGTACTTTCCGCAGACTATGATAACAATATCATCCGCAAATCCGATAGTTTCAAATCCTTTATGCTTCAGTTTAACGAGAAGATCATCAACTACTAGAGACCACAAAAGAGGGGATAGGACACCCCCTTGAGAACAGACTTTGACAGCTATTACTTTTACTTCTGTGTCTCCAAGATATTTCCCTGTTTGATAGCATTTCCACAACCCAATCGATTATACTTAGGGGGACTGGGGGTATAATGCCCACGTTAAGAAGAATATCATATTATTCATCAATGCGGAGTGCATTTCCAGAAACTAGAACATAAACCCTAAAGTAGAACAGTTTTTTACCTAACATGCTCGTCCTGAAGCATAAAAATCAATAAAACACGTTTAAATCGTGAAATTATATAAGGCATTTGAAAATTTGTTTTCAGATTCGTTAGGGGTAAAATGCGCCTAGGTGTGTACAAAACGAACCACAACAAAGGGTCAAAATGCACCACAACAAATTGGCAAAATGCGCTGTCTGTTTTATTTTAATGCAAACCCGCCACGACTCAGAACAGCGTGAGGACCTACCTACTTGTTAAATCTGTTATTTCGGATCGCGGTTTTGCAATCGCCAGGTCCATCTTCGCTGGCGCGGTCGATTTCACACAAGGGTTTTTCTTGGTACCTTGCCGGCAACGCGTCTTTCACTGTTTTTCACTGGTTTTAACTACCGCCGCAAGTGGCAGGCTCCGGCCAAGACCGACGGTGGGTTTTTCTTATGTAGCTTCGCGACATCTTAGCCGGATTTTTCGGAGCGAATCAGAATTAAAATAACACTTTGCCTTTTGCTTTTACCAACGTTTTGACGTTTGCCTAAAAGTGTATGGGCTACTAGATCGACTAACGTTTGTTTGCACTGCAAGTAAATTCATGCTTCTCACGGCGCATTTTGCCCCGCTAGAACTTGTTTAAAAAAATCGTTTAAATCACATAAATAATAGTTCAATTAGGCAATTTTATGTTGGCTGCTGTATACCGAGACCATTGTTCAAAACAAGAGCCATTTACAAATACGTAATATTGTTTATTGGTGGCGTAATGTCTTACGAAAAAAGTTGCGAAAATTGTAAGAAATAAGCCTGCAAATAATTTTTTTGTTTATTCATTATATTTATGTAATTTAGAAAGCTTATATGCTCAACACAAGTTTGTAATGTAAAATAGAAGCGATTGGCACCTTAATTACAGTTTAAAAGTGAGTAATTCGTGAAATATTACAGCGGCGCATTTTGCCCCGACTGGGCATTTTACCACCAGTTACCCTACTTTGAAGCCACGATTTCTCATGGCATTCTTCACCGATAGGAAAGATGCATTATCAAAATCACCTTCAATATCAAGAAATGACGCTAAAAGAATTTCTTTGGTAGCGAAAGATCTAGCTTCGGCTGGACATATAGTAAAATTGGAACGATACTGAACATTGCACTAGAAACGAATACTAAAAATTGTGTTTTCATGTAGAAACCACTTCCCCACTCTCTGACAGCCCCATGAGGTTGGACATCAAAAAAATAGAAGATATGGCTTCATGAATTGGTGCTCGTAGGTTCGAATCCCGAGACACAGCACAGGACCGAATCAATGCAAGTTAAAGATTCTACTCAAATTTTCATGCCTCTGTACTTCAGCCATTTGGGTGAGGTTGCGTATTCTTTCGCGATTTCTTCGTAGGATACATTACTGCGCAGAATTTGGAACATGAATAAAAAATCTGTGCCTAATTCTGCGCATTATTGCATCACATTTTTCTAAGGAAAGCAATGCATGCAATCACTCTTTTTGTCTAAAACATGACTAAAACTAATTATTCTTTCTAATTATGCTGGGTAATTTGATCATTGCAAAGAATTTAGATCATAAATTTCTTAATTTTCTAGAAAGACAATCTTAGCGTTGGTGCTAACGACTATGTTTTGTGTCATATAAAATACTTTTAGTTTCACGTTAAATGATTTCGCTCTCAAATATTGTGGCCCGTTTGTGAATAATGGCGTAATATTCAACAGACATTTATAAAAAAAATAACGCAATGATCATAGTTATGCACAATGTTAAAAATACTTATTATAAAGAAAAATGCGCAGAATTAGGAGTGGTCACGGTACTTAATCTCGCGACGAGGCTCCCGTCTTGGATATAGCTGACTAGATACTGCAGTTTGAAATCAGTCACTCACTTCGGGTCAGACGTCATTGTATGCCGCCCATTTTTAACTTTGTAGCTTAGTTTGCAAGACGAAAGCTTGCAGCGGGGCTGGACTTACGTGCTTCCAAACATTTATTTTTTGATGATTGAAATATAATTTAATGTAATTGTTGAATAAAGTCAAGAAGAAGCTTAGTGATACCAAGAGGAAACTGAAATGAAACTGACGGAAATTAGGATATACCTAATTGCAAAAAAAAAAAAAAGATCAAATAGATTTGTACTGATCTCCGGAAAAGGAGTTCAAACAAAAATTATTTTAAATTGAAAATTTTTTAGCAAACAATTAATGCCCAATTGAGTCAAGCTGGTGTGCAATATTTTAGCAGAATAGAGTCAGTATTGACCCAACATGAAATCAAAGATATATATTCGCAATAATTGAGACACTTTCAAAGCATTGTAGCCTTTTAAATATTCCAGCCATGGGTTAAAATCCCACTCAAATAGAGATGAGTGCCTATACTTATGTCTATTTTGATCGACTTTGACATTTTCAATTCTTCAAATCCTCAATTCTTCAATTCGTCAATCTTCATTTTAGCAGTTTTTGCAGTACTCTTTCTTTTTTCGATTCCACACTACTCCTCCTCAGTCATTCGGTGTCTCAATCAAATTTATATAGCAAATGCAAATTATTTTTTGATTCGCTTGCTCTGATATCGAATACAACCTCGAAGCAGCACACGAATAACCGTGGAAAATTGATTATGCAGCGCATATTTTCTATTCCAGTGATTTACATTCTTCACCCGGCGTCATCAAATAGCAAACAATGATTGCTATTGCTAGTGCTATACCGATACTGTGTTCGACGCGTCTGTCGACCGGCGATACCACCGATTCACCGCTAGGTTGGAGCCCACCGAACAGGACGACGGTTTACGGCGATCCGTGCGCTGATTTGATTGGCTACAATTTATATCGAATTCAACCCCGCGACAATCCGTGTCACCCCCAGGACGGGCTTCGTCGTGCCGACCCCGGACGGCCAGTCATTAGGGATTTTATGGGACGTTTATCACGGCGCGGCGTTGCGTGCAGAGGAAATGGAAAATCGGTAGCAACATCCCGCTTGGCTTCCCTTGCAGCTTTCCGGCTAATGAGTGAAATAAATTTCGCTACTCGAATTTTATTTCCCAGCCAGCCAGCCAGTCAGTGTGGGTGGGATTGTGTGACACTGAACGCTGAACGATCGCGTATCTACTACCTGTAGTGCAGTGGTAGAACAAACTGTGCGCTTTTGTGTTTCCGCCGCCCGCCCCGGCCGGCGCGCCGTTCCTCAAATTGCTGCCATCGTACTGTTGAATGAAGGGGGGAATCCGTGTTTGTTTGGATTGAGATTATAATTTTACCATTTTATGGTGTACCGCTCTTGGCGTTCCTTGCGTCGCCGGCAGTCCTCAGTCGAAAACGGTACCATCCGGAAATGTAAATCAAGTTAAATAATCAACATATTGCGAGGAATATGGATTCCGATCGTTGTTTCTATTAAAATAACTTAGATTAGGTAAACAGTCGACGATCGATTTTGGGGTGCAATGGCTGCATTGCTATAAAACGTTCAAAAATAATGTCTTTCATTCAATGTCTTGAATTAATTGTTGGAGCCAGAGGGAGCGCATGGTAGTTTATGGTTCATCGTGATTACAATTCATTATTCTAGGTTTCTTCAACTAAAATAACAATACAAGGATTCTTTTATTAACCCTAAAACCACACTCCACATCAATCTGTGCTATCACAGTACACCAATTAAATTATTAGCCATCGGTTTCTTCGGCTAATTGGTTACAACGGACTGCCGTCTCCTGCGACCGACACTAAATCCATATCTCCGACGAGCGATTATAATCTAATTCAACGATATATACATGCATAATTTAATTTTCAATTAGTGCCGCCCGCAATCGTGGAATCGCTGACGAGCAACGACATGGTGGTCCGGGAGGGTACCAACGTGACGCTGACGTGCAAGGCGAAGGGTTTCCCGGAGCCGTACGTGATGTGGCGCCGCGAGGACGGTGACGAGATGGCCATCGGCGGCGAAAACGGTAAGCGTCGGCTCGATTAATTACAATTACGAAAGAAACACCATTCCGCCTTTCCCCGAAACCGATTACCACCGCCTTGAGTGGCAGCCGGGAGCTAATTTATAGAGTTTGTGATTTTATTTCGTTGTTTCTTTTCTTCCGCTCCTGCTACCGGGGATTCGCATCGCAATCGCAGTGAATGTCGTCGACGGTGAAGTGCTTCACATCACCAAAGTCAGTCGGCTGCACATGGCAGCCTATCTGTGTGTGGCGTCGAATGGCGTGCCGCCATCCATCAGCAAACGGGTGCAGCTGAGGGTACAATGTAAGTGACTTCCCGTTATATTAGCGAAACTTTTAAAGCCAATGAAATCTCTTAATTCTCTTTCAGTCCCTCCGATGCTGTCAATCCCTAACCAACTGGAAGGAGCCTATCTCGGCCAGGACGTCATCCTCGAATGCCACACGGAGGCCTATCCGGCGTCCATTAACTACTGGACGACGGAGCGGGGTGACATGATCATTTCCGGTAAGTTTTCCGCCAAACTTTTCCCATTTCGAAACGACAGGCAGTCAAACAAACAAATCAAACATCCGCTCCAATAAATCAGGGCGACAGCTCTGTCACTGGATGGTGTGTCATCGTAATCTGAAACTCAACCCAGTGCCACCACCATTACCATCCCACCGCCCACCACCCAACACCACAAAACCGAGACATGGATAGATCACAGAAACTGCGATACGGTCCGGTTAGTGATGAGGCGTCACTCATTTAACACCGATCAAGCAGCAATCAATGGGACTTAACTCAATTTAGTGAATTAGTTACAAGTGAGCAGACACGGACATCTCGGAAGGCAAGAGAAAACCGAATTCACAGTTAATTCAATGGCGAATTGGCATCCTCTCGGGCATCCTGTAGCGGGAGATCCCGTACCTGGCGAAGCGGAAAACCGCTCGTAACCGAATTGATGGGGTTTGGCCGCCGCCGCCGGTACGGGGCGAAGGGAGGAACGGCTTTCGAAATAAATCATTGCGATGGCTTTGAAGTGTGCTTCGCAGTGAGTGAGTTTTTTCTCCTCCTTCTCCTCCACCACGGAGTTGACTTCGGACGAGAAAGTTCGAAACGAAACAACATGCGAATGTAACACGACGTTTAATGAAATTGACTTTCAAATTGTTCCATTTCATTTTAAACTCTGGAAAGCTGTGCAAACTTGGTGGGAAAGTATCTGCACAGTTTGTATTTGGTACATAGTGAAATAATTTACGATATTTTTTTTAGATTAAATATTATTTATTTTATTACTAGAGGACCCGGCGCGCGTTGCTACGCCATTCGATAAAACTAAAGATTTGCTTGGTCGTATTCATGTAACGTGGATCTGTCTTTTTGACAAACTAAATTATACTGCAATTTACTACTCCAGAAGAAGCGAACCAGTGGCTGAAAACCTCTGAAATAAATGAAAAAGTACTAATCCAAACTAACAACTTAAGTTTTATTACCGGTAAACGACATGAAAGGAAAGTTTCCAACAGAGTCGCAAAAATTTAATTTATTTATGTTACTTTTCACCTGGCCTTATCCGTCCACATGATGTAGAGAATATAATGAAACATATGTAGCATTATGAACATTATTCCGAAAATTCAATGGACACGTTCATGTGTTTCGAGTAACAATTTGCATGAATCCAGTTAACCTTTATAATAACTCAGGTTATTAATAGTTATAATAATATATCATACAGAAAGCGCAAAAAGACGATTGTTCTAGAGCAACCGTTGATCTGATTAAAGTAAAAACATGTACACTTGTTGCGGTAGCTTTTGACTTATCTATTTTATTTGTAAAAATTAATATTTATATAGCTGCTAAAGTTATTCTTCTGGAACATTTATTTATGTACTAGCTGACCCGACAAACTTCGTATTGCCACAAATTAACCTGTGTTGTACATAAATCATGAATCTCGGATGATCTTTGTCACAATCTCGAGTTTTGCAAGCCCCCCTGTGGGCGGCGCTTCCGACGGCGGGTCACCGGCAACACTCGCGACCGTTTCGTCCTGAATGATCTAGTGTTACTATAGATAGTTTTTGTGGCCTTGTATTGACTAATGTTTTATGGAAGAGTCTCGAATTTCTCGAGTTCGATTAGTTTTTGAGTTTTGCAAAAATTTTTGTTTTATTTGTATGAGAGTCCATATCCCCCTACCACAGGGGTGGGAGGTCTCTAACTATCGTAAAATGAATTCAATACTCCAAAATCTCCCACATGCCAAATTTGGTTCCATTTGATTGATTAGTTCTCGAGATAAGAGGAAATTTGCATTTCATTTGTATGGAAGCCCACCCTCTTAAAGGGGAGATGGGCCATAACTCGCTCTCTAAAGAAGAGAGGGGTCTCAATTCACCATAGAAAAAAATCTTGCGTCCAAAACCACTTACATGTCAAATTTGGTTCCATTTGCTTGATTAGTTCTAGAGTTATGAGGAAATTTGTATTTCGTTTGTATGAGAGCCCCCCCTCTTAAAAAGGTAAGGGGTCCTAATTCATCATAGAAAAAATGGTTGCCTCCAAAAACACCCACATGCCCAATATGGTTCCATTTGCTTGATTAGTTCTCGAATTATGAGGAAATTTGTATTTCATTTGTGTAGAAGCACCCCCTCTTAAAGTTGGGAGGGGTCCCAATTCACCATAGAAAATATTTTTGCCTCCAGAAACCTCCACATGCCAAATTTGGTTCTATTTGCTTGATTAGTTCTCGAGTTATGAGGAAATTTGAATTTCATTTGTATAGGAGCCCCCCCTTCTAAAGTGTGTAGGGGTTCCAATTCATCATAGAAAAAAATTTTGTCTCCAAAACCACCCACGTGCCAAATTTGGTTCCATTTGCTTGATTAGTTCTCGAGTTATTAGGAAATTTGTATTTCGTTTGTATAGGAGCCCCCCCTCTTAAAATTGGGAGGGGTCCTAATTCATCATAAAAAATATTCTTGCCCTCGAAAACTTTCACATGCCAAATTTGGTTTCATTTGCTTGATTAGCTCTCGAGTTATGAGAAAATTTGTATTTCATTTGTATAGGAGCCCCCCCTCCTAAAGTGAGGAGGGGTCCCAGTTCATCATAGAAAATATTTTTGTCTCCAAAAACACCCACGTGTCAAATTTGGCTCCATTTGCTTGATTATTTCTCGAGTTATGAGGAAATTTGTATTTCGTTTGTATAGGAGGGGCTCCTATACAACATCCCTCTTAAAGTGGGGAGGGGTTCTAATTCACCATAGAAAATATTCATGCCCTAGAAAACTTTCACATGCCAAATTTGGTTCCATTTGCTTGATTAATTCTCGAGTTATGAGGAAATTTGCATTTCATTTGTATAGGAGCCCCTCTTCCTAAAGTGGGGAGGAGTCCCAATTCATGACAGAAAAAAATTTTGTCTCCGAAAACATCCACGTGCCAAATTTTGTTCCATTTGCTTGATTAGTTCTCGAGTTATGAGGAAAATTGTATTTCGTTTGCATAGGAGCCCCCCCTCTTAAAGTGGGGAGGCGTCCTTATTCACCATAGAAAATATTCTTGCCCTCGAAAACTTTCACATGCCAAATTTTGTTCCATTTGCTTGATTAGTTCTTCAGTTATGAGGAAATTTGTGTTTCATGTGTATAGGATCCCCCCCTCCTAAAACGGGGAGGGGTCCCAATTCATCATAGAAAAAATTTTTGTCTCCAAAAACACCCACATGTCAAATTTGGTTCCATTTGCTTAATTACTTCTCGAGTTATGAGGAAAATGGTGTTTCTTTGGTACAGGAGCCCCCCCTCTTAAAGTGGGGAGGGGTCCTAATTTACTATAGAAAATATTCTTGTCCTCAAAAACTTTCACATGCCAAATTTGGTTCCATTTGCTTGATTAGTTCTCGAGTTATGAGGAAATTTGTGTTTCATTTGTATGGGGGCCCCCCCTCTTAGTGGGGGGAGGGATTTCTAACCATCACTAAAACCTTTTCTGGCCCCAAAAAACCTCTACATGCATATTTGCATGCCGATTGGTTCAGTAGTTTTCGATTCTATAAGGAACATACGGACAGACAGACAGACAGACAGACAGACAGACAGACAGACAGACAGACAGAAATCCTTCTTTATAGGTATAGATTTACGAATGGCGTGATATGCTGAATTGTGGAATTTAATTCCCTTGAATTGAATTGTTAAATATAGCTTTATTATTAGCTATTACGTTTGTCTACAATTACAATTAGTTTTATATACATATAGAAATTTTCAAATCGGATAATTATTAAATATTGATGAAATTGTCGGCTCAAACCTGTAAGCTAATGTTGATAAATCTCCACTAGACGATTGGATTTACCGCATAATCCAAAATTTCTTGTACTGATTTGACTCAAACACACTTAACTTCTGATCCGTACAATTTAAATTCACTAAAAAGTGATTGCTACAAGCATTTTGTTGAAATTACGCCACTGACTTTATTTTTAAAATAACCCCTCCTGCAAATTTTCTTGACGATCGGTTCAGTAGTTTTTGCATCTAATAGAGAGTTTCGAGTTTATCACGCTTTCTACCCGAAAATCCTATAACCTACATAGTCGTCTATAGCCGACAGACAGAAATTGCCATTTATATAATACTAGCTGTAACCCCCGCGCGTTGCCTCGCGTCTAATTGTGAGCGAATTGGTGGTACGCTATGTAACGCTAACGCTATGTAACTCTATGAGGTGCAACTACGTTACTTTTGCTCGTCTTGAATGTAGTCTGGTATGATTGGTTTGAGTCTTTGCTTAATGTGGGCGATTATTACCACGAAAATACATATCGCGCCCCTCGTTTTGGCGACAGACATAAGCCTATTATAATTATGATGATATTTCGATTATTTTGTATAAGTATTATAAAAGCTACCAACAGCTTTAATCATCATTCGTGACCGTTTGAATTCATTATGCTGTCCGGGAAACTGATACCAATTAATACCAATTTTACTATCGGTTGGTTGTTCTCCTTTCATATACGGCCCGTTCAAATTACTGCAAAAGAATATGTTTAATTCAATACCAATGGATAACATGAATAATGCGCGTGGTGTACCTAGATCCACAGCTGTTATACCACCAAGCTCCTTTAAATCGGTCTGCACAATTAATACTGCTTCCATCATTGTCGTTATCAAAAGTCGAAAACATCTGGTAGCGGTGGTAGCGAAGTGAATTTCCAGCAGTTCCAATGTAGTTTCCCAAACTGCTCAAAACATATTTCGTCTCTGCTCCTCCTACTATAAATCGGTCATACTGCGCCGTGGCAACTATCCCATCAACATCCTCCAGTATAATATGCAGTTTGTGAGGTTTTGCGTTCGTCAGTTCATGAATTCTTTTCAGGCCCAACCAGAACTCTCCGCGAAGATCTCCGAAGCCGGCCTCGTATTCCTTCCAACCTTTAAAAAAATCAACCGAGCCATCATACCGATTTTGAATCACTAACCAACCGCCGCCATTGTATTCCTGTTCGCAATAAACTTCATAAACACTTCCCAGCACCTGTGGCTGAATGCGGTACAGCCCTGATCGATTATTCGATATTTCCGCGCACGTTTGGGGGGGAACTAAGATTTTAACAAGAATTTCAATTCGTTGTACAGTTTTCTCTAAACCTTCGATTTTGGAATTGAGCTTTTGCATACTAAAAATGGAGTAAAAAAATGCGATGCTTCAAAATGCAATTGGTAATTTTTACTTACTTGAACTGAATGGAATCCAAACCAGCAACGGCTAGTTCGTATCCAAACGGTGAATAAGAAATACTTTCATTGCTTTCTGCAGTGGAAGTATTGATTATTGCGGCGACTGCAACTAGCACTGGGAACAGCACGAATCTTGCCACCATATTGAGCAGTTGGCCGTTAAGCACTGACATTGGACTCGCACATCCATCCTATTTAAGAGGAGACCAAATTTCTAAACATAGTACTGCGTTGAAAAAGCATAAAGAACTGCTAGGAAAATAGATTGGTTCAAAATGTGGTTTCCTGTAGAGCCATAAAAGAACAGCATCTATTGAGAAGGTACTTTTTTAACAACTAGGATAACATAGAGGATAAATTTAAGAATTACGTTGCTGATTACAGCATTGACCGCCAAAGAGAAATATGTTGCCAAACTATTTACATTGAACCAGTCTAATTGATAACATGAGACTCGTTCAACTTATTCACAAGTTGCATAGCAAAAAAAAAGAGTTGATGATAAGCAACATAATAATTTGCAACCGCACACATGATTTCACTTTCTTTCTTCGCTGATGAAATTGGTGGCGGTTTCTTATCAACTGTATGCCACTTATTAGTCACTGTAACTGTGGGATATTTAAAAAAAGACGTGACTCAACTTGAACATGATTGAACCAAAGAATGAGTTACTTTATTGGCCTACAAGCACAGTTTGCTCGTTTATTGCTAAAAATCCTCATCTTGCACCTGCCCGCAGCGACTGTTAGTGTCGCTTCCTGTATTTTCCTGATCGACGAAATTTCGTTCGGGTTGGGTTTTTAGTGTCACTGCTGAATACAATTCGGAAAGCATTTACAAAGCAGGGACATTTTTTAGAACTTATGACTAATACAAGTACTAGCTAGTACTAAGCCTTTGTGGATGCAAATATTTTATGATGCCAATATAGTTCACTTCCCGCTTTCTCATATACATACCTCGTAAAAGACTTAACCCTCTTGTTCCCAACCCTGCCAATTAGCGGGCTTCAGGAAAATCGTTATAAATCTACTATGCTTATTCGTTTTATGTTGATATCCACCCATACCTTCTCATTATAGTCTAATCTAACTATTCGAGTGGTTTGTTTGTTTTATTAAGTTAATTTGAAACAGATATTTCGTGCGAAACATGAAAAATGCCAGAAAACAGAGAAAAAAGTATTTTGCACTGCAGAGTGAAATTCAAATTGTTGTAAATTGCTTGTTTTTTTGGAATAAATGAACAAACAAATTATTGGTGAGTAGCTGATAAGTTGTACTTCATGGTAAAAAAGGAAATTTGCCAGAAAGAAGTTTAGGACCTGATCGATTTTTATCAAGGCTCTGACCCCGCCAATTGGCGGTGGTGCGAAAAATGTTAGACTGAATACTGGGGAAGTTTCGATCTGCGGCTAAAAATATATTGGGTTTAGTTTGTGGCAGTGGGATTCCAACCCACAATTTCTCGATTAGTACTCGAGTGTTTTACGCATTTAAACTATACCACACCCATGTATTAATTAACTAGATCTGAGACTAATTAATACAACAGAAGAGGATCTCTAAAAAAACCTCGAAAAAGTTGTAAATAATATTGTTGCTAACAAAACCCTCTATCTTTTCGAGTGCCAACGCTTATAGGATGCAAGTTTGGCGCTATTTATGACATATCCTCCAAAATTCGTTTTACCAGTGCATCTTTAAAAGTAATCTGTTTTGTCAACTGTAGAATTTGATATTCACGAAAAAAATTGGAATGAGTTCGGTTTGCTGTACACTCGGAGGCATGAATGCACGCAGTAGCACTGAAACCCTGAAGAAGACTAAAATATAGTGTCGAAACGTTGGAAAGTTGATTAAATCTAGCTTACTTGTTTATTATCCAGTAGCGTAAGATTTATATCTTTTCAGCTTAACGGCGATCGATGCAGAGGAGGTATACAACAGCGTTGAGCTTTCCGCATTATTGTGCTATCAAGCCATCACCCTGCAGATCGCATTGGAAAATAAATCCCACTGCTGACGGCGGTTGCTGACATTTTCTGACCATCCGATACTCTGACCATCCAAAACAAGTCCAATCAATCCACGTTCCAAGTCCAAGTCCAATCCGCAACACGTTCTAAATAGATCAGCATTCATCAATGTGACTAATTCGCGTGCACAGGGACCACGTCGGCCGACGTAGAGTTGTACATCATCGGCGTAATTCTAAACTGAGCAGTATTTTAACACAGTCGGTAAATCATTGATATGACAGCAGAATAGTAGAGGGCCGAGTATTGTGCCTTGAGGAACGCCAGATTGTACTTCCACACTACGGGAACTGCGATCACCACAAAACACTGTCTGTCTTCTTTCGCACCAGGTACGATTCTATCAGGCGCTCGACAACAGAAGAGAAGTTGAATTAAGTACATAGCTTGGTTAGTAGTTTGCTATGCGGAATGGTAACGCAAGCCTTCGAAAAATCGATCACCAGCAGTATACTAGCACCTTTCATATCAACAATTGCTCCTAGATCATCGTACACTCTTAGAAATGCGGTTTTGAGGCTCTGTCCTCTACGGAAACCAGCCTGATAGTCCGTAAGCAAGCAATTACCTTCTATGTAGGATGTCATTTGCTGTTTGAGAAGCTTCTCAAAAGCCTTTGACAAAGCGCAGAGAATGTTTATTGGTCCCAGATTAGTGATACCGTTCAAGTGTGCTTTTTTCTTTAGCGGTATAGCTTTTGCGTATTTCCAGGAGTCAGGGAAGGTTGAACGATCGATAAACATATATTAATAAATATGAATTGTGCAGTACAACTAACGGTAAGATGATCTTCACAAAATTAGTTGGTAAATCGTTCATCCCTACGGCGTTAGACCTAATGTCCCAGATTGCATTCACGACTTCCCTGTAACGTACTTGTTGAAAAGAGAAACTGTGCAACAATGTTGGTGCCGAACTCTCTGGTGTTTGTCTGCGGTGAGTAATGTTCGTAAAATTAGCTAAGAAGGTACGATTCATTGCATCTGGGCCGAACTCGCAGGATGTCGACTCCCAAGACTCTTCACTCGCTGCCATAGCGTTTTCGACGTAGGTCTGCTATCTAGAAAACACCCATCATAGAAAAATGTAGGATGCTCGCAGCTCGATCTTTTCCTAACCACTAGAAACGAAAAGGTCACTGTTGTAATTTTAACAAACTAACAGGTGTGGTTTGTTCTTGTGAGTTTCGAAATTAAAGCTTTAGGTAATTGCCGATCAACTATCATCAACCGATCAACTTTCATAATTTGATCAAACCCCGTCAAGCGCCTAGCGGGGTAAAAGTGCGATCCACGGACGGGGCAAAAGTGCGATTCATGGACGAAGCAAAAATGTATAGTTATTATATACAGTTTCAGGCACGATACTGTAGATACTAGAAGTGGAAGATCTGCAGAAAACTGAGTGCTTTACAGATGCTGGCCGAAGGAAAACAGTGTCTTTCCGTTGGTGAAACAAAAAAAAACGTTTGGTAAAGGTTCGATCTGACAGAGGCTGCAGTACGCCAGCGGAAAATAGGAAAGGTGCAAATTGGGAATATTCCATACCGAAACACTTTTGCCCCGCAGTATTCGCACTTTGGCCCCGCTAATGGGGTAAAAGTGCGATTCGGCACCTAATAAGAAATCGAATTTGTTTTGCATAACATTATTACTCAACATGATTTATAGTTGAATGTGAAGATATTGAGTTATTTTTTTTTTTTTTTTTTTTTTTTTTTTTGTGGGGTGTTGAGGTGGAGCTGCCTGGCAGCTTGATTTTCAAGGCTCAACCCAAAAACTAAATTTTAACTTATATCTTGCAGAGCAGTACTCCAGACGGACTAGCCTATGTTGGCCGGTTGAACACTGGTTGGCCAGTACTGTCTTTAGATAGGTTTCGAAAATAAAATAAGTTTACTGTAGTGCGATGTAGTTGTGCATGGTGGCTGAATATGAGTCTGAAGACGAGTGATAAGGTCAGATGAGTAGGTACGTCACGTCGAACGTTTCTCCTTTCTTAACTAAGAAACAAGTCGGGAAACGGATTTGAATTTGGTAATGCCTCATCAATTTTAAGATACTTTGTAGGATTTCAGAATTTTTAAATCTTGTCTTTTTGAGTCTTTAGAGGTAATGTCACCCACTAAAATATTGTTCTACTAACATCCTGCGCATATCTCCATCAACAGTGTACATACTTGATATGTGCATAATGGCAGTATATGCATTGCATTCACGTAAATCTAAACTTTGTTCGCTTAATACTTCTGAAAACTTTAATAAAACTCAATTGATTGACAAATGTATTAATGAATTTTTGAGTTACTGTCGACCAATCTAACACCCGCTTCTAGGCAAATTTTCATTTAGTATGCAACTATGTTATGTTTTTCGCTAAAGAAATAATAATAAACTTAGTAATATTTAAACCTATTAGAAAACATTATAAATTATGAATATCACTGGTTCGCTTACCTTTCTCTTGCCTTTTTCTTTGTTAGCTTTACCTGGATTCTCTGTAGCCCATCACAACACCTGAATCAGTTATTGGTCCATATTATTGTTGTTATCATGTTGTTCCAGATTCTTTTCTTGTTCAGGTCGTGTTAGTTTGTCGACATTTACTTGGTCTTCCAGCGAAAACAAACTGAAAAAAGAAAAAAAGACGAAAACCCCTTGGGCAACTGCCCTGGATAGATTAAAATTCGCGATTCAGGCAAGCCAAGTCAAAGGTAATATCTTTGTGATTAACCTTACCAAAAGCCTTGAATCAATAGAAAATAGATATATGTATATAAATTAAGATTCGTAAATCGAAAATCGAATCTTCAAACGTCTTGCTATTATTTTGAACGTTCTGCCAAATAAATTGATTCAAAAATCCTTTTGGTAGGCTTCACCACATTTGGCATCACTAGTGTGCATCTTTCATTTGTGTAAAGATACAGATCAGCCCTGGGACCTGGTTGCAGTTAAGCAATCCTCAAGGTTATGCCATGCCCAGGGAATGTGAAGATATTGAGTTATTGCATCAATATAGAATATATTTTATTGTTGTGCTTCTTTATATTTCATGAAAATTGATGACAACCCTACTCTTACGCTCGCTCCGGGCAGAAAACGGCAGCTCTAATGATTAAACAATACATTTCACCCCGGCGCAAAAAAAATCCCTACCTACGAGCAGGCAATATGATACCCCGCATTGCCTGACGACATGAAGCTCTCATGTTCGAATCATAAATATATCGTTTTCAAAGCGCGTTCGAAGCGCCAACACGCGTGTCCAACAACGCGCGTCTATTGTGCACGCGCCAAGCTGTCAGGCAGATTGCATAACTTCACACATTACCGCATTAAATGGTATATCTTTCATCTCTCACCTTACCTGGGTGTCTAGCATTGCTGAAACTGAAACAACATCGATGAGGTAGGCGTGCAGTGCATATGTGTGATGAGATGAGAGCCGAATCCCCATCAGCAGCAGCCGTGGATGACGGCGAACGAGGCTGACGTCAACCGGCGGCGACGTCAACATGCTGATACAGGACATCAAAGGCGTTGCTGTCCCGCGCCCAACCCCGAACCGAACCGATTACCAACCTAGTCTACGACCGGAGCGACAATTTGCTGCTATCTGATACCCTCAGCGGCTCAGAACCCATCAAACGCGTACGGTTTTCCACTCGCTGAAGGATGATACGGTCGGTAATCGGAAACCTCGCTGCTCGGTTGAGTAATTCAATAAACGCTGTTAAGAAATAAGCGGAAATATCATAAATCACCGAATTTGACGAGCAATTTGCCAGATATCAAAATGTCACCACTGTTCTGATAACGCTCAATCAATGTCTAGGTTAAAGACTTAATCGCCACTACTCTGTTGCAATCGGCTTTGTTACAGCCCAGCAAAGAGTAACTATTGCAAAGGCAGGCAGGCAAACGAGCGAATTCCGATATCAAAGAGATTGGCCGCAATGGCAGATGACACAGACAAAAGGCACGCGTGAAGCAACGACGGACGGCAGAAAATGGAAAAGCAGAAGCATCCCGGATTCGACCGGATGCAGAGAGATCGATGCTTTGATGAAAACGGGGCCGTTATTTGAGCTATTCGGATGATTGGAAAGCGAAACGGGATAGTTGCTTTGTAGTGCTATTTAGTACTAAAATTGCATCACAGTGTTACCACGGGACAACGGGAATGCGATTCGGTATTGAAATGTCAAAATTCCAGCGCTCTGCTATGCTCGATCCCGAGCGCTGGCTAACATTGATGTGATTGTATGGCAAACATGGAATTTCAATTGGTCCCCCGAGTGACAACCAGCGGAATTTTATTTGGGATGATATGCGCTGTGGTTTTATTTCAATGCATAATCAGGTTCTTTTTTGATCTGGGTATTGAAAATGGCGTGTCTTCAAGTTAGAACCTTCCGTTATCTAAACATGATTGCGACAAGGGTGCTAAAATGACCGAATGTTTCCGATTCAGTTGGTTGTCAGTTGGAAAGACAAAGGTTAACCATAAACATTTTATATTTCGAATTAAACAACGTTTGATTTGACAGAAGAGATTCGCCCAAAGATACTTCACATTTGCGTCACAACTGCCGTCCGGGGCGGCTAATAGGACTCAAAGCGCCCGCAATTGTTTTCAATTCGGTCAAAGTCACACCGGATCTGATCCACTCAAGTGAAAACTGTGGAAGTCAATCAAAATTTATTCAACTTCTTTATTTATTATCGGCTCCACAGTCGATGGTTTTCCGCTTTGTCCCCGAAGTTCACCATTTTCCAATCCCAGCAGCAGCAGCACAGTTCGGGGACTGTGACAGGCCGGACAAAACGACGGTGCCAGCCAGGAGACGCAGCAAAGTTTTTCCTTCCCACTTTGGTGTCGCGTTGTTTCGGCGTTTTATGGTTGACCGGCATTTTCCGGCCGCTGATGATTGTCGCTTTGTCCGTGGGAGGGAAATAGCATTTTAAAATCACTTTAGAAAGTTAGACCGCGATGGGACGAGAACGAGGACGAGAGAGTGCCGGTGTCTGCCGTGACAGAAGTGAAAACAGTAGCGATAAGCCATGTCAATGGAATATTATTTGTCGGCTGTGATTTTAACGGAGATGATCGTTAGACTTCCGTATAGCTAAATATTTATTTCAATATTTTTTGTTGAATAAAATTAACAAACCCAAACGGGAGAAGAGCCTATACAGTTATGCTAAATTTAAAGCCCCACAAATGGCGGCAAACTGCAGTTTTCCCACAAAATCGATAAACGGATTTATCTATGTAAACATTTCATTTACCGTAATTAAATCAGTTCGCTATTTGCATGTAGCAGCTTGTACTCGAGTCATGTTTTTCGAGAACCGCAGCAGCTGCACCGCTTACCGCATTGCTTCCCGTCCCCGTCTTCCACGCTCCGTACCACCGAACGTATCATGTCGCTTTTCGCAGTGAAATTATTATTATGCATTCCCACGCGTTGCATTCATTGCTGCACTGTCCCGTTCTGATACAATCGTTCACTGCACGCTGTTAGTCATCGGTCGGTTTATTATCTCAGCATAAGCCGACTGGTTGAAAATTGAATCAACTTTGAAAAGGAGGAAAAAGCAGCATACTTTTGACGGTTTAGGAATGATACCGTGGGTGTCCACCCTCGGTAGGAGTGGAAATGTTTTTTGAAAGCTTTAATGTTGTTCCTCAAAGCACACACAATTTGGCGCTGCCATTGAGTAATCAATGAATAACAAAAATGGCAAAATTTGTTTGAAACGCATTGACCAGACCAATTTTTTTTTTGGGTTGTGCAATGGCAGGTCTCGGTTGTCGGTCAAGAAAATTAAACTAGCCTTGAAATTGAATTCGAAATTTGATATTAAGTAGGATTTCAAGTTAGATATGAAATTGGGAGTTTCTTCCACTGTGATAGTAACAGGTTGGAGGATTGGCTGTTCAGTCTTTAAATGCAGTGGACGGTTTGCTTTTATTTTACGCCAACGTTTCGATCTTTGGTTTAGATCTTCTTCAGGGCTTCTAGAATGTGTCTTTATTAGTTAATCTTTGGTAATTTGTGTGTGACTTACAAAGTTTAAACCGTCTTTGTCCAGTAACTTTTAGCCTATAGTGTTGTCTGAGAAATTTTAGACTCTTTCATAAAACATTAGTCAATAACAAGACCACCAAAAATTATAATAGTAACATTAGATGATTAGAGATCACCTCTATATAGGTTTATTTATTTTCCTAGATCTACTATTTATTTACCTCTATTACTTTTCTTCAGTTGGGTCACCCCTGCGAAATGGTACTTTCCACGAAAAGATTTTCCGTGAAATGGTACATCCCGCGTAAGATTTTTCGCGAAATGGTATTCTGCGAAACTCTATATTCCGCGTTATGGGCAACCGAGAATTGGTGTTCCGCAAAATGGTATTCGGCGAAATGGTTTGTAATGATGGCGAATATTTAAATGCTATCCGCTTTTTTTTATCAGGCTAAGCAATGTGGAAATTTGTTTTCTTCTTTAATGTGAGGAAAATTTGTATATTAAAACACCCATGAACTCCTCAGAAACTTGCAAAACTCGAGATTGTCCGTATCCGAGAATCACGGTTTATGTACAACACATTTCAATTTGTGGCAATACGAAGTTTGTCGGGTCAGCTAATATATATTTAAAAGTGAAGGTATGGTTGTATGTTTCGTCATAACTCCAGAACACCTTAACCGTACTGCACCAAATTTGGCACATATTCTTCTTGACATAAGGCGACATCCATTTAGTACGTCACGAAAATTTTGATCATAATCAACCCCCTACCCCCCTGCTCATGTCACATTTCGCAGGGCTGATGGATTGCCAAAGAGGCAATCCAAAAAACTGATTTTAGTGACTAAATGAACAGATATAGTGACCAAAAAGTGACCAAACAGATTCAAACAAAAAGTGACTGAAAAGTGACCTAATGAAGCAAATTTTAAGTTTGAAATTTGATGCCAAAAGAATGAATTTTTGTAGGAATTTCAATGATCTTCAAAGTACGCATCTGTTTCTGTCAGTTCTGGGCAAATAAAGGGTACTACTTTTCTCGATCAATATCACTGAAATCCGCAAGATAAAACGATCTTTTTTCGCCATGAGAAAGCTGTTTTCATGTGGAATCCGATGGCAGGATGTTAAATTGCAACAATAAACATCTCGGTTAGTATCGCGAAAATCAAATTAGGATTTTCTTCATTTGGACAAATCTACAAAAATCAACCAAGTCGTCATCGTCAGCATAGGGTCGAGGTAGCGCTAGCGATGTTCCTAGCAGTCGTTTCCATTCGACTCGATCTTCGGCCACTCGTTGCCAATTTCCCGGCGTCTCAGAAGGCGCAAGTTGCTTTTATTTCGAACGATCTTCGCACATCAGGCCTCTGGATCTACCTCACTAGCATCAGGATATATCTTCATCTATGATCCCGAATCCCTGTTTCTGTTTGGCGCTGGTACCATCGGCGAAGGTGTTCTAATTTGGAGATCCAAGTGTGAAGCTACCAAACCCGAATAATGTAACGCTGGAAGCGATTAAAGAAATCTGCAGTTTCCGCATTATCTTCGCCGATATGATGCACCACGTCTCGCAGGCATGCAATAGAACGTATTTTTACGTTTGAATTGAAAAAACTCGTGCAGTTGGGATTTTCTGATATGGAGCTTTGTGATATTGTCCACACAATACTGGGTCAGCTTTCTGCATCTCGGCTAAAATACAGTCTATCTTTGAGATTTGGTGGACTTCAGACATTTGATTGCTACTTCAATTTTAGCTAATGACGGCTGAAAGTTGACGCGGTTGATGCAACGTACTGCGGGTGTTCAAATTGTTCACCCCAACAGTTAAACTGATCCGTACGATTGCTCAGTAGGTTTGTGCCATGCTCTAAAAATAATCTCAATTGTCAGTGATGTTACTGCAAAGCGCAAAAGTTCCAGAACTTTTGCTTATAAAATGTTTGCTCAGCAGCCCAAAAAGCGACAATTTTGTTTCATCTTTCTTTTCTGCCGGAGCACTTCAGAATACATGCTTTTAGGATAACGATGCAAATCGTTTCAGTCCGTTTAAATGCCTGTCCGATATTCACTTTGGGATATAGAACAAAGAGTCTCTAGTCTCTAGTGTGTGAAGAAAAAATTAGCTCTGCTAGTTGTGCTCTTTCTGCACAAGATAACATGTCTGGTTCGTGCCGCTCAATGTATCCTTCAATGATCATCCTGCAGGTTTCATCTGAAACTCTGCCGGTGACTGCAACAATGGCTCCAAACTAACCCGAATCTTATTTGCACTGATTTGTGAAGAGACGTACTCCCAAATTTTTCGCGAACCCTTTACAGAATGTCGATTACCTGGAAAATCAGGGATAACCTGGAATTTTGAAGGAAATTTGTTTCAACCTGGAAAACTAAGGGAATGCCAGAGAATTTCATTTGAAGTCAGGAATTTTCAGCAATGGAAGAAAATATACCGGAAAACCGGATGGCCGCTTTAAAGCAGGCAACGTTTCTCAACAACGGCTGGATTTGATCGATTTTGGTTTCAATTGAAAGAGCTCACAGCCTGATTGATAATTATTAATATTTTATGGATTCTTTGATATTGATCGGATATTTAGTTGCGGATAAAAATCTATTTATTTTGTATGGAAAATGGCATAAAAACCCAGGCTGGTGTAACGTTTGCATTAAAAAAATTGGACAGCCTGTCTCAGTTGGGATTCATACAAACATACGCCGACTGGCTTGTTAGATCAACGTCGTACCTCGAATCCAACTGGGAGGTGGCATCCCCATCTTGTACAGTTATAGTCTTGTACCGATTAGGAATATGCGTTTTGCATATCAACATAACGTATGCATTAATAAATGGACTTTTTTCGGATGGTGATAAGGAAACTAAGACAGCTAATTGAGTTTGATAAATTTTCCATCGAAAGTAATTATATCAGCTTACTTGCAAAAAAATTTTACAGCTCTATCAGTCGAACTCTAACCGTGATGGTGAAGTGGAGCTACTCCATTCAGAAGTGTGCGCGTTCGAAGAACGGTACACGGAAAGAAATCTGATTCCGATACCATGAATAAAGTCATGAAATCATGAAGCTTGAATTGCTGTCAAATCATGACTGAACTGCCATATCAGGCACCACAAAATCATGGATAATAGTTCATGATCTTGCGATGCGTTTTACTGTAAGAAGTTCGTGATATCATGATTATTATTCATAGTGTATTTTCATAAAACATAAGCTAGAAACCTGAAATCATGAGTCATTTTGCTCATTTTGGAGAATAAATTTCTACTCGTGTATACCTCGCCGCGTCGATATCGTGCGGCACTTTGTGGACGCCGGATACGCCCGTTCCGGCATCTGCAACACCTTGGCGCTATTGAACTACAATCACAGCATCGAAAGAAAGCCCGGTTCCGGCGGCCGATGACCCTGAGCGACAAGAAGCTCCAAAGATTGCTAAAGAGGAAGACCGAGGGAAAAGTGGCTACATCGCTACGTGCTTTTGGTCGGTGCAACTGGCCAAACAGTGAAAAGATACCTGGCGAACATGGATATACATGTCAGGAAGCGGCACTCCCGTCCACTGGTCTCGGAGCTGCAGACAATGACGCAGCGGCAGCGACTGAATATGATGGTCAATACGATTTTCCCGGCGAATCGCAACATGGCGGTGGTGATAGACGACGAGACCTATCTCACCCTGGATGACAACGACTGGCAGGGCACTTCGTATTTTACTTCCGCCACGAAGGAAGTGAACTCCGAGGTGAAGTTCGTTTCCCAAAAGTTCCCCAAGAAGGCTCTACGGTGCCTGGCAATCAGTGGGTAAGGGATGTTGAAGCCGCTCTTCTTTCACTCCGGACTGACCGTGAACGGGAAAATTTATAGTACTAAGTGCCCGCCGGAAGTTGCGTCTGGCCGGATCTGAGGTTGGTCCACTACTCAAAGCGATCGGGGGAGAAGATTGAGCGGCGGAATATCGAAGCTGCGTCCCATCGAGAATTTCTGGGCAAACCTGAAGCGTAAGGTCTAACAATTTTGTCGCGAAAACTGAGGAGGAATTGATATATAAAACGAAGAAAGAACTCAAACACATGCCTACACGCGTGTTTTCGTCCGCCATGACGAATGTTCCGGTTAACTGCCGCAAGACCGCTCGCAAGATCGTAGAATTTTTTTGCAAGTAAGCTAATATAATAACCTTCCATGGGAAATTTATCAAACTCAATTAGCTGTCTTAATTTCTTTTTTCATCCCGAAATAAGTCCATTTTTTAATGCATACGTTATGCTGACATGCGAAACGCATAAGTCGGTGCAAGACTATGACTGTACAAGATTGGGATACCACCTTCCTGTTGGCTTCGAGGTACGATGTAGGTCCAACAAGCCAGTTTTCGGATGTTTGTATGATTCTCAGCTGGGAGAGGCTTTTAGAGTCAAAAGGAAGGCTGCGAAGCCTGTTGAACTAAAACAGAAGTCAAGTTTCGATAACGGAATGTAACATCTAGGCTTTGCTTTGCTTTCCTTAAAAGAATACTTTCTTTGCGGTCAATATAGCCAGATTCTTGAACCAATCTTCTATGTTCTGGGAACAAGCATTCAGTTGGTAATGGAAGTTGATATTTAGAAAAAGACCGGCGCTTAAAACTGGCAAATTTTGCATCCAGGTTTTTGTTCTGATATCGATCACTAGTGAAACCCTATGTTCAATCCAATTTCGGAGGACAGACCATTTCAGCATCAAAATCCGACACTTTTACTAAAATAATTACAATACATTAATTTCTCGAGTGACGTCTACTTTAACGCGCTCGAGCTCGAGATACGATAGTAGTCAAACGAACAAACGTTAGTAGTCTAACTTCAAGAATTTTGATTCTGTGGAACAAATATTACCTCGTATTTTAATAACAAATCGAGCTGTCCACTTTCATGAATTTCAATGAGTATTATATCATTTGAAGTAAATTTCAAGTTGAAAAGTTGTAACTTCCCACATAGAGATTTCACATGAAAAGATTAATTGAATTTGATATTGTAAAATGAATGGTTTGTTAGACCAGCATCGTACCTCGAAGCTAACTGGGTGGCCAGTAAGTTAGTTAGTTGTTTTCGAGCAACATCTCGTAATTTTCTGAAACAAAATCTTATAAAAACTTTTGACTGAGCTTGTTTGTTTCAATTTGGCGTAAAGATATTTGTTATCTTGCAATTTTCTATAATCTTGATATTTGACTTGCGATGTGGGTTTTGCATGGAAAATAGTTTAGCTGCAAAAAAGTGACTTTAGTGACCATTTGTGGAAAAACGGCTTTGTACTGACCAGCACTAAAAAGTGACTCGCTATCAGCCCTGATTTCGTCACATGTTTATGACCCCCCTGAGAAAGTACGTCACGTCATAGCAACTTCCCCGCCCTCCATTATCAATATAATTCAAGCCATCTAGTTAGCTTCGGGGTACGATGCTGGCCTAACAAGCCAGTCGTCGTATGTTCAAATCTTGGCTGGAAGGTGCTGCTATAGCTGTCAGTGAGATCCTCGAACTAGCCCCGTGATTGTCCTGTACTCTAATAGCCGGCTGCGAAGTCTATCGATAAAGAAGGGAGCGGATATGTGAAAAAAATGCTTTATTTTTTCTGTTATAGGAATTTTCAGAGAGCCAACAGATGCATAAGGCAGAAAGGGGAGCTGGCTGAGAGAGATACAACCAGGGGGGAGGGACAAGGAATGTGAATATGAATGTCTTCTTCTTCTTGTTCTTCAGCATAGAGCCGGGGTGGCTCGTGCTATTTCAAGCACTCGTCTCCATTCAACTCGGTCTTGGGCCACTCGTCGCCAATTTCCTAGTCGTCTCAGAAGTCGCAAATCACTTTCGATCTGGTCGAGCCATCGTGCACGTTGGGCCCCCTTATTCCTGGTGCCGGTGAGGTTGTTGAAGAGGATTATTTTCATCGCACTGTCGTCCGGCATCCTTACGACGTGTCCGGTCCACCGTAGCCTGCTAATTTTCGCTAGATGTACGATGGAAGTCTCCCCAAGCAGTGCCTGTAGCACGTGTCTCCGCCACTCTCCGCTTTCAGTTTGTACTCCGCCAAATATCGTCCGCAGCACTTTCCGCTCAAACACGGCAAGGGCGCGTATGTCCTCCGTGAGCAGCATCACCGCTCCAGGGTCCATAAAGAACTACCGGTCTAATAAGGGTTTTGTACATTGTTAGCTTTGTGCACTAGCGATCCCAAATACACGAACTCCTCTTCCACCTTGTGTAATATGTGTATGTCCCCTGTGAATATACATTCATATGTATATTCCGCAATAACTCCGGAACGCTTGGACGATTCTTCTTCAAACTTGACACACATGTTTTTTTGACACAGAAAAATCAGCGCAGGGTGATTGACAAAAGGGGAGGCGGTCTCGTTCAAGGAGGAGGAGGATGGGCTTTCTGAAAGAGTGGAATAAGGTGGCCATTAACAAGGGGGAGGTTCAAAAACGTAAGATGTACAAGTGGCTGAGAGACGAAGAGGCCACGAGTAAAATCAGCACAGCCGTGGGTATGAACGTCCCGTTGAGAACTTAACCCTTCTTTATCAACAGATTCGCAGCCGGTTATTAGAGTACAGGACAATTTCGGGGTTAGTGCAAAGATCCCGCTGACTGTAAAGCAGCACCTCCCAGCCGAGATTCGAACATGCGACTACTGGCTTGTTAGGCCAGCATCGTATACCCTGAGGCTAACTGGGCGGTTAAGATCGGGCAATCAGCTAGTTTAACAAAAAACTTATAATATCGGAACTAATTTTGGATCAACTTGCACTTGAAACGTAATTTAAAATTGAACTGGAAGTTAGACATTAAGCTGAACTTCAAAAATTGTACTTGAATTTGAACTTGAATTTTGACATCAAATTAAACATGAAATTTGACTTAAAATTGAGCTTTAAATTGGACTTAACCTTGAATATGAAATTTTACTTAAAATTGGGCGTGAAATCCGATCAGAAATCGGACTAAAAATTGCACAAGAAATTAAACTTAAATAGAAACTTGAAATTGGAAATTTTTAGTTGACGGAAAATTTTAGTTGACGTAGAACTTGAAATTGAACTTAAAATTTGTTTTGAGACTGGATCTCCTTCTTATCTATCTCTGTTGCAATCCGAATCCCAGTCCCAGTCCCAGTCCCAGTCCCAGTCCCAGTTCCAGTCCCAGTCCCAGTCCCAGTCCCAGTCCCAGTCCCAGTCCCAGTCCCAGTCCCAGTCCCAGTCCCAGTCCCAGTCCCAGTCCCAGTCCCAGTCCCAGTCCCAGTCCCAGTCCCAGTCCCAGTCCCAGTCCCAGTCCCAGTCCCAGTCCCAGTCCCAGTCCCAGTCCCAGTTCCAGTCCCAGTCACAGTCACAGTCCCAGTTCCAGTTCCAGTCCCAGTTCCAGTCCCCGTCCCAGTCGTTGTTTCTGTCCCTGTCCCTTTTCTTGTCTATGTCCCTATCACTATCCCTGTCTGTGACCCAGTCCCAGTTCTTTCCCTGTCCCTGTCTCATTTCAGTGTTATTTACATTGTTCAATTATTGTTCAATTGTAAAACATACAATTATTGTTCAATTTTTTTTTTAGTTGACGTAGAACTTGAAATTGAACTTAAAATTTGTTTTGAGACTGGATCTCCTTCTTATCTATCTCTGTTGCAATCCGAATCCCAGTCCCAGTCCCAGTCCCAGTCCCAGCCCCAGTCCCAGTCCTAGTCCCAGTCCCAGTCCCAGTCCCAGTCCCAGTCCCAGTCCCAGTCCCAGTCCCAGTCCCAGTCCCAGTCCCAGTCCCAGTCCCAGTCCCAGTCCCAGTCCCAGTCCCAGTCCCAGTCCCAGTCCCAGTCCCAGTCCCAGTCCCAGTCCCAGTCCCAGTCCCAGTCCCAGTCCCAGTCCCAGTCCCAGTCCCAGTCCCAGTCCCAGTCACAGTCACAGTCCCAGTTCCAGTTCCAGTCCCAGTTCCAGTCCCCGTCCCAGTCGTTGTTTCTGTCCCTGTCCCTTTTCTTGTCTATGTCCCTATCACTATCCCTGTCTGTGACCCAGTCCCAGTTCTTTCCCTGTCCCTGTCTCATTTCAGTGTTATTTACATTGTTCAATTATTGTTCAATTGTAAAACATACAATTATTGTTCAATTTTTTTTTTAGTTGACGTAGAACTTGAAATTGAACTTAAAATTTGTTTTGAGACTGGATCTCCTTCTTATCTATCTCTGTTGCAATCCGAATCCCAGTCCCAGTCCCAGTCCCAGTCCCAGTCCCAGTCCTAGTCCCAGTCCCAGTCCCAGTCCCAGTCCCAGTCCCAGTCCCAGTCCCAGTCCCAGTCCCAGTCCCAGTCCCAGTCCCAGTCCCAGTCCCAGTCCCAGTCCCAGTCCCAGTCCCAGTCCCAGTCCCAGTCCCAGTCCCAGTCCCAGTCCCAGTCCCAGTCCCAGTCCCAGTCCCAGTCCCAGTCCCAGTCCCAGTCCCAGTCCCAGTCCCAGTCCCAGTCCCAGTCCCAGTCCCAGTCCCAGTCCCAGTCCCAGTCCCAGTCCCAGTCCCAGTCCCAGTCCCAGTCCCAGTCCCAGTCCCAGTCCCAGTCCCAGTCCCAGTCCCAGTCCCAGTCCCAGTCCCAGTCCCAGTCCCAGTCCCAGTCCCAGTCCCAGTCCCAGTCCCAGTCCCAGTCCCAGTCCCAGTCCCAGTCCCAGTCCCAGTCCCAGTCCCAGTCCCAGTCCCAGTCCCAGTCCCAGTCACAGTCACAGTCCCAGTTCCAGTTCCAGTTCCAGTCCCAGTTCCAGTCCCCGTCCCAGTCGTTGTTTCTGTCCCTGTCCCTTTTCTTGTCTACGTCCCTATCACTATCCCTGTCTGTGACCCAGTCCCAGTTCTTTCCCTGTCCCTGTCTCATTTCAGTGTTATTTACATTGTTCAATTATTGTTCAATTGTAAAACATACAATTATTGTTCAATTTTTTTTTTCAACATAATTTGCCACTGACAGAAGGCCACTAAACTACCAGGAATAGCGTTTAGTATGCTGCAATTTGGAACTATAATCAAAATAAATGGAAACAGGGATGGTTTTAAAACCTAAAAATTTTATTTTTAAATTTTATTTGAAACCTATCACGACTAGAGAAACATCATAAAACATTCAAGCATTACATTTCACTGGCAATGGATTAGCAAAAGTTAATCTTCTCCAGAGAATAATAAAAAAGTGTCAACACAAAACCACGCTCGAGCTGCGATCTGAAACAGTCTGACAGCTTCGAGTGCACACTAGAGCGCCCAATTTAAACGATAATCCATCAATTTAATCTTACAATTTTAACTGTATCCGGACGACGAACAGTATCAGCCGGTTGAGTTAATAAATAACACATCATTCAGCAGCCGGCTTCGGAAAATTGGCCACTCGCTCGCAGTTGTTTGCAAGCCGCCAGAATCTGCTGCCAATTGGCAATTCTGAAAATGAAATATTTTCAATTCTGCAATCATCCCACCCGGTGCGGTGCCCGCGCGCTGTTCATACAAGGATGCGCAGTGAATTATTTCAATTGGACTTTATTTCTTTCGCCACCTCTTTCTCCCACTGCATTGCAGGCAGGCAGGCCGAGCCTGCCTGTTGATAAACCTATTTATTTTTAATTATTTTTCAACAACTCAAATCCCCCGTTAGATGTACCATGGACGTGTGTGCATGTGTTCTCTCGTGATAGGTGCACCATAGGAGAGCCTGGTGAAAATTTCAGAGCAGCACCGCGAAAAAAAAGAGAATAATTTATTAGGGAAAAATGTTTTTCATTGCAATCGCTGCTTCGCAATCCAATCGATCTCAGAGCCAAACGCTCTGGCAATCGACAATCCTTTTTGGGGGCGATGAAATTCCATCGCGTTTAAAATTCTATCAGATAAAATATGATTCGCTGCTTGCACCAATATACGGAACAGTACTGGTTGACGAAATTTTTTCTCTGATTGATTTTATGTTATTAACAAACTATCTTGCAGTGGAGGGCGCAAAAAATCACGTCGACTAGTGTAATCGGCAGTGATGGTTTTCAGGATCTAGCGAAAATGTTTAATAATTTCCGCACGGGATGCAATGTTCATGAAATGAACTTCGGAATACAAAAAAAAAAACCAGAAAATCCCATTGCTTGTTTAAGCCGTTAGCGCTTCAATTCATCCGAAATTGGCACTTTTCATCAGGCTGCAACGGCCGGCGATCCATCGGATCGTCCAACAACAAATTTGACGCGGGATGAGTTTAACAGTTATTACGCCTGCCGAGTGCTAATATTAGTGATGAATGGCTTTTTATGTTGCGAATTGCTATCACAGTAATGTTTACATTTTTTATCAGCTACAAAGTTGTTAAAAAACGCATGCAAACAATCACTGATAAAATTTTATAAATATTGAACTGGTTTCTATACATATTTTTTCGCCATGTTTATTCTCATATTATTTATTTACTGCTTTTAGACATCGAAATTGTTGTTTCAATTTTCTAACCTGATAGCGTGGTCAGCGTAATAAATCTTCAGCACAAAAGAAATGCGGACCCATCCGAACAAAACAATCGCCAGTAGTCGGCCCAATTTGGAGGATTCCCGCAAGGACGACAAAAAAAACGAGTAGAAAATCTTTCATTTCTTCATCTTTTCTCCACTATACTGTGTCCTCTACCCGGAAGACAAAAATCATTAATCAAAACGGAAGTGTATTTTTTCGTCTCTGCAGTTACTATTATTATTGTCCGCTTCATTTGTGGTCAGTTTCGGTCGTACTGAAAAACCGCACGCCGGAAAGCCCGAAGAAACATATTTTCTCTGAATGACCTTTTCGGGGTAGGGATTTTCATTTTCACCAAGCCTTCAGCGGCAACCAGCAACCAGCGGCCGGTCGGTCATTACAGTGCCGTCCCAACTAGGCCACGCTGGGCCCGCCGGAAGCGGGAAGCTGCTGTGAAAAATGGGTTTGAATTTATGGGGAATCGCTCGGAAGAAGAGAATGAACTTTTCGTCAGGTGAATTTTCGGCGGCATGCAACGGGCGGTCGGTGGCAGTTGCAGAAGAAGCTTTCCACTCTCTCTCTCTGTCTTTCTCGATTCGGGACAGCATAAATGAGTGTGGAGGTAAGCTTCTTTACGACTGCACTTCATCATCGGCTTGCCTGGCAGCTAGCTAGCCTTCAGTTGCTGCAGAAGTCAGTGTGGTGAAAAGTTATGAGGAGTAATTAAAATTTATGAATTAGTACAGTGAAAATAAACTTTTCGGTGCAATTTCGACACGACTATCTCGCTTTATAGCGCACCTCAGGACCGACCGCTTTCGTCGGGGTCGGCGGGTTTTTATTTCCTTCCGTTGTTCCGGTCGATGAATGGTTTGGATAAAATAGCGAACGCCAAAGCTAAAGCTAAAGTTCTGCCATTCTATGGCGCTAGGAAGTGATATTGATACTTGCTTTGTGCTAGGTTGAGTTATAAAAGGCAGCAGCAAATCGAGTTTTGTTTTAAATTCCTTTTACTTCGCGCCGGTGAATTGTTACAATAGCCGGAAAAGACAAAGGAAGAAAGTCAAACTCAGGCAGTAAATTTGATATTGCTAGAAGATTCCGGTCCATTCAAAGAGCGGTGAAATAAAATTAGTTTTTCAGCATAAAAATTCCAAAAAAAAAAAATGGTGGAATGATGAAATGATTAACACAAGTGCATTAAAATGCAGAAACAGAGTCAATTAATTATATTGATGCTCCATTCGAATGCACAAAATTAAAAAAAAAAGTCACATCACTCACTTCGAAACATCAAAGGGAAAATCCAATATGATTGTATCAAATGACGCACTTTTGATTAAATTTCCGCTCAGCAGGCAGAATGGCACCGGGCGGGCGAGTGGTTTGCATCAAAAAATCACACCCGGACCGACTCGTAGTGCTTCCGGCTCCCTGTTGGGCTAGATCCGGGGGCCGCTTTTCGTTCGGTGCTGCAGCAGCGTGAGAAGTTATATGCGTTTCAGGAAGCACCAGCCATTTCACCAGTCATCCGAATAAAAGAGTTTATTGCATTCGTCCCGATGGAGGTGTTAAACGTGTGATTGTGAAAAATCAGATCTCAAACTCAAGCACATTTCGAGCATACGACGACGACGACTAGCGGAATGGACTCTGCTTTTCATTCCAGTACCGGTCGTAAACTGGCAAATTTACTGTTGTAGCGTGGAATTATTTTTAAATTCAAAGGTCAAGGGGATTTTCCTTCAAACTATGGTCTTTTCAGGTATTTTTCTAGAAAATGTTATTTCATTCAAAAAATGTGATGTTCTCATTAGGTTCAGTTAATTATCAAAACAATAAATTGTTTGCTGACCACTTCTCATCTCTAATTAAACATGTTTGCTGATTTGTTCTAATTGCGAGAAAATGAAAATTATTTAAAACTGTCGATCAGCTTGACAATTTCAATAATCAATATTTGCATTCATTAGCTGTAGGTCATCGAATAAAATATTCAAACCAGCAGTGGGTCACGATGCATTGTGTCAGATTTATTTCACGTCACTCTTTTCATGAGTATCATGTAAAACTAAATAACCAGTAAACCGACAGCCGTAATCAATGGCAGAGGTGACATTCGGTTTAGTTCAAAATTATTTTTATGAACTATTTTCACAAATATTTTCCTATCGAAAATCGTCCAATCTACCAGTGCGCCAATTCATTGCAAATGCAAAGTAAAACCATCATATGATTCGCAATGAATGAATGAATGAATGATGATGACGATGAATTAATGTGTTCGATTATAATCGTCCCGCCATCTCGTCGCATCGCAGCACATCGGTACGTATGGAACCAGTCAGTAGTTTAATTCCGTGTCACGAGTCGCGATCAGAGATATCGATGCAAATGAAGATGGTTATTCTAACCAGCAGTGCAGTACTAGTACCAACTAGTGTGACTTAGCTTTTGCCGAACCAATGGACGCGGCAATTGACTTATATACGAGCGAGAGAGAGCGAGAGAGTGAGACACACACACTGTTGAATATTCGATCATTCGCAATCACCGCAAACCTCACCCCACCCCCGCCCGCAAACATACAGGTTCTCGTTTACCGGAAAAGGAAGCTATCTATCTTTCTAACAGCAGCAGCAGCAGCAGCGCAACAGTCCTGCCGGTTGTCCAACCGGTTGTTCGCTCGCTGGCGCTGGCTGGTACCGTATCATGCAGAACGGTCGCCAACCCGTACCGTCGTACCGATACTCGTTAATAGATAAATGGAATAATTTTACCACTTGGCCAGAGGACTGACTGTCTGTGGCTTGGATGGGCGAAACCACATTTTGCATGGACGTGGACGTTGATCGGTAGGTATAACACTCTGCACAGCTGCGGGTTGCGATTGGTTGAACTCGGAAACCGACCAACTGACGGACGGACTAGGATGGACGGAAGGGGGCTGGGAGGGATGCTAGTTTTTATCTCTAAAGTGGAACGTTTTCATGCGAAGTCTAATGGTATAAAATAGTGTACACGTTAAAGTGACTGTTTGTCACAAATAATTATCTCCCTTTGTTGAATTTTCTATGTTTGAGTTTCTCGATTCCTGATGTCAAAGTAACTGCTCATTGTTGTACACTTTGTATTTGACCAAATACAAGAAAATTGCATGCTTTATCTGAACTAATACCATTTAGATTTTCTAGGAGAAAAATCTTTTTGTCATGCCTTCTGTCATGTAGGTTAGAGCCTTGAATGCGAGTCCCCAATCACCGACTATCGGTGATTAGCATAATAACAGAAGACAAACAAGAATAAACCTGCTCTTTTCCTGGATGGTTCCACATCCAGCTCCACCTCGGCACCAACACCATTTGGGCTTCACGTTCCCTGCCAGCTACCTTGTACTTCCTTTTGGCGGCGTCAATGGTAAGTCCCAAGCTCGTTGCTTTCCATTCGAAAGGACTACAGGCCTCTTTCACTGTTCTGCGATTGATTCCGATGATATCGACGTCATCCGCAAAACCAAAGAAGCATGTGAGATTACGTGATGACGTGTGACATTTCATTCAACGTTTGCTCTTCGTATTGTACCTTCCAAGGTGAAGTTGAATTTTTTTTCTGTTTTACCTCTCTAACTCTGTCGCGGCACAACGTAAATCATTTTTTTATTAAAGGTGGAGGAGCGTTTGCTGAGGAAGAATGGTAGACTGGATGATATTGCGAAACTTCGATGTGGGGCCAAAAATATATTGCGTAGTTCAATTACTGAGTGGGACTCTAACCCGAAAAAGTGTGGGTTAGAACGCACTCCCATCTTTAATAATAAAAATATGTTGAATGTCCAACAACGTCACGAAAGCAGCTGAGGTCTCACCCGCCATTCTGACGTATGATTTTGACCCGTCCAGCATTGCACGAATCAGTGTAACTAGTTTCGTTGGAAAACGATGACTCATTTCGTTTGACTGAATACGCCGCAGCCTTAAAATGTACAAACAGATGATGAGTCTTCAAGTTATACTTTCGGAACTTGTTTAGTAACTGACGCTCGATAAACATCTGATCTGCCGTAGAGCGACACTACAACCAGCTTGATACTCGCCGAAGAAGGAGTTCGCCGACGACTTCAGTCTACAGAACAGAATACGCGAGTGCACCTCATGGACAGAATTGTGCAATGTGAGGCCTCGATAATTTCTACACTCGAGTTTAAATCCTTTTTTGAAAATTTTGCAAATGAAGGCATCCAAGCATTCCCCCGAACTTTGTTCTCCTCCCAGATCCTAACAATGATCAGGAGTATTGCTTCGAACAGCTGCTCGCTCCCCGCTTTTAGAAGTTCAGCCGGGATACTTTCCCAGCAGCCTTACCGTTTTTCAGCTCCCTGATTACCTTTTTAACCTCCTTCTGTGTTGGTAGCTCCACAGCTTCTGACTATCACTCACAATTCTTATTTTCTTCCTGCTGATTTCCGTGTTTATCTCTCCATTCAACAGCATCTGGAAATGCTCCTTCCACCTGGCTGCTAGTACTGTTTTGTCAATAAGTAGGTTGCCAGCGCTATTATTGTACATCACAGGCATGTCAAAATTCCTGCAACTCACCGTTTTGTAGAAACTTCGTGTGAGCGAATGTCTCCTCTGCATCGGCATCAAACCATGCATCGGTCGTGACTACCACTTCTCTCGTAACTAGTTCAATGGAGGTTCCTCCAACAGGACATGATCGATCTGAGAGCTAGAGTCTCCATGTGGCTGGCTTCAGGTGTGTGTCCGAATATTCAGACGAGCAAACTAGGTGCTACAGACAATGTTACTAATCGAGCAAAAGCGAAAAGCAAACGATGCCCACTGACACGCGACCGAGTATGAGAAGCATATCATTCAACGCTTACGCCACTGATGCAAGCGTACGACAAACAACCGCCACAGCATACAGCAGCTGTGTGCATATATTCTGTTATCTACACACTTGCGGACGCACAGCCTCGCAGCGTCTCCTTCTGCACAGCGCATTCATGAGGCCGGCAGCTCGTAAGCAGCCAACAACCCGTCAAGCAAGTATGGATACAGATTTTGCATTTGGCACTTCTTCATCGACAAAACTTCCCAGCCGGTTATTAGAGTACAGAACGACCGATCCCACTGATTCTATAGCAGAACCGCTCAGTCCACCATCGTACCCCGGAGCTATCAGCATCTTTGACTCGAGCAGCACGTTGCTTACTGGAGCTAATTGATTGGACATAATAGCTAAATATATTCTCGCAAAAACTCGTCGCAGTGCACGGAAAAATAAGAGCGTAAGAAGAGTTCATGCCGTATGTGTATGCGTATGTGTGAAAGTCAGACCACTCGAGTGCGAGCTTCACATCGCTGACTACAGATGACCATTTCTCTGGGCGCGGCGTAATTTTTGAACCCCAGACCACTATTATTGGTCTGGTTATCACTGGTCCCCTTACCTGCCCTTACCTGTGAACGCGCATATTCGGTCATCTATGAACCCCCTCTACCGGGTAACTCGTTGCTTTTGCTTTCCCAACATTAATAGTGCTTTCTCAGCTAATTTCACAAACAGATCCCAACGGGGAGCATTGCGCTTAAGCTACGAAATAGGATCGTCATACAGTTTCTGTTTTCAACCAGTGCATGACCAGTGGGAAGTCATCAACGCCAACACATTACATATTTATTTAATATGTTTATCTAGAATCCCACATTTCCTGACTCCTGGAAAGACGGAAAAGTTTTGCCATTGAAGAAAAATGCTTATTCAAAGCCCACCCTCTTAAAGGGCAGATGGGCCATAACTCGCTTTCTAAAGAAGAGAGGGGTCTCAATTCACCATAGAAAAAAATCTTACGTCCAAAACCACTTACATGTCAAATTTGGTTCCATTTGCTTGATTAGTTCTCGAGTTATGAGGAAATTTGTTTTTCATTTGTATAGGTCCCCCCCCCCTCTTAAAGTGGGGAAATCCATAGAAAATATACCATAGAAAATATTCTTGCCTACAAAAACACCCACATGATAAATTTGGTTCCATTTGCTTGATTAGTTCTAGAGTTATGAGGAAATTTGTATTTCGTTTGTATGAGAGCCCCCCTCTTGAAAAGGTAACGGGTCTTAATTCATCATAGAAAAAATGGTTGCCTCCAAAAACACCCACATGCCAAATATGGTTCCATTTGCTTGATTAGTTCTCGAATTATGAGGAAATTTGTATTTCATTTGTGTAGAAGCACCCCCTCTTAAAGTGGGTAGGGGTCCCAATTCATCATAGAAAAAATTTTTGTCTCCAAAAACACCCACGTGCCAAATTTGGTTCCATTTGCTTGATTAGTTCTCGAGTTATGAGGAAATTTGTATTTCGTTTGTATAGGAGCCCCCCCTCTTAAAGTTGGGAGGGGTCCTAATTCACCATAGAAAATATTCTTGCCCTAGAAAACTTTCGTATGCCAAATTTGGTTTCATTTGCTTGATTAGCTCTCGAGTTATGAGGAAATTTGTATTTCATT
The DNA here is from genome assembly GCF_943734655.1 of Sabethes cyaneus. NCBI lineage: Eukaryota > Metazoa > Arthropoda > Insecta > Diptera > Culicidae > Sabethes > Sabethes cyaneus. Next base: position 247,614,470 of record NC_071355.1, on the reverse strand, counting down.
TGTATAGGAGCCCCCCCTCCTAAAGTGAGGAGGGGGGTCCCAGTTCATCATAGAAAAAAATTGTGTCTCCAAAAACACCCACATGTCAAATTTGGTTCCATTTGCTTGATTAATTCTCGAGTTATGAGGAAATTTGTATTTCGTTTGTATAGGAGCCCCCCTCTAAAAGTTGGGAGGGGTTCTAATTCACCATAGAAAATATTCATCCCCTAGAAAACTTTCACATGCCAAATTTGGTTCCATTTGCTTGATTAATTCTCGAGTTATGAGGAAATTTGCATTTCATTTGTATAGGAGCCCCCCTTCCTAAAGTGGGGAGGGGTTCCAATTCATCATAGAAAAAAATTTTGTCTCCAAAAACACCCACGCGCCAAATTTTGTTCCATTTGCTTGATTAGTTCTCGAGTTATGAGGAAATTTGTATTTCGTTTGTATAGGAGCCCCCCCTCTTAAAGTGGGGAGGGGTCCTTATTTACCATAGAAAATATTCTTGCCCTCGAAAACTTTCACATGCCAAATTTTGTTCCATTTGCTTGATTAGTTCTTCAGTTATGAGGAAATTTGTATTTCATGTGTATAGGATCCCCCCCTCCTAAAACGGGGAGGGGTCCCAATTCATCATAGAAAAAATTTTTGTCTCCAAAAACACCCACATGCCAAATTTGGTTCCATTTGCTTAATTACTTCTCGAGTTATGAGGAAAATTGTGTTTCTTTGCTACAGGAGCCCCCCTTCTTAAAGTGGGGAGGGGTCCTAATTTACTATAGAAAATATTCTTGACCTCGAAAACCTTCACATGCCAAATTTGGTTCCATTTGCTTGATTAGTTCTCGAGTTATGAGGAAATTTGTATGGAAGCCCCCCCTTTTAAAGAGGAGAGGAGTTATAATTCCCCTTATAAAGAGGGGAGGGGTCTCAATTTACCATAGAATAAATTCTTGTCACCGAAAACACCCACATGCCAAATTTGGTTCTATTTGCTTGATTAGTTGTCGAGTTATGCAGAAATTTGTGTTTCATTTGTACGGGAGCCCCCCCTCTTAGTGGAGGGAGGGGTTTCTAACCATCACTAAAACCTTTCCTGGCCCCAAAAAACCTCTACATGCATATTTTCATGCCGATTGGTTCAGTGGTTTTCGATTCTATAAGGAACATACGGACAGACAGACAGACAGACAGACAGATAGATAGACAGACAGACAGACAGACAGAAATCCTTCTTTATAGGTATAGAAGAAGATGTCCGTGGGCTCTAAAGCCTGAAAAACTCGAAAAATGAGTGTACGAGTTGAGTTAACACTTCTAGTACGAAACAAAAATGGAAATTCGAACAATGAAATTTCTGAAAATCGTCCAAAAAAGTTTTCTTTTGTTTTTGTCTTTTTTCGTAGATTGTTGCAAGCTTTAAATGCTTAAAACCCATACTTTTTTTGCTCGAGTAAAAATTTTACTTTGTTTTTTTTCGTCCCTCCCCCCTTTACTGGCCCGATACCGGGTGGACAGGAAGGAACCTGGAAAGTGGTTAACCACTTTCATCCTCCTCCTTCAGGCAGCATAGAGCTGGGATGGCTCGTGTTGTATCTAGAGTGCCACTCCACTGTACATGGTGCTGAGCTATTCGCCCAAATTCATTGAGCGTCTCGATATGTACACGCAAGTCGACTTCAACCTGGTCAAGCCGTCTAGCAGTTTGGTTCCCGCTATTCCTAACGTCGGTGGGACTCTTGAAGGGAACAGATTTCACTGCACAGCCGTCCGGCATTCTTGCGTGGGTTACAGGCGATAAACTTTGACTTTGACGCATCGTTCATTTCCGAGGATCGAATCCGTTCCAGTCACAAAAAGGAGCTGTTTTCATTTAAAGTAGATGACGAACCGATTCTACTCTGAAATTTAAGGTAGAAGGCTATAATTCTGTTTTAGATACTGCTATCAATTTTATCGAAACATGTTTTTAATTGTTAGATATACTAGAAATTAACTTTTACACATTATATGCTTCAAATGTGGATTCGAACAATTAAAGAAGCATTTTAATATCAGTTTTGTCTGTGATATTGGAAACATAAAAATAATCTTTTTCACCAGAATCTTTGGAATATCTGCTAGATAGAAACATGTTTCGACAAATGCCAAGGATTCAGCGGATTGCGATACTTTTGCCGTGAGCAGAAAATCATCCTGATCGCTTTGATTTATAGGACCCGTAATAAAATATCCGAAAGAATAAATAATAAGCGGTTTCCGTAGTTTTGCGGCATATGCGCATTAAATTTTATTGTGCATATTGAAATAATAAACGGCTAAAGTTAACGTGCCATCAGAAATTTGCAATTTTTAAAAAGCAGTTGTTTAAAGTTCGTGTAAACGCAGCAATAGATTCGATCAGTCAACCTTAGCTTCTAGTAAAATCATTCTAGTAGTATTTTGATATGGAATCCGATTAATAATAATTTCCTTTCGGCAACTAACAGTTTACTTTGACGAATTGTTGTCTGGCAACCAAGAAATGCTAGAAAACGGCATATATTGGCAAAAACGACAAAAACGATGAGCAGTGGCATGAAAAAAATAATTCTACAGCATGACAATGCTCCGTCTCACGTTGCTAAATCCGTTAAAAGAACCTGGAAATTCTCAAATAAGAAGCCCTACCCTACTAGCCTGTAGTTTCCTGGTAGTGCGTCGTCCGATAGCTACTTGTTCCGTTCGATGGCACGTGGCTCACTGATCAGCTTCACCACCAGTTCGGTTCCGTTCAGCTAGTTTTGATTTTTTTCTACAGGCCTGACTACATTTTGACAGGTACGCTGACGTCATAATCCAACGCCATTTTCTTCTGAATGTCCTCATTTATACGGTGAATGCGAAATCAGCCGGCATAACGAAGCATTGAAGCAAACTAATTTCGGAATGCGGTTAACCCCAGTTGAACACTTCCGTAAATAATTAGTATCAAACGACAATATTAGAGTGCAAAAAAGAATATCCCGGTTCCGTTCGCTTCCGGCTGGCTTTTCGTTATAATCAACAAGCTTTTTGGCTGGTTGGTTAACCATCAGTCGACACATATCGCGCTGGTAAATTGCGTCAACAGAGGAGCGTAACAGCCAGCACAGTGTTTAATTTTATGAAGCATGTTGTTCATTATCGGTTCAGTCATGATTGCAGCTATTTTGGGAGCGAATAACTGCAACTTGTGGTTGCTAGTCGTTGCTGTTTAAGCGATAATTGCTTGGCTGAGCATGTCAGAGGGGTAATTAGTGCCGATAATTGTGATGGTTTCTATGAATAATTTAATCTCATTTTCATTTAGAAAAATTGTCGGTGTTTCGATTCAACGATTTTGATGTTAACAACATTGTAACAAAACAGTGTATAAATAGATTTGATATCAAACATAACCTCTTATTTATAGTCTTAGACATGAATAATTCCCGAAAAAAAACGCCAATGAAAAAGTCACCTTACGCGTTTGTTTGGATTTGTCCTGCCTGCCTGACTGCCATCAGTTTCGTCGTTAATCTAAAGATTCTAATCGAGCTGTGTTATTTGTCCATGCGTTTTTTTTCGATTTCGATTTTCATTTCGCAGATACCTCCCGCACCGGGGACAAGTTCGAAACGATGTCCCGCAATACCGGCTACACCAAGTTCATGCAGCTGAAGATCCGAAGCGTCGGTCCGGCGGACTTCGGCTCGTACCGATGCGTGGCGAAAAACTCATTAGGCGAAACGGACGGGCTAATCAAACTGGATGGTAAAACAGAAAAAAAAAGTGCACTTGCCATAAATTAGATAGTCGATAGTCGGCCGAAGACCGGCGTTTTTGCCTTCTTCACCGGACGAACGAGGTGGTCGATGGTTTCGCAATGAATGGAATGGAATTGCGATCGGAAGGATCGTCTAGCTAACAGCCCAAACTAGGGCCATCCTGGTGAACGATAGCTTTCACGATGATGGGCGGTGTCGGTGGCGACCGATGCAAATCAGCCAAACGTTTCGGACGGAATCCGCAGTATCCATTTCGGAAAGTCTACCCCAAAGGGGCTGTTGGTGTCGGTATTAGTGATGCTTGTTCCCGTTGACTGGATGCACAAAAATTTCTCCCCAGTTATATTGGATTCCGACCACTATCTACTCTTGGTAGATTGGGAAATTTGAATGCTTGGAATTAATTAAAATTATCCCTTTAGTTTAGTTGTATTGCCTTATGTCTAGAACATTTTCATAAGTATATTTCTGATCGGATTTCGCCTTTGGAAGGTAAAGTAAATTTTGAAGCTTATTACTATCTCATTTTGGGAGATCATATTTCATTTATCTTCCTTCCGGTGATAGTTTAATGAAAAACTGACTAGGTAAATGTCTGTTCTTTACCGTCATTTGGTCTTTTATGAAAATGATGGAATCTTATTTCTTTGAACAGAACGATATTTTCTAAATTAAAATGTTCCAATACCGACATCAGCATCACAAAACCAGCCTGCAGTCGCCGGTCGAAAAGCTTTAGTGAACACTTCATTTGCTGCCATCGCAATTTCATCAACTTAGCCATCATTGCGATCGATCCACCTCTCGACCCAATTGCTCACGGTGTGCCATAAAAAAAAGAACCACCGAAACACAGATTAAATTCAGCCAATTTCATTCGGCAAATCGATACCTGATACGTCTGCTTGCTTTCTTTCTTTTGGTTCTCTCGCCCGACTCGCATTTCCTTTCGTTCAATTTAAATGCAGAAATACCAGCGCCAACGACAATATTGACAACCGAATCACTTTATAACAATCGATCAAAAGGTAATTTAAATGTAAATTTTAAAATAAATTTTCATTGCTCACCTCCGCACAACCGGCTTCGGACGAGACCACTGTTCCGGCAGGAGGACGACCAAGGCACACATTTCCGTCGCATTTTTTCCCCTGTCCTGTCCTGTCCCCCGGCAACCTTTGCCGTGTCCTTCCGTCCCTTTACCTGCGGCTTCTCTTACGAATATTTGCAACGCGATGCAAAGTTGCTTCAAATGATGGAAAGCCAGCATCCTGCTCTTCCCGACAGTCCCAACCTCAGTGCGCTGGATGCTGCCAATCTGCCATAACGGAATGATGTTTTTTTCCGTGACTGAACTTGCGACGGAGATTGGATTCCAATTTGTTCCAGTCACTTCGGTTGGTTTCGTTGTTGCTTTCATCGGGTGATTTCTTGATTTACTGCCCTCGGGGCGTCGAACACGCATTGAACCCCCCTTTTCCGTAAAACTTTTTTTTCCTATTGTTTACGGTTATTGATTTTCTCCCACAACAGTTTTGAACACCTTCAAGATAAAATATTTTTTCGTCAGACATGATGATTCTTTAAGGTAATCAATCTTCCCAGACACTTAAAATGGTTATTTACATCAAATCAAAATTGATACTTTGTTCGTTTGAATCAAACGTCTGTACTTTGATGAATAATTAATATCGCCTCAAGCAACATGACAAGCTATATTGATTACAGTTAAGGAGAAGTGACTTGGATTGCCCTCTTCGAATTGAAGATTTCCAAACAAGATTAATTGAAATTGAAACGACCAACCGCCACTTTCCATCATCATCATCAGCAATCCATTGACTGCGAAGTGGCTTTTAGAACCACAAACAATATCAGTCAGTAATTAGACTCAGAAAACCAAAAACAAACTAGAAGCGCATAATTAAAATATCCCCTGCTTAACATACCCCCTCCCCCTTTGGTAAGTCCCCCTAGCAGTGTGTGTGTGCGATCTGACTCTGAAGTACGGTAAAGTGGTTACGAAAAAAACAAACAACAAAAGCACTTTGGCTTCCATTTACAAGCAACACTTTATGTCGCGGCTTGTACGTATAGAAGATTGCTATCACTTCATTTATCATTCTTTGTACTTTCAACTTACCCCGTTTTTACCATCGGCAATCGGGCAACATCGTCTTCTCCGTCATCATCGTCATCACCGTCGTCGTCGTCGTCGTCGTCAACCCAACCCATCAACCCCCAACAACAATGACGATTAGGTCGGAAAACAAACAAAAAGCTCGATCCGCTGATGGTCGGCGATTATGGCGTCGAGGAGTGGAAGGAAAACGGTAAGTACTCACTCTGTGACTCTGTCTTCGTGTGGAATGGGCGGCTTTCGAACACGATGTTCGAACAGTCCCTCATTGTCTCCGAAGTTCTCCGTTTACACGTACTGAAAGAGAAAGCAAGTGAGAGAGAGGGAGAGCAATTTATAATCAATTTAATTAATTATAATTTAATGGGATCAATCAACCGGAAAGAAGATTATTGGAAGATAAACCTAGACTTGGGAGAGGTGAATTACCCGCAAGTTTGCTTGGCGGTCTGAACAGATTCGACAGACGGCAAATTTTCACTGTTAAATTTAATAAAATTTACTACACCACCCAAGTTACAATGAGTTTTGCTGTATTCTCGAAGCGATTTTATCTGACAAATCTTGACCTCTACAACAGTTGCGATTGTACAAAGTCCTCATCATCAGGGCGGGATAGCATCAGGAAAAGAAATCCTTGAAACTTTGACCTGAACAGAGGATGAACTAGTTTGATAGAAAAACCCAATGACCCAAACGCCATCATTAAAACCGAAATTAGTAACGTTGGTCAAAAAGTCACTCTAGACTAAACATTAAACAACCCGAAAGTCCTAAAATTTCTAAAATCTTGAAATCCTAGAATATTAAAAGCCCAACATCCTAAATTCCTAAAAACTTATAGCCTTACAATGCTAAAGTCCTAATCTCAAAAAATCGTAAATTCCTAAGATCCTAAGATCTTAAAATTCTGAAATCCTAAGTTCTCAAAGTCCTAAAATCGTAAAATCCTAACTTCCTAAAATCCTAAGCCTTGTCACCTTCACAGACTCGGCCTCCGTCCTTCAAGCAGTTGAAAAACGAGCTTCCGAGCCACCCTTGGGTACAAGCGATTGAAGCCGCCGCGACTGAACGAACAACACTGTGTTGGATCCCCTGTCACTCTGGAATCATTCAACGATGGGATGATCGCCCCTCTCGACGGGATCAAGAAATACTTTCCCTACTCCGCACAGGCCATACTGGAGTTACCCACCGTGAACTATTCCAGTGCGAAAGCTGCGCTGGATGCTGCTGGAACTGTTGAACATATCCTCCTCGCATGTCCTAAATATGAACTATCTAGAGGTGAATTATTGGACAGCTAAACCATTCGAAACATCTTAGCAAACGACCCTGCACGCGAAGATAAAATTCCAGGAATTTTGAAAATATGCAATATTTATAATGATGTATAAATTCAAACCAACTGTAATTAGTTATAAATAGTTTTAGATATACATCTAAGTGGTGAATGAGCTTCTGGGTTAAAACCACTCTAATAATTAAAAAAATGCCAAAATCTTCAAATCCTACAATCCTTAAGTCCTCAAATCTTGAAATCCAAAAGTGCTAGATTTCTACACACTCTTAGTACTAAAATCCTAACATCCCAAAGTTCTAAAATTCAAAAATCCTCGAATCCTCAATTTCCTCGATTCCTCCTTAATTCTGAAATCCCAAAATCCTGTAATCCTAAATTCCAAAAATCGTAAAATCCTAAGGCCCCCAAATCCTACAAATCTAAAGTCTTAACATCCTAACATCCCAAAATCCTGAAATGCAGAAACCCTAAAATCTTAAATTCCCAGATTCGCAAAAACCTAAAATCCCAAAATCAACAAATCCTACTATACAATCCTAAACTCCTAAGTCCTAAGTCCTAAACTCCTTTCCCACAATCCTATAATCGTAAAATCCTCAAATCTTGCAATCCCAAAATCCTCAAATAATGCAATCCTAAGGTCGTAACATCCTAACATCCCAAAATCTGAAATTAAATAAAAAGAAAACTATTTCAATTAAATTTTACCATCCATAATTATTCGCGATAGATTCGTATTTCGTCTACGACTTGCAGGCTTTATCAGTGTCTGTTTTCGAACTACAGACACTGATGAAACCTGCAAGACGCAGGCGAAATACGTATCTATCGCGAAGAAATATATATAGTTGAATTTAATTGAAATAGTTTTCTTTTTATTTGATTTCAGATTTCGTATTCTACTAAGACGCTCCAAAAAACACCAATCTCAAAATCATAAAATCCTAAAACCCTACTATCTTAAAAGCCCTGAAAAACCTGAAATCCTAATATCCTAAAGCCCAAGAATCTTAAAACTCTAAATTATTAAAATCCTAAAAGCCCAAAGTCCTAAAGTCTAAAATCCTGACCTCAGGAAAAATCCTAAGTTCCTAGTCCTCAAATGCTAAGATCCTTAAATATTAAAACCCTACAATCTTAAACTTCTCTAATCGTGAAATTCCAAAATCCCGAACTCTTGCAATCAAAAATTCTTTAATCCAACAATCCCAAAGTCCTAAAGCCTTAACGTCCCAAAATCCTACAATCGTAAAATCCCAAAACCTTCAAATCTTGCAATCCTAAAGTCCTAATATCCCAAAATCCTGAAATCCTGAAATGCTGAAACCCCAAAATCCTATAATTTTACATTTCTAAAATCCTAAATTCCCGTAAATCGTAATATTGTAAAATCCTGAAAACCTGAAATCTAAATACACCCCAGTCGTTTTTTGCGCGAAGGATACGTTCCGCGTAAATCAAAACCGCGTAAATTCCGAAAATCGCGTAAAAAAACCACGTAAGTTCCGAAAATCGCCTAAAAAACCGCGTAAATTCCGAAATTCGCGTAAAAAAACCACGTGAATTCCGAAAATCGCTTAAAAAGCCGCGTAAATTCCGAAAATCGGGTAAAAAAAACCGCGTGAATTCCGAAAATCGCGTAAACAAAACCGCATAAATTCCGAAATTCGCGTAAAAAAAACGCGTAAAATCCAAAATCCGCGTAAAACAAACTTTGTGGAATTCAACACTACGCGAAAAAATAGACGTTTTGAACACATCCGCGTAAATTCTGAAAATAGCGTAAAAACCGCGTAAATTCCGAAAATCGCGTAAAAACCGCGTAAATTCCGAAATTCGCGTAAAAATCAGAGGGGTTGTGTACAAGACACGACCGCATATATAGGTGACGCAGGACTACGTAAGTCTCTTTGTAGTGATAGTAGCATGTATTCATGCTTGTAATCATTCGATTCTTCATGTAAATATGCTATATGCAACATATATCCATGCTACATGCGTTGTATGTAACATTTATCAAAGTAGTAACATTGCATACGTTCAATTCTCAAAAGATTGTGCATTTGAAAACAATTCAACAAAATCAAGAACACAAACTATGGCTTTCCTACTACCTTACTGAAATTAAAATTTGTTTTTATTATCCATGGTTTCCCACGTTGAAGGGATTTTACCAATTCAATCCTATTTTATCAACAGCACATCTTTCCACTACACTTCTAATGAAACGGCAAGCATGCGTATTCATACAGAGTCGTATTATAACCGAACACTACAGCTGTAGCACATTTTTCTAAAACAGATATCAAATTCGCCTAGGTTTAATCGTCTCGCAGTAAAGAATTTGCGATCTGTTGAGACAACGAACTTGTGTCATTTTTTCTGGCACATTTCCCTAACACAGATATCAAATTGGACTAGGTTTAATCGCGTTCGTAAGAAATCTGTTGGCACGAGTGGGTTTTGTTACTCTCTCTGGCGTACTTCCCAAGCAAGGACATCAAAATGATCTAGGTTGAACCGCGGTGTTAAGAAATCTTGTTGAAATGAGGAAACTGTCACTTGTTTTGGCTTACTTCCCAACCACAGATATCAAATTAGTATAGGTTTAGGTCATCGTAAAGAATCTTCCAACCAATCACGAAGCGAGAATTCTGGTAAAACATAGGTTCATTGTTTTCAATTTTTCAATAGCTCAACATCAAGAATCCATACTTTTCTTCATTTGGGTCAATTCTTAGAAGATTTTCCGATCGATTGTTGTAAGAATATTGAAAACCTTTCGTTTTTCGTGACGCTCGCATTTTTCGATTTTTTTGGAATGACACCCTATCTCAAAACTTGCCATAAGACGTAGTCCTACGTCAAAAAACCGCATAAATTCCGAAATTCGCGTAAAAAGCGACTTCAGTGTAACCGGAAACCTAACAATCCTTATATAATAAATTCCTTACATCGTAAAAGTCCAAATCCTCAAATCCTATAATCCAAAAGTCCTTAAATCTTAAGATTCCAACATTCTAACATCATAAAATCCTAAAATATCAAAATTTTCAAATCCTACAATCCTAAATCCTAACCTTTCGGAAAAATCCGAAAATCCTGAAATCCCAAAGTTCTCAAACATTAAAGCCCTGCAATCTTAAAAGCCCTAGAAGCAAAATTTGTACAATCGTGCAATCGGGACCAGCTATAAAGATTGCTCTGGTGAATCTTACTGCGTCCATCGAATCGAACATCCTGACAATCCGATTATTGATTCATTTTATACCGCGGTGGTGCAGGAAAAATGCTAGAAAACTCAACTGCTCGCGTGAAAATAATGAGCTAGAGTGGGTCGCTTTTTTGCGTCTGCGATTCCGGCACGTTGGTTGGTCAATTTACTACATTTTATTGTTATTCACCTAGTTCGAAGAAAGTAGAATTCGTAGGAGTACTAAATTGGCAAGAGTTATTGACACTTATAAAATGGAAATAAATTGCTTCAATCTATACCTAATTCGCTTTTCCTTCGCAATGAGTGATTTTGGGAAATTTCAATCCTAAATGTCTAGCTTGGAATTCCTTAATGAACTGAGAACCTAATGAGAGGATTAGGCAATAATCATGAAGCTATTTTTTCAATCAGCAATTATTGATTTTTTTTTGGATTTTTTGATATTTTGATTTTTCCTGGGAAGCAAAAAGAAAGCATTTGCTAAGGGTCTTTCATAAATGTACCGCCCGATAAGTTGTGACTATAAGTCATATCTCATACCAAAAAATCTTTTGGAGAACCAATCAAAGCCTTCATACATTGGTTTATTAGACCGTCAACTTCGTTCGCTATTCTATGAAAAAGCGAAGATATTGAAAGAAATCAAGTAAGAGAAAATACCAGATGGTGTGTCGTATATATTTTCGTGCAAACTCTCTTACCTCTTGTTAGCAAACGGATAGGTTTAACTTCGAGTAACACATTCGGTATCGTTTGCGGAAATCAGCGTGGACTATGCCGGAACAACCTTCGTGAAATTTTCGAAAGCTCAAACTGTCAAAGCGGGTTTCGTGATCATGCCCATAAAGGTCACTACGTAGCAGCTTTTCAACATGTCATTCCTTGCATGAGTGCCAAATACCTGCTGTTAATTCTTCTTCTCAACAATCAGCATTTTATGCGGCCTGCTTTCTCCTGGTGTACCCCCCAATTTATGTGGGCATAGGGAAGCAACTGTGAAAAACATAAAATACTATTTATGAAGTATAATAAAAATTGTTTTTTTTTATGTTTGAAGATTCGCAGATACAGTGTTTTACACTGTAATTTCCGGGGTAAAATGAATAGCTCCAGCAACTCTGCGAACGATCGGTAGTCCGTTCAGTCTTTAGCCAAGAAGCAAAAATCTAGAGTAGCCGCAAAAGTTCAAACTGCAGTATTTTCACCGTTCAAATAATACTCATTTTACAGCGGTGACGCATGCGTCTGCTTTGATTTATTTACTTAGTTTACCTTTTCGACGACAATCCGTTTAAAGCTTGCTTCAGATAGTATTGGAGCAAAAACAATTGCGTGTATTTCAGTTATTTATTGTTGAATTCAACATCTTTTCTCACAAATGTAGCATTTTCTTCATACTTTTAAGAAAAAATACGGATAAAATTATTCGTCACGGTTTCGAAAGAATTCTCGAACTTTTCCTGTAACATGGCTCATTGGGTGGCGCACACTTTCTTCGGCCATCATTTTGGGTCCATCATTCATCTTATTCTACCAGGTCTTCATCTGATTGATGTCCTGGACAACTTTTCTCTTTGCCGAGTCTCCTTTTCATGATTGCCCAGTATTTCTCAGTAGGGCGGAACTGGGAGCAATTGGATGGGTTAGGGTCTTTCGGAACAAACTGGACCCCTTTCTCTGCATACCATTCTTGAACGACTTTGCTGTAATGGCAGCTTGCCAAATCTGGTCAAAACATCACGGGATGGTGGTGGGTTCGAATGAACGGCAAAATTCATTTTTGGAGACATTCCTTATGGTGTAGTTCCGACGTCATTATCTTATTTGTAACGAAAATTTTCGTTTTTCTGCCACAGCTGCAAATGCGCTGCCAAATCATAAATTTTCTTGCAAATTTGTCGGCAAAAACAAATTTACATTTGCTTGGAAAATCTCCCAAGCCGTTGTCAAGTTAAAAAATTTTACCTGGCATTTGCCTTAACATAGGTTTCAACGTCCGTCTTCTGATGAACCCGTGGAACTTGGTTAGCACCCGGTCGTATAGCTTTCGAACACGGATTTTGGCCACATAATTCTGTTTTATGGTTCGGTTTGGCTGTTTGCTAGCTCGATTCCTTCCCGGAGTCGAATTCTCCTCACGGTGCTATGGACAGCACCGAATTTTCTGGCCAAATCACGGTCCGACAGATTCCTCTTGATGGTCTTCAAAATCTTACCACGCAGTTACCAGTCGACAGTTCCACTCCGATGATTTTTTTTGTATGCCAGAAGGGCATTGGGTTAAAAGGCCACTACGACAGTCTTAATGATCGTCTTTTGTGGCAGGGGGACTCCGATTATTATCTTGAGGCTTTCGAATCGTCGTCAATGTTTCGTTATACCGTTTGATAAAGTGCCATAAAGTGAAGTTAACAAAATTTCCGACACGTGGGCGTCAATAACTTCCAAATCCGCCTATCAAGAGCGCCACAATATAAGCAAAAGTTTGTTCCAATTCTAAATGAAGCAAGCTTTATCGAATCAGTGGCGAATTTAGGATCTGTTTCACCGCTTGTCGATCCTAGGGCTTCCATTCTCTAATCGCCCCTAACACCCGCTCTTCCAGCATCCTCGTCAGTAGCATACATCCAATGGGTACGGAGTCCGCCTCGAAGTCGTCGGCCTATGTTGGGTTCTCTGCTGAATATTGTTTAGACTATTTTCTCATCCGGCATCGTTACTACGTGGCCAGCCCGCTGTAGCCTGCCGTGTTTTAGTTGCTTCACAATATCATCACGACACCTCCCAGTTGGCTTCGAGGTAAGACGCTGGTCTAATAAGCCAGTCGTCGTATGTTCGAATCTCGGCTGGGAGAGGCTTTTAGAGTCAATAGGATCGTAGCACTGACCCCGCACTGTCCTGTATTCTAGCAGCTGGTTGCGAAGTCTGTCGTATAAAAACAGAAGGTCAAATTTCGATAACGGAATTAGCACCCAGGCTTTTCAATATCCTCATCCTTGTATACTTAGTAAATTTCGTGATTCATATGCTGCGCCACACTACTTCTTCCAATTTACCACCAAAAATTGATCGCAGGCTCGTCGGTCGCTCTCTTTTGAAGTTCACGCTCTGTGACCGTAGAGTACTACCGGGAGTATTAGCATCTTATAGAGCGCGAGTTTTGTACGCAGACCTCAACTGGCTACGTAATCCGTAGAACCAACGTATCAAGATAGACAAATTCGATGATCACTTCGAAACTATCTCTATCCATCCCCACCGCAGTGTCAATATCCGAATGGTTATCATGTTCCCTACCACACTCCATGTACTTTGTTTTGGCAGAGTTTATAATAACCACACATCTTCCACAGCCTCAACTTCCAATGCGGTAAAGAATAGCAAATTCGATAGCCCGTCACATTTCTACAAACTATGTAACATCACAAACTAGTTCGATATTTCGCCCGTTATTCACGTATCAGCTAGGCAGCACGTATCAGCTTAAACAATTTTGTTCGAGTACCATGTTCGAGCATTATCCGTCATTTCGTTTAACTGAATTTGACGCCGCCTTGAAGTTTATAAACAAATGGAGAATTTGCAAGTTAAATTCCCGGAATTTAACGAGGATGTATTTGCAAGGTGAACATTTGGTTCAGTAGAGGGTACCAAAGAGAGGGAGCCTCAAACTAGTAGACAAGATGCAGGAGATAATTTTGTATGAAGAGTTGAGGAGAATAATAGCCCGATAAATGCTGCAGTAGAGTCAAGTCAATGGTCCTTTTTGTAAATACGGAGTATGAGTTCTTCCACTCACTAAGTTGATAGGTACTACCTATTCAGCTCACACCTTTAGTATAAACTGATGAATTAGCTGTTCGCTCCCCTCTAGGTCGCTAAAGTGATCTATTCTAGCTAGTTTGCGATTGTCGATTCGATACTGGAACACTATTGGAAGGTCAACACCCAACATCGTTGAACAACAGTGTGAATAGCAGAGGCCCTATGTTACAGCCTTGTGGGATACCAGAATTGTTTGTTCACCCAGTAGAACATCATTTGTAGAATTTTACACGCGTTCTCCATTGCGCAAGTAATTCCAAATACTACGCTAGAAGATAAGGTGACACAAATGAGACATACGAGAGAGGTTTGCCCGTTCGGTATTGAAAAGTAGCCGGATTTGGATTCAATAAGATTAGTTTTTCAATCCGGATTTATTTATCAGACATTGATTGAATTTCTTTTATAAAATTGAAGTATTACTGTAAGTTTAACTTTTAGGATTGATTACAGTAGGTACAAAGCAATCCACATTATGTTGTATTTTTGTATTTTTAACATTGTATTTTTAACGGAGCATATTAAAATGTGACCTGCTTAAGTCAAGTATCTGGATATTGATACATACACATACACCAGTTTATGGGTCAGGAAAACAAAAAACCTTTGCTGATTCCGAAAATGAAACTGAGTTGTGGGTAATTTGGCTGTCCGCGATTTCTTATTAACTTATTTCACTGTACAATTGAAAAAAATTCAACACAGATTTGAACTCTCGACCTAACGAGCATGTACAGTCTAAACCAGAATTTCAGCATTTTACATTGTATTTTGTTTCTGCTAAACCGGCTTTCATTCATAAGACGAACTGCTCGCAGTTGGATTCGTTATCACTAACTATGAAGACGAGGTTTTGCTTTTTAGTTATGCTAATCTGCCAACGTCTGAGCAATACAATATAATAATTGGCACTTTAAAACTGCCAGTTCCAACAATCGATACGATCGATGATAAAGAATCAGCAAATTTATCCATCTGAATACATTGTATACAAAACTAGCAGCATCATGTTGAACACGCTTCAACCTATACTTATACAAAGCGTCATTAAACTCGTTTTGAGTTTAGTTACTATGCTTTTCACGCTGTTTTCATTCACGTTCTACGCTACGGGATGCGAACACAAGAACGTGCCTAGGCTTTGCCGCGACTGATTTAATCTTATTTGTACTCGAAATAATTACGCTATTTATTACCTTAGCTAATGTAATTATCAATTCTATTTGAGTTCAATTTGATTGCTCGGCACAGTTGTATGATGCACCTCCTTGCAGACGCCCTAGCCTACGACTGACCGGCTATCAAATCCGGTGGTAAATCCCGCTGCAATCAGTTCGTATGTTTTAGTTGTGCGCGAACGCTCTTCGAGTGTAATGGGATTCCGTCGTCACTGCGACGCGGCGGCGGCAGCGGTTCTGATTGTGTTCTGCCTGCAGCGTTCCGTCGTCGGAAGAGGTAAGCTCGATAATAAGTGCAAATTTATACCTATGCAAACGCTTAAGGCGATTTTTTTGTTGTGCCTCTTCCAACAGCAGAACGCGTTGCCAGTCAAAGTAAGACCTGATGAGCGGAAATGCAGCAAGGCCATTACTAATGACTTACTTGATTTACCCTCAGAATGTCGGCAATTCATCGAACAAAACACGCGAAAATCGTACGGGGGCCATTTACTGCTGGACGCGACGGTGCACGAAATTTCCAGTCCCAATTGCACCAGTTCCGTCGATCTGATCGTGAACGGTGAGGAAGCGATCCCAAATGAGTTTCCCCACCAGGCGCGACTTGGCTACGCCAGTAAGGATCCGGCCGTGTCCCAGACGATAGCCTATCTCTGCGGAGGATCGCTCATTAGCGACCAGTTCGTACTGACAGCGGCCCACTGCGGGAAGCCGAAGGTTGTCATGCTGGGAGAGCACAACACAGAGGAGCCGGGAGACGAAGTTGAGTTCGATGTAGGGGCATTTATCAAACATCCGAAGTATCGGCTGTCCAAGTCGTATCACGATATTGCACTGGTCAAATTAGCTGAAGCTATTTTTCAATTTTCCTATATAATTCGACCGGCTTGTTTGTGGACAACTACGCCGTTGAACGTGAGCAAGGTTGTTGCAACTGGTTTTGGGTTAACGGAATTTGGTGAGTTCGAATGCGATGATCGGTTATCGCAGTTAAGTTAGTGGAGCTCTTTTAGGTGGGAACTCTTCGACAGTGCTGATGAAGGTCCGGTTGGATCTTTTGAGTAGCACGGAATGCGGTGAGAAGTATGAGTTTCACGCGAGATTTCCTGATGGTGTCCAAAGCGAGCAACTCTGCGTGGGCAGTCAGAAGGGCGGCAAGGATACCTGCCAGGGAGACTCCGGTGGACCGCTTCAGACGGTGACGGACGTACGCACCTGTGCTTATCATATCGTTGGAGTTACGTCCATCGGTAGCGTCTGTGGCACCGGAAGGGCAGAGGCGGTGTACGCCCAAGTCGCGAGCTACATCGATTGGATCGAGCAAAACGTTTGGCCCGAAGACTATCGAAGCTACACGAGAACTCAAGTGTCAAAGGATCGAATTATTTTCCCGGTTGATTGATCTATTTGTAAGTTAGAATTGAATAAAATAACATAATCAAATAAAGTATAAATTCCTTACAAACTAGCTTTTCCACTTTCAATTATCGATTTGCTGATCATCTCTCGCAAGTAAATTAGTCAATCAATTCAAAACCTATTGTGAGCCACTTCTGCTCAGTTCACAACATATCAGTTGTGCTGTTTGATGGATGGAAATTTAATTGAGGTAAATAGGCGTAATTAATAGCTTCGCGTTCGGTTCCTCCACACGGACATCCTCGTTGTCATCGGAGCCGTACTGCGGCACTAGAAACACTAGTGGCAATCGATGCCCAGTGGCTTCCGGACATGGTTTCGTGTGTTGGCATCGATTTTCGCTCTACACAGCCCGTAAAACTCATCTTCTAGGTTGAAAACGTTGCACCATTCCCTCTCGCCTGTCTCACCTTTCTCGGCGGCTCTGCTTCAACCGTTAGCTATTAATTAGTAATTTTAAGTAATTTATGAGCTGCAAATCCCACATTAGCATTCCGGGGATGCCGCAAAACGGGTAACAAGGCTGTTAACAATGACCGATGAATATTACTCATGAGCTTTACCGTTGCTCATTGCCGCCTGTGCTGAATTACCGGTCGGATGCAGCAAGAAGCGAGGATTCCGGCGAAAGGATTACCCGGCACTGCGGATGTTGGTTTTAGGGATTACTAATCCATTGGTGAAACTGCCAAAATTATGTTTCCATTTTGTAAATTCTATCTGGTTTCTGGTTTTTCAAAAGTTTCCTGTTATAATTCAGGGAAAATTATCGAATCAGAACAGGTACTTCAAGTCCTCTGCATCAATTAATTTTTTTATGACTACTAAACCCTGCCGTCAACCGGGACAGCTCGAAAACAATCGTGAAGTGCACTGCGGCTGCCGTTCATCACTGACAGTGGCAGCGACACAAACATCAGACCATCATTCAAGTGGAAACCACACATCACACAAGCGGCCGGTGGCAGAAACCTGCCTGCCACTGACAGACATACCACCGCACCACCGGCCGGGATTCGGATTCGGGACAGAAGAAAACAAAAAAAAAAAAAACACCCACACACACGGAGTCCATTTCCCATGATTGGGCCGATTGTCAACCGGCGTTCATTGGTCCCATTATTCACGTTAATTTTCACGCCGCAAAACTTGTCTGCCGAATGCCAATCGTGTTTATAATTTTCACCGTGCCTTCCGCAGGCGGTCGCGGATGGCCGGAATCGCAGTGAGAAATTAATTCCACCCCGATATGGACGGGGCCAGCATTCGGACAGGATTATTCGTCCGACCGATGGGCGGTTGAAGTTGTTTTATATTCGAACAGTTTTTTTTTCATGTTTTGCTTCCTGTTCAATACAACATAACCAAGTACAACCACAGGTTGTCGTTTGTTAGCAAATTCATTCTCGCTGCGGGTCGAACCTGGTTTTCAGATGTCATTTTTATGAAAATAAGCTGATTTTAGTTTAGGTTAGAAACAATTTTTCTTTCAACTGTATTACATTACCCCAACGTAACCTTAGTCGTAATTGCTTTGGTTAATTATGTCACCACCTCTGCCTTTTACCGTTTCATACTCAAAAATTCGTTTTAAACCGGTCAAGCCATTTAGCACTTTGCAGGTACCGCAGGGATTCATAATGAGAACAAATTTTATCGCACGCGACGGTGCTCGGTGTTCTTTCTGCGAAAAAAAAAAAACAGTCAAAAAATGATCTTGCCAAATATAGAGAAAGTCCGAAACAGACACTGATGAAACGTACGAATTACATATTTATCCAGATATTAAACAGAATGTAGTATGGAAAGGAAAAGTTTACACTTTCTGTATTTAAATACAGTACTAAGCCACTCAGCAAAGGAACATTAGTTGTCATACATGCCAATATGACTTTGTTTTTTTTGTTTTGCACAAAAAAGTTTACGCATCGTGCAATCTCAAAGTAGTTAATATTTTTTCAGAAATCTAGCTATATTTCGTCTTTGCCCCATCCAGGCTTGGTTTACACTTTTCGCTTCGATTTTGCTCTTTTGATTACTGTACCTCAGCGAAACAGAATTTGAAAAAGTGGTGTATAGGGCATTTTGTAGAGCTGGTAATTATCTATAATATTGCTGAAGAAAGTAAAGCTTTATCTTTAGTATTTACGCCACTGTAGGTCTGCAATGCCGTTGGTAGCCAAAAGAGCGCTCTTTTTGCTACCAACGGGGTAGCAGCCTTACAGCGTCACAAATACAAAAGATAGAGCTTTACTTTCTTCAGCAATATTATAGATAGCTACTAGCTCTATAAATGTCCCATACACCACTTTTTCATATTCTGCTTCGCTGAGGTGCAGTAATCAAAAGAGCAAAATCGAAGCGAAAAGTGTATGCCAAGCCTGGCCCCATCCAATTTGGCAAACTTTAAGTAATAATTGAGTATAATTTGGATCTATTTTGACGCTTTCGTGATTACTCTAATTTTTGTGGTATTTTGTGAAATTTTGGAGCCATTTTGGTGTAATTTTTATATTATCTGTAAATCACGTGTCCTTTTACACCTCTTTGTCGTCTGTGTAGTTTTTGTGTTATTATTGAATCATTTTTTGCATCATTTTGTATTATTTTAGTATGGGTGTAGTGCCAGCTTTGTTTTACTTTTGTCGCTTTTTGACGTCATTCTTATACTTTTATCTTAAGTGTTATTTTTGTGCCATTTTGCTTTGTACGTAAATACCACTAACTTTCTAAAAATATAACTTATTATTACACCTTTGCAATGATGTATGAAGATTACCAAAACGGCTTATGAAACGGAAGTTATGGGCAACTGCCGAAAAATGATTCAATCACGCCGACATAGCTGAAGCCAAATAAAGACAATAGAAGACTGATCTGTGTTGATCACCTACTTCTGTTGGCTAAAATCAATCGTTTGGGTGGTTGTTCACATTTCGTTGGATGGTAGATTGGTAGATGGTTCTACGGCGAATCATAAACTAAATATCAAGCTGGTTTCGTCTCGCCCCTACAGCTTTACTATCAATTCCGGAGTACCTCAGGGAAGCAACCAGAGATCCCTACTGTTCTCAATATTTGTTAATGATGTTTGCTTGTTCATGTCTCATGACTAAAAAATTGGGTATGCTGATGATCTGAAGATCTTTTAATCGTCAAATCAACTGGAGACCGTCGGCAGTAGCAGCGGTTAAAGAAGCTATCTAAGGACTGACGTGACTGGAAGCAGCTGGTAATCAGTCAGCGTACACAAAAATTGCGTCATTTTCGTTACGCGCAAGAAATTGGTTATCGATTGCGTTTATGAAATCGACGCCTGCGTTGTCGAAAAAGCTAAAATGGTTAGAGATCTCGAAGTCTTGCTAGACTCGCAGCCTTCGTTCAGAGATTACTCGAACATCACTGCCAAAGCTTTCCGTTTTTCTAGTGCCTGTGATCTGCTGCTGGATAACCAGAATTCAGGCTGTTAAAACAGTTCTTAAGATTTGCTAAAAGACTGTTTCCATGGGAGAATGTGTATGTTAAAACGATCCGCAAGAATTTCGTTCGAATACACTCCGTTAATGTGACTAGTGGCTCAATGTGACTAGTTCAAACCTTCTACAGAAGCTACCAGACAAAACGCGATACGTGGTTCTAATTCCTTGAGAAAGATGTTAAATACATCGAAACGTCGGGCATAGAATAAATAAGTGTCGGTTTGCTTTGCCGTTTGATTGTCCTGCCGAGAACATAAAGTTTTTTTTCGTATGTTTTTGCATGGCAAAAACTAACGTATATATGGAAAGCAAGAATAGATTTGGTTTTCACGTTCAAAGTTTAAGTAAAAAGGCTTGAAACGCATTTTTTTACTTTTTATTTGACCTTGCCATGTATAGAAAAGTTCGAAACACACAAAGACATTTAACTTTATAACCAGACAGATATCTTACTTCATTAAATATTTCAAATGGCCTAAATGAGAAGTAAAAACACCCCGTGGTGATTAAATATACGACGACTTACCGGACCGGCAGTCGGCAACGAACTGCATGTTTCTATCGCACTGAGAGAGTATATGACAGTCTATCTTTTCGACTTACACCGGTCAAGAGCAGTCATATTACAACAAAATCGTCGCAAGAGAAGTGTGTGGTGCGAATGTAGAATGATGGAATTGGACAATAAAACAAAACTAGATATTAGACTACTTAATATAATCGGCGGCAGTGCAGTAGTTTAGTTGGTAAAACATTCGGGTACCAACCGAAAGAGCGTGGGTGCGAGCTCCATCTACCATTGCAGGTGTTGCGGTAGAAACCGCAGGGCAGGCAACGCTGTCACTGTCACAAAGTGATACCCGCGGGCAGTTCGATTTGATTTGCAACACCGCTAGCGGTGACTGCTGAAAGCCGACGGAAGTGAAAAAAGTAAACAAGGAGAAGAAGTAAATTGATTCAGCGCGTGTTAAGATTGTTAAGATTATTAATATAACTATTTAATCTTGTGATATTATCTATACTACGTTGTGTTCTTACGTACGCGATAGTACTGTGAGTTTAAAATATATTTGTCCTCCTTAATTAAAACAAATATAAACACAAATTTACGTACAGGTAACAGACAGTTACACGAAGATAAAAGTAAATTGATTTAGCGCGTGGAAAGTGATTTTTTTTTCTTAATTAAAGCAGTTAACGAATACTTGTTTTACCACGATTACGTTGCTAGCTAAATCTAGTTTATGTGACTTACAAATACTGTAAGTGTAATATTAAAATAATTGATTTCCTAACTAAAATGAATTAACACAGAAACTCATGCAGGTTACGAACAACGGCTAAAAATTTGCAACTGTAGCCGATTTGTAAAAACACTTAATTAAACAGAAAGCTAGCGAGTAAGTTATTAATTAGATCTAAATTTGTTATTCTATCTACTAAATCTAATTTAAACTATGTATAGGCTACGTAAAGTACCATTTGTGCAAAGAAAACGAATCCGATCTGCAAGAGGTAAACCGGATTGCGAAACTAAATTTCTAGGTTAAAACTAAACTTATAAAATAATGTTAAATACTATAGCAAAATATATATACAATTTCAGCTTTGATCAGTCCATTAAATATTGGCTGATTCTTCAAAGACTTAGTGACAGAAATCCTAACAGCAGGACTCTATATATTTTTTGTCTATATCGAAATTCTCCAGCTAATCATTCTTCGCATCAGACACTTCTTCGCTTCTCAAAAATAAAGCATTTTTATGCAGTTTGATGTACTGATTTTGAGTAATTTTTTTTTATGCTTTGAAGAAAAAGGAGTGTACTCGAGGTATAAATTGAGTATTGCAAATCTTATAAACTCTGCAGACCGAAAAAAGTTGTGCTGGGAATCAATTTATTTTTTGCAACCGATCGATGGCTTAACTTACTTACTTAATAGGCCTAACGTCTTACGACAAGGCCTGCGCAGTATAATTTCTCCATCTGTTTCGGTCCATGGCAACTGATCTCCAGTTCCGCGGGCACCCAGTGCTCGCCAGATCTCGCTCCACCTGGTCTTGCCACCTCGCTCGTTGTGCTTCTCTTCGTCTTGTTCTTACCGGATTTGAAGCGAAAACAATTTTTGCAGGATAGTTGTTCGGCATTCTAGCAACATGTCCTGCCCAACGTATCCGTCCAGCTTGAACCACTTTCTGAATACTTGGTTCACCGTAGAGATGCGTGAGCTCGTGGTTCATTCTTCGCCTCCATACACCGTTCTCTTGCACTCCGCCAAAGACGGTCCTTAGCAACCGCCGTTCGAAAACTCCGAGTGCTCGTGGGTCCTCTTCTCGCAGTGTCCACGTTTCGTGCCCGTAGAGGACAACCGGTCTAATTAGCGTTTTGTACAGTGTGCACTTTGTACGGGGGCTCAAATTGTTCGACCGCAAGTGTTTGTGGAGTCCGTAGTAGGCCCGACTTCCGCTGATAATACGTCTTTTAATCTCACGGCTGGTATTGTTGTCCTCTGTTGCCAGCGAGCCAAGGTATACGAACTCGTCGACTACCTCGAACTCATCCCCGTCGATTACCACGGTGCTGCCCAAGCGAGCCCTGTCGCGCTCGGTCCCGCCCGCCAGCATATACTTCGTTTTAGACGTATTTATCTTCAATCCAATCTTCTCTGCTTCGCGTTTTAGTCTGGTGTACTGATCTTCCACCGCCTCAAATGTTCTGCCAACAGCATCCACGTCGTTAGCAAAGCAGATAAATAGACTGGATTTATTGAAAATCGTACCCCGCATTCCGATCGCCGCTCGTATTATAACGCCTTCAAGCGCAATGTTGAATAGCAGGCTGGAAAGACTATCTCCTTGTCGAAGTCCCCTGCGAGATTCGAATGGGTTCGACAATCCACCCGAGATTCTCACACAGCACTGGATCCAATCCATCGTGGCCAAGTTAAGTCTAGTAAGCTTACCCGGAAAGCCGTTTTCGTCCAAAATGTTCCATAGCTCTTGCCGGTTTACGCTATCATATGCGGCTTTGAAATCGATGAATAGGTGATGCGTGGGGACTCGGAATTCGCGGCACTTCTGGAGGATCTGCCGCAGGGTGAAGATTTGGTCCGTTGTAGACCGACCCTCCATTAGGCCGGCCTGGTAACTTCCCACAAATCTATTGGCTATTGGCGATAGTCGATGAAAGATGACTTGGGACAGCACTTTGAAGGCGGCATTCAGGATCGTGATTGCTCGGTAGTTCTCACAATCCAACTTATCACCTTTTTTGTAGATAGGGCAGATAACCCCGTCTTTCCACTCCACCGGTAGCCGTTCCGTATCCCAAATCTTGACAATCAGTTGCTGCAGACAGCCGGCCAACTTGTCCGGGCCCTTTCTAATAAGTTCCGCTTCGATTCCATCCTTTCCCGCTGCTTTGATGTTCTTTAACCGCTGGATGGCTTCTTTGACTTCCATTATCGATGGGGGTGGCACATCTTCGTTACTTGCTACACCAATGTGGTCACTTCCTCCGCTATCATGATCTTCCGCCTGCACGCCATTCAGGTGTTCATCGTAGTGCTGCTTCCACCTTTCGATTACCGCACGGTCGT
The DNA here is from genome assembly GCF_943734655.1 of Sabethes cyaneus. Lineage (NCBI taxonomy): Eukaryota > Metazoa > Arthropoda > Insecta > Diptera > Culicidae > Sabethes > Sabethes cyaneus. Next base: position 247,590,537 of record NC_071355.1, on the reverse strand, counting down.
CAGTCAAGATACCTCCATCTTTATCGAAGCCTTTGCGAAATCCGTTGAGTCTCTGATAGAACTTCCGTGTGTCGTGAAAGCGGTCTCCTTCTTCGCACTCCTTCTCCTCTTGGCGGTGCTTCTTCTCCTTGAAGAATCGGGTTTGCTGCCTCCGCTTCTGTTTGTATCGCTCCACATTCTGACGAGTGGCTTCGATCGATGACTTAAACAATGCCCAATTTTGTCTGCTGCAGTTGATCAAATTGTCATGAATTTTTTTGTTTTTATTTGGTTTGTAAATTGATTGGTAAGGATTTACCAAAAGAACTGCATTACCAAATCTGCGCTGGTATGTATTTACTGATCTAGAAAATTTCATTTCCAACCACCTCGTCGAACGGGCGAAAATGAGAGTACTAGTTTGGTTTCAATGCTTTTTTATTTCCATTATTCCTCTTATTATTTTTGTACTAAAACAATTTTGGGCAACCGCATAACTTTGTGAACATTTTTATTCTTTTAAAGAGTACAATACGAAATGAAATCGACATTTTTTGTACCATTATTGTTCATTTTTGCTTCTTTTTTTGTACCATGTTTTCATCAATTTTGTGCCTTTCTCGAATCACTTTTTCTTTTTTAAGTCTTCTGGTGTTATGCCTATAACGATTTCTTTTAAATGAAGGTGAAGACCCGTGGCGTATTTATATTTAGATTGAATTTTTAGCAAAACAAAAATATTTTGTGCTCATTTTTGTACCATTTTAATGTCGTGTCTATGTCAGTTTTTGTGTTATTTTTGGTTTTTAAATATGCTGTATCATTTTTGGTTCATTTTTCATTTTCCATTATTTGCATACCAATTTGGTTTCGATTTGTGTTATTTTTTACTAGTATGTTATTTGTGTACCATTTTCATGAATCATGAGTAAGTCGCGTGAACTTTTCATGTTGTTTTATCGAATGTCCTTTTCAAGAGCATCTTAATAAAATCTACAGTCAGAGAAATTATAAACTTTCCCTTTTGAATCAGTTACTTATCAGTTAATTTTTTTCGAAAACAGACACTGAGGAAGCCTGCAAGTCGTAGGCGAAATACGTATCTGTCATTGAATAAAATACACATAGTAGAATTAAATTGGATAAGTTTTCTTATTTTTTATCTTTAGGTTTCGTATTCTACTAAGACGCTCCAAAAACTTCAGTCAAAAACTTCAGTTAATTTTTTTGACAGATTCGTGTTTCGTAACTTTAATAAAAATCAAGCAATTTTTTTTACTTATCTACCATGAAGATAAGAAAATCTGACCACTCAACTAAAGTAGTCGAATATTAGAAGAATTGGATGAAAAACCGTCGTCAATGAGCATGCTTTGTTTATAAAGAACCTCAGGTAACAATGAGGGTTTTATTACACTCTTATGATGGTTTTCATGACCAAAATTGGTCACAAAAACTATCATAAGAGTGCAATAATACTCAATTGGAATTAGGAACTGATAAGGAAATTGTGTGCATTCATAATAGACAATATTAAATTTTTTAAAATATTTTTCTTGATTGCTAAGAAACCACTTTTGCAGTTCTATGAAAATATACTGGTTTTGCGATAGTTGATTCAAGTGCCATGAATTTCATAGATAGGTGAAATCCGAGAAAATGCAAACAATTTCATTGAAGTTTTCTGGAAAAACGATCGTGAAGATATTGTTTAGCACGTTGTTTTCGTGTATAAGTCCATAAATCGTAACCTTACACTCATAATTCAACACAAAACACACGTGGTCAATTTTATTCGGCGTAGCTTGCTAACCTGTGATGTGACTCAGCGGGGCAGCTCTGATGAATATCACCAGAAACGGATCCAACGAGATGTTTGAAAACCAATGTGAAATTCAATTAGAATGGAGAACTATCCGTGTCGGCTGGATATTGAAGTCAATGAATCGGCCAATTCTACAGTCCAGCAGGTCCTTGACGGTCAGACTGGGTTCACATATTCAATCTTCGCACCACAAGTATTTATTACTTTCAAAGCTTTTAGCTACAACAATGATTTATGCTAAAGTTAACAGTCTGCTGGGGGATGTCTTGCTTCTGTCAAAATAGTCAGCACATCTGTGTGTTGCAGATAGATAGTGAATACTAAAGAGGCCTCTTTTGAATTAAATTTAAAAAAAATTACGATAAAACCAATCAATACACACCGCGATTGGTACATTCCCATTATCTAATAAATTAAGAAATTGCTCTCTTCTCCAACAATCACTTGGTAAATCTTTTCCCCACATTATTATTCCTGTCATATACTAAATCATAGCATAATGTATTTACCTAACACTTTCTTTCCTTTTTGCAGGTGCCTCGATACGGCATTCACCGGGAGCATTCCACAACGGCAGTGGCGCCGCCGGTCGAGGTCCGTTCAGCCTGACCAGCAGCGTGCGCCTGCTGCTAAGCAATCTGGCTGCGTTACTAGCGCTACTGGGTCGCATCAACAGATGAAACTAAGACAATTGCCGGCTTTCCATAAATCCTCTTCACCTGCACACACTAATCTCCATATGCAAACAACCCACTCCCCCTCCCCGCAACCGCTCTATCCTTCGCACACACATGTTAGCGTTCGCAAACAAAAACACAAGCTAGAAATGTTAGAAATCGAAAGGCTATCTTCCATCATCACGCAAAGCTAGATATCATTAAAGGCAAGAGCATAAACGAAAAGACAAACAGACACACTCACACAGACATACAACATAGCTTATTTACTTAGGTAAGTTGAAAGATGACCCATTATTGTTTGTATACAAGCAGAAGCAGTGAAAACAAGGGATGAGTTAGGAGTATTTCTATACACGGAAATAATTAGAGCGACGTAAGGAATATATGAGATATAATGTATTACTAACTAGTCAGATGCTAGCGTAAATCAAATTAGAGATTGTTTGTAGCGCTGTAAGAAAACTGCTAGGGTATATACTGTAAGCTGTTTTGTAAATATATCAGGTAAACTAGTGTTATAAAAAGAGAGTTTCTTCATTCTTCATTTGTAGAAAATATTGGAAAATATTCTCTAGAATTCGATTTGCTTGCTTTTACATGATACCGACCGCGGAGGAAATTCTCCGCAGGCCGTAATGAAATTTCAATTTGCTTTCGTTTTCTTTACGCGAATATGCAATTCAAATGCAACGATAACCCGATATGCGTGTCATGCAAATAAGCTGAGCATGCATAAATACCTTTCGGGTCTCCTCGCTTAGCAGTGAATTCAAGTCCGTAGCAGAACCCTCCATTGTGCGATGTGTCATCGGAAGGTGAGTTAATGAAAGCGTCCGCTCTTGCTGGCCTCTAATTACACTGCGGAACGGTAGGTAACCTCTAACCGAGGCCAGCCAGCGAAACCGTCCGTCACCGATACATTACTAAGATGATCAACGCCGCTGGTCAACCAACCGACCATCATCGGAACGAACGGTCCCGGTGATTGCTGTTTGAACTGGTCGACGGAGGGCGGACTTTTGATGAGGGCTCATCTTCGTTCCGTTCTAAGGTCATACACACATACATCTATTCGGTCCCTGAAGCGTACATTCCAATTGCACCTGCTTGTTGCGAATTGATTACTCGTTGGTTACGATTACGACAGGTGCGGTTATCAATTAGCGAGCATGTTGATGAGGTAAACTATAATGAACGATACCGTTCAACCGTGTCCCTCGAGGGCGCTCGGTCCTTTGCATAAACTAACCATTGTGATTTGCGCTGGAAATTGAATACTCTGCAGAGATAAATATTTTCCGAAAAATGTTGTAAGGAGATTCACTTTTGATCAAAACAGACGCGGATTCCAATCAACAATCATCATATTATATTACAGCTTTCTATTCTTTCCCTAGGCACGTTTCCAATTTTCAGCAAATCAATTGACAAATATGCCCCCAACCTACCATTCCGGTTTCCCGATGGGAAACCGAGAAATCATTAGCGAGATTCCGGTGTGATAAACGAACACCCATCGGCACCGTTGCGTTGGTCGGCCAAGTCGTCAAGCCATCAAAGCTAATTGCTGCGATTTCCGATTTACCAAAATCATAACATTCAACTTCTTCTACTCGAGTGGGAAGCGAAGCCGACATCGTACCGGAGCCGGAGAATTACAGCGCAAATGATCATCAATCAATTTGTGAACATATTTTTCAACGAGAACCGAAAAACGAGGTACCTACCTATCTAGTTCGGTTACGTTTCGAGGAATCGACTATTGGAGGAATCGGGCGAAACGGTAATTGAGCTTTTTGCGCACTCCCCGGTTATCGGTCGTTTGTGTGTGCATTTCTTCTATTTTTGGTCCTGTATCCATTTTTGGCGTGGAGGGGGTGGGGTCTACCGGTACTACACCTGCGGCGTACTTCCTTCCTGCAAAGGGAACTAATGGATGACTTTTTACGATAAACACGTAGGGAAGAACCCACTTCGGAAGACGACGGTTGATAATCAATTCCACGAATTTTGCTGCTCGACGAGTACGGAAAAAAGGTAAAAAGCAATGAATATGAATTTGTTTATGATTTGCTTTCTCTACTGATGGGAGTTGCATGGTATACACCGGAATACCGGAGATACGTAGGTAGGTGCTTGGAAAAAATTCCTTTTTATAAAATTAATGAGGCACTTTTAGACAGGCAGGATGAACTGATAATTCGATACTTTAGAAGGAAATGTTACAGATTGAAATTCAATCATAATTAATGTTATTCCATGTGCTATCACGTTAGCACCATTGTATTTTTGAACAGTACACGGAAAGAAATTTGATTCCGATGCCATGAATGAAATCATAAAATCATGAAATGTGAGTTCATGTCAAATCATGATTGAACTGTCATATAAGACAGCACAAAATCATGAATAATAGTTCATGATTTTGCGTTGTGTTGTACTGCAAGAAGCTCGTGATGTCATGATTTTTATTCATGGTGTATTTTCATAAATCATGAGCTAGAAACCGGGAATCATGAGTCATTTTGCTCGTTTTGGAGATCAAATTTCTACCCGTGTAAGGATGTTACAGAACTATTAAGTATTATATCGAACAACCAGCATTAGTAGACGGAACTTGCTGATTGAAATTGAATTTTGCTTAATTGCTTCTTTCACTTCGATTTTGGTGCGTTTTACGGCCACCAGAGAGATATAAAAACTTTACCACAATCCAATTGAGCCATCTCAACAGGTAAAAGAGTCACTTTTAATCGGGAGATTGCTATTTTAAATACAATAACATTATTGTTCGTATGATCGGATGGTAACAGTTTACCCTGGGAATTTTAGAAGTTCATTGTCAAATTTAACGGTAACTTGCCACCCAGCAGTAACACAGCATCATTAACGAACAGTAAGAAAAGCAATAGACTCATGGAGCTACCTTGAGGAACCCAAATCAATCGGTATACCGATAGCATCCGCATCCGAATTTTACACGTAGCGTACTACCTGTAGAGAGTGAGTTCCTTGCTTGATTGTTTGCTTCGAAATCCGTTCCGTGCTTGCAATAGAAAAGAATCGCTATTTTATCGAGTGCTGATGTTTATTGATATGCGACATGGCATATATTACTGATGTTATGGGAACCGGAACCGGATTCATAGTGACCAATTAGTCAATCTCAATTTCAATCTCAAAATCATTATACTTGCTTTCTGTGACACGAAATTCGATTCATCTCTCTGCAACTGACACTTTCTTTTGATGAAAAAATCAGAGCGGTTGTGTACAAGACACTCAAATAAACATGCTACATGCGTCGTATGTAACATTTATCAAAGTAGTAACATTGTATACGTTAAATCCTCAATAGATTTCAAAGTTATTTCTATGTGCATTTGGAAACAATTAAACAAAATCAAGAACACAAACTGATGCTTTCATTTTATTAGTAGCACACCTTTTCATTACACTTCTAATGAAACGGCAAACATGCACATCCATGTAGTAATCTCGCACAACATGTGAAAATAGCCTATGTGCAAATGAGAGATTCTCTTCGTGTTTCCTCTCTTACCACCACCAGCAACCGTTTCAAGCCAGATTAATCAAGTGTAATTAATGCTGTTCAAGTGCATTTGCATCGCCTTGGTAAACGAAAGAGAATGCGGCTCTTCTCTGTCATTTGCACTTGGACAATTTTCACACGTTGCACTAGAATCTTCTATCGTTATCTTCTTCTATATATAAGAGGCTTGTCTGTAGCCAAAACCAGGCCCCTAACAGGACATCACGTCATGCTTTCGTAGCAATGCGTAAAATGCGTGCCATTCTTAGTCTCCTCACTAGTCGACTGTTGGACTGCTCGACTGCTCGACTGCTCAACTGGTCGATTATACTACTTAACTAAACTGTATGGATCGACTGCTCGACTGAACTACTCGACTTAACCTCTCGGTCCAACTGCTCGACTAGCCTTGACCGAAAATCCTACCAAATTCGATCAGCCGGAGCACCCGGTTACAAAAATAAAAGTTGTTATATAAACGTCTCAATTTACGTAAAATTATGTAAACACCAAGTATCTGGAGCCTTGTGACAATATTTCAATAGGAACAGTCCGAAATTGGAACTCGAAAATCTCGGCATGGGTACAGGTGTACCCGGTCCCGGTCAATTAAGGGCTAGACTGCTTGATTTAACTATTCGATTCGATCAAATATTTTCGCAAACACTGGCAAATGGAATGTATCCGCAGTTTCCTCGATTGACATTTATACTTTCCGGGTTGTAAGATTCGGGCTCTACTAGTTATAACCGGCAATCAGTTAATTAATTATAACCGAATACTATAGTTGTAGCGCACTTTTCCAACACAGATATCAAATTCGGCTAGGTTTAATCGTCTCGCCGTTAAGAATTTGCGATCCGTTGGGGCAAGAAGTTTTGGTCATTTTTTCTGACACACTTCCCTAACGTAGACATAAAGTTGGTCTAGGTTTAATCGCGGTCGTAATAAATTTGGTTGGAAATACCCTTAAGGTGTACAAACTCAAACTTTGGGGATAAAATTCAACCAATTCAATTCAATTCAATTTTTGGCTACTTGCTACCGATAATTGAATTATTCTCCGTGACAAATAACACACTATTAAGTTCCTATTACCAATGTTTTCTTATTCTTATTCTTATTAATACCAACACAGCCACAATAAAGGATTCCTGGAAATAATTTTAATTATTTCTAATCATAGAAATATTTCAAATTATTTTCTTGTCTGTATTAACATTTGCAAAATATGAGAGATATATTGCAAATGTTTAATCGGCCAGGCCAACTGTGAAGTATTGCCGCAAAGACGATTATAAGAAATAAATCTTGTGTGAATAAATCTTGTGAAACGGGGACGTCTCGTACCAACCGTTTCTGATTAACTGTAAATTTTTTTCGTTGGGAGTATCTTTGCTAATAAAGGTTAAGTGATACTCCGGACCCTCGGGGATGAACTTATGGCATTTAGACCAAAAGCCCGGCTGCTATTGGCCAAGGTTATAGCGCCTTATTTCGCTCACTGAAAATATATAAAATACACCAGCAACCCAAAAAATAGATAATTATTTTGAAATATATAAAAATTAACTGTGCATAACTGTACAAAATTCGCCGTCACCGTCACTTAAAAATTGTCGAAGAATAACTGAATCAAGAATCTTCGAAACAAGATGTCCGAAGAATCGAAAATTCTCCCCTCCGGGAAAATAAAAGACTCCAAACTTACATTGCCCTTTGATTTCACAGTAGAGTATATAAAGAATAAATAAATATAAGGAACGACCTCACCCGATTTCAAATCTGATGCTCAGGTTAAATACATTGCCAATCGATGTCACTTGAATCGGCCATGTCCTTAAATATTTCCGGAATACTATGGATAAAACGACGAATCTCGATTCAGTGCGCAATCAATATCCACTCAAAGCATCACTTCAAACTGTATTTCGAGAGCCAGAAAATGTAACTCGAAAGATCGCACTTCTTTTTGATTAGCTGATTTCACATGATTCGCGATGATTACTTTACACTGCACAATAACCGTTAGGGAAATGTGAAAAGTTTTAATAATGAACGAAAAACGAAAAATTCGCGACGTCAAAATTTTTCACACCCGTTCAGGCTCATGGCTTACTTGTCTTTTTTCTAAGTTCCTATTACCAATGTTTTGGTTGAAAACTACTCAAAATCTTAGATTGTACACTTTAAGGGCATTTTGAGTAGTTTCTACCAAGTTTTAACTAAATCTGACCTATTTACAGGTAGAATCATTTAAGAGTGCACAATTGTTTAACGCTGAAGAAACAAGTGTTCCTGATGGCGTACAATATATCAAAACAGAAAAGTTGGGAAACAGGGTCTTGGCCTTTCTCTTTACCAGAATCACTGTTGGGAGCCAGTTGAGCGTTTTGTGAAACCTCCTGTTTGGTTCCACTAGCTCCATGGATCCCCTGGTTGTCAGGATTCTTGAAGTTTTGAGACTCAGCGCCAGCGGACCCTTGATTCACTTTGACTTCGCTAGTACTGGCCTCAGAAGTTTTTGCCTCCATGGGCTGACTTGTGATTTGGCGTTGACTCGGAGTTGTTCTCCCCAGCTGGGTTTCGCAAAACCGAAAATTTATGATAAAGTTCCTATTCTCGAGTTGACGCATAGAAGCTTCATCAATTGTTAACGACCAATCCGCATGTTTACCATTCGGATTAGTTCGCTGCAGAATTCGCCATAACTGGATTCTCATGCTGACTCTCTAGTCTTTTGATTCTCTCGTCATCGAATGACGCACTTTGTGGGAAGAAAGCATGATAGATTTCTGGACGCGGAATTTTCTTTGCATCCAGAGCAACGAATCTTGATCCTTCCCATGGTGATAAGCCAGGAACCACTTCCTTTAACCACTCCGAAGTTTCCTGGTCTTTACAAGAAAGAACAAGGTACCCGGACTTGTACGAGCAGTTATAGAACTTAGGTTTAACCTGCTCGTTACGTTGTTGCTCTATGGCTATTAGTAGAGCATCTTGTATCGAATCTAGTTGTGCCGTACTCAGTTCAGTGCTGGGATAGTCCTCAGAGAGGATCCCAACTCTGATCTGACCTGCGGCCTCCCTGTAGCAGACATCAGTAGTGGAGTCCGTGGGAAGCTTGGGGGATTCTCCCGTAGACCGCACTCTTGTCCACTCTTGTCTGACCGACTTAATGCAGCGAGGGCAAAAATACTGTGGAGGGTGCCCTGGTACTCCACAGGATAACAGCTATTAAAACCATCCTCCTTTGGGGACTTTGGACCCTCTGCTCAGGTTCTCAGTATTCCAGGTTCATCGAACATGCTACTACCGAGATCCGTCATATGCAGGCGGAGAATTTACACTCAGCCGTCGCATGAATGCCCTCTTCTCTGTCCGCATACGATCCTAGTTTCTACCGGGTGTTCCGATTTACACTAAGGAGCGTATCCCGGATGGTACCACGAGGAGGTAGAGATAGGAGTTGCCGACTAAGAGGCTGTGGAACTTCGTGGAAGTTCTGGATCGCATTATTCGACCATTTACCATTCATTCATGCTTAGTGGCACAAGCAAAATTGCATGAAATCGGCTTCGAATTGGTTCCTCAGCCACCGTATTCACCAGACCTGGCCCAAGCAACTGTTACTTGTTTCCTAACCTGAAGAGATGGCTCACCGCTAAGTGTTTTCACTCAAATGAGGAGCTCATAGCTGAAACTGAGATGTATGTTGGAGGCCTTCCGATCGAGTACTTTCCGGACGGTATCAAAAAGTTAGAAAATCGTTGGACTCGCTGTATCGACCTAAAAGGAGAGTATGTTGAAAGATGCCAAAAAAACCTCTCCGTGTTTCATTTTTCAGGTACTTATCAGACTGCCTAGTACTTTAAACAGCACACACGAAAGCCCGTCACCTAGCCGTAAGCCTTTTCGTGATTTAAAAAAACTCCAGAATGTCCCCGATACTCGAACTGCACACATTATTCAGTTCATCGTCGTCTTGATCAATCGTGTAGTTTTGTCCGAAAATGCATGTTCGTACATAATCTGCCGTATCTGATCTCGATTTGAAATCGACGCAAACTGCTTTTTTTTTCAAATCATGCTACTATTGTGCTTAACTGATCGAACTCAGGCTTGCTCAGCTAATGGCTTTCTTACCATATCCTCAGGAGTACTCCAGGGTTCAATTTTAGGACCAATTTTATTCTCTTTGTTTATGAATAATCTTTCTGAAGAACTAGTCTCTTGAAGTGAAGATGCTGTGAGTGGAACATTGTATTCACTTTCGATTATTCGTAGAGGATTATTGTTATCTTCAAATCTGATGCAAAAGAAACGACTTCAGGCTTTTCGAAACTTATTGTGTAAATTACGAAACTACAGTGTCCACCAAGGCTTGCGGCTAACGATAGTCGTGCTAATCCGATCAGTATGGTTTATTTCTAGCCGTTCTATTAGCACAAATCTAGTGTAGTTCAGCTTATGTTGTGTACAACATAAACGGTTGTAGACAGGTGGTTAAAGTCCTTTCTCTAAACCGCTGCACGACTAGGGAGCACTGAGTCTTGCGAATTCCAGAGTACCGCAGGCGATCCTCAAGGTAGCAACGTCGTATCCTTGCTATTCTCACTGTATTACAACGATGTTTGCATAATACTGTCGAATCGAGTACGCTGATGACCTCAAATTTGCCTTACAGTTCGCTTAGTTGAACAAATTACAAAAGCTGATCGACATATTCTATGATTGGTGTGTATATAACCTACGCAGCATCAACGTTGCCAAGTACTTCGTAATACTGGCGTGCCTAGGCTAAGATTTGCTTGATAACACTTTTGATTGTTCTTGAGTTATGCCTGAAAAACTATGTTTTCCTGAACACTTACCTAATTCAAAATTCAATATATCTTCCATCTAGAGATAATTCTTAATGTATTCACAGATGGATTACCGTAGAATTTTGAGATAGTCCATCTTCTGCTGCTCTCCAGAAAAAGAAGCAAAAAAAAGGAAAAAATTAGACAAAAGGAGCAAAAGCGGAAAAAGCGGGATAATATAGAAAAGAAAAAAGCAAGAGAGAAAAAATAAAAAAAAACCGCGAAAGACTAGAAGAGCAAACGGAACATAAAAATCGAAATAGAATTAATGTCAAAAACGGAGGGAAATAGAGGCAAAAATCGAGAAGACTAGTCCGAAAAAGATGAAAAACAGAAAAGAAATGATAAAAAACGAGAAAAAAGAAGACCATACTGACAATAAAAACAAAACGAGAAAGAAAATAAGGATAAACTGCTCAAAAAACGTTTAATTTAAATAGTAGTTATTCAACCGCTGTATAACCAATAATCTATAAACAAGGGCTATCTATAAATAAGTGCTAAATAGAGCTAAAACGTTTGTTGGGTGGACATAAACGGAAAAAACAAGACAAAAAAGAAGAAAAACGTGTTAAAAACACGAAAAGGAAAAGAGAAAACAGTCATGCAGATAACTGTAGAAAAGAGAACAGAAAAAGAGGAAAATCGAGACAGAAAAAGAAAACAATGAAAACGAAACACAAAAGGAATCGGAAAAGAAAAACAAAAACGTGACAGAAAAGGAGGAAAATCAGGATATAACACGAGGAAGAACGAAACATATAAACACGAATAACGAGATAAAAAAACAAAAAAAAGACGAATACCAGGACCAAAAAAAGCAAGAAAAAGTCGAAATGGGACAGAAAATGCCAAAAAACGAGACAGGAAAAGAGGAAAACTTGGCCTGAAAACGAGGCAAAATGGAAGAAAAAAACGAAAAACGGATAAGAAAAATCTGGACTTAGAGAAAGGGATACCAATAGAGGAAACGAGGAAAACGGGAAAAAGGTGTCAAATACAAAAGAAAAATAAGACATAAAATGGGTTAATGAGACAAAAAATAAGAAAAGAATTCCTGTTTTTCGGATTGATAAAAGAAAAAAGCAAAACGAAAGTAAAACGCAAGTTAAAAATGGAAAACCAGAGAGAAAAAGGAAAGAGGGAGCCAAAAATAGAATAAACGCGACAGAAAAGACAGAGAACGAAAGAAAAGACAGAAGATGGGAACAAAAGTAACAAAAAAACGAGTTGAAAACAAACCGACGGCAATGTCTCTTTCAATTGCACTAATCGAGTATATAACAGTCTATTTTCTCGGCGGTAGAAACAAAGGCAGACATACAAAAATAATATCGTCTCAAGAAGAGTATGTGATGTGAATGTAGAATAATAGAATTGGAGAATAAAACAAAAGTAAGCATTAGACTACCAAATAAAACGGGCGGCAGCAGTTTAGTTAGTGAAACATTCGAGTACCGAGCAAAAGAGCGTGGGAGCGAACCCTATCTGCCCTTACTTACTTTAGCATCCGAGAGCCGGTCTGGCTCTTACCGAATCAAGAATTCCACTCCATTGTTCTCGGTCCTGGGCTACACGTCGCCAATTCGTTGCGTGTCTCGATACACGCACCTCGGCTTCAACCTGCTCGAATCTAGCACGTTGGGCCCCTCTATTCCCGGTGCCGGTGGGGTTCTTGAAGAGAATGGATTTCACTGCACAGTCGTCTGGCATCCTTGCGACGTGGCCGGCACACCGTAGTTTCCCAACTTTCACCAGGTGTACGATGGGAATCTCTCCAAGTAGTGCCTGTAGCTCGTGATTCATACGCTTCCGCCACTCTCCGCTTTTCGTTTGTACTCTGCCAAAAATAGTCCGCAACACCTTTCGTTTAAATACGGCTAGTGCACGTATGTGTTCCGTAAGCAAAGTTACTGTCTCAAGTCCGTAGAGGACTACCGGTCTTATTAGCGTTTTGTACATCGTCAGCTTTGTGCGGCGGCGTATGCTCCTTGATTGAAGCGTCTTGCGGAGGGAAAAGTAGGCTCACTTTCCAGCTTGAATGCGTCGTTGGACCTTCTTACTCGTATTATTGTCGGCGATGGCCAGAGATCCCAAATATACGAACACCTCAACCACTTCCAGTTCATCGCTGTCAATAGTGCGTGGGAGACACACGTTGCTGTCTCTGCAGTCTCTACCTACCATATATTTGGTTTTCAACGCAGTGATTTGTAACTCTATCCTCCTAGCCTCCGTTTTTAGTCTGGCGTAGATTGCCTCCACCGTCACAAGGTTTCTGATAAATATGTCGAGGTCGTCCGCGAAGGCTAGAAGTTTACTACTCTTGTTGAAGATCGTTTTTCTTATTTCGATTCCGCTCGCCGGATCGGATTTTATTTTGGAAATTAAAATTTATTTATAAATGTCACCAACGTTAAACTGTACGACTCAAAGGAAATCGTATCGGAAATAGCTGCTCAACTTTGCCCACTCGTGAGTTTTCAGCAACACCGAAACAGCCATCTTAGTATATTTTCCAACAAACGGTTGAAAGTCAGTCAGCACCGTTTATTTGCAATGCAATATTGTTTGCACGCTTATATATTCACAAGAAGAATGCTTTTAGTCACCTTTTTTTCAGAAGAGGATGTTATTTTGTGTCGTTTTCGAGATATATGAGAAAACGGGATGTGAACTATATCGGTATTATAAAACATTTACCACTACAGAAGGTACAAGCTGGTACTTGTACTTGATAAAAGTTTTCAAAAAATGTCCCTGTTTTTTAAATGCTTTCCACATTGCATCAAACAGCGGCAGCAATAATCCTTCCCATAGGAAAACGATCGCCACGTGCAGCTGCAGGTACAAACATGGCTCTAAAGTAAGACCAGGGTTTTTAGCAAGTTAATGAGCCAACTGTGTTTATAGGCAAGTAAAGTAACTCATCCTTGATTCAGTCGCGTTGAGTCACATTTTTTTCAAATATCCCAAGTTACAATGATTAATAAGTGACACACAGTTGATAAGAAATTACCACCAATTTCATCGGCGAAGGGAGCAAGCGAAATCATGTATGCGGTTGCCATTACTATGTTGCTTATCATTCACTTTTTTGTTGATGTAGAATCTGTGCAGTAAGGCGAGTGAATCTCGTGTTACCAATTAGACTGGTTCAATGTTAAAAGCTTGGCAATATTTTTTTTCAGTTACCCGTCGCTGCTGTAACCAGTAACCCAACCACTGAGTTCTTCCTCTCTGGCTATGGTCCTACTTCGTTTTGTTTCACGTAGAGCAATTTGTTTAAACGGGAGGCAAATGCGACAAACCATAAACCATTACAAACCACATTTTGAAACAATTTAACGGGTGGCAACTAAAATTTTGGAATTTTTTTCTCAAGCTGTCACAAAAAGACAAAGATACATGCAGAAGATCTGATTTACCGAAATTAAAGATACATTATCCATTGTTGAAAAAAAATTGGTGTACATTTGAAAACGGTCCGTAATTGGCAGTTCGGCGAAGCTTTCGTTTGACGTCGAAACAGGAACGTTGTACGGCCTTCATGTCAACTTTTCGAATGCATCTCTTGATTATACCAATCAACTGTTTGCAATTCGTGGCTCTCCAGTTATTTCTGTACACCAAGGAGCTCAAAATCCCGAAGAAATCTTAGATTGAGCGCACTGAGACAGGTTTTTCGGGTTGTGGTTTTTGGGTAAAAATAGGATCGAATGGGTATTCAGGAACGATTGTGTTTTTTTGGCGTAATGCGATGATGCTTTATCCGGCCAAAACACGTATTGTCCATCGACATGATGTTTTCGTAGAAACAGGATCACAATTTTCTTCAAACATTCACCTGGTGCATCTTAATTGATAGTCAAACCAGAGGACTTGTTGTTGAAGAAACGAGAAAGAAAACTAGGTCCTTCTACGTCCAGAATTTTGGCTGGTCTTCCACTATCTTGCTTGCAAATAGTTGTTGGGCATCTTAGGATATGGTAAACAGTCGAAGCCGCAAAATATTTGCTTTTTAAATGTTGTACCGTATACTTTTTGCCGAGATTTCTGTTGCAGTTCGTGGAAGTGTACAACGCGCTCCCGAAATGCTTCTTGTTTCGACGCCATTTTTAGCAAAACTGGGGAAGCATAAATAAAACAAAAAATATTAACAAAAAAAGGAGAGAGAGAGAGAGAGAGCTAACACATACATACTCTCATTCCTCTCTGAGCTCGTTTGTTGTTTAGCATAAGGGCCGCGAAAAAATTCCAAAATTTTAGTTGCCACCCGTTAATCTATTTTCTCAACAGTTGTTTACGTATTTTTAAAACGCAGCTACGCATCGAAATTTGGTCCTCTCTTAAATAGGATGGATGTGCGAGTCTAATGTCAGTGCTTAACGATCAACTGCCCAACATGATTGCTAAATTCGTACTGCTGCCAGTTCTAGTTGCAGTCGCCGCAATAATTAATACTTCCACTGCGGAAAGCAATGAAAGTATTTCAAATCCCGCGTTTGGATACGAACTGCTCATTATTGGCTTGGATGAAAATAGACTACAGTAAGTAAAATTTGCCGCTGCATTTTGAAGAATTATACTTTTCTGCTTCATTTTTAGTACGCAGCAAAATAGTTTTACCATCCAAGAACTCAATTCTAATTTGCAGAGTTTAAAGAAAAGCGTAGCATGGATTGAAAAACTTGTTAAAAAATCACTTCCACTGCCCGAAACGTGCGCGGAAATATCGGATCATCCCTCAGGGCTGTACCACATTCGCCCACAGACGGGATTTTCCGATGTTTTCGAAGTCTATTGTGATCAGAAATACGAGGGTGGCGGTTGGTTGGTTATACAAAACCGGTACGATGGCTCTGTTGATTTTTTTAGAGGTTGGAAGGAATACGAAGCCGGCTTCGGAGATCTTCACGGAGAGTTCTGGTTGGGGTTGGAAAAAATTCACAAAATAACGACCGCTAAACCCTACGAGCTGCGCATTGTACTGGAGGACTTTGATGGGAAAGTTGCCACAGCACGGTACGACCGGTTTACAGTAGGAGGAGCAGAGACGAAATATGTTTTGAGTACTTTGGGAAACTACTCTGGAACTGCAGGGGATTCACTTCGCAGCAATGCGGAAATGAAGTTTTCGACTTTTGATAGCAACAACGATAGACACAACCTTGATTGTGCAGCCAATCGTAAAGGAGCTTGGTGGTATAATGAGTGTTCCTTAAGGTACACTAAGTGTATTTTTAGGTTGTCCATTGGTAGTTCAAATAAATAACTTTTACCGTTACAGTAACTTGAATGGGCTGTATCTGAAAGGAAAGCAACCATTGCAGAACCATGGGACCATGATGTGTTGGGGTGGTTTTCGTGGATGCGGATATGGACTAAAACGGTCTCGTATGATGATTAAAGTTCTTAACAATTAGTTTTAAAATACTTATGAAAATAATCGAAATATATTGTATAAATGGCAGTGTGTGTCTGTCTGTCTGTGCGCTATAGTCTCAAAAACTGCTGGACCGATTGTCACGAAAATTTGCACATAGAGGTTTTAGGTTCTTCTAACATTTCATTAAAATGAGAATAAAACGCCGAGTAAAACATATCGCAAATTCATAGCCATTTTTAACATTTTTTCTGAACATTATTTCTGTGATTTTCATTGTTGGAGTATTATGTGCTGATTTATTATAATTTCTCCATTGCGCTATCAATTGGATAGCGAACAAATAAGAAAAAGCTTTGCACCTCCAGTTTTTAGATATTGCTAGTATGATTAATAACAATTTGATTTCATCAGTTTCTAGCAGTTTTTAGAACAAGTAGGTATTGTTTGAAATTTAATTTGAAGAGAAAAAATAGTACGTTTTATGATAAAAAATATCAACTTAATTGTATAGCACAAGTTTGATTCATGAAACAAATGAATTAATTATAATTGAATACGACTGAAAGCTTGTCCACATTGATTGGCAGCTTTGAAAAATTTACTCGAACAACGCTCTGCTTAGAACGTCGACCACTTCATCGAACTGGCTAATAAAAGCACTCCGTAAATTGATGGATCCCTGCTGGGAAATGCAAATTTTTCCTCAGATTCTTAGGAGTAATCTCCAACAGTAGCAGCAGTAGCAGCCATGCACTTCATCAATCATTTAGACACTGTTTATATTTTCCCATTTCAATCGCACGCCCACGCCCACACACACTCCTTCCGCCACAAACGCTGATGGCGGTATCCCGCCAAATCATCCTCCGAGTGGTATGCGAAATCCCGAAGAAACTTCATCTCATCAGGCAACCCGAAAGGACCGGCGGGCGTTTGTTCCACCGCAAATCAGTGCCTCCGAACCCTGTTGGAACAGAAAATCACTCCCAAAACCGAACCATTCCATTGTGTGGGGAGCTTCTTTTTGGGGCAAAACCCGAGCCTCAATCCAAAAACCGCCGTCAGCAACCGATCATCGTCGGTTTGGAACTTTAGGCAGGGTTTCTTTTTTCCCAGCATCCAGCAACATTACCATTTCAGTTCATTGCTATGCTGCTGACGGTGGGGGACGGTGGGGTTGCAACGATATGGATTCCGTCGATTTTCGACATTCCGTGAGATGATGAATTGATGGGAAAATAATCGGATCATAGGCAAAGCTCTCGGGCTAGGATTGGAGTGTGGAAATTAAATTTCTGGCTTATTTCATCCCCCGCCCCCCAACGCTCGGTTTCGGCCGGGTTACAAAGCCCGTTATGGGTTCGATCTTCGCGTTTCGAGCTGTCAGCTGAAATCTGCGGTCGAACCGGGGGCTGATTGTGGTAAAATATGCGAAAGCTGACAGCAGAGGTGAAATGTTAGTAATAAGGTTAACCGTTGTTGGAGAGAACTTCACCTGTGTCTGTTTTGAGGCGGAGTTTCTTTTTATCTTATTGATATGACAATCAATTTTCCATTGTGTTGGGGCAGCTGTCAGCAACACCCAGACTGTCGGGAAGGTCCTTAATGATGGATTAATAAAAAACAACTTGAATCAGTTATTTCACATTGGAGCTGAACTTGCAGTGTGCAATTTAAGTTTGATACCAAACAAGCAGCTTTTTTCTCCAATGGACAGGCGGACACAGAAGCGAGAGAGCCAGAAAAGCAATACCTACAAATCGAACAGTAAATTGGGATGTCTTTCACAGTTTAGTGAGTTTGCAAGAATCACAAAATCAATGTTTGTAAGACGTCTGTCGAGCAGGGAGCACAGGCAACAAGAAGAAAAGTCGAAGATATATGCAAATCACGCGCCCGTCCGACCGGGACAAATTGGGATGAGAGAAAATTGATCTGGAAGCTGATGACAAGTCGGTGAAAAGAACAATATTGTTCGACTGTACTATAAATATAAGATTGAAGTGAAGGAAAAAACCCATCGGATGAATGGCTGTGGAAAACGAAGTTGAGAAAACAGAATGACGATTTGTTATTTTCATTTTTCAATGCAGGTTTACAGTACTGCAAGCAATAATTTTCTTCAGGATAGCCGGGCGATAAATTTATTGCGAAGATGACTTGAAACGGCAACTAAGGATTCTGGTGTTCGTCCATTATCGACGAAAGTCAATAACACTGAGAGTGGTAATCTTTAATGCAAATGCAATAGAACGATGGTAATAACAGATTGATTTAATTTACTTTGAATAAATTTTGATTGGCATAATGAAGTTAAACAATTGTTTGCTGTCTAAATAATTCAAATTCAATTGAAATTTATTAAACGAAGGGGATCTGCCACCGGAGGAAATGATTCTCACCAAACACGAAAGTTCGACAGCAGCCAATTCGTCATTTCGGGAAGACAAAAAACACTGCAAAAGCCACATTATCGAACCAGAGCAGCACTAATGACGCAAACCGAGCCAATTTATCCTAACTGTCGAAAGTATGTCCCCAGCGGGAAGGAGAGAGAACTGCTGTTTCGGGCTCGCACACCGGCAAACATTTCGGAAGATCCCGGCTGCAATAAATTGCTCCTGCTGTCAATTCGAAGGAAAACTTTAAAAAGCGTTTTTCAAACCCCGTAACGAGCAAATAACGGTCGAACAAACGGCGATTCCCACCGGCGCAGAAGCGGGTGGGAATCAACATCGTCAGCCATAAATCTCCGGCCGTCGTGCGGTGGGTAGGATTTGCTGGGCTGCTTCGCTGATCCGTGCCCGTGCGCCTCTAAACCGGATAGAAAGCTAGCGAATAACTATCTCCGACCGGAGGAAGGGGGTTGAGAAAATAAAGTGCCCCAATCGATCGTGATTGTGTGTCAGGTTGTAAGCAGCAGAAGCACAGCCGCTGCCAGTTTTCCGCATCGGTTTGGAGTGGGAATTCACCGTAGGATTGGAATGTTATTTTTTTTTTGTTTTCGTTAAAATTTGATTGGATCAACGGTTATCTCTGGAGAGTTTTTTTGTACTTCATTTAACATACGATACTTCTGTTGGAATGTTTCGTTCATTAGATGTTCTATCTGCTAAAATAATTTTGTTGGTCATCATTTCCTATGAATCCGAATTTAATTTCAACAAACCTTGAAAAATTGGTAGCAAAAAAATCATTCTAAGATCAACAATTTTATCTCAAGCCCGTTTTGCATGTTTTCACCAATCTGAGAACCAACTTATGATGCACTGCAGCAATCGGCCAAACAATTTGTTGGCATCCAGAAAGTCTCCCAATCCCCCGAGGGGTGCCACATCACGATTCCACTATGAACATATTGTTTCGCGATTTTAATTTCAGTTAAATAACAAAAATACAGCGGAAAAAATCCTATCCCATCCAGCCAGCGCAAAACTTACTGCCAGTTCGCGTGGGATGAAAATTTTTCCGTACTTACACTCCGGAAAACAAGAAACCACAATTGCCACCACATCGCTTGCCTGCTAAGCCCGGTAACAACGACGCAAGCGGTACTTACGGCAGTGCTGCGGTGCGGTGCGGTGGTAAGTGGTTGCAGTGAATTTTACGACTCGGCCATTCGCAGGCCGGGGAAAATTCACTTTTCCCATACACACCAAGACCCCTCCCTCCTTCCCCCTCTTCGGCCAGAAGTCACCGGAACAAGGTACCGAACGGAAAATGTGGGAATAACTGGTACCGAAGAGTTGGCCGCAGAATTTTATTAACGAAATAAGAAAGTTTTTTCCCCGCCTTACCCGGGTTCTACCCGGATGCTAATCCTGATGGATATTTCCGGGATACTTTCCGCTTTTGCGGCGCACTCCGAACGGGCCGTGTTTCGGCTCGGGCGGTAGAAATCGACAGTCCGAAGTGGCCGGGTGGATGCGTAAATTAATTTCCAGCTTCTTGTTCGGTGGAAAGGCTTTTTGACGGCCGTGTACCTACCGTGTAGTATAGTATGTGCCTGGCATGAACTTTCCGAGGTGTTGCGGAGAAGCGGCCGGCGTAGCGCGCAGTCAACCGATTTACGAGCCTGTTTCTTCGGTATAGTATCGAGAAGATTTGGTCGACCTTCTGCCTTGGATGCCGTCGCCGTCGCCCGCAAAGCCGTAAAAGTATCGAAACTTCAATTAAGTGGAAGCAAACCCAAGAGGGAGAAATCTACAAAAGGTGAGGCAACAATGTGCTATCAAAATTTTATTTTATTAACTTTTTATTGTGCAATATTGCGAAGTTTTCGGCCGGCCCGGGTAAGGAAGAAGTTTTCCGGTAAGCGCTGGGCTTTAGGGTTTATACAACTGAATCAATTGATTAAATGTTGTTTCATGGATATTCCTGAAGTTTGTAAAAAGGATTTTGATTAATCGGTGGGCGGTTTCAATAAATTTATTTCCCAGGTGGTTCATTATTGCTATTAATTTTACAGAAGTTAAGAGGTTGCTTTCGAGGTCGGATTTCCTTGAGCTGCTACATAATTAAATATGTATATCAGAAAATGTAAGTCGTTAAAAATGTCGAACTTCATTCCTAATCAAGTCACATGTTGGAATAGGGGGGAGGGGGAGGAGTGGGAGATTTAGTAGCTACACTTAACAAGTAGTCGTTGTGACTCCTACCTTTTGTCCAATGCTGGAAGGTGCATGGGTCGAACCAAGCTATAATCTGAGATTTTAACTTTAACTTTATCTTAAAACAAAAAGTAAACAATAAAAAAAGACACCCAAAAATAACGTAAACAATAAAATAAAACTATTGTTTATGTTCTTTTTAGGCTGCAAGTGCATTAAACTATACAAAAAGCACATACATATTTGGCGGTTATTCATTAAAGGTTTGTGACTAGACTGGAAACCATTTCTGGGCCTAAAAATGGATTTTGCATTCCAAAGCTGTCGATTTTTAACTACCTAGATCTAGATAAGAGATTACACTTAGTTGCTTACGCTAATGCGATGCCCCTCGATCCACAACTGTCCGTCTCTAGCTAGTTTGTAGAGTGTCCCACACTTCCTAGATTTAACCTAGGGTTAACCATCCAGCACGCTGCGTACCTCTGCGTCTGGTACCTGTCCCACCCGTTGGATCCTTCCATCTTTAGCGAGTGTCTGGATAGCGGGTTTGCTGAAGAGTTGCGCCAGCTTGTAATTCATCGTATCTTGCCATTCGCCGCTCTTACGTATCCTGCCAAAGATGGTCCTAAACACACGATATTCGAAAACGGTCATCAGTGCTTGCAAGTCACCGTCGAGCGTTGTCCACGTTTCGTGCCCGTAGAAGACGACCGGTCTTGTGAATTTCGTAGTAAGCACGACTTCCGGTAAGAATACGGCTGTGTATTTATCTGCTACAGTTGCGACGTCACCAACGTCCCGAAGTATACACAAACCCGTACACTCAATTCCTTCTGCTAACAGGTACTCGGTTTTAGACTTATTCACTACCTTCTCTGCTTCACATTTCAGCTTGATATATGTGGAACATCTTTTCGACAATGCCCGCGTGGTCAGCGAAACATATAAGTTAGGTAGATTAATTCAGGATCGTGCCCCACATGTTAAAACCTGTAAGTTTCATATTACCTTCTAGAGCGATGTTGAACAAAGGGCAGGAAATACCATCGCCTTACCGAAGTCCCCTGCGTCCGATATCCTCACACAGTATCACTGTACACCATAATCATTTTCCTTAACTATTCACGGTCGATAGTATCATACGCAGCATTAAAATCTATGGAGGTGCGTGTGGACTTGGCACTCACGACGCATGTGACATAACACAGAGATTTGGTCCGTTATCGATAGCCCGTACACAATGCCACTCCATCTTTGCCAGTTGCCTTGTTGTTTTTGACTTGCTTGATGGCATCGATCATATCACATAGCATGGAAGTCAGCACATCTTCTTCATCCACCGCACTGATGTAGTCATTCTTTCTGCTGTCTTGGTATTCCGTCTCCACACCATTCAGTTGCTCATGATAGTGCTGGTTCCACCTTTCGATCACCTAACGTTCATTCGAGAAGATTCCGCCGTCTTTATCTTGACATGTTTCGGCTTGCGGCATAAAGCCTGTACGGCATATGTTCAATTTGTTGTAGAATTTACGTGTTGCTTGAGAATGACAGAACTGTTCTTTGTCCTCGCATCCTACTTTTTCCGGATTGCGCTTCTTTTTCTGGAAAAACTGGGTTTGCTGTCTTCGTTTCTGTCTACTTTACTCTACTCTACTCTACTCTACTCTACTCTATTGTACTCTACTCTACTCTACTCTACCCTACTCTACTCTACTCTACTCTACTCTACTCTACTCTACTCTACTCTACTCTACTTTACTCTACTCTACTCTACTCTACTCTACTCTACTCTACTCTACTCTACTCTACTCTACTCTACTCTACTCTACTCTACTCTACTCTACTCTACTCTACTCTACTCTACTCTACTCTACTCTACTCTACTCTACTCTACTCTACTCTACTCTACTCTACTCTACTCTACTCTACTCTACTCTACTCTACTCTACTTTACTTTACTCTACTCTACTCTACTCTACTCTACTCTACTCTACTCTACTCTACTCTACTCTACTCTACTCTACTCTACTCTACTCTACTCTACTCTACTCTACTCTACTCTACTCTACTCTACTCTACTCTACTCTACTCTACTCTACTCTACTCTACTCTACTCTACTCTACTCTACTCTACTCTACTCTACTCTACTCTACTCTACTCTACTCTACTCTACTCTACTCTACTCTACTCTACTCTACTCTACTCTACTCTACTCTACTCTACTCTACTCTACTCTACTCTACTCTACTCTACTCTACTCTACTCTACTCTACTCTACTCTACTCTACTCTACTCTACTCTACTCTACTCTACTCTACTCTACTCTACTCTACTCTACTCTACTCTACTCTACTCTACTCTACTCTACTCTACTCTACTCTACTCTACTACTCTCACCCAAGTAACAATTCCAAAGCTGCTAGGTTTTATTGGTACAGGGTGCCCCACCTTTCATGTCGGTATGAAACTTTAAGAAAAAACAACCGATTTCTATTAATAATGCATTTTTATTTAGTTTGGTTCCTTAAAATTTTCTTGGCTTAGTTTTTGAAAATAACATCAATTAAGTGACCACCTTTATTAGAAATTACAAATTGACTCCTTTTTTCCGCGTTTTCCATTACCTTTTCGAGCATCTCGGTTGTTATGCGTCGATTTCCGTACGAATATTTGCCTTGAGCTCGTCAATAGTTTGTGGCTGGTTGGTGTAAACCTTGCTTTTCAGATAACCCCACAAAAAGAAGTCCGGGGGGGTTAAATCAGGTGATCTGAGTGGCCAGTCAATATCGCCTCTTTTTTGACACCAGATGTTCCGGAAATTTTCGTTGCAGAAATTGAATTGTTGAATTCGCAGTGTGGCATGGTGCACCGTCCTGTTGAAACCAGTAACCTTCTAGACCTTTTTCGCGCATTCGTGGGCAGCCATAATGAGCCAACATCTACCGATATCGATTTCCATCGACAGTGTCATTTTTTTTGAAAAAATATGGACCAATGATGGTTTTGGCGCAAATCCCGGCCCACACAGTTATTTTCCGGTCATGCAAGGGCATTTCGTGAATCTCGTGAGGATTCTCCGTTCCCCAAATGCGGCAATTTTGCTTATTAACACCGCTAGAGAGGTTGAAATTGGCCTCGTCAGTCATGAAAATTGTATTCCAAAAATTAGGCTCAACGTCAACCATTCGAGCGACTGTTTGGCCGTATTCTAAGCCGTATTTCAGCGCGTTCTTTCGGCGTGAAGCGATACATGGCGAAAATTGCACTGAAATGGCGTTTCCAAAACATATCTAATGAAAGAAATCGGTTGGTAAATGTGAAAGTTAAACAGCGTTTACATACCGACATCAAAGGTGGAGCACCCGTTATTATTGCGGTATAACTACTATAAAATGGCAGCGCCACATTTTTTACAAAACCGCTATACGCCGATCGTAGCAATATAATATAAAGCTAGTCAAACCGCAATAAATCTGTTAGATTTATGAGCTATTTAAACGATAACACCCTGACCAGTCAACTGATATCAGGCGCTTCGATCTTGCTCGTTTGATGACTGCACCTCAGGCAAACAGAACTTGAAGTGGTGTTTAGGGCATTTGTAGAGCTAGTTATGATCTACCATATTGCTGAAGAAAGTAAAGTTTTATCTTTCATATTTTCGCCGCTGTAGGGCTGCATTGCTCTTTCTGCTACCAACAACATTTATATC
Source organism: Sabethes cyaneus (assembly GCF_943734655.1). NCBI lineage: Eukaryota > Metazoa > Arthropoda > Insecta > Diptera > Culicidae > Sabethes > Sabethes cyaneus. The sequence continues at coordinate 247,565,917 of NC_071355.1, read as the reverse complement.
GCCATATATACAAAAGACATAGCAATGCTTACTTAAGCAATGTTGTAGTTAGTAACTAATTCTACAAATGTCACATACACCATTTTTTCAAATTCTACTTGGCTGAGATGCAGTAATCAAAAGAGCACGATCGAAGCGAAAAGCGCGTGCCAAACCTGGCTGCTGTGATCAATAATATTGTATTGTTCCAATTATATCAGCCTCTACGTGAATTTTAGGTTGACATAATTGGAAAAATGATATAATCCAAAAAAAAAAATTTTTTTCTTAAAGTATGCCAACTTTACTAATGCATTTTGTTCTTTTTTGCATTATTAGGGTGGTCATGTTTCTACACATTAGGGTGAATAAAAAAAAGTTTTAAATACGTACCAAAAATACGATGTCTTTACAAAAATTGTACAACAATCTAAAATAAGTAACTTTGTCGAATATAGTAACTATATATCTCTTATGGTTGTCGAAATATAATGATTTGTCTGTAAAAAGCATTTAAAAAGCGCTTTTTTAAATAACTGTAACTTTTGAGGATACAATCAGATGCAGACAACTGATATTTGCTTTTACAGGTTTGTTGTTGTACTTCTGAGTTATTCTAAGTCTGTGTGAGTTATTTGATTTGCCACTAATTACCACATTGAGAAATATTTGAGCTCAAAGAAGTACTATTTTTCACCAAAAAGCTCAATATCTCGAAAAACTTAGGAATTAACGTATAATGATGTTCCACTAAAATGTGGATTTTAGTAAGACAAATAACTTTCTAGAACACTTTGAGCACGTAAAAATTGACCAGAATAAGTAAGGGAAAATACAATGTTTTAACCCTCTAACGGGTAAGACCTTCGCTTTTGGAGCTCCAGAGCCGCATACGAAATTTGTTTTGAATTGACAACATGCAAAATATGTTCAGAACAGATTTCTTGACATTTTGATATTAATATCACAACATTCTTTTTTACTTGTGATGAAATAGCACATCTAGAAAAAAATGATTGGCCTTAAGAATTTTCTATGAGTAAATTTCATGCTTTATAATAATTTTGTAATCTATTTGAATTGAAAAAATATCTGGGTAGAGCGTTAGACATGAAAAATGAAAAAGAGAAATTGGACTTTTTCTAACCTGGCGCTCGTCCAGATAATTATTTTTGCATGAAAATCAGAACTTAAGGTTCTTTTGAGTGTACTTTCATGATTAGCTTGATCGCATCGTTTTTACGATGTTGCCCGTTAAAGGGTTAAGGGTTTGTCCACCAATAACGCTTTATAGCTTTCCGATTTAAAAATTTCGTTAGCCCTTCATCGACTAATTTCTCAAGTTGTGCCATTCCATAATTTACGTAGTTGAATCTTCTCAGCGGTTGTCCTGAAAAGTTCTTGATATTAGGCCAAAAATTTAAACTTAGCGAAGGTGAGACTCGAACTTACAGCTCTTAATCTCTAGTCGAGTGTGTTGTTTAACCAATTACACTACTAAGCTGTCTATACTCTGCGGTCTACTATCAAGATTTTGTAGACGCTTGTCTGATTCTATTGCTCAGGTCGGCCAATGCGGCGGATTTCAATGCTCAGGTCGGCCAGGAGGAGGAATACAAACCGGTGATTGGAAGGTTCAGCGCTCACCAGCGGACCAATGAAATAAGCCTAAGACTTATCGACTTTGCCGCCTCCAAGAATTTGGCCGTACGTAGTACCTTTTTCCAGCACAGAATCCATCACAAGTACACCTGGAGGTCACCAAATCAGACAGAATGACAGATCGACCACGTTTTTATCGACAGTCGGCACTTCTCAGACATTATCGACGTCAGATCCTATCGAAGCGCTAACGTTGACTCGGACCACTACCTAGTGAGGGTTAAGATGCGCCCAAGACTCTCCGTTGTGAACAACATTCGGTACCGACGCCAGCCTCGGTTAGATCTCGCGCAGCTGAAGCAGCCAGACGTCGCCACAAACTACGCGCATTCACTCCAAGCTGCGCTGCCGGAAGAGGACGAGCTGGACGAAGCCCCTCTCGAGAACTGTTGGAACACTATTAAAACAGCCATCAGCAGTGTAGCGGAGAGCTCCATCGGGCATGTGGCCCGGAATCAGCGGAACGATTGGTTTGACGATGAATGTAGGAGGGTGATGGATGAGGAGAACGCTGCGCGGGCGGCCAAGATGCGCCGTGCCACACGTCAGAACGTGGAAAGACACAAACAGAAGAAGATGCAGCGAAACCAAATCTTTCGGGAGAAAAAGCGCTACCTGCAAGAGCAGGATTATGCAGAGTTGGAGCGGCTGCATCGATCTCAGGAAACGCGAAAGTTCTACCAGAAACTGAACGGATCCGGCAAAGGCTTTGTGCCGCAGAGTATAGACAGCTTAGTGGTTCAATTGGTTAAACAACACACTCGACTAGAGATTGAGAGCTGTGAGTTCGACTCTCACCTTCGCAAAGTTGATAGTTTTGGCCCAATATCAAGAACTTTTCAGTTTGCCTGAATCTACATTTTTCGCATTAAGTATTTATTCTTCCCCAACAGAAAAACCAATAATGATAATCATGATATCATGACCTTCTTGTGGTACAACACGACACGCCACAAAATCATGAATCATATTCATGATTTTGTGCCACCTGATATGACAGTTCAGTCATGATTTCACAGCAATTCACGGAATTTCTTCGTCTTGTCTCATCCTGAAATACTATCAACACCTTTGTTTCATCACTTTCTTCTACCACTCCCTTCGTTTATAATGAACACTACTGTTTTTAAAAATTAATTAATGTTTTACTTACATTATAAAGCTTAAGACAATAAACATGAGGTTGGTCTACAAAACTCTTGTTACTGGTATCGAAACAAGAATAATGCTTTTAATATTAATCTAGAAATAACATCAACAGTTCTGTTGAACCAGCGTTTGAATAGAAAATTTGTTGCAACAAGCGGCCAAATTTCGAAACAATAGCCAACGTTTAAACATCCTCACTTCAGGCGAGAGGGGCACGACACGTGCAATGTACAATGTACCCTAAAAACCTGCCCCTAGGCCAGACCAGAATCGTGCTCTTTATGTATGCATCCGCTCTAACACTATTTTTGCAGTGCTCATAGCAGAAGAAGACAGGCACGGCTGCCTTTGCCGCTTACCGCTCCGGTCGGTCGTGTATAGGTACTTGGTGTGTAAATATATTTATCCTGCAACAGGCCACAGTCAGTGCCGTGTCGTTCCCCGCTGCAAACCACCGGGGAAGAGTAATAGAGTCAAGCTGAGCAGCCGGCTTGTTTGAGGTATTCACACCACACTTTGGTGGTAGAATCGGTTTGCATCGCCCTGGGAATCCATTGCAGACCGGTTGGAATCCTGTTGAATCCCTCTCCGGCAGCTGACAGGTTGGGCAGGGGGGGAGGGGGATGACGTGAATATTTATCGTGTCTTGTTTTTCGAATTCAACGAATTGCACACATTTTTACCCGTCAACTGTGCCATCCACGCAATTTGTTCCGAGCTCGGAATAATGCTTCAGCAGTGGTTGTTGAGATTGTTGCACTGCTCTGAGCTAGGATTGCAATCTTCTTGTCGGGTGAGGCCGTTGCATTGGAGGGAATTCTATGCCGACTTGTGCTGCAGCACAGTGCAGTGGTAGAATGGCGGCGCTTGATTTTTTTTTCTCCCGATCGATCTCAACGTTTAAATCTTGAAAAAAGAAACTCAATTTCAATGCAATTTCTGATCCGTAATTTACGTGCTGAAAATATTACAGCTTTCACAGCTTTATCAGACACGGAAGCTGGAAACAAACTTTTGGCACTAACCTTTCGACTTTTCAAATTTCCTTTCACTGATAGCATCATGATTTCTTCTGCAATTCTGAACTATCCCAAACTGCAATTTCCGCTATCTGTCGCATCACAATTTTCGGTTCAAACGAGCCAAACTTTCTCCGACCACCAGGGCGAAACGAGCTCACTAGCAGCGGTAGTGTGGATGAAATTTTAGATTTTCCGAACGAAAGGCTAAACTGGATTTGTTGAAATTCTACTCCCTGCTTTGTGATGGATTTTCAGAAACATTTTAAATTTGATCCACCCTAAAAACACACTCACGTACGAGTTCCTGTCTATAATGCTGGCAAAAGCTGAACCACTTGACAATGAACTGGTCCCAGATCAGCCGTTTTCGTCATCATCCTGCATTCTGGCTTCCATCTTGAATCTCGTCTTGTACGTCCGCAGTAGGTAAGTTGCAGTTTCCCGTTCCATGTGGTCTGGAAGCTGTCGAAAAAGATTTGATTAAAGTTATAACCAAGTTTTCGTCATAAATAATTCATCTCAACTTCTGGTTCCTTCCCGGCTCGGTCTGGATGACTTTCGTCACGCTCCGGCAGCCTCATATTGCTTAAAGTATGCAAGCCGTCTTCTGCAGTCCGTCTCGCAGGACTACATGCTACGCTACGCTAGACAACCTCCTCGCCGGAGACGGAGATGTGGTAAATTTTGTCTTTATCTCATCCACTGTACCGACGATAACTTCCCTCTAAGACGTCAGGACGAACGACGACGACGATGGTAGGACATAGGGCGGACGGCAGACAACTACGACACGTCCACACCGAGAAGTGTTAATGCTCTCTGATATCTTCATCAGTGCGTTGATGTCACCGCCATCATCATCATCATCATCATCATCATCTTCGTTGCCGGTTGGCTCAGCGCTGACTATAGTTGTACGTTTCTGCCAACAGCCATAATTGAAGCAGTCACTTGCTGTCACAAGCTGCTTGAAAACTCTCAAATTCAAACACGTTCCTTTTTCTTCCTTGTAGCAAGGATATCAGCAGCTGTGGAGGTTAGTTCAATAAATTGATGCTTAAAGCGAGAGAAAACCAAACTGTCGATGATTTTATTAAACAAAGAAAAAACTGTGACCCATTTAGCCATGTGCCACACCATCACGCTATCAGCAGCTAATAAAAAGAATAAGCAAAAAAAATCCGTTCAATAATTCTAAACGATTGTGGAAGGTTTCAAAAACTGCCGATTCTTGAGTTTTTGGCCCGTTCCCTCGTTTGCCAGGCATTCTATTTTATGCATTCCAATTTCCGGTCCCGACAACGCGTGGCGAACCGACTTTAGCCCGCCGCCGTTTAAACGATCCGAGCGGAAACCGATCCTAAAGCCTTTATCTTAACAGCTTCTCTTCAAGACAAAGGGATCCCCGGGAAAGTGGAAGCCGGTCATTTTCAACAGTTACTCTGTTAGCTTCCAGCTTTTGCTATCCCTTATCCTGCCGCTGCGTTGTTCCAGTCACAGTGTTGGGCATAACTGATGCAATGTACGCGCGAATCCCCGGAGAGATGGTCCTGTTTTGATATGCGGAACATTATCCGTTTATGTTGCGCTTTTGGGAATACGACGACGTCGACGTCGACGAGCTGCAGCACCGGAAGGACACGTTGAAAGAAAAGGATTATGGTATTAGGAGATGGATTTACACGCTCGCTTTTCGATGCTGCGCCACGTAAGTGTGTGAATGAGGGTTATGCGGGAATCGAAACAAAAAATTCCGGAAAGTGGGTGTACTTGCGGTGATGCTCTACTTGGCGAAACCAACCGCTATAGTTTATCTGTGATGAGGGGAACTTACGCTACCTCTGTGACTTGCACTGAACAAATATAAGAATTTTGTTAAATATTGCCATCAAAAATTACCATTCTAAATCATCAATCAATCAAAATATAACATTAAAAACAATATGCATAAAATGCTTATTTATGTTAAAAACTTATGCCATAAAAGCCACAAATTAAAGTAAACTATTCTCCAGTACACACCCTCAGTGCAGTGCGCTGTAATGGCAATCGTTTACAGTAAAGCTCGCTTAAGGTGACTGTCACTGTCCTGCGCTATGCTCGGTAACGTGTCGCGTAATGATATTCCCCAGCTTTCAACCTGGCTTAGCTTTGTCTTTGGTGATGGCGTTTCTACTTGCAGTGCAGTACAGATCGTGACAAAGCGTCATGAACTGAAGAACGGAGTAGAGATGAATTTTATACGGTCTTAGTTATACGTAATCACGTCTCCACCACTTTGAAAAATTATGAAAACGCACATCGCTTATTTCAGAAATTCATATGTTTAAACCAAGTATAGTAAGACAAACAGTTTTTATAAAAATATTTTCAGCAATCTATAAAAAAATTTATTTGGTAAAATCGCCCAAAGTTATATCTTAATCGAGTATCTTAATAAAAATATGCAAGCTTAGTTTATGTTAGCTTCCATTCCATAAGCGTATGGATAACAAATATTAAGGTGAAATTAGTCGTCATCGATTCTGCCAATTTCAAAAGCAGTTTTCTTGTTTGAAACAAAAATTCTGTTCATGAAAATATATTCGCTGTGTTCAGATTGATAAGAAGAATGCAGTATTTACATTCTTATAAACAGAACCCAGCTTTTGGGCCCAAAAACTGCTTTCGAAATTGGGCTCTTCGACGAAAAGTTAATGACTGCTAGTTTCCCGTTAAGTGTACCACAATCTGACAACGATGTAGCTAAACGATAAAGTTGGAGCTTTTCACTGTATTCATAGCAAAATCGGAAACTTTACTTACGCACATACATCACTGATGCAGAAAACCGACAGCAAAAGCCGTAGGATACTGTCTAGAGGTACATCGGATTGAATCTGGAATGAAGCAGAGTCTTGACCATTTTCACTGAAGTGCGTGAACCAGTTAGATAAGCCAGTATCCACTATGTCAGCCAACCCTATCCCTATCTTCTCAAACTTCTGTATCGGTAGAATGTGTTGTCGCATTTTTCTTCCCCAAGCGAGCGTTTCGAGACTAAGCAGTTGATATCTACCTGGATACACTGGAAGATTCCAAGGATAACGTCACGGAAGATTTCTGAGAGCGAGCCGTATGATTCTTTTGAACTCGCTCGATCCTTAAGTTCCATGTTACGTCGTTCGGTGACCATGGAAGGCTATGGAAGCATTTTCAACGAGAGCACAGTACAAACAACTCGCTCGATTGAAAATGGGCAAATTTAGTTAGTATCACCAACATAAATAAAAGCAGCCGGAAATTATTTGTCGACAAGCCGGAGGCCTGTAACTAGCAGCAAATCGAAAGCTAGACGCCGCAGCGACGACAAAACGAGTTGGCAACGCTTTCCAGCGGAACCTTCGTCTATTCGGGATACCGCCAACAAGCTGAGAATGTCGTCTACACGAACCAGACTGTAGACTTATAAGAAGGTAGTGGCTTCAAATCGCGGCAAACAAAGCAAGATGATCTAAACGCGATCCCGGAATGTAAGAAAGACTTCGTATCGCTTTATAGGGATTGCCAAAAAGAAGACAGGCTGAAGTACAACAGAAGAAGAGAGCAAATCTTATATATAAAAATGGATTTCTGTCGGGATGTTCCTTATAGAATTAAAAACTACTGAACCAATCGGCGTAAAAATTTGTATGTAGAGGTTTTTGGGGCCAGGAAAGGTTTCAGTGATGGTTAGAAACCCCTCCCCCCATTAAGAGGGGGGGTTCCCATACAAATGAAACACAAATTTCTGCATAACTCAAGAACTAATCAAGCAAATAGAACAAAATTTGGCATGTGGGTGTTTTTGGTGACAAGAACTTATTCTATGGTAAATTGAGACCCCTCCCCTCTTTAGAAGGGGAATTATGACTCCTCTCCCCTTTAAGAGGGGAGGCTGCCATACAAATGAAATACAAATTTCCTCATAACTCGAGAACTAATCAAGCAAATGGAACCAAATTTGGCATGTGAAGGTTTTCGAGGACAAGACTATTTTTTTATGGTGAATTAGGACCCCTCCCTACTTTAAGAGGAGGGGCTCCTGTACAAATGAAAAATAAATTTCCTCATAACTCGAGAACTAATCAAGCAAATGGAACCAAATTTGGCATGTGGGTGTTTCTGGAGACAAAAATTTTGTTTTATACTGCAGGTTGCTGTTTATCAGCCTTTTGACTGCATAACTGTTGTAAATTGGCATCCAAAATTGTATTCAAATTCTTCGTGTCGGTAATTAGCTGTAAATTAGCATTGTCAGCACTATAAGAAGGTTATCAGTAAAGTAGCTGTATATTTTGCCAAAATAGCATTTAAGTCGACTTAAATGCTTATTGGCCTACATTTGAATAGCATTGGTGATGCTTATTGGTTACTGGGATGCTCTCATAGTTACGTAACTGCCAAAATGAATCATCTAAGGTTGAACTCCTCAGAAACTTACAAAACTCGAGATTCATGATTTATGTACAACACAGTTTAATTTGTGGCAATACGAAGTTTGTCGGGTCAGCTAGTACATTTATATAAAGAAAAAGGGTTTTGTTTTTTGCATTATGCTTTTTTTTACAATTTTTTTACAATAACAGATGTAAAAGTAGCTAGTAGAGAGACAGTTAGATCGGGCAATCAGCTAATAAATAGAGTATGAAACTTGAATCATTTAATATCTGGACGCAAAAAAACGGACCTATCTTTAAAAAGCCTTTCATCAAAACTAAATCGAAATAAAAAATTATTTCGATTTAGTTTTGATGAAATCTTGAACTTTTCTTCGAGTGTCACTCATCATATTTTGGATACTGTTTTGGCTAACCTGACTGACCATTTTATTCCACCATCTCTTCATCTCTGTCGCATATCGAGTCACCATTCCAGTCTTCTTCAACTTCTGTTTGACAATTGCTTTTTTGAAGAAATCCACCTCTCCCAAGGTGCAATTTAAGTTTCATTGCTCACTTATAATGGTATTTATATTAGAGTATAATGAAACCCTCAAGGTTACTTGGGCGTTATCTTGATATTATTATAGTATTTCTCCACAGTAGTTGCCGCTTGCCAAATCATACTTAAACTTTACAAGTACATTGTGAGCAGGCTTGGCATACACTTTTCGCTTTGATTTTGCTCTTTTGGATACTGCTCCTCAGCCAAGCAGAATTTGAAAATGTAGTGTATGGGGCATTTGTAGAGCTAGTAAGTATCTATAATATTGCTGAAGAAAGTGAAGTTTTATCTTTAGTATTTACGGCGCTGTAGAGCAGCAATGCCGTTGGTAACTGCATTGGTAAAAGTTGGTAAAAGAGCACTCTTTTTGCTACCAAGAGGGTAGCAGCCTTATAGCGCCATAAATACAAAATGCACAGTAATGCTTACTTCAGCAATATTGTAGATAACAACAAATTCTACAAACGCCAAACTTTTTCAAATTTTGCTTGGCTGAGATGCAGTAATCAAAAGAGCAAAATCTAAGCGAAAAGTGTATACCAAGCTTGATTGTGAGCTTTAAGATATGAAAGAATATATATTTTCAGGTATACTTGCTCGTATATTTTGAAATCCATAGCCTCCGGGGTTTTTGGCCGCATCTGCAAAAATCTTGTTTTATTCGGCAAAAACAATTTTGAACTTGCAAGGATCGGTTCGCGTAATCCATCAAGTATAACTTCTTTGAAACAAAATGTGTTCGTATGGGGGCAATTCGGCTGGAACTGTACAGGGCAGATATGTAGTGATCCTGGAACGTAAGTTCGGTATCCAATAGAACACCAAGATCCTTGATGGCCATTACGCATTCAATATTTTGGCTGTTTGTGGAATAACTGTATTTTAGCCTTCTTTCGGCTGTAGCTGATTACAGAGCAGAGCTAACTTGGTAATGCTGATACTGTGCCGGTTGCATACACACCAAACATAAAACATGTCGATCAGCTTTTGTAATTCAATACAATCAGCAACTAAATGAACTGCAAGGTAGATTTTGAGGTCATCATCGTACACGATTCTGCATCCTGGAGGAAATATCATGCAGACAGCGTTGTAATACAGCGAAAATAGCAAGGGTCCGACGTTACTGCCCTGAGGAACGCCTGAGGTACTCCGGAAGTCGAAAGACTCAGTGCTCCCCAGCTTCACAGAAAGACACCGATTGTCAAGGAAGAATTTCAGCCACTGGACAATAGCAGCAGTAGCACCGAAATGCTTGATTTTGACTAGCAGTATGGTGTGCTCAACACGATCAAACGCAGCTTTGATGTCGGTATACACCGTGTCAACTTGTGCTACACTTTCCATATGTTGTAATCCCGCGATAATTGGCAATATCGTTTTTATTTCCCGTTTTGAACATAGGAAAGATATAGGACCTTTTCCAACATACACGAAAGGTTTCCTAACGAAGCGATAAGTTAATAATAATCCGAAAGGTCCGGTTTCGAAAGAGTAGATGCGCAATTCTTCAGTATAGTCGAAAATATTCCGTCCGGGCCGGAAGATGCCAATGATTTCAACTGCTTCAAGGCAACTTCAAATTCATTTTGCGTAAAACTAGTTATTTTTATATCGCACACGTTTACAGAAACGACTTTAGAGCTACGTGCACGTCAAAATCAGAATAACTACTACTAGCAAACACACTAGAGAACTGCTGAGCAAACATATTACAGATGTCTTCAGTAATGCTGGCAGATTGATCACCAAGTGACATTTGAGCAGGAAGTCCAGTTTCCTTGCGTTTCTCATTAACGAATGATTAAAAACATCTGGGAATTTGTTTAAAATCCTATTGTTTTTGCGAAACATATCTCGAGTAAAGATGGCGTTTATTAGTTCTGTATCGACGACTGGCTCTAACAAACTCTTGTTTGATGATCGTATCCCGTATACGGGAGTACTTCTTCAGTGTCGCAGATCTCTTTAAGCGACGAAGCCATGAATTTGACTGGGATGGTTTCAGTTTTGGTCCGGGTCGAGGGACGAATTCGCGAAAGAATGATAAAAGTAGTTGGTTGAAAAGGGATACAGCCACATTTACACATTTCCAACGCTTGGAGTTGTAGATTGAGAGTTAACGTTTCTGGGCTTGTGCAGCGTTTGAAAGAATTCTTGAAGTGTTGTATTCGTGTTGATGCAATTCTTAATAGGGAAAATATTTCTCTACCTGTTAAAACTAATAAACCCTTTAACCCCTAATGAGTCAGTATTAACAACAGAAACTGAAAAACACGCTGAAGTAGTGCATGGTACTGCTGCTAATTTGACGTTCTCAGTGAAGTACTTCGCGGGAAGTACTTGATGGGATCGTATTCCCGTTGGTTGCAAATAAAGTATCACCTTTCAAGCCACAGTTACAGATAGCGTACCAAAACGGATGTTACTTGGAGAAGTTCAGCAGTATTATATACTTAAAAATGTCTTCCACCTTACCCTTTGCTGGTGCTGTATAAAAACTTCTGTTTAGAAGTTGATTAAAGTATGCCTCATTTCATCATTCATCACCATGCAATCGAACTTTTTCAGCATCGTCGTGTACAGCTTCCGGGATTACGTTTAGCCCATCTTGTTTTGTTTGTCGCGATTTGCAGTCACTACCTTCTTATAAGTCTACAATCTGGTTCGTGTAGACGACATTCTCAGCTTGTTGGCGGTATCCCGGATGAACGAAGGTTCCGCTGGAAAGCGTTGCCAACTCTTTTTGTCGTCGCTGCGGCTTCTAACTTTCGATTTCCTGCTAGTTACAGGCCTCCTGGTTGTCGACAAACAATTTCCGATTGCTTTTATTTATGTTGGTGATACTAAATTTGACCATTTTCAATCGAGCGAATTGTTTGGTACCAACTCACGTCATTTTGATAACCGAAGAGCAGCTGTCAAAATCGAAGTTATTCTCCCACGCACACGTCTTTGAACTGAGAAACGTTCAGATTTTTTCAAATGCACGTTTAAAAGAAATCCGACAAGTTTAAGTCGTAAAAAGGGTGTTACGTAAAAAGTAAGTGCCTTTAAACGGATGCAATTGTAGCTTTCGGCATTCCCCGAAGCGAGAGGCTGAAATGCCAGCTTATGCATTTATTTATGTATTCTAGTGTGGATTTGATAATTGCTACTGCAATTGAGTTAGTGCAGTTCATTGACTGTAGCCGAATCTGCGAAAAGCTGCGCTTTTGTCGTAAAGCATATAAAAAGGTATATGTCCCTACTAGCACGGTTGTTACAAAGTTGTTGTGATAACCGAAATATGACTAATTTTATTCGTAATTCAGTTGCTACAACTAAATCGACTTAAAGTGTGTTACTTGGGGTGCTGCTCGTCCATGTGGCGGCTTTAGTTGGCTCGGTCCTCACTAGTCACTCACTATAACAGTTACGGAGAATAACCGCACCTCTGTAAATCGTTGCGCCTTGCTAAAGTAGCTTGTATTTGTCGCCAAATACTAAATTTACTAATTTGTCGCAAAATTCACTGCAGGCTGATATTTCGCTTCTTTTCGTTCTTCATCTGTTAGACATAGGGCCTTTGCTTCAAGGTGATGTTAATTGACAGTTTCGGATGGAACATCAAGTGTATTGCGAATTATTCAATCACAGTTGGAGTGTGATCGATGAATGATGGTACAGTATTAGCTGCGATGACCGCGGCGGAGGCTTTGCGTTACTCGACGATAACTTCAACTATCCTTGAGAAGCCCTTGCGGTCCGTGTCACCAATCACAATTGGTTCCGTTTTTTCAGCTACATGACGTCCGCCAAAGAAAAGATCATCGACGTGGAAATCCTTACGTAGAATTTTGTTTGCCTCGGAATAGTTTTCGCATTTGTCGTCAGCTATTTTTTGCAGAGCGTGCACTACGAGAGACAGACCAGGTTGCTTTCCAAGCAATAGATACCAGGCCAGTGTCACTGAACTAGATAGAAAACCAACCTTTCGAGAAGTGTACCAGGCGGATGTGGCCCACCGCAGCTAACCTTCGAACCCAATAGCGGAGTTTTCACATGTGTACCTACACCATCTGTACCAGTGCCAGCGGTAAAGACCCCAAACAGTCGCCCGATGGTGGCGGTAACACAGTAATGATAGTAATATTCTACATATGTACAAATAATATGTTGATAGCGCGATATTTGCATTATAAATGCATGGAATATATGTAAATTATTTGCATTTCGTTGCGCTTCTGGTACGGTGGCGGAACCGGCATTGGAATTGTTCCTTTTTTGCTCTGTTTACATTCTCCTTCTCTTTTGCAGTACATTTCCACACACCCAACTAGCATTATTACTACCTAGTAGGTATGGTATGTAGGTACATACATGCAGGCAGGACCAGCGAGCGGACACTGGCGACGCATTGCTCACTTAAATGCAAATTACAAACGGAGGCTCATTTTCTCGCTCGATTTCCATTTCAACTGCTAACAACATCCGCTCAGCAAAACCGGCGCGACCGACGACGGCGTGGGCGGTAGGATGCACCTCCCATCCCATAGTAGGGGACTTGTAGTGCCAGCCAGAATGGTTCACTTTGTCAGGAAACTCACCGCTGCCGCCGCCGCCGTGAAGCCAAAACAACCAGGGACATTAAAAATAGAAAATAAGCCTCTTTTAGCCGCTTCTCTATCCAGCTTAGCTGAAGAGCCTCTACAGGGTGTTTCGTTTCGCGAAAAGTCGCGGAGGATTTCTAGAGTTACTATCGAAATAATTGAAAGATAACTGTGCTCCGTCACCTAGACCAAAAAACTTCTAGTGAATACAAACAGTTTGGTTTTTGACTTTCCAAAAGACCGCATCAGCAAGTCGTCACTCTGTCATTGCCGACGTCCTTTCATCCATTCATATTCAAGACTCCAGAAGAACACACGCCGTTTATCCTCTTTACACAGCACAAGCAGCGTTTCACACATAATGCCCATTGCAACATTCTAAGCGGTAACAACCGAGAAGCGAGAACAGCAACGGCTTAGTCGTAGGACGTAGGAAAGCTGCATCTCGACCTAGGTGTGCACCACCTACCAATGCAAGGTATGGCAGCTAAGCCTAGCGAGCGAACCGAAACGATGATGGAGGCGGAATAAAATGTGACAAAGCGAAGGGCATCCACTTGGAAAAATGGCACATTGGCCAGCAGCGGGGTTTACAGGTGGTGCGGAATGAAGCACTGGGCGAGCCGAGCCGAGCCGACCTGCCTCGACCGAACAGTATGTTCTGAATGCTTCTTGCGCGACTTCCAGAGGTCTTCGGTGGCCGCTTTTGCATATTTAGCTTTGTTGCTTACCGTTCGGTGTGTGCCGAGATGTTTGGAAAAGTTTTGCAATGCGCTTGGCTTTGCGTTTTGATAGAATTAAGATACTAGACGAAGAAATGTGCTATAAAAAGTGTGTTAAGAATTTGTCGAATTAAGTTAATATTTGAAAATACTATTATTTTAGCATATCTATCTATATCTATATACAGATGGTCTAATAGCCTTGTCTGCAACCAAAATAAGACGCCTGATAGGGCGCCATATTTTCGTGGTAAAAATCTCCCACATTAAGCAAAGATTCAAACCCATTTTACCAGACTGGATTCAACACAAGCAAAAGTAACGTAGTTGCGTCTGTTTGAGTTACATACACACTTCGAAAAAATCTTGTAATTTTACATCTTCTGACATGTACGTAAATGAAATCATATAAAATGACGTGTTATTTCACTTAAAGGCTTATTTATTACATATATATATCAATTTTGTTGATTTTTTCGGTGAAAGTAAAAACTATGATGCTTTCAGCGGACGTTTCGACTTACTATCCTTCAGTCATTGACTACGCATTAAACATCTATTCTCACTGCGTCGTCCTCTATAACTTCTTACCTTTTCTTCGTCTCTTTTTTCCTTCTGTTTTTATCTTTTTCTATCTCTTTTTGTAACCTTTTTTCTCGTTTTTCTTCTTCGTTTGTCCCGCACTTCCTCTTTTTGATGCCCCGTTTTTTCGTCTTTTCTGTCACTTTCTGTTTGTGCTTTTCTATCCCGTTTTTCGTTTTCATCTGTTGCGATCTTGCTGTTATAGCCCTTTTCTGTCTTGTTTTGTTTTCCTCATCCGGTTTATATTTTTTATCTTCCGTTTTTACGTTCCATTTTAGTTCTTCTTTTCTGTCCAGCCTTTTCTCATCTTCTCCCAGTTGGCCTCGAGGCACGATGCTGGTCTAACAAGCCTATCGTCATATCAAAAGTTCGAATCTCGGCTGGAAGAGACTGTTAGAATCAATGGAATCATAGCACTAACCCCGCAATTGTCCTGCGTTCTAACAACAGGCTGCGAAGTCCGCCGTATAAAAGAAGTGAAGTTTCGATAACGGAATCTGGCTTTTTTACTTTTTTCATTTTCTCGTTTTCTTCGTTTTATTTATGATTTTTCTTCTTTTCTTGTCCGTTCTTCATTTATCCAGTACCCTAGTTTTCCCTCTTTATCTCTCTCGTTTTCTTTTTTTCGATGTTTTCCACCCGTTTTACAATGTTTTGTTTTGCTATTTTCTTTCGCGTTTTCCGTCTTTTCTCTTCTCTGTTTCTTTTGTTTTTTTTAATTTCCAGTTTTCGTCTTTTTCTAACGTTATTTATCTCCTTTCCTTCTCGTTTTTCGTCTTCGTTTGTTCTGTTCTTGCTCTATTTCATGCCCCGTATTCTTGTCTTTTCTATAGAGTTTATTTTATTTGGGCTCCTTTTTCCCATTTTGCTTCACTCTGGCTTCTTCTTTTTTGACTCCCGCCTTACGTGTTTTTCTCTTTTTTAGCCATTTTTTTGTTTTCGTTTTATCTCATCTTTCCTTTTAATATTCTGTTTCGACGTCTTTTTTCCATTTTCCTCTATCGGTTTTCTTTTTCTCTTTTGGTTTCTTACTTACACGGAGCGAAACAGCTCCAGTTTGTTTCAAACAAAATGATTGTTGTTTTAAGCCTCAATAAAATATTTTTATAACAACCTGAAAATATTGTTGTTTCCAAACGAGATTCTGTTTGAATCAAGTAAATAACAGTTTTGAATTAAAAGTAAAGTATTTTCAATTTTGAAGTTGACATTGAAGTAACAATAAATATTTTCATTTCAATCATACATTTCAGTTTGAAACAAAACGAAATTTTTGTTTGTGCGTAAAACAACCATAAATATGGTTGAAACTACATTTTTATTCTACGTGTACTTAATCAGCTCCAGGCCGTGGTTTCCTCTGCTGTACGAAGAAGTCGTCTAAATTCCACTAGGTCCATGGCCGCAATTCGCCAGCCACGTAATCTACGTAGGGTCCGCAGGTCGCCTTCTTTTGGTTTCTCTTGTTTTCTATTCTGTATTTTCTTCTTTTTCCTTTTTTTTCTACCTCTTTTTAGCTTTTTGCGCACGATGTATATCTTTGCTCCTTTTCTCTTCTCACTTTACTTCAAAGCGGTCTTGAACACGAAATAAGACACAAAGTTTTACTCGAAACTAGAATTGATAATTTTCATCTTCTCTCACACGATTTACGTTCCGTTTTTACTCTTTTCCAGTCTCGTTTTTCGATTTTTTGTTCGGTTGTTTTTGTTTTTCTGTACCATTTTCTTGGTTGAAACTCTCATTCTGCTTTCATTTTCTCTCTTATCTCTCTTTTTCCTTTTGCTGCTCCATGCTTTCATTGTGTCGTTTTGCTTCGTTTTCTGCCCATTTTTGCTAATGTTCCTGGCTTTTCTTGCGTTTTTACTAGTTTTTTGCTATTTTCTTTCTCGTTTTCCAGTTTTTCTCTTCTCTGTTTCCCTTGGTTTTCAGTTTGCAGTTTTCGGCTTATTCTAATTCTTTTTTGCTCCTTTCTTTCTCGTTTTTCGCCTTCGTTGGTTCCGTTCTTTTTGATGCCCCGTTGGTTCGCCCCACCCCGTTATTCTTATCATTTCTGTCATAATTGTTTTACTTTTGGCCCCGGTTTTGGCTCTGGGTTTTCCCTTCGCTCTGGTTTATCCTTTTTTGTTTTGTTTTTCGTCTTTTTTAGTTCGTTTCTTTTCATTTTTCTGTTTCATTTCCCTGTTTTTGCCTCATCTTTCTCTTTTTATAGTCCTTTCTCGACCTCTTTTTCCTCCATCGATTTTCTTTTTCACTCTTTTAATTTTTCTTTTTGGTTTCTTTTGTGCTCTTTTTAGACTCTCTTTTTCCTTACTTTTCCGTTTTATTGCACGGTGTTTCCTTTTCGCTTCTTGTTTGTCGTGTTTTTCCACGTGTTTTTTATTTTCGGCTAGCGTCGTTTTTCGATTTTCTATTTTGATTTTCGCTTTTATCTGTTTCGTTTTTCCTATTATTACGTTATTATCCTTTTCTGTCAAGTTCTGGTTTCCTTTTCTGTTTTCAATTTTTTTTTCTCGATTTCTTTTACTTTCCATGTCCCGTTTTTTCTCTTTTTCTGTTCTCGTTTCTCCATTTTTCTGCCACAATTCTCCTTTTCTGTCTTTATCTTCATTTTCTAGTTTTCTTCATGATTTTCTTCTCCGTAATTTTCCTCGTTTTTCCTCTTTTTCTCGACCATTTGTTTGCTTTTCACTTTTTTTTCTCTTTTTCACGCTAACCCTCCCATTTTATATCATTTTTTCTTGCATTCGCCTCACGTTTTTAGTTTTTTTTCTATCTCGCTCATTCAGTTTTGTCACTACTTTGTCTGAAGAGCAGAAGAGACGGACTACCAACGCTTTCATAAGAAACAATTTGCTCTACGTTGTTTGGTTTATCAGATGTTAATATTTGAATTCGATATTAGGTAAACCGAGTTTTTCAGGAATTACTAATTTTATCAGCAGCATATTAGAAATTGACAAATAAGATTGAAGTATTTCAATAAAATGCCGTGTGACATAACATAAATTTCCGACTCAGACCGTCTCAGTGATATTTAACTTCATTCGTGCTAAAAAAATTAATTTCAACTTTATTTTTCCATACGGGGACTCGTCACTGCGTTGGTGGACTAGTTGGTTCCTCAATTCTTGCTTAATTTTATCTCAAAGTTTTGCAGATTTTTCAAAACATTCTTAATTTCAGTTTACTTTGCGTCTTATTTTTTGGCTCAGAGTTTTTGGTTTCAGAGAACCTGAATGTGGTCTGAAGTTTTGTTTGTCTTAATTTGTCTGTCAATTTTATTTTTAAACCATTTTTCTCATGATCTGTTTCAATATCCCTTCGAAAAGTAAGTAGTAAAAATTAAAGATTTTGGTAAAGTGAAGGAGCGTTTAGTGAGAACAATGATGAACTGGATGAAACTGGATATTTCGATATGAGCTAAAAATATATTGGGTCTTTTAACTCCAACCTCTCTCGATTGGTACCCGAGTGTTTTATGCAATTAAACTACCGGCGCACCCTGCTATTAGATAGTCTCATATCTAATTTTGTCCTTCCAGTCTTAACCATTCCATACCTGTAAGCTAGTTTGTTCGGTTTACTTAAATATATTTTCATCAAACGAATAAGTTCCTTTTTCTTTTTCCATTACTGCACTTCGCCCTGTTAGTGAAGTTATTATTTACAATCCTCTGTGCTACACAGTCATTCCAGAAAAAATGCAGCACTCATTTGCACTTTGAAAGACTTACTAGGATCCTTCTGATTCACCTCCAGCTTCCATGTCCCATCCACATTCATATGCCACTACAAGGACGCTCAAGCTGTGCACTTAGGGATGCCACATTTTACAGTTCCAGTTTGTTTACTCATATGATTACAGTCTATTACTTTTGACACGGAGTGACAAGTTAATGGTTCAAGTGTTTTTGAATTAAAACAAACATTTTTGTGTGTCATACTGCACCTCACTCTGAGTACAGTCCTTTAGCACAAAAAAATAATCAACATACCAAGCGGCGTACATAAACGTTACTTCAGCGGTTCTTGAATCACGGCGATGACGACACCGTGCAGAGTCTCTTAAACCCTTGAAGTGCCCCTCAAAGGCATTCTGTCTTACCACGGGAAAACCAGTCAAACGTTCAGTACTTCATGGTTAGTACTTTTCCTCTCAAAGAATCACGCTAATGATCGCCTGTAGTAATCCCGCATCAGACAGCACGAAAACAGATCGATCAACAATGCCACTGTGCTCAGAAGGACCAGTGCCAGCGACGTGGAGAAGGAGGCCAACCTCGAAAACAAAACTCTTCACTTCAAGCGAAAAATGTTACAAAAGTGAAATCCATCAGCACTGTCGTTGTTGTCGCATCATCGTCGATCATCGCAAAGTTTTTCACCGCACTTGCCGCAGCTCCGCGCGCACCTCCGCCGTGTACCGCTTGCGGATAACTGAGTTCCACCACCGCCGGTGACACGATGTTTGCATTAAATTAAATCCAAACCGAGAAACGGTCGTTCGTCGCTTTGCTGAATCCTATTTGGTTGCAACCACTTTTATTCATACCTGCACAGTGGAATTACATTTTATTCCACTACATTTCGTGCTTTACTATTTAATTTGAGCTAACCATTCAGCCGTGTTCCACTGTGCACACCACTGTATCCCTGCCGTCGGGGTTGGCTGGTGGCTCCAGACAGTTCAGTAATGCAGCCGTACGATGTACCGATACGGTCAGGACACACGGAGAACTCAGCAGAAGCAGTCAGTTTAAAGTCTTCGGATGCAACCGCGACGACCGTGGACGGAAGGTTGTCGCGGCGAAGGCGCGAAGACAACGAGCTGAAAGTGGAAAAAGTAAAAGGATGCCAGTCGAAAACTGCAAGATCACGAAACTTTTACTATTCAGCAGCACCCAGCCAGCCAGCCAGCCAGCCAGCGGCAGATGCCGGATAAAGGTTGCTGCTGCATCTTATGCTTCCAGTCGGTTCCAACGACCAACGACGATGCGCTGAGTGAGGCAAGTGCCCAAGCTTAACGCTGGGGAAGAAATAATGAGTTCAACTTTTTGGAAAGTTTTCGATTTCAGCATTCATTAATTTTCATTGCGCGGAAGCGGATCTGATGGGGTTTTTGTGTTGTTACTGTTGCTGGTGTTGTTGTTATAGTTCGTGATGTTCTTCTGATGCTGGTGGCGAGTAAATTTACTAACGCCAATGAAAATGTGTTTCTACTGAGTACTAGATTTATCTTGATTTGCTTTCGCCTCGCTAGAAGTTTCGGGATGAATTTAATTAACTAGCTGAACAGTTTCAGTGGAGGCGCAAGGTGGATTATGACGGTGAAGCTCCTTCGAAATTAAAACAATTATTTTGCAAAAAAAAATCACAGACCAAAAATAAATAATTTAGTGTATATTCATGGTTTTACCCTGCTGCTTCTTGAAGCAGAGAAAACGCAATCACAGCCACAGGACTTAGTGTAAAGCCAACTCCAATGAAAGGCAATGGCTTCGTTTGCATTTCGAATTGCAAACACAAATTGCAAGCTTTTCGATTTTATTAAAACTGAAACCATAAAAGATATCCAAATAAATATGAAAAGAGAATCCCAGCCCAGCCCAGCCCAGCTCAGCCCACAGAGTCCGGCTAGTCAACCGGCAAGCAACCTACCATGTAGCTAGCCACACAGAAAAAAATCAAATAAGAAGAATCCATAAGAAATCGACAGAATATGCCGCACCGCAGCCGCCGCTGCCGGTACCGATGCCGATGCCGACGACAGGACGACCATCACACCGTAGTCGTCCTCCTCGTCGTCGTCGTCGTCGTCGTTTCGTTGCATCCATCGCCGTACGACGTACAGCAGCAGGTTGGCGAAAGCCAACCATGCCATGCTAGATGAAAGAAAAGCAGGGAAAAAAGTAATCGTTATATTTGCGGATAAAATCGGGATTATGTCAGACCGAGCTTGAAATCGACGCAGACCCGTCAGGCACAAACACTCGAGCTGTCAGCCGCTGCCGTTTTCTCAATAAGAGCCAAGAAATATTACAGGTTTTCATTATGGTAATGATGAAGACAAGTTCCAAATTGGCGACGGTTTCATTTCAGAGTCGAATGGGGGCCAATGATGGGGAGGGCTGCGAGGGCTGCTGCTGTTTGCAACTTTGATGGCACTTTGTGGCCATGAATTTCTAATCTTCCAGTGAAACCGTGTGCGCGCTTCGAGGAAGCGAGCTCTGTGTCGTGAAATGGGCATGAATCAAAACCGACGGTAATCTGTATAATCTTCTACTATTAACGTAGCAACTGACGGGCGGAGCCGGAGTGATTGTCTGTGCGTGAGGTTGAGCGGGTGGGTGGCGAAAAATGAAGCAGAGATTAATAGTCTACGACTATGGCGGGAAGTCTCGTCAATGAGAGAGCAACGAGACGGGATTTAAGCACCGTCCGTACCTCCACCTGGCGGTGTCACTTGGTAGCTCAGAGCTCACACAGTTTGGTTTTATTTTTGCCGGCGAATAACGTATGCCAACGAACATTAAGCTGTGCTAAATTGACTAAGTTGGATTTGGTTACAACGACCTGGATTTGATTAATCTCAAGTGTTTATAACTTTATGTTTTTCGTTTCCTCTGTGGTTGGGTGGACTGGACTACATCTGCGATCAGAGAAATGAAAGTTTGAATTTCAAATTATAATTTGTGGACAAAAACAATTTCAATATCGTCATAAGGTAAACTTTCTGCGCTCAATGTTAAAAGGAATTTTCCGTTTACAATAATTACAGAACAGCAATTTTCCGATAATCAAAACTTTAAAATTATTGAATCAAGAATTAGTTTTGTTTTATAACTTTTTTGTACTATATCGCAAATGAAAAGGAAATCCTTTTAGCAATAGAGAAAAATATAACCGAGAAAAAGCATTTCACAAAATGTGAAACGATGCAACGATGATGGAAAACTCAGAAGAAAATAATTGAACTTTGAAAGTAGTTAAATATTCAGGAAAGTCGATTCTTTAAAATTACATCTAAACCGTTGTAACAACAGTAACAACAGAAACCATTATTGAAAAAGTTTCATCTCCAAAAAAACTATAACTATTTGGTGCCATTTGCTTGATTAGTTCTCGAGTTATGAAGAAATTTGTATTTGATTTGTATAGGATCTCCCCTTCTTAAAGAAAGCAAAGGTTCTAATCCACCATAGAAACATACCTGCCCCCCCCCCCCCTGTTAAAAGACGCATGGGTCTCATTATACCATAGAAAAAATTCCTGCCTTCTTAAACTCCCACATGCCAAATATGGTATCATTTGCTTGATTAGTTCTAGAGTTATGAAGAAATTTGTATTTCATTTGTATGGGAGCCCCCTTCTTAGAAGCAGAAGGGGTCTCAGTACACCATAGAAAAACATCTTACCTCCAAAAACCACCACAAGCCAATTTTGGTTCCTTTTGCTCGAATAGTTTTCCAGTTATGAGGAAATTTGAATATTAATTGTATGGGGGCTCCCCCTCCTAAAGAAGAGAGGGGTCTCAATTTACCATAGAAAAAACTCTTGCCTTCTGAAACCCCTACATTCCAAATTTGGTTCCATTTGCTTGATTAGTTCTAGAGTTTTGAGGAAATTTGTGTTTCATTTGTATAGGAGCCCCCCCTCTTACGCCTCCCTTAGAATTGCTCTCTTATCCCCCTAAAAAAAAGCTGGTTATTTTATCTATCCAACGACATATAAATTGTTCAGTTGTTACCGTTTCACAATCTTTACCCTATAACACCCATTTAGAGGAGATTACGTTGAATGCACTGAGAAGCAGCAGACTAGAGTTCGTGATGAATTTTGTATATTAATATGTAGTTTTAGGTTGGGTGAGCGTTTAAACAAATTATAAATAGTATATATTGTTATTAATATAAAAACTAAATTAAAATCGAAATTAAAATCAATAAATATTTAGGGACAAATAAAACATACAATAAAAGTAATTCCGAGTAACTAAAAATTAGGGACAAACTAAAAAGGCTCACAATGCAACGATGCAACACGTAATCCACAACTTTACAATTACCAATGTCAGTTATAAGTCAATCGATAAAATGTCAGTTCAGTAGCTCAAGTAAACGGCAGGAAATAGAGTGAGGAATTTCTCCCTCCAGCAGTATTGGAGCTACCGACACTTTCTGTTAGGTAGTTGACCAAGTAAGACGAAAATTATTTAGCTCCGGCTATTTGATTACAATAGTTAACGTGTGAAGTCAAGTGACACCTGTTACTATTAATTGTACAAGATCCGTGGCACGCATAGCGGATTAACCTAGTCAGGTATGAAGAGGTTTATAGGTTACGGGGAAAGCATCAGCCCTAACCTCAGTGGATTTATACTGATGAATTTATTCTGTCCACGTGCTAGGACCCATTAATCTTTGGCATCAAGACGCCGTCAGCGCAGAATTAACCCATTGTTCTTTTGGAATACCGTATCCGCGGTCGAACCCGTGCTTCCGAGGTCAGACGCGCTCGAAGAGAGGATGTGACGAGCCGGGGTGAATCAAATAGATCGAGCAGACTAACCCTGATAGTAGAGATACCGTCCCCGCGGTAGAATCCCCCGCCTTTGAGGTCACTCGCGCTCATAGGGAGGCAGTGACGGGCCAGGGGTGAAGCAGAACGATCGAGCTGTGAACCATTGAACCTGTAGTCGAGAAACTATTCCCATTTTCTACGCATACGAGCTCGGAATCTCGGCACTCTAGTAGCCGGATTGAACTGACCACGTGAGATCAGCAGCAATGAAATCGATGTACCTAATAAGCACCAACGGTCGGCCGACCACCACAATAAGCAGCATCGTGAGTAGAGTGTGACAGCCAAAAGAGTTAGATTAGAATAAATAGATATAAAAGTGTAATTTAGGGCTTTTGATTTCTTGATTCAGAAAAGTAGACCCGGAGCCGACTCTGAGAGCCTTCGCGTTCTCAAGGTTGAGCTAGCCAGTGAGAAAAGAGGTCTTGAGAGCCCAGCCCCTACACGGTTCCCAGTGGTTCGACCAGGAACCTGGGGTGAACTTAGCCGAGGCCCCTCCGGCCTCGGCAGTAACACAGTTTCGTTCAGTAGTTTAGTAGTTATTAGCATTTAAAATCTTTCATTCAAACGTTACACTTCTTTTTTCGTTTTCACAAAGTGCTACCCAGTCCCAGTATAGTAAACAAAAACGTAGTCCTTCGTCAAAACTATGAGCTCCACCAGAACATTCTGATGACCGCTTTAAAACTGACTTCTGACCAAGTGGCCTACTCCTCAGAATGTTTTCAATATTTCTATAAGAATTGAGTCGTATAAGTTGTCGAATTACGCTCTGCTGAAAGCAGCAGTAAGCCGATTAAGCTTTTCGCTTTGATAAAAGCTAAATTAGTTCGTCAACTTTGCCAACTTGAATATACAACCGTGAGAAAAGTTAAAGTTTTACTATCAGATCATTCTGAAATTTTGCAATTTTCGAAAACTAGTTGTTTAAACAAAATAAATATATTCAGTTAGACATTCCTTTTAGTTAATAGGAAAACCGATTGATAATAATGCTTTGATGATGGTCAGGGTGTTATCGTTTCAAAAGCTATACAAAACTAATATATTTCTTGCGGCTTGATTAATTCCGCAATGAAACCTTTATAAAATTGGTTATGGCATCATAGCAAAGTAGTAGCAAAGTAGTCACCCGCACCCGTAAATACACCCCGCACAGTCCGGCAGTACACAGTAGAAAGGTTTCTGATATTTTTGTCTTCCCTAACTGATGGTGGAAGAACTTCGCTTCTACCACGTCTTTAAGACCAGAACGACTTTAATGCCTGGAATACACGGGCTGGTACCGAATGGCCGAATCACGAATATTCGAAATCCATATAGCCGAATTCCAACAACAGTCA
Organism: Sabethes cyaneus; assembly: GCF_943734655.1. Classification (NCBI taxonomy): domain Eukaryota; kingdom Metazoa; phylum Arthropoda; class Insecta; order Diptera; family Culicidae; genus Sabethes; species Sabethes cyaneus. The sequence continues at coordinate 247,541,318 of NC_071355.1, read as the reverse complement.
CAGAAGGTCGAATCGCCAAAGGCCGAATCACGAAAGACCGAATCACGAATGGCCGAATCACGAAAGCCAAATTTTCCCGGAATGCATAAATCAACAAAATTTTTCTTGCTCATTTTGTGAGACCTTACACATTTTGAATAAATTTTTTCATCTATTACTCTCCGCGAATTTAAAACATCCCCCTGATAAACCTTTAAAATTATCCCCTCTATTGCCTACTGTACCGCTCACAGCTCTGTGATGAGGTGAAGTAAAAAAGCTTTTCGTAAAATTCTGTACCATAGTTTCCGAAAACAGGACATACTCTGCGTCTAATTTTTTATTTTGGTAGATAGAGTATAGATGATTGATAGTTGTTTCTTCCCCTAAGCGAGAATGATTTACGTTTATTGTAGCGTGCGAGGCCTATTGATCGTGTCAGTAGCAAATGTTTCCTCGATGATTCAGGGCTAGACGGCCCCAGGCCGCGAGTGTGCGCTGGTGACGCGTCGTCGGAAGCGCCGGCCACTGCGGGGGGTCAGTACCTCCCCCCCCACCCCGTAGAAACCACTACTATTTAGGTGCATGCATTTTCTTAGGTTTACTGACTAGTAGGGATTATCCCTTAGTTAAGTCCGAACGAGCGGCAGCGAGTTAGGACAGCGTATACCCAACATTTGTGCAGGCTGAAGGCCGTGATTATTTTCGGCCGAATATGACGCGCGGCCATACGTATTTCAGCCTTTCGTGATTCGGCCATTTGTGATTCGGCCGTTCGTGATTCGGCCATTAGATATATTATACCATTTGTTATTTCGGCCATTTGTGTTCCGGTCATTCGTGATTCGACCATTTGAGTTTCAGCCATTCGTAGGTAATCCGAATACGCAATAAATAAAGACACCGGGATATTGATAAAACTGTCGGGAGGGTTGGAAACTTCCAGCATGCTCTCTAACGTGTGTCTTGGTAAAGCTTCTGTGTGTCATGTCTTTATTTTTGCCATGGAAATGTTATAATGATTGCTATTGGAGACGTGAGGGCCGTACTCATTGGTGCTGAAAGCAGAAATAGTATTCAGATTGGGAGATTATCTCCGACGGCATTTAAATTTTATTCCTTATCCTTAACTTCACGAGCCAAAAGCGATAACTTTGTAAGGAAAGGTCCTAGAGATTTTCAGTCTTCTGCAAAAACGTGTATTTTGAGCCCTTCAATAATCTCCTAGAACCATATATTCCTGTAAAATGCAACCAACATAAGCTAAGTATGAAAAACTAATTTTTAAAGAATTTCCAAGAAAAATGCAGTGTAGCTCTGCACTCGATAGGAAGAAAAATGTCATTTCTTTAGCAAAGTTGTTTACCTTTATATTTTCCTTAACTTTGCCGAAGAAACCATGTGTCTATCTACTAACACAAAAAATGGACGTGTATCGAGCCTTTAGCGAACGCGAAACACATAAAACATATGCTTGCCGTACTCTCATTTGGGTGGTTGGGGACAAACGGAACCCATACAATTTTATAGTACTCGACTTAAGCTTTAAGATGAAGTGCTGATTTCATAAATCCGCTTACCCCCATTGGTTCGTGAAGCTGAATTTATAACTTGAATATGCGATAACTCAGCAAGTAAAGGTCCAAGAGATTTGTAGCCTTCTGCAAAAACGTGTATTTTGAGAGCTTCGATAATTGTCCAGAACATTGTATTGTTGTAAAATGCAACTAACAAAAGCTAAGTATGAAATATCAATTTTTAAAGAAGTTTTAAAGAATATGCCCTATAATTCAGCACTCGATTAAGATAGAAATTTTATTTCTTTTGCAAAATTGCTTGTTTTTACAATATTTACAACTTTGCCGAAGAAGCTATGTCTATATTTCCTAACACAAAAAAGTTATTGTTTTATTTTCCTTATAGTAAGCAATGACGAACTTTTGACAGTTTTAGATTACGGGCGATATTCATTCGAACAAAAGTGCTGAAGACCATAAATGATAAAATGAAAGCAAAAGACACTAGGAAAAAAGTTCCGCTTTTCGCCCTTTTGGACCACTCACTGTGCATCGTGCTTGTGCGAAAAATGATGACTGATGAAATGATGACGTTTCTTCAATGACCCTGCCTTACCAAATTTTTCGATTTCTCCCTTGCACGTGTTGTCTCTCTCTGAAGAAACAATCCATACCTTGGTTTCGTTACCTTCTTCTACCGTTCGCGTGGTCTATTGGAAAAACTTCCCTACCATCATAAAAATTAATTATTGCCTGACCACATTATAAAGGTGAAGACAAAAAAATATGGTCTACTGTAAAAATAACACCAAAATATCACATCCAAGATATCCAAAAATCAATAAAAAAAAATTAAAATAGCACGAAAGTAAGAAAAACATGGTGCAAAAATTGATATAAATAGCACAAAGATTACAACATAGAAAAAATGACAAAATGATTAAAAAAATAGTTTCATTTCATTTATTTATTCAGCTTCAACAAACGGGTTTTTCTTTCTAAGAAGTTCTATAGGAAAAGCCGACCAGATCCATAGCATAATTCTAAACAGGACGTGAATATGCATTTGATGTAATTCTTCAATTTTTTTAGCCATAAGTTGGTTTGGGCTTTGTATTACTTTTTACTGCTATTATTGAGTCCATCTGTTGAAGTTGATCGTTTCATTTTTTGTCAACTTTAAATTTACCTTGATTTAATATCGTTTTCTTAGCGGCAGTATAATTGTTTCAATCGCACTCGGAAAGAAATTTGATTCCGATGCCATGATGAAATCATAAAATCATGAAATGTGAGTTCATGTCAAATCATGACTGAACTGCCATATCAGACAGCACAAAATCATGAATAATAGTTCATGATTTTGCGTTGTGTTGTACTGTAAGAAGCTCATGATATCATGATTTTTATTCATGGTGTATTTTCATAAATCATGAGCTAGAAATCGGGAATCATGAGTCATTTTACTCGTTTTGGAGATCAAGTTTCTACCCGTGCACTCAACCTCCGGTTTTTCTAAAATTTGATTTTGTTTTGGTCCATATACTTTTTATTTGGTGTTTCGTGGTGCCTCTTCCTAAGTAAAGGTGGTCATTTTTACCTTTAAACATTTTCTTTACGATTTCTCATTTTCCCAAACACAGACGACACATGCACATACGAACTACGAAGGTTCGACATGGCTCTGGCTCTGATACCGGTTTTTGTCGTTAAAAAAGTTCTCTTTAAATTTATATTTTCTTCTAAAACTCATGACAGAACGAGTTTTTTTTTTTTTTGGCAAGCACCAATTTTGGTAAATGCTATTGAAAAATATTTTCACCAAATTCAAATGTGATTGATACCTAAACACGAAATCAGGCTGAACTTTCCTGCTTGCTGGTAAAACATTCCAGCAAATATAGGAAAATTATAGCTTTTTGTTCTGTCCGTTGGCATTTAAAACTGCTTCGTGCGTACCGAAGCCTTTCATTTTGCACTAGTTGGAAGCAAATATTCATTGAATGGCATGATTTTCATTGATGTTGTTTCGTTCGTCTCTTGACGCTACGCCCGTCGCTATGAAGCCTGGCATAGTCTAAAGATGCCATTGTAGCTGGTGCCTGATACTATAAAAGCCTGTGGCTTTTCATGGGCCACATCGAAAGCATGCAGTTTGTGGTTTTTTGCTGCAGTGGGTAGTCTTCCGATCGAAGAAATAATCCACCTATGAGTTACGACTTCGAACGGATAATCGTGTTTAAAGTCAGTTTGAATAAATTAGTGCACCCTACAAGCAGAATTTTCCCCTAATCCTAAGCAACCAACTTCTATCGAATAGCTTAATTGCAATCGAGCCGTCCGATTTTGTTATTTGCAACAAAATGGGTAGTCGTCTTCCGGAATTACGAACTTGTGAGGTTCACAACTTTGTTCTCGAACATACGCCACATCGTACATCCAGGCCGGCAGCTTCGGCAATTGACAAATAATATCTTTACTGCCAGTCGGGCCCCAACTACTCTCACCATTTGGCAACCATTTGGAAAGAAAATGGAAAGTTTTGCAGCCTGTTAAGGATTGTGGGAAGAACGAGGAAGACGACAACAAACAACAAGGCATCAGCACTCGACCGCACAAATGGTGACTGTTGGCCACGTATGAACTACCCACGCCCGCCCGGTGCCCTTCCGAACCCCCACAATTTGGGAAGGGCGGCTACCACTAGCTAGCTATGGCAGTGCATACAGTCAATGGTCTATGTTGAGTTACTTTTTCTCAAATGAGCTTCGTTCATGAGCTAAACTTGCCTCCTCTGTCGACGTTCTGTCAGACAGGGCAGCTGGCCCTGGGCAGACGGCGTTCCAGGACGCAAACGGATGGCATCCTTGTGCTTTGTGATTTGCTGCAGCCGGAACACACATTTGTTGGACCGGCGGACAAAGCGCCGGCGAAGGGGCAGAACAGACGAATGCGGCAGTTGGAAAAGTTTTATGAAGTGTATTTTCAGAAAACATGCACTTTGTCAATGTGGCAAACGATGATAATGGTAATAAGTTGTATTTTCTAGCAAGTCATTTCTCTTCATGGTGTTGTTCTGTTTTCAGTACGTTGTTTGCGAGGAAGTTGGAAAAGGGGTTGGCCGGTTTTAATGGGGATTTTCTGCAATCTTGGTTGAAACATTTAAAGTGAAATTTTAGACCTGAACTATCAATTAGGTAGATTTTTCCTCATCATTGAGCATTATTCCATTAGGGGTTTGGATAGTTTCGAGGGCGGAATCAATCGATTGCCTCGCATTTCCTGCCAAAACGCAAAGGTCACGTATGAGTCGTAAAACATACAAAATAACAGCATGACAACGAACAGTAAATGGTTCGATTATATTCCATACGAGCTGTTCAAGCACCGACCGTCAGCTGTACAGACATGAAGCACCATCGCACGGAATATTCTTTGTTCGTTTAAATTCATTCAAATCCATATTTTCGCTATGTGGGATTTTCCCGCATCAAACCATCTGGTAATGTCATTTTCCGATACAAAAAGCAGAGCAAATTTTACATTTCGCTAGCGTCAGCAAACGTCGATTGGTTGATGGAAATACGTCAGTCTGCACAATTCGACGGCCAGGTAAAAACCCGAGTCGAGTCGAGCGTTGACATCCATAATAAGGGTTGCGTAAGAAATATTCATCATCTCGAAAAAAGACATATACTCCTGACATATATTGCAGTTTATCGAACAGCGAGCTTTTTTTGCCGCCCGAAATGACATACTTGTATGTCGCAGGTTCCCGTCATGCCCTGCTACTGGCAAACGAAGATGATCTTTTGACCCTGGGTGTACGGAAGGAACCGTACCTGTATAAATAAACAAATAAATATACCGTGAATGCAAACACAGCGAAATTGAAGATATGGATTATTGATTTATGCAGATTAGATAGGTACCAATACGGGTAGTAGCACACACGGTTGCTTGCTGGCAAGGCATGCCGGAGCGGTTCCGAATGATGATACATTACTTTGGCTCGTCCGTCCTCCCAACCACCCACCGGGGTGGGAGCGACGACATCCAGCCATCAAAACTGGAAAAAATACGGCAAAGGAAACATCAGCGCGCAAATAGTGATGCTCTTTTCCAAGGCCCTTCACAGTCGTGTGAGCGCAGTTATGAATTTTTCAAGGATCATTTTCATCTGCTTCTTCCGAAAACATATTCCGGGGAGCGAACAGGAAAAAAAAATATATTTCTGTTTACTGATAAACACTCGGCTGGTTATGCGAAGTTCCATTTTTGTTTGACATTTCGGCGGGTGGTAAATACTTCTGCGAGCGCACATTTTATGTGTTGTTTATCTCGAGATTTTTTTTTCATTCCGAAAAAATAGGCCCAAAATTGTAATTAAGTGATTTTTTCAAACTACATACCGCAATGATTAAGGTGATGTTGGACTACCTGTAAAGAAGAGGGAATTTAGACACATGAAGGACAATTTATGACTTGGATGAGTGTTTGGTTTTGCAGAGCTGTCGGTTTGCGCATCAGATCCACTTTACAACAACCATTACATGAAGTAAAGCGAGAGAAAGGAGATTCTTTTTTGAGAAATTGCATTGATAAGATGGGATTAGCAATAGTTTTAGATACATTTCGGTCGTTATAAAATTGGTTGCCTGGAATATGTAATTAGAAAATTGAAATTTTTTGATGGACAAAATAGAGTGGTGCAACTCAAATGTTGATTTCAAATTCCTGGTTTTTTCCCGGTTTTCCTGGGCGATGTTGGAAAAATTCATGGTTGGTGAATATAGTTTAAAATTAGCTACAAGAATAAGTAAAATCCAAGTTTTTTTGTGTGGAATATTATGCTGGAAAGTTTGTCGATTTATCTGTTCCCTTTTTACTAAATACGAAAGAGTTAAAATAGAAATGTATATTTGCTGCACTAAAAAGGCTTCGAATCACTCGTTTCATTTATAAGTTACCAGCTCAAGAAGCTCAGACTGTCACCAATCAGTATAGGGGAAGAAATATCATGTGAACAGTGAATGATATAGCGACTGTTTTTGTGGGGTTTATATTAGGCCCGTCTTGTAAGCATTATAACATGATGTCTTTAGACCTCCTAATAAACAACTTGACAGTACTGCGTTAAACTTTTCTCTGATGACAAGTTCTACGTTGATGGCTTAAGCACTACTTTCATAACAGCTTGATTATCAGGGAGAGAACTCCTTATGGATATCCTTTAATCACCGAAATCGTGACCGACGTATCTTCAAATGATGTTGTGATTTCTCTGTTCGAAAGTATTGCTTGAATCTAGCACATTGAGTGTGGTGAATTGCGTTTTGAAAAAGAGCCGTAATAATTGAAATAAACGACGTGTAATCGAAAGCTCCTTCAATATCAAGCAAAGCACAAAGTACCGTCTCCTGATATTTTAGTGATTTTCAATCAAAAAAAATGGATAGAATGCCACCCGGACCTGGAGATTTCATTGATTCAAAAGATCTAAGTGCCCTTTTGATCGAAACCTCCGTAAACAATCGGCGTACAAGCTGAACCGAGTCGTTTGGCACTTTCATGGATTTTTTCTTGGCACTACACTCTGCAGTTAAATAAAAGAGAAAAGGAAACAATGGAAATCATGCAAATATATTCTGAATAGCCAATTGTATTGTATACAGCCAGGGATTGAGATTTTTTTAACATCTTTCTCAATTCATCACCAAGCGCGAGGCCCCTCCGAAGCGCGAGGTTCTGTGCGACCGCACGGCTTTGCCGGTCTAAACGCTCTGTCGAAACTAGGGCGGTATCATGGTGCTCTGTATCACTCATAAAGTACTCTGAAAGGTGATCCTCAATCGAATAGTGCAGTGCACTCTTAAATGATTCTACCTGTAAATAGGTCGAATTTAACTATAACTTAGTAGAAACTACTCAAAATGCCCTTAAAGTGTAGAAACTCAAATTTTGGGAAAAAATTTAACCAATTTTGACTACTTGCTACCGATAGTTGAATTATTATCTGTGATAAATAACGCACTTTTAAGTTCCTACTACCAATTTTGTGGTTGAAGAACTACTCAAAATCTGAGTATGTACACTTTAAGGGTATTTTGAGTAGTTTTAACCCAGTTTTAGCTACCAACCAATTTACGGGTAAACTCATCTAGGCACTCTGGATTCTGTGCCGGCCGATCATGTGTGGATCGGATCACGACGCTAAAAATAATATTTGAGTAAATCATCGAAATCCAATCTGTCTTCTTCTAGTGCGCGTTGATTTCAAAAATGCAATCGACCGACCGGTTGCTGCAGGGGTGAGACAAGGTTACATACTTTCACCGCAAATGATCCTCGTCGTTATTGACGAAATTTTAATTGGAGCCATTGATAGTAAACTTAACAGAAGATTACCCTGGAACCCTTTGACAAATGAGCAATTAATAACCCTCGACCTGGCCGACGACATTATCTTGCTCTCCAAAATGCAATATGATGTGCAGGGAAAGCTTGATGGTCTCTGCGATAACTCTAAGGCAACAGGTCTCATAGTCAATGTCGCAAACATCAACAACCCCTCCAATTTCACAGTAGAGGGTTAGGAGGTAGCAGATTTTTTTATATCCTGGTAGCAGATAAGCCTAGGCGGTGGTACCAAGACTGATATAGAAACATGAATCAGGATGGCCAGCGATAATTTTTGGATCTTGGGAATGTTTGGCGCTCAAATCAGATCATTTTACCGACCCTAACACGAATTTTCAATTTGAACGTGAAATCCGTTCTATTGCCTGCGAGATGTGTTGTATTTCAGAGAACACAACCGCAGGTCTTCGTCTATCGTTGCCTGGATCTGAAATCGACTGTATTCAGACTAATGATTCGAAGCGCTCCTGGCGATAGATCAAGGCCATGGCGGATTACTGTCATTATTTGGGAAATGAAACATTTTGTTCTGCCGAACTAGCGAACATGGACGCATAAGTAATTAAGTCGTCAGTAAGCATCAGAATATTTTCCTGGTTTTGGATAAAAATTCCTGGTTTTTCCCTGTTTTTCCAATGGAGTCCAGAGAAATTTACATTTATGTCCAAAAAACTAAGGTAAAATGCCATTCATTTGGCCAAAAATCTAGCCCTGCCGCAAATAAACTCCTGAAATTCTTGTAGAAATATCTTTCTTGAACCTAGCTGAGCGATGTCTTCACCTGGTAATCGGCAATTTCGTTTACCACTTCCACTTCGGTTCGTTTACCACTTCCAAAACGTTTTCACGGTGTTTAAAATACTGTTATTAAAAAATAAAATAGGCAATTTAAACGGCAAATGTCAGTTTCAACGAAGTTGCTGCGCTGTTCTTGTTCAACATTGTAAAATGCAGAACAAACAGCTCATCATATGACGTGACACAAATCGCAACCACATGGTTTGGGGCCGCAGTACCATCAGCTTCAGAGGGGAATATTAATATGAATATTCAATTTCGCATAATATCAACATACACAGATGACGCACAGGACTTCAATGCAACTCAATCATGTTCAATTCGGAAAAAAAGATAAAGTACAGCGCCATTTTCACGGAGTCAACTGAGGATTCTTAAATCATCGATCTTCATATCAAACTATCGAAACACGCACGTAGCACATCACTCACTGCAGGGTAGCTTTGATCAGCCGCACGAGTTTGTCCGGGAAACCGCACTCGGGCATTATCGTCAATACTTTTTCACGCTCGACTGTATCGAATGCTGCCCTAAAATCCACAAATGATATGATGCGTGGGCATCTTATATTCCTGAAATTTTTGAAGGATTTGTCGGAGAGTGGAAATTTGTTCCGTATTAGTGTACCTCATATCACCCTGCGAAATCCCTTGCTATTGGGGTTAGATGACGTAACAACATTGTTGGATTCTGTGGTTCTTAAATTCCTAAATTCTTCATAACAGTTCGAACATTAATATCCTCGTTATGATGGATTTTCAGATTTTTAACCCATAAGACCCTCGTCTTTTCTAGCAGAGATAAAAATATGAAACTGGGGAAATTTTCGTTTAGACTAACTAAGAGAAAACCGTAAACATGGTCGTATTTCGGAGTAGAGCAGAGAGAGCAGGGCCTGTTATTTTGGCAGAAAGAGACTCAATCTTTCTATATTTCTCAAGGTTCAAACGTAGGCTTCCCAAGAATCGAGACCTTGGAGTTCGGATTTTCGATCCTTGCGCTAGGATTCATGGATTTTAAATTCAAAAGAGTTAAAATTCGTGAACTTTATAATTCGTGGATTCTTTGGATTCTGTCAAAATTTTTGGTTTCTTAGATAATTGAACTTTGTATTCTTTGAATCAGAGAATTCAGAGAATCAAGAGTCTCTGATTGTTAGATTTTTAGATTCTAGGGTTTTTGGTTCTTAGACTCTTGCATTCTTAGTTGTAAAGCGGGCCCTTATTTGTTTTCATCGTCAGAGTATCAGGGAGACCTCAAACGCCAGGTCCACCTGACGAAACAGCCCAAGTAACATTAACAGTTTTACTACACCGTGATGATGGTTTTCGTGACCAAAATTGGTTATGAGAATGCAATAAAACTCAAATTGTTACTTGGGAGGCAATGTCGCCCACCAAAACACAGGTAGATTCCCAAGCATAGTCCACACGAGGAGACGTTCCGTTCCTGCGGGGACTCCACGAATTGACTTTGAGATCTTTATGCCAAAGCCGGGATATGATATTTTAAATATGATGATGATGATGATGATGATGATGATGAGAGAAAAACCAGTAAATAGGGATGTCATCAGCCCCGTCTGGCATCGGTTGCCGTAAACCGCAAAAAAAGCCATGGGTTTATACTGTGTATAGACATTACCCTTCTTTATCGACAGACTTGCATTCTTAGTTGTAAAGCTCTTGAATTCGTGGATTTTCCTGAAATTTTCTAATTTTGACTTGGATTCTCCAATCTTTAGTATTTTTTTATTGAGCTTAAGAATTTATAGAATTTTCTTAATTTATCTTTTTTTTGACATACATATTTTTGAATATAGGATCCTTAAACGTTTGTTTATTTCATGGATCTCTGGATCCCTGGATATTTCAAATCTCAAAATTCGGATATTTCAAATCTCGAAATTTGAGTTTTTTTGCAATAACTAATATTTTCGGAGCCGATTTTTATTCAATATTTCAACAGCACTTGAAACTATCTTACTCTTACACGGATTCGGCTTCCAATCGTCTCAAGTCGCTCTTCTGAAGAGTTTTCAAGAGGATACTTCGCTTGCCGTCGGAAAATAAATTCATCTCGACACGTCCACGTCGACGTTCGTTTTCGCTTTCGCATCGATTCCGATCTACCGAGTGGATGGGCAACCCGTTACAATCACGTGCCAGCTTGCTGACGAACGCAGGTGATCATGATTTATAAATGGACACTTACATCGATTTGTAGAAGTTTTTCGCCAATCTAAAGTGCAGGTGTCCTGCAATCGATTCCAAGCACCGGAATGTCACGTAACTAAACAAACATTTGCCTTGATTGAGGACGTTTAATAATATTTTCATTTACACTCCGTTATATGTCCCTTTTAAATTTAAACTTGTTTTTTTTTTCAGCTATTTTCAACCCGACCACTTTCCATTGCCAGCTGTGCAGAATAAAATGCAAATTGAACTCGTTTAAGGTAAACCATCAACCGACGGTCGACGACCACAGGTTTTCGGTCGTATTCATCTACCGCCGTATCCTGCAGCACATTTTACTACGAAACAAGCAACATTGCAATTACAGCTGAAAAATGCTTCGGCAGGATGACAGCAACACTTGGCTGGTGGTTTGATAGCGAAAGTGGTGAAAAGTCACTTTTCCATTCCCCGTTTCCCGTGCATGGATTTAGATGTGTCCTCTGGCAAGAACCGGAGCCTCTAGTATGGTGATAGAACGAACACAGCCTCTAGTAGTGTGGCTGCAAGAAGCAGACTAAGACAATGAAATGCACACACAGCATCATGGCACTCGCAAAGGGTGCCTCAAAAGAACCTTGATATTTTATTTCTTTTCGAAATTTCTTCCTGAGAAAGTACAAAACCAAACACCCCTTAATTACCAGCAGCGTCATAATTCAGCCGAAAATCGTCGGTTTTAAGCTATCTACATCGAGAAAGACAGCGAACAGGTAACGGTTTTCATCCCGCTGGGTAATGATGCAGTACTGCCTTGCAGGTCCTTTCCGCGGCAGCGTCTCCTGCCGACTCGTGGGTCGTGGTGTTATCGGTTGGGCTGTGATTCCGAACAGAAGACCACATTTGGCTCCGGTTCTTATTGTCAACCACCCTCCCCCCGATCCTCCCCCCTCCTGCTTTCCTTGTCGTACAACATCGAAAAGCGACATAAGAAGACATTAACCTAGACAAGACAGATGGATGACTTTGGGGTAAATAATAGAGGGTAATTGAGGTGAAATGAAACCAACTCCTAGAAAATATATAGCCTTTGTGTGAGCACTTTCCTGTCCCTCCTCACGGTTTTCGGCCGAGACAACTTTATTCCTCCGAAGCGCCAGCAACCGTCAGGTTATACAGTTACATCACCATTCGCCATTTTCCACAAATACATCCTCTGCCTCCCTCCCTCCCCTTCCACACACACACTCACATGCACACCCGTCAACCAACCGACCAAGCCAAGATGCTGGAAACGGTTGCCGGTTGTGAATAAATTGCATGGAAAAAGGCACTTATTCCGTCTCGATGCTTTATTGCATTTCGCCCGACGGGATTTTCTCCAACGATGGTAATTTGGATGCTGTTTCAGTGCGAGACAATGACGATTCCTGACAGAGCACTGGCACTGTCGAGTCGAGCTTAAAGCTTCGCATCCGTCATAAGGATCGACTGTCATCGGTATGTACATGTGCAAGTCATGAACACTTCCACCGTCATATTCCCCTACCAACTGAGCTGGATAAATGCATTTGTGCGTGCAACGAATAATTGTATCGTCCGATTTCGAGATATGGGAATAATTTCCCAAATGCTTAGTAAAACTTAATAATAAAACAATATATAGTGGCTATAAAGCAAAAACTAATCGTTCAGCGTGGGGAAACCGACCTTTCGATAGTAATCGAGTAGTCGTAGGATGGCGAATATAATATAATATTGTTATTACTTATCATAAAAATACCGGCCGATCAAGTTGAAAATTCTGGACTTTCGGGTGTAGGTAGATTTAATATCAAGGTTGAAATTGGACTATAAATTAGACTTGGAATTGGACTTGAAAACGGACATGACATAGCATAGTAAATTAGCCATGAATTTGCACTGGTTTGGGCTTGAACTTTTATTTCAAACTGAACTGGAATTTGGACTTAAAATTAGATTTAAAATAATGGCCGAAATTGGAATTAAAATCGGACGTCAAGTGGATTTTAATTGGACTTGAGATTAAACTGGGATTTACATGTGAGGTTAGGCTTGAAATTGGAATTCAAATTTTACTAGAAAATGGAATTGAAGTCAGAGTTTATATTTGACTCAACATTTCCTTTTATTCCTTATTTTTTCGATTGCAGATTACTTAATAGAGTATAGAGTTTGTTAATTAATAGAGTTTGTTGTCAGAGTATCGGAGAGACCTCAAACGCCAGGTCTACCTGATGAGACAGGCAATGTCGCCCACCAAAACACAGGTAGAGTCCCAAGCATAGCCCACAGGAGGAGGAGTTCCGATCCTGCTCGGGCTCCACGAACTGACTTTCTGCAAAAGTCCGGAATATAATATTTTAAACATGATGATGATGATGAGAGAATTACTGATAAATAGAGATGTCGTTAGCCCCGTCTGCAACCGGTTGTCCTAAGCCGGAAAAAAGTCTTGGGTTTATACCGTCTTTAGACATTACCCTTTTTTATCGATAGACTTCGCAGCCGGTTATTAGAGTACAGGAAAACTACAGGGCTAGTGTAAAGATCCTATTGATTCAATAGCGGCACCGCCCAGTTGAGATTCAAACCTATGACGACTGGCTGGTTAGATCAGCATCGTACCCCGGAGCTAACTGGGCCGGCAGTCCCAAGATAGGTTTACAAAGTAAATTGAGCGTAGTAAGACGTGGGCGTTCGCGGTAGTCGACAGAAGCTTTAAACCATAGTGTCGCACTATGTCGCTCGAAACCAAACAGCACAAGTGCGCAGCATTTATACCGGGGATTCGTTGCCAAACCCCAAAAACCTACCTCAATCAAGCGCCACGCTGTCCCCGCAGAATCCATAGATATATGTTTGCAACTGCTTAATAAGGTCGAATGACCTATCAAGTCAACGTTAAGACGTCGAAACGTGTTTCTCTCCCTTCTGAATTTAAAAATATAGTAAAAATTTTTGATATTTTGCTCCTACCTTTCTTTAGCGGTTCACTCTTTTCTCGCTCTTCGTGGCAGCTTTACCTGGATTTCTTTGCTAATCGAGATGACTTTATACATTCTAAAACACTTCGATCATCATTAGCAGAAATCTTACTTGAACTAAATGAGAACATCATTTGAATGAATTATGAATTTTTGTATCATCCAATATTTGTATTTTAAGCATTAATTAAATTAATTGTAAGATCTTTCTTCGATTTCCAACCAGATATTCAGAGATTTTTCTCATTATCCCTAACAAACATTAAATTTCTAGCCGCCTTCTCTATAAAGGAGATTTTTATGAAATTAAGGATATTCAAGAATCCGATTATTAGTTATCAGAGATCCCCGTAAAGGCCATGTTCTTATTCAGAATAAGAGCGCTTTCTGAACACCGCCTGGCTCCATGGCATTATTACGCAAAACCATGGGTGAAACGACCTTAAGAACTTTACCCTTCTTTATCGACAGACTTCGCAGTCGGTTATTAGAGTACAGGATAATGACGGGGCTAATGCAATGATCCTATTGACTCTATAGCGGCACCGCCCTGTCGACATTCGAACATACGATGACTGACTTGTTAGGTCAGCATCGTACCCCGATGCTAACTGGGCGGGTGAACTTGGACTTGGACATGAGCACTAAATTAGACGCAAGATTTCAGTTGAAATTAGTATGGACAGTTTCATCTTACTGTCTCACACTTTTCAAACCTTGCGAGTCCCGCTTTTCCTCTTTTTGAACCTTTGTTCTTCTCTTTTCTACCGTTTTTCTAGTTTTTGCATTCACTTTTCTTCTTTTTACTACCATTTTTTCTGTTTTGTCTCGTATTTCTTCTTGTTGTTCCGTGTTTACTATTTGTGTTTTATTATTTCGTTTTTCTGCATTTCTTGTCCCATTTTTGACCAATTTTGTTTCGCATTTTTTTTTGTTTTTTTTTCTCGTTTTTCGCCTTCGATGGTTCCGTTTTCCTACTTTGACATGTCCGTTGTTTCTTATTTTCTGTTATGTTCACTCTGTTTTTGGTTGTCTTTTTTCCCCTTATTCGACGGTTTTCCTTCTTAGTCTTTTTCACTACAAATTGATCTTTTCCTTTTCGGTGCCGCTTAGTTGCTGGTCTAACAAGCCAGTCGTCGTATGTTCGAATCTCGGCTGGGCAGTACTGCTAGAGTCAGTAGGATCGTTGCACTAGCCCCGTAACTGTCCTGTACTCTAATAGCCGGCTGCGAAGTCTGTCGATAAAGAAGGGTCAAGTCTTAGAAAGGACGTTTAATCCCACGGTTTTTTTGATCTTTTTATTTGGTTCTTTTTTCCTGTTCTTCTTTTCATCATTTTCTGTCCCACTTCCCATTCCCATTTTGTCCCATCTTTCTCTTTTTATGTCCCGTTTGACCTCTTTATCCCGTTTTCCTCTTTTCCTCTATCAATGGTCTCGCTATTGAGCAATTCCAGCTCAAAACACTGAAAAAAGGCCATATTTCACTCGACTATTTTTGATTGGAATGAAATTTTCCTGATGTGGTGGGTACCACGTCAGAACTCATTTTCCACTTATTTTGAGTTTTTTCGAGTAACTTTTCAAAAGGGCGTATTTAGAAATGAGATTACTTTTCTTCAAAACATCATATCTTGAAAACTACTTAGTTGATCAGAATGGCATCAAAGGGATAGTTGTAGGAAATTAAGTGTATTTTTAGAAAAAAAATTACCCTGAAAGAAAAAACAATTATCTCAAAAACATCCTCTCCGATTTGCCTAATTTTTTCTTTAAAAGATAGCTTAAATTATGCCCTAAAATCTGGTGATGAGCTATCGATGGACACTCTTTCGGATTTTTTTTAATTAAAAGTTAGACAACTTTTTCAAAAACATCCAATTTTTTTTGTAAAACTCAAACCAAACTAAACTCTACGCATAATTTTGAACAAATTTACACATACAAACTTTTTTTTTAAACCCAGCCGTTCTCGAGTTATTGCATCCTGTGGGTAAATTCTAAATTTCCCTGTGGGTAAATTTTAAATTTTTAATATCATTTTATAATTTCTATCATGGTTTTGAAAAGTTTTTTCTTTTAGTGTAATTTTTGTCTAAAAATTCTCTTAATTGTCTACAACTTTTCCTTTGACGCCATTTTGATCAAATAAGTAGTTTTCAAGATATGATGTTTCGAAAAGAAGTTATCTCATTTCTAAACACGCCCTTTTGAAAAGTTACTCTTGACGAAAAAATCAAGTTTAATTTAGTCTATTCACTCTTTCTCTTTTAGTTGCTGTCGGGTTCTGTTCTATTGTCCCTGTCTTGTCACGTTTTCCCTCTTTTTGTCTACATTTCTTTCTTTTGTCCCATTTTTCGCCCTTTTCAGTCCTGACTTTTCTCTAGTTGTTCTCTTTTATATTCCGGTTTTCGTCATTTTTCTTCCATCTTCAGGCACAATTTTCATCTTTTACAGTCTTGCTTTTTGTTTTCTGTCATTTTCTATTTTGATTTGTTTTAACCCATTTGTCTTCGCATTCCACGCACTTGTACACCAAGAAACCGGTATTTAAAGCTGCATATTTCAACTCACTGGACATGAACCAATGATTATTGAACTACAAAGAAAACGTAGTGTTTAACACAATCAACATACAGAACGTTTAATAATTAGCACATTAAAGTGCACACATATTAAACATGGTAGAAAAAGCGGTATTTCTGCGATGGTGTCCCGTTTCGAAATGTAACTTCCAGTGTTATACCTTCCTAAATAACAATCTAAATCAAAAAGTAAATACTACATTAGAAAGTACATTGATTAGACATAATTTAAAACTGGCCTACGGGACAAACGGGATACAAAAAAGTGGAAAAAGGCGAGAGTAAAAAAGAAGAAAAAACTAGCAAGAAAAAGAAAACTAAAAAAAAATCATGTCATGAAGGAAGGGAAAATGGGCTGGTTGAAGAGAAAAAAGAGGAAAAGACCGGTAGGAAAAAGGGACAACGAGGCAAAAAAGAGGGGAGAGAGCAGAACATGAGGGAAAATGGAAAAAGAAAAGAAAAACCAGAGAAAAGAAAAAAACAAAAAAAGAAAAACGAAACACAAATCGGTATAAAAAAGAAGGAAAAGGGAAGGAGTAAATACGGGAGCAGGGAAATTAAAAACGAGAACAAAAATAGACAAAAATAGAGAGAGTAAAAAATGTAAATGGAAAAAGAAAACGCGATAAAACAAAAAAAAACGGACGTGACAGAAACAGCGGGAAAGCAAAACATAATAAGAGGAAGTACGGAGCAGGCGAACAAGATTTGAACATGGAAGGCAAAAGGCGGAAAATGAATAAAAAAAAAGAAAAATCAGAGGAAAATTGGGTTGGAAAATAGATGGGCTGAAAATCATACAGGGAAAGAAGAGAAAAAACCCGATTTAATCCACCTAGTGGTGAAAGGAACCTTTGTTATACGGTCTTACTTGCTATTTGAGATAGAAATCGACACGTTTTCGGAACATAATTCATCTATTGGTTAACGTTGCGTAATGCGTTGGTTTACATAAAATTTTTGAAAATTGAATACGTTTACAAAATTTGAACAAAATAGAAACACTTTTAAATTTTGATAGATCCTTTTTTCATGAAATTGCTGAGTAAGGATAAGTAAGTTGTTATTTATCTGAGACGTGAAAATAAAAGTAAGTTGTAAGAGGAAATCTTATTCTTTAACATATACATTGCCTTGTAAAGGTCTAGTGTATAGGTTTTTGAACTATAAATAATTTTCTGTAATGCCATTCTATTTGATTCACATCAATAGAGTTTTCTTGAATAATTTTCGTCAATTTTTATTAACCTTCGGTTACTCACGCTGTTGTATTTTGTACAACACGTGTAGGTTTTCCAACGCCATATTGCTATAAGATTACAAATCGTTGTTTAACTAACGTATATTGTTCAATAAACTTATTCTGAGCAAAATATCATAATTATTCAATGCATTAATAATTTAAATTGTTGGGAAAATAGATCAGCATAAACCGACATTACAGAATCAAAGCAGAATCAGCATGCGAGGTGTACCGCAATTGACTCCAACTGGAATTTTCTCTCGTTTCTTCATACGGAAAAATGGTGTCTGTATGCAGCAAAACTAGCCAATGTAAAATGTTTAAAATGTATCCGTCTGCTGGTAGTCGAGTAATTCGGAGTCAAAATTAAGGTATTTTTTATAATCAAAGTTCTACAGTTCCTAAACAAGCAAACATAGAGGTATACTATATTCAGCAAAGTTGTTTATTTTTATCATTTGTACAACTTTGTAATACATGAAAAAGTCATACAACAATTACAAAAAGAGCAAAAATATAAAAACTGATTTTACATATTCATATACAATAAATAAGATTTTTCTATCTTCACTGCAGAGATAGAAGGTTACAGTCTTTAGTAAAATTTCTTGTAATAATATGCTCTATAACTTTGCAGAACACATCAATGTGTTATATTGACAGTGAAGAAAAATAAATTTATTTATTTCACTTTTAGGGGGATTAATCAAAATTTAGATTCCACCAGACGATAGAGCTTTTGATTTCAAGAAACTCTTCTAAAGGTTGGATAAACCTAAAACCAAGTTTTCCCAGTCAAAACTCTAGTACGCACGTTTTCTTTGGTTTGAGGCTATTGTGCGCGCGAGTAACTGTGTTACGAAAGTTGGCGCGAGTGTTCGAGGGTTAATATCTTTTGACCGGTACCACCAATTCTTATGAAATTTTGCATATATATTCGTAGTGTCAAAACCTCTCGTTTGATATTAAAATAATTGAAATTAGGTAAATTATCTTGGTTAAAATCATTATAAATTATTGTTAATTTTGGTGTGGTGTATTCAAATACTCATAACTTTCAAATTAAACATCTAATCAAAAAACCATTCAATAGTGATCTATCCGGCTATATTACCTGCCAAATGAAACTAGTAGCGTGTAAATCGGTTTGGCCATCTCTGAGAAACAGGCGATAATTATTACCTTGTCAAAACAGGTTTTTTAAGCATAACTTTTAAACTACTTGTTTGTTTTCAATTAAAAAATCCTGAATAATTTAGCTTTAATAAGGGCTTTCATTTGATGCTAAGATCGTTGTAATCGGTCGTGTAGTTCTGGAGAAACCCGTGTCACGTATTTTTCACATTTTTGTCTATAACTTTTAAACGAAACGTCGTGTCACGAAACAACTCAATAGTGATCTACTAGACAATAATACCTTTCAAACAAAAGTAATAGCGAACGATTCGGCTCAGCCATCTCTGAGAAACAGGCGATAGAAAAAATCATTACATACATACACACACACACACACACAGACATTGCTCAAATCGTCGAACCCTATCGATTGGTATATGTGACTTGGCCCTCCGGGCCTCGGATTTATTTCGTGTTTTTCGACCAATTTTTAAACCTTTGTTATAGTATAACAAAGGTAAAAAGGAAAAACTAGAGAGAATAGAAGGGAATAGAAGGGAATACGAGACGAATAGAGGCAAGGTGGGATAGAAAACGAAAAAAAGTGCGAAGAAAAATAGGGAACTCCAGTCAAGAAAGGGAAAGCGGAATAGAAGCCCATTGTTTCCTCCATTGAGTAAACAAGAAATCCCATTTTTCCCAATCCCACAAAAGGAAAAAGAAGGCACAAGATGTGATAGGGAATGGGATGAGGAAATGGGACCGGGAAAGAAGCAAGGAAAAGCAGATAAAACGGCCCATAGACAATGGTAAAACTGTGGAGAAAAAGGCGAAAAACGGGAAATAAAAAAGCAAAACTAAAGATGGGATAAAGAAAGCCAAAAACAGAACAAATCTCGCGCAACATGTGAAAAGGGCCTATGTGCAAATGAGGGATTCTCTTTGTGTCTCCTCTCTTGCGTTTACCACGGCGACATGAATGCATAATCCGTTCAAGTGCATTTGCATCGCCATGATAAGCGGAAGAGAGGAGACACGAAGAGAATCTCTCATTTGCAAATAGACCCTTTTCACATGTTGACTCTTGAAATGTGACAGAAAAATAAGAAAAAAAAACACGGGATATCTGAACATAGAAAAACGGAACGGATGACGACGAAAATCGAGAAGGAAGAGAATTAGAAAAAGGCGAAACTTGGAAACGAAGAAGGGAAAAAGAGAAAAGACTATAAATAAGATAGAAAATTACAATAAAAGGAATGAATAACAAGATGAAAAATCAAAAAATGGGTCAGGCAACGAAGAAAAACGCATTAATGAAATAGAAACCACGGGACGGAAAAAAGAAAACTGAGACAAAAAGAGGAAAACCAGAAGAAAAAGGAAGAAAAGTGAGTGCAAAAGCCAAGAAAACGGCACAGAAAATGAATATATGAATATGAATATATGGTATTACCACCTGCCTTAGCAGAACATCCGTTCATAGCAATGAGCCTATCAAGTCAAAAAGAGTTGAAGATATTCAACGATTGGTCACGCTTCCCAACTCTTGTATGAAGGGCCAAAAGGGGATTGGTCAATAAGCAACATCACTTACACGTACCAGGGATTTAGAGAATCTCCTTCCAAGGGTTAAGCCGCCTGAGTCAATAGTTGAATAAACCGTCTTAATGCAGAATGACTCCAGTAGGTGGGGAGAAGAGCCCACTCATTATCCACGATGTGTTGTTAATCGGGCCAAGATTAACCCTAAAAAGTTGACTGTTTCACTCTCCCTAGGCACACCGCTTCAAACAAGTGGTTCCTCCCGCTTCCCGATTCTAGTTTATTTATGAAATGTGGTATATATGGGCAAAAA
Organism: Sabethes cyaneus; assembly: GCF_943734655.1. NCBI lineage: Eukaryota > Metazoa > Arthropoda > Insecta > Diptera > Culicidae > Sabethes > Sabethes cyaneus. The sequence continues at coordinate 247,520,619 of NC_071355.1, read as the reverse complement.
TAGAACAATCTCACCAGCAGTCCTTCGAATGGAATAGAGTTGCATCTTTTGAGTTTCTAAGTGCTTCTAATAATTAATTTAATTTTTTCTTCTGGTATCCATGTGTACTATTAACACTGGTATTGGTCAAAGTTTTCACTATATAGTAGGAGGTGATTCATAACCTAAAACGAAAAAAATAATTAAAATAACTTATATTTTGCTTACCTATTAGCAAGGTCGTGTGGCTCCGCCGTCTGACCAAAACCGCGGTTTTGAGATCAGCCAACCGGGAACCACCCAGTATCGCACCTCCTAGCTTGGCTACTTAATAGAGCATTCCCAGGTATGGCCTCGTGGAGGCGCTAGGTTGGGTCTTCGGATAGCTAGAGCTATATTGAACGCTGCCTTCCCCATTTCATACCCACCAAGAAATCAGGCGACCGTGGTCTAACCACTAGTAAGCCAGCCGTCGTGGGTTCGAAGCTTTCCGGCCGGAGGCTGTGAGGCTAAATAGGATCGTAGCACAAGCCCCGTAATTGTTCTGTATTTTAACAACTGGCCGCGAAGTCTGTCGACCGAAATCCACAGGGAATTTTTTAGAATGAGTTTAGAACCCAAGCAGCACCATTTGTTGCATGAAGGGTTACGCAACTCTAATTGAAACATTCAAATATGGTAAAAGTTCGCATCAGTTACCTTTATCGAACTGTTATGTGATTGAAAAAGCGCAAGAGGTGGAGCCTATATGCAACCAATTGTTACACAGATGTTTTATGGAACATCAATGCGCGTTATCTATCCATTCGCGACTACGATACTAAAAGAGATTTTAAGCCTGTTCGCACTCCCACGAAATCCTATGCCGCGTTGTCAAAACTTGCGTGAAAACATAAACAAAAATACTTCCTTCTCTTTTTTTCTCACAAAAACCAATGCGCGTTATCTAAATACAAGCAGGTATTCGCGACTACGATACTAATAGAGATTTTAAGCCTGTTCGCACTCCCACGAAATCCTATGCCGCGTTGTCAAAACTCGCGTGAAAACAAAAACAAAAATACTTTCTTCTCTTTTTTCCTCGCACAAAACCCAAACAATTATGAGCAACTTCATCACGAATTATGTTTAGCGGGAACCGGGATTTCCTCTCAGGGCTCCAAGACGAAAATTATTTATATTAATATTCTTAATGCGACTTTAGTTTTTTGGGCCTATTATGAGCTAATCTCCATGCCATTCAAAATTTATCGTGCAAAATATAATTTTGCTTTGTATTATTTGATGCGCCTCGTGAAAGTTATTAATTTATTTATTTTCAAGTTTAAAGAATTAACCCAGCCAGATTAAGAATTCGTTTACGATGGAAAAATGCGGTGTAAAATCGAACTAGATACTGCAATCAAATAATATTTTAGTAAATGCCATGGATTCCTGATGAATGTTCGTGTAATTATTGTTGAAATAAAAACATTCCTTCGTTGAAAAATATTTTTTCATAAAAATATGGCAGAATATGATGTTACATTGGTTGTATTTGTTTGGTTACATTTTATTTAACAATATGCCGTAATCAACATGATGCAACATCATGTGACATTATTGTTTAGCAATGGCATTATAATAACACGATGTTGCGATGAAGTTTCATGTTACTAGATATAGACTAATATATTTGTGACAGCCAGTATAAGTATTGGATAACCTGAATCCAACATATTAATAACATGAAGTTGCTTATTTGTTGCGTGTTTCAATACTGTAACCGGTGAAGTTTTTTGCAATTTAAACAAGACTTAATAGCCACATGGAAGATGTTGCAAGTGCTGCTTGGGAAGAGTCATGAATTTTTTTTCCAACACTCAAGATATCTAGCATATACAATTGTGAATTTTGAAGTTAAAATGAACGAAGGGCTTTATTTTATTAGTAACAAACCATGCCAACATTAATCATTTCAATAATACAGTCTGTCAGTCTCAATAGCAACAATAAATCTCTTCATGTTTTAATGGTCTAACAATGAAACGTTTCCCCCCAGTTAAAGCTTGCTCGGAAACTTGTAGCATTTCACAATCTAAGTTCTCAGTAAAACCCTTTGTGTTTCATCGAAAGGTTACTTACTCTACATCGCACAGTGACCCACATACATTATTTTTCCATTGTTTCTTTCTTGTTTGTTTAGCATGGCCGAGACATAGTTCGCCCGCAGGGACAGCTCATGTTGACCTACCATTATCGAGGAAGGATTCTGAATGGAAAATCATGCCTGAGCTGAAATTCACTGCTCCGTTTTCCGAGATCGGAACTTCCTACATTTGATTTGCTACGATTTCCATTTCCTTAATGACAGCCCAGCAGCAGAAGCAAGTCCTGTGTGTTCGGCCAAGCTAGTTTTGACGCCAGGGTTTCAATGCAACCTTAATAGTTAGTCGCCTAAGTTTTTACCTTAAAACGATTTGCTTTCATCAAGTATAGTTAGTTTCATTTGATTCGACATCATAATGAAATGTCTGACATTTCCATAACAAAGATGGACCCAACTATGTTATGATTGGATAACCAACTTCCTCTAGAAACCATGCAGAAATCAAACATCACATTTTGCATTAATTCTGATTTGCCTCATTCAGTGTGGTATTCCAGCACGTGCACACACACACAGTTGCCGTTCATTGCATGCGTCCCGGTAAATATCCTGATATGGAAAGCATCAGATTAAAAATGCAAGCAGCAAAATTCAATTTCATTACCATTTCTCAATCTTGTAACGAAATTTTCCTTCAACAACCAAGAACTGTTCGACTGCTGCTGGAGGAGAGAAAAGACCAAATCATAGACTTCCGGTGAAACTGGCTGCAAATGATGAAATATTCATCTGTCACCTTCATTCCCACCAGTGCCCGGGCAAATGGTTTGACTTTTGCACCGGAATAGGTCCTTATGGAAATTATTCCAACTGCATAAGCCGGAAGATATTCCTGAAAATGGTTTCCCCCTGAAGCACTCTACTTGGCTCGTTCGTCGTTGTCGGTGACCGTCGGCAATATCGGGAAATATGGGCCTCTCATCCAGCTGGGCTGCTCCAGCTGGTGCTCGGATCGACAAACACTGCGGACCTTAAAAGCATGTTCCAGCCCAAGCTGACCGGTAGGAATCGAAAGGATTGCTTGCCACCGTTGGAAAAGTGCAAACCAGGGGCCCATTGACGTGCAAATAGCTGCATCACCATTCAATCCTCATCAAGCCCCGTTCCATTCCAGCGAATGTTGATGTGAACGACTCAGCCGTCATATAACAAACGATGTGACTAGTTTGAAAATTATCATAAAAGGGTGCAGGATAATTCGTGCCTGATAGTGAACATCACTTTGCTGTGCTGTGGGTTGGGTGATTTTATCAGGCACAGAGTAAATGCATAATTTTATTAATCTGTCGATTAAATACGTTTGTCTACTAACGGAATATGTCAACAATTGCAAATACTGAGCTTACACCGACCATTACCAGTACCAATTCCATCCAAGCATCGCAAAATTTTCCCATCAAAAGTAAACTGATTAAAATCACTTAACGACCAATAAAACCAATCAATCCAATGGCCATCGGTTCCGGTTGTAGATTATCAATTTCGGCACCGCTTCCAGGAAGGACCGGACGAACAGGATCAACCTTTTCTAATAGTCACTTTTGCCTGTCGGTTAAGTGCTCACCTGCCATGGCCTGACCCGCCTAACCTCCCACCGTCCTGCGGACAAACAAAATAAACGCACACGAGTCAAGTGGACAGGTCACTTTTGTTAGCCGTTAAGTTCCTCCCATTCTCCGGAGCAAATCACCAACCATTACCAGGTGACCGACAAAACCCGGCCCGCCCGGTTATAGTCTGTTGGTTGGCAGGAAATGGAAATTTAATTTAGTCTGAAAAATTACCCCTCTAAAGCAATCAATTGAACGCCAGTCCCGCTTAACCGCTCGATGGAGGGACACTGCCGCCATGCCCTGGAGAAGAATGGCCGGACCCCGAAGCATCGAACCGCCAACCGGAGGTCAACCGTCGTTGTGACCGACCGGATATGGTTTCTTATTGCGCTCGTTAACAGTTATTGACGGTTTAATGGCTCTTCCCTGTTTTTTCATCCATTTGACCGTTTATTCTGGGATGTATTTTTCCTTTTCTTCTTTGACTTCATAATATAAACCAACGAAGATGAACGAACGGTGCTGCAAGCAGCATTCACACAACGATGGTAGAGTGGACCAAAAAAATTGAAATCGAAATAAACTGGCAAGGGTAATATCCATTTTTAAATTGAATCAAAAAACGATCCTGGCCAGCTGGCGCTTGTCCCCGGTTTCGGCGAGAGACTAAACCGGCAGCAGCGTCCTCACATACGGAGCCACTCGTATAATCATGCTTACCCGGTTGCGGACCGAAGAAAGGCAACAGCAGTTGCGTTACCGGGGCTTAAAGAAGCGAAAAAGAGCTTCAAAGTGTTTGATCGTAAATTTTTATTTCCGCCGTTTTCACACACTGTTCGGTTGTGACTCGCAAGGCATCGGAACGCAAACGGCGATACCACACCGATATACCGTTGGCACCCCGTTTCCTATCGGAAACTTCTGGAGGGATTGTGAAACGGTTTCAAGTCTGGCAGGATAATATTGCGTGAAAACAGAACGATATGACCTTTTGGTAGTCGACGATGTTTTACGCTTAGTACGATCCATCCGGACATGTATGTGTGTACAAACGACGACGACCGTTGGTGAGGCAAGCAAATTGCACCAATTGTACAAACAGGTGCCACACTGCAAGGTGGCTGCTTTGGAATCGGTAGTAAAATTTATTGTTGCGTGTTGTTGCGATAATATGAGCAAAACATTCTGTTGATTTTATAACTATTTTGCTGCTAAGCAGCTGGAATCAACAGTATAGCAACGTTCAATCATACATAAGTCTTAATGGTGTGTTTAAATTGTGATTAAGAATGTAAGAAGCTGTAGACTTAGATTGAAAATTATGTAAATAATTCACTTAAGACTTTTTCGTAAAGGAAGTAAATGTATGATGAGAAAAATGATTCATTGAATGAACTGGAATACTTCGATACGTAGACTAAATATAGTGAGTTTTATGGCAAGTGAGGCTCGAAGAAAGCACTACTCTTGATTACCGGTCAAGTGTAATAGCCTTACACAAGCGCCACTCTGTTCTATTAGGTAGTCTAATATCTAGTTTTGTGGAGTTCTTCCTCTAATTTTTTGCCATTCTCCAAATACTTACTCAACGAGAGTATGGTTTCTGTGTAGTTGTAAAACTAAATATTAGAATTAATTTCCTTATATAAGTGTTTCTTTACCATGCTTAAATAAACATAGGATGTTTTCTAAAAAGATTTTTTTCAGTGGTGAAATTTTGGTAGCAATTCATTCTTTGAAAAATGTGAGGACACCCACGTTGAAAATCCAACATAGTTAAATTTAAAAATTGCGAAATTGTTAGATTTTTAGTCATAAAAACCATCATAAGATTGTAATGAAACACCATTTGTTACTTGGGCAGTAAATGTCGTAGTGGAACTTGCGATCGACTGCTGCATTCGAAGGTATTAGGATAAATAGTATAAAACCCCAGACTTCTGGTTTTATTTATACAAAATACAATTCCAACAAGAGTACAACCCAGAGACTTATCTGAAGCTGATAATAGCCAAAAGCCGCACTCGGAAGTTGTACAAAAAGGTTCCGACGAAGTAACAGTTATGCTTCCTTGTGGACGATTAATCGTATATGAATCGTATCGAAATACCTAACATAAAGTGTGCCCAAAAACTCCTCTTCTGCCAATATCAAGGCACACAAGGGCCTTTTGACCAGATTTAGCTAGCTGCGACTGCAGCCAAGAGACACTTCAGTGGTACCGTTACAACGAAGTGGATTTAGCCGAAAAAGACCTCAACTCACCTAATTGTCCCCGATTTCGCCCGAAGGAGAAATATTGGACAATTGTTAAGTTGAACAAGAGTGGCTGCAGCGATGAGGTTGAGCAACACTGTGTTCAGAATATGATGGGAGGTGTACGAGAAAAAGTTCGAAACTTCATCAAAACCAAGTCGGAATTAATTGGATAGGGCTGATTTTTTGCGTCCAAGTATTAATGGAGCTCACTGCAGACAGAGCAAAGTAGTGCATCAACGCAAAAGATAAAATGCTCTTCTCTCATGGAGACGGATGTTCGGAGAACTTCCTTCAAAAAGTATTCTGCATCTGTTGACATTTTCATACAATTAGATATTTAGGGGATAACATATTTGAAAAAATTAAGTTTTTATAGAAACTAGATAGCATATTTATGTGTTCGGTAAAGTTGTAGATCTTTGAATTGCATTAAACTTTGCTGAAGATACTAAGTAACTGCATCATATGGTTTGCGAGATATAATTGCCTTTCTGATGTGACCCCCTTAAAATCAGTTTATTAAACTACAAAACCTCATCTAACAGGTTTGACTTGTTCTACAAACTTGGCAAGAGCTTTCGATCGCCATGATCTGTATTACTGTTGAAGTACTCTGTAAGGAATCCGTGTTGACCGATCATGTTTAAACCATATCATAAAGCCCCGCATTATATTGGAGTAGATCAACGAATTCCAGGATTCTCGTCTGCTGGTGTTCGTTGACTATGAAAACACGTTTGGCCGACTCAACAACGGAAACATCTGGAGCTCACATAGGCGTAGAGGAATTCCAGATAAGCTAGCCCATCTCACTAAAATTCGTTTATGAGCGTCTTAGTAAATAGAGTACGAAAGTTAAGAAGAAATAAGTGGTGATTGATTCTGTAAATTTCAAACGCATTTTTTGTTTGTTTGGAACAAAAACTCTGATCATGGAAATATATTCCCTGTGTTCAAATTGGCAAGAAGAATACAGTGAATACATTTTTAAAAACAGAGCCCCTGTTTTGAACCCAAAAGCTGCTTTCGAAATTGGGCTTTCCGATGAAAAGTTAATGACTGCTCATTTCCCCTTAAACGAAAGGCAAACTTTCTGCACGTTTAAATGGATACGAATTTCGCCTACGACTTGCTGGCTTCGTCGCTGTCTGTTTTTGAACCACAGCAATTTTACAGTTATACAGAAGGTAATACGTAAGTTGATGCCTCAGATTAGGTAACCTAGGTGAGGGTGTGTCGATAAACGACCGTGGTATCAACTTTAAGTTACTATGAGTGGGTATTGGTGGAATTGTCATTGACTGAAGTTTCAAAGAAATAAACGAAATTATGCACAACTAATCGAAATCTACGGATAATGAAAATCCGAGATCTGATAACAAACAAAAAAGTATGTTTTAACTAGAAGTTATTGTTATTGTTCTGTACGTCTGTGTGTTTCGGTAGATATTTGAAAAAGTAATGGAGCATCTTTTGTAGATCTCGCAACTTTCCGCCACATTCATTATCCACGTTTACAAAAAATACTTTTAGATCAAAAGATGCTACAGCCAGGCGGAATAATAAAGCACTCGTCATTGAAGAACAACCAGAACAGCAGCGGTCCCATGTTACTCCCCCGCGGAACACCAGACAACGTAACAAAACTGTCTGAGTTCATGTGGCTTAATTTAACAGAAACCGAGCGGCCAGCAAGATAGAATTTGAGTCACTCAGTGAAGTGCAGTGTTGGGCACCGCTAATTCGCTAATTCGCTAACCGATACAATTTGTTCGATAATCGTGGTAATTTCGCTAATCACTAATCGCAAACTGCACATTACCAGTTACTGTTTATTTTTGAACATATCGCAATGACTTGCATTGTAATCTATCACTGTACAAATTATTTGTAATTTACATTTTTTACATGGCTTTTCTTAATTTACCTAAGATCAAAACCTATTATAATGGATAAAATGATTACAGTTTATTAATTTTTAAAATAAACAGCGGCACTTCATTTAGAATCATGGCCCAGCAGCAATTCGGCTAGTTTGAGTATAAATTATAAAGTATAACTAGCGTTTCTCGATTGGTCGGTTAGCGAATTAGCGAATTAGCGGTGCCCAACACTGGTGAAGTGTATTTAGACTTCGAGGCCCCCAGCTAATAAGATAGAATGATCGACAAATTAAACGCAGCTTTAAAATCAGTATAAATAATGTGCATTTTCACGTCATTTTTCATGTTTTTAATGCAATGCGATGTCAACCGCAATAAATTTGTCGTCGTTGATCTGCCAGGGTAGAAGCCATGCTGATCCATGGAAAATATAACTTGAACTCGTTTAGTAGTACATTTCCAACCAGTATTTTATGATCCAGCAGAGAGAGAGGCAATTCCTCGACAATTACCTGTATAATATTTGTCCCCTTTTTTCAATCAAGGTAACTGATTTTTTTCAACACTGAAGGAATATTACTATCGCTAACCGCTTAGTTGGTTTCGAGGTACGATACTGGTCTAACAAGGCAGTCTTTATATGTTCGAATCTCGGCTAGGTAGTGCTGCTAGATAGAGTCAGTAGGATTGTTGCACTAGCTCCGTAACTGTACTCTAAAAGCCGGTCTTGAAGTATGTCGATAAAGAAGGGTCAAGTCTTAGAAAGGACGTTTAAGGCCAAGAGTTTGCTTTGCTTTGCTTGGAATATTGCTTCAGAATAATAGCTAGAATACCATCTAGACCTTTTCATAGCCACAAGTACATCTTCGTTGGAAAAACTTAAGTTTATTACATCATGGGGGACGTCACGACGGGCAAACAACAAGCGGAAGTCGAATTGAACACTATCGAAAAGTGTTTCGCAAGCAAAGTGCAGATGCCATCGGATGTACTAGAGCCAAAAACATCCTGGTAGGAAGGCCACTTTCTTTACGCCTACTGATTACGAATTGTAGATTCTATAATTCTTGCTTGCAGTAGTGAACGCTAGTTTGTTGTCAGATTTCGTCGTCTTCGTCTAATTACGGAGCGCAGCTTTCTTTAACCGCTTCAACTCTCGAAGTGTTCCTCGATGGGATGCTTAATTGATCCATACGTGCATTTAAGCTAGTTATTTCGGCTGGTCTAAACGAGGTCGATTCCGACTTTTTTTTTCAAATTTTAGGCCATGTTATGTTTTCGCCGTATTCTACTGCTACTCGCTTTAATTTTGATGTTGTTAGTATCTGTGTTGTCAATTGCTTCCTTTTTTTCTTGTAGATAATTGCTTGATTAATTCTTTCTTGGTAGTCTTTACCTTCGCAGTTTCTATAATATATTGTATTTCTTTTTGTTTCCATACAGTACAATTCCACTAGTCCGGTGTTCCGTTTTTCGATTGTCTAAGTAAGAGAATCGAAGAAAGGCCTAATTCTAATCTTCTATTTTGATTATGCTGAAGATGTCGTCGACGCTTCGCCACCTTATTTTGGGACCTAGCTGTTTTTACTCCAGCTTTATTTTAAAATTTGCTTCAAACAGTTTCACAAAAACTCGCCAAAAACAGTTCGCACAGGAACGGTGATAGCGGATTGCCCATTGGTGCTCCTTTCAATTGTTTGTAGAAGTTACCCCAGAATGGGATGTAGTTCTGCGTCAGCTTCCAATATGCTACCAGTTTTTTCCTTCATGCGTTATCCTCATGTTGTCTCAATAGCTAATCTTTTAATGTGCTAAATGATTCTTTCACAGAAACCGCCAGGGAATAAATTCGCAATATCGAGAGACTATGGTATCCACTTCTGTCAGTTCTCCCGATGTTCTTAGGTTTTCGACGAATTCTCCTGTGCTTCTGACGGACTGTGAAAGTCATGGAGGATAACCGTGAACAGTTTAGATCTCTGATTTCATTCCTTTGTTCGACCAGACCGGCGGAAAATAAAATCGTCGGTTGCGAAAATTATCGGAAAAAACTGTTCAACAAAAATTTCCGGACAGTTTGGAGCTACCGAGATAGCGCTGAAGTCTCGTGAACTCGCTTAACATATCTCTCACTTGCGCGGCCTACCAGTGGACGACTACAAAGTCATTTGCCCGAAGCTGCTAATTGGGTATAATCTTAGGCTTAGTGGTAAAGACTCCAACGAAGCAGTATTTTTCTGAGCAGCGACACTCATCGTTTCGATAACGAAGCCGCTGTTATAGGGACGCGCCTACGGAGGACTCTTCAAAACAGGGGATTGCCCTATTGCGAAATGGCTCCGGATGTGAAACACCCATCGTTTTTGACGTGTTTATTAAACTAGGACTACCAAATTACTACTAACTGCTCGTCTCATTGTACTCTACCTTTTGAGAAAACAACAGTCAAAATACGGCTTGTAGAATGTTTTGTAGGAAATGTGTTCGAAAAACATGCCCGAAAAAGTTTTTTAGAATATTTTAGGATTGATTTTTTTGTCTATCAAATAAAATGGAAAAAGGCAGTAAAATACATATAACCTTAGTTTTGGACCTCTATTTCATTACACAGACAAATTTTAGGTGAAATAAATTACTCAAAAAATATTACATAAATTTTTACAAACTCGTCGTTCGCCCCGGTTGTGAAACAGTGAATGGTATGAAAAATTCAGAAAAACGATTATTCAATACTTCAATGATCACAAACATTTTCAACACACTTTTCAGGCACATGAGAGCCAAATCCGCATATTTGAGATCTTGAAATTCCTGTTTTTACACACATTGATTACAATTTAGATTAAGATGATTAAATTAAGAAACTGATAAATTGCTTTACATTTAAGGTGTTTTCCGTTAATAAATGAATGTAATATTTTATTTTCATTTCATATTTCTTTATTTTCTTTTATGGATTTTTCGAAGTGTTTCACAACTGGGGACACTTTGTTTTTGGTCAAAAAATGTCTCCCAATTTCGCTATATGTTTCAAGCAAAAAATATATGCTGTCTTTAGCAAAAACATACGTAAGTCTTCAATCTTTCAAATGCTTTAAAAAGATTTGGAATTAAATAATCCGTTCAAAAGCTATGACCAAAACACGAAACCTGTTTCATAACAGGGGACATTCCCACGCCCTGCCAATTTCCAGGGGATCCCTCTGGAGCGGTTCACCCAGTTGATCGACGGTCCCTTATATTCGTCACCTTTTGCAACGGAACTATTCGACGGAGTAGAGATCGGTCCCTACTAAATTGAATCCAGCGACAAAGTGAAGCAGTGGACCGTTGCATATAGTATTAGTACTTGATAGAAAATCTATTGTTTCGAAAAACCGAACTTGCTATTCACGGTCAGACACACGATTAATCTAATTTTTCCAAAAATTTAAAAAGTCTGGTTGGTTCAAAGCTTGTGCAACGAACAAGACACGATTGTAAACGATGCTAAATACTCGTACCAACTCATAATGGACATACATATTTTTTTGGGGAAATAGGTTGGAAATAGACCCTATTTTTAAATTTGATTTGAAGTTCAATGCTGTGGTCCACTTCAAGCCATATTTCATGTCTAATTTGAAGCCCAAATTCTAATCTAATGTCAAGTCAAATTTTGAGCCTAATTTCAAAGCCAGTTTCAAACCCACTGATACGCCCGAACTAGAGCACGCACCGCACTTTCTTTGTAAAATTAAACGTAAAAATTCCTTGTAATGCAACGCAGAAGTCCGAGGCTTCCAGCCTAATCGGCCTGTATTTTTAAGATAAGGAAATAAACCCCTTTAAAGTCTACATCATTGTTACCACTGCAAAATTCACTAAAATTACCGTAACTTTCTTATCTTTTAATATTTTTTTACTAATTTTGAGAATTTTTCCTAAAATCTTTTCACTACAATTGCGTAAAAATATATCCTCCAACCTGCGATTAGTTGAATTCTGCAGACCAAAATACTCTTTTGGAATAAAGGGATCCCACCTTCTGTTTATATCTCAACACGCTAGTGACTGCATAGCGAATCGCAAAGCATATTGAATATTGAATTAATTTTTATGACATTGAATGCGGCAGCACGTACTAATCGAAAGATGACACCAAATTTATAGTTTCAATAGGTGTTGGTAGAGCATTCCTGCATTCACGGTTATTATCCCAATTGGAAAACTATACTCCAAAGTTGTGCCAGAGAAAAGAAAACTGCATATTTCCCACCATCATTTGCCGTTCTCAAACCATCTCATTCGCTACCTGCCAGCTCGAGCCGGACAGAAGCGTACAAAAAACTCACCATAAATTGTGCACCATTTTGACACTAAATTACGTGACGATTACACTTGTTTGATGCGATGCTTCTTGCTTCGTAGAGTCGACCGAAGCCCATTCAGAGGTCCTGCCGATGCCGGTCTGGACGGCGCCGGCTTCGTAGCACTTCTTCCGATTCACTTTATCATTCATATGCCCAGCTGCGGATGGCTTGGCATTTCGCTGCTCTCCACGAAATTCTGCCCGCCCGCGCTCTCGGCCACGAGCACCGTCGCGTCAGAACCGAGCAGCAGAAAACGGTTTTTGTTGAAATATGCCCTGGCCTCTGCTGTTGCTGCTTCGAAGCCGGCGCTGAAGTGCGCTCCACCGATAGCTGCAGCGAACGCGCTTCCATGGAACAAACCTGGGTTTGTTGGTGTCCTTTAGCTTTCCAGTTCCGCGCGCTGTGCCTCACTGCCCCGGCCGGTGCGGTGCGGTGGTAGCGAAGGTTAGCTATGGTCTTAAAATGAAATAACGTGCCAGAAACGGGGAGATATATGAACGAAAGCAGATGGCGCGAAATATTAGACATTTTATTTGCACACGGCATTTTATTATTTTTAGCTGCTATAATATATCCGACCCGGGGGTTTCGCCTTTCGCCGGTTCGTTGGCTGAACGTATACAAGCTTCGCGATCTTTTCTTTCTTCGGGAAAGATTTTCTGCACGAAGCTTGTTACCAGCTACGTGTGGGAATTTTTCATGAGGAGTTCAGAAACTCACAAGTATCCTGTTGTAGGTTATACCTTGCCACGAAGCATTAATTTTTTAAACAACTCAGCCAAATCAACCATTCAGTTGCAACATTCCTAATTCATAGATGAATTAAAATGTCAGATCTTGAATTAAATAACTCCCCTGAAAACTGTCGGTTAATCGATGGAATTACAAAATACAAACAGCCATCAAACGAAAACATTACCAACAAGTGAGTAAACCGAGCAACAAAAATAATATCCATAAAGTACTGAACAATCATTTCCCCATAAAATTGCGAAGTCGTAATACTACAGTTTCGATTTTGGGCTGCCAAGTGTCCCAATAATGGAGAGGGAAAGTTTTTTCCATCCACCTGCCTTTTCGGCTCATCTTGGTTCCGATCCGATCCGATCCGGGGTGCAGACAGCAGAGGTTTTATTTCATTTGTCACAGCTGCTGGCTGGAACGGAAGTGTCGTATTCTCCCGAGGATAATATCTCGATTGATTGGTTTTATGTTGTGCGCTTATGGTTCAATATGTGGCATTGTTAGTTGGTGGCGTGATAGAGCTTCTTGCAGCAGCGGCACTCCGCCAGTCGACGGATCATCCTCGGTAATACTTAATACATGTACATATGTGTGGCTTGGCTGGCTAGACGGGGCACGATTTGCTCCGGGTGAAGCTGGAGATTTTTTTTTATTGGTATCGTTATGTGGTTTGATTGGAGTGATTTCATTCGAATGTATGATCTCTTCTTTTATTGGCCGATAATGTTTTGTCGCTGTAAGGTTGAATAAAACCATTATTGCAGAGCCATATTTTTATGACTTTTGAGTTAAAACGTTTTGTTTGCCAATTGAGCTGTAAAAGATGTTGTCTGTTTTATTTCGTGCTCTTTATTGGCATTGAACATTTTACAACTTTCTTAAACAATGCAAAACTCATTAGTTCGTTAATATTGAACTTTGTGGTTATCATCAATTTCCAAAAATAATATTACTTATGATTTAAAACTTTAAAAGATATTTCCGGTTTAAATTGCGGATCTATACGCACTTTCAGCTTAGAAGAAAGACGATAACTAGCACCACAGAAGTAATAAAATGCATCGTTCCGCAATTTCCTGGCCATTAAAATATCATAAAGCTAACCGCAACTATGAACCTAGTGCTCCCGAAAGTCAACCTACTAATCCTGCGTAAAATAAACCGCCACCATTTCGGACGGACGGACGGGTGGTCATACAGTGGCAAAAGCGACCACAAATATGTGCCAATTTCCGAAAATGCATGCATTCCCTCCAGTCAGTAGTGTCTAGTGTAGATAACATCCGGGAAATTTCTTCCACCGAACTGATCAAGCCGACTCCGGAGGGAAGACCCCTCGGATCAGAAGGGCAGCAGCAATATGCCACCGTCACGATTCCACTATGATCAAATGCTCCCAACCGAGCAAAACTTCCCATCGAAGATTACCATAACGATTGTTTATCTTCTCATATTTGCAGATGGCTTAGAAGGGAAAACTAGCCTGGTGTGTGGTCTGTTTCCACATTTCCCAGCGGTAAACCCCACGCTCCGCACCCGGAAGGCGAAAGCCAGATTGACTCGCAAAGGTGCTTTTATACTCGATTCCCATTTTCTCGTCGTAAAACTGCTGACAGTGTGGTCGCCGCAGCAACCGGCACTATCGTCATTCCGTTCCGTTGCAATGTGCCACCAACTTTATGTACATAAATTTGCGTCTTATGCTTGAGCTATTAGGGGGTCATCCTCCCTGGATCGATGCCCAGTGCGCAGTGCGCTCGGCAACTACTACGACCCGCGCTACGGATCTTCGACGGAATGTGGAACTCTTATCCGACAGTTGCAGTTTACTGTTTGCGCTGTTGCTCTGTCCAACCCGGCTCCAACAGCAGCAGCCAGCGCCACGGAAGGCGGTTGAAAGATGATTCTGCGGAAGTATGCGGTTTCGGTACAAGTTAATGTTTGCCGAAGAGTGGTGCCAAGTTTTTCATACTTTTGGTCATGATGGATTAAAAAAATGTCAATAATTGGACGTATTTTGATTTACTTTAGATGACGTTAAACAATTGATAAAATAAGTTACCAGAATGTTTTAATAACAGATAATATCAAGGTTGATCTCCACCATATTCAAGAGAATAAATAATTTCTTATTTCATTCGAAAATAGTTCGCTAACCAATGGTAAGTAATCAACGATACGAACTGTAGAGCCATTTGGGAATGATTTTAGGTGATAATTACAGGTAGGGGAAATTACTACAAGTAACTGTAAATCATTCAACAGATTTTCAACCTAGAGAGTGTCCCAGTAGCAAACCTAAGTCATTTCTATTTAATTTAGTGAAGGGTGTTTCAATGCTATAATCGTTACTTTTAATTATTTGGCAGCCATACACAAGAGACACACGCATAAAAAATATAAATTAAAAAGAAAAATGCTATGAATAAAACCTCAATAACCGTACTAAGAACATTACTCGATTAACGCACTTTTGAGGAGCAGTGATAATATTCCACACCGAAGAGGTCACCACTTTCATTCTCAAACAGAAACTGATGATCTCCTCATCCGACTGAGATCCGACAGCTACTTCTAAGCCAACCCAAAACTGTCGACGAGGCTCGAGAAAAAAGAGTCTGAATCCAAGTCAAAAGACGCCCGAGACCCAATTCTTTCTGGACGACGAAGACAAGTTAGTATAGGGTAGAATTATAAAGCAATTTTGGTTTGTTATGTCGACTGTTGAATTTAATATTCTCGTTTTGATTGGCTGTCAGGCTATTAAAAGTAGAACAGATTTTGTAACATTTCCAACATTTCGACTGTGTATTTTAGTCTTCTTCAGGTATTGAATACCGTCTGCTCTTTGTCAAGTATCTGTCTCTCATAAAAATTATTGGTCGTTAAACGGTCATTCTATAGTGGACGTAAGACCGTCAGTGTACACACAGGAAAAACAGGTGCAATTACGCAATTAATTAGAAAAAATAACAGATGTGCGACAAAAACAATTTTAACGACATGTAATTTCTACGAGACAGAGATACTTGACAAAGAACAGACAGTATTCAATCCCTGAAGAAGACTAAAATACACAGTCGAAACGTTCGAAAGGTTACAAAATCTGTTCTACTTTTAATAGCCTGACAGCCAAAATCAAAACGAGAATAATAAAGCAACTAGTATTATAAATTTGACACCCTTACTAACACATACCGGACCTCTATTTCAGAATCCTTAAGATTCCTACTTCATAGTAAAAGGGTTTTCTTTACCGAGTTGTAGGTATCCTGGGGATTCGCTGTTTAGATTTTCATACAAGAAGCCTGGTTCTATAAGCAAGGCATTCTGTACGAATCTTCCAGAGATTCTGTGCGAATAATTTTGGTTCGTCCGGGCAGTGATGTAAATAGATAACGAGGCTTAGAGTATTAATATTTAAAGGAATCCAAATTGATAAAAACGTTTAAAATACCTGTAGCTATTGTTTAAACGAGGGTAACGTGGAAACATAAATTCGATTCCCATTCGATGCCATTTTGAAATCCAATACGGTGGAAAGTAGTTAAACAAAACATACAAGAACTCCAAGAACCGATATGGGTGTTGGGGGAACCAAGATGATTGGTATAATCCAAACATTGACACCTGTTGCTGTATGTTATATTCAAGATGATGATACTTGTCAATATGAGTAGGTATGTACTTCGAACGAAAATGACTCAAAACTGCTAAAAATCGAAGCCTGATGCCACATTGAAAGTTAAAAATATCGTTGTACACCTATTTTTGTTCCAGCAATTCCAATTCCTATATCGTATCTCTTCGTGGTATCAACCGGAATACGAGCAACCTGAGCGGAGATCAGGTAACCAACCCCGGAGAAAACTAAGGTCGTATACCGATAGGGAAGGAGGCACTCATGCGAACACTGAGTTTAGCAACGAGAAATAGCTTTGTCAGTCAGTCTTGATCGTCTGATGCCATATCAGGAGCGGCTGACGACAGCGTCTAATCCGGAGCAGAAAGTTGAATGAAAAAACGTGGTGTCTCGGCACTAAAGCTAATATGGCTCCATCACGAAACTCGTTGGCGTGGCCCCAGTATGGCAACTTACCTAAATCAAACTACTGCGAACATTCAACCAAATACGGATAGGAATATTCGGCATTGACCTTGGCGATGAAATAAAGATGACGAAAAGAAACTCGGTACTTGGAGCGGGCCGCCTAACACAGTTGTTTTAAAGTTATAGTGATAACCAATCGTATGACTCATTCTGGTTATAAAAAAATCGCTGAAAATAAGAAGCTCGAACAACTGGAACCCAACAAACTCGGCATCATAGCTCTGCAGAAAACCTGTCGCAAATTAGAGAAGGTTTGGAAAATTCGCGCAGGAAAGGCTCAGTTTGACCAAAGCGGTAGCACTTCAATTACAACAACAACGTGCACTGCCCGCACGGTCGGTAAAAAATGTATAGACCGGTGATAAGACTCCAGAACCTGCACACCGACACGAATGAGTCGCAGCTTCCCGAGGCCTGGTGATCCGAAGCAGATTTTCCCACGCAAAGATATCCACAAAGCCATCTAAGTACAATGAAGCAGATTGACCACGATCTTATAGAAGGCCGGTCCGTCTCTTACATCACGAGTATACGTTACCCAAGCAACAATGTGAGTTTTATTGTACTCTTATTGCAGTTTTCAAGACCAATTTTGGTCTTAAATGCCATCATGCATGGGGTGCAGATATTGACTCTGACCATCATCTAGGAGCAGTATATGTGCACTCAAAACTGTCAACCACGCATCGGACACGTCAAAGCCGTCCTTCTTGGCCTAATATTGGACAGCTAGACAATCCGTAATCTCCCGATAACTACGATGAACTTCCACTGCTGCCTTCTTCTGAGGAGACGTTTGATGCAGATTACGTTCGGCAATCAGAATGGCTGCTAATGCACTACGCACTACATAAAGAGCCCTGGAGTATACGAAATAATTGTGTAGGGACGAGGTAGAGAATCTGATCACAAACTAATAATTGACAGGTGGAAGCAGTTCTTCGATGAACACCTCCAAGGTGCAGGTGGCCACCTGCAGAGTTTTATACACATGACCGAGAAACGCTGGCAATGGCATTACACTAGCGGAGGCATGAATAGAACTTGTTTGTCCCTTCTACAAAAAGGGTGATTGGTTCGACGGCTGCAACTATCGCGGCATAACGCTGGTAAATGCCGCCCACAAAGAATTCGGCCAGATCCTGTTACGCCGGCTATCACCGATAGCACAAGGTTTCGTAGGGAATTATCAGCCGGGCTTCATAGGAGCTCTATCCACTGCGGACCAAATTAATTTTTGCTTGCTCACGCATCACATCTTTATTGATTTCAAAGCAGCATACGATACAGTCAATCGAGATCAGCTATGGCCGATCATGTACGAACGCGGTTATCCGGACAAACTGACACGACTGATTAAAGCTACATTGGATCGAATGATGTGTTTTGTGTGCATCTCGCGAACACTCTCGAATCCTTTCGTGTTGCGGCTAGAATTGAACCCTCATCTCGGTAGTACCGATGATGACAAAGACGAATTTTACGCGCAGTTGGAGCGCCCGCTGCCCAAGACATGATGTCAAAAGCATGATCGGAGACTATAATGCTCAGGTTGGTCAGGAAGAAAGATTTAGGCCGGCGATTGGACGATTTAGCGCACACCCACAAAGGAACGAAAACAGTCTAAGACTTGCCGATTTCGCCGCTTTTAGGAACATGATCATACGTAGTACCTTCTTCCAGTATAAGCTCCACACTTCGGTACACCTGGAGATCACCCAATCAGACGGAATCACAAATCGACCGCGTTCTGATAGATGGTCAGCATTTTTCAGACTTTATCGACATCAGGACCATCAGGGCGCTAACATTGATTCGATACGCCAAAATACGTCAGAAACTGTAAACAACATATGATACCGGCTCCCACCACGGTATAATCTAACGCGACTGAAGTCGCGCTGCCGGAAGAGGGTGAGCTGGATGAAGCCTTTCTGGAGGTCTGTTGATATGCCGTAAAAACAGCCATTAACAGCCTGGGCCGTGTGGCACCGAATCGACGTAACGAATGGTTTGATGAGGAGTGCCAGCAGAGATTCGATGAGAAGAGCGCAGCGCGGGTACAAATGCTATGTTGAGCCACCCTTCAGAATGTGGCGCGATACAAACAGAAGCGGAGATAGCAAACCCGGCTCTTCCAGGAGAAGGAGTGCGAATAACTCGAGCTCGAACTCGAATAAATAGCTTTCACGATACACGGAAGTTCTATCAGAGACTCAACGAATCTCAGAAAGGCTTTGTGCCGCGCGCCTAAAATATGCAGAGATAAAGATGAAGGTATTTTGACTGACCACCGTGCTGTGATCAAGCGGTGGAAGCAGCAGTACGATGAACACCTGAATGGCGTGCAGCCGGAAGACCATGATAGTGAATGGGATGTGACCTGATTGGTGCAGCAAGCAACGGAGATTTGCCATCCCCATCGATTACGAAAGTTAAAGAAGCCATCATGCGGCTAAATCACAACAATTGCCCTATCTACAAAAAAGGCGATAAGCTGGATTGTGAGAACTACCGAGCGATCACTATCCTGAATGCCGCCTACAAAGTGCTGTCCCAAGTCATCTTTCATCGACTATCGCCAATAGCCAATAGATTTGTGGGAAGTTATCAAGTAGGCTTCGTGGAGAGTCGGTCTAACGGACTAAATCGTCCCCCTGCGGCTGATCCTCCAGAAATGCCGCGAATTCCGAATCCCCACGCATCACCTGATCATCGATTTCAAAGCCGCATATGATAGTGTAAGCCGACAAGAGCTATAGAAATTCTTATTGTTGCAATTCTTTTCAATACAATGAATTCTTCTATATCACAATAGCCTTTGTTCTTGCCGGCTTGGGTCGTTTCGATTGTCTCCTGGTGAAAATGGAAACTCCTGGAAAAAACGGCTTTCCGGATAAGCTTACTAGACTTGTCATGGCTACGATAGACGGGATCCAGTGCTGTGGGAGAATCTCATGAGGATTGTTGGACACATTCAAATCTCGCAGGGGACTTCGACAAGGAGATGGTCTTTTCTGCCTGTTATTAAACATTGCGCTTAAAGGTGTTATAAGACGAGCGGCGATCGAAATGCGGGGTATGATTTCCAATCAATCCAGTCAAATTATCTGCTTTGCTGACGACGTGGATTTGTGGCATGTGGACAAGTAGGAGGGTAAAAGCTTAGTAAGGGGGTGATTGCAAGAGAATGATAGTCAAATGCGCAAATATTACCGTTTTAGTTAAATGCTCATAACTTCTACAATTTTCAATCGATTGTTATCATTAACCCCATGATTCCTTTGTTTTTTATCGGCCTTTAAACCCCACATTAAACGAAATTTTTGAAATGCGTTAATCTTGTCTAAAACCTTTGATAAAGTTGAAATTATTCCAAAAAAAATGCGTTCTTTTTTGTTTTGTTGTGAACAAATTCCCAAATATCTACAGAACTGTTATTCTTACAGAAAAATAAAGTTCTACTAATCGATAGCAAATTTTCTCCTCTTTAATATGGAAAAAAGAGATTTGAAATTGGTGAAATTAAGCAAAATTACAACTTTAATGCATATCTCAAAAACTATCCTACTTTAAATTTTTCTGGCTACATTTTCGGACTCAGCGACCAATTTTACATGAAAAATCACCTTCAGCTTACTGAGTTCATAAATGCTGTTCATAAATGCTAGTGTTATTAGCGAAAGTTGGGACTACTACAGACTTCACAAACACGTGCGGTCGAACAATCTGAGCCCCCATACAAAGTGCATACTGTACAAAACGCTAACTAGACTGCTTGTCCTCTATGGGCACGAAAGTTGGACACTGTTAGAAGAGGACCTACGAGCACTCGGAATTTTCGAATGGCGGGTGCTAAGAACCATCTTTGGTGGAGTGCAAGAGAACGGTGTGTGGAAGCGAAGAATGAATCACGAGCTCACGCGTTTCTGCGGCGAACCCAAGACTAAGTGGGTCACAGTGAACGGGGTGGCAAGACCAGGTGGAGAGAGATCTGGCGAGAATTGCCCGTGGAACTGAAGGCCAGCTGGCATGGACCGAAATAGATGGAGGAATTATGCTATGCAGGCCTTGTCATAAGAGGTAAGGCCCTCTAAGTAACTAAGTAACTTCTAAGCTTCGTAGATGACTTTGAAATCATAGCCAGGAACTTTGCGACGGCGTACACCAACCCTAGATTGTAAACGGCGACTAGGAGGATTGGGCTTAAAATAGATGGGTTGAAGACTTAATAAATGAAAGGAAGAGGTTGAGTGCAGACAAACGGGTGCCTCCCAGTGATGGTGATCCCAAGTGATAGATAAGCTCGTGGCAACAACACGGCCGTGTTTGGGCTTGCTTGTGTTGCTTTTGGCTGCTTGGGAGTAAATCTCTATAAATCCTTATAAATTCCAGATAGTTCTTGTTTTTTATGTTAATTAACATATACTCCAATCTTCTCATTCTAGTCTATCTATTTAAATACAAAGTTATATTGGATTGAACTTAATTAGTTTGAAACAGTTTGTGTATTTCGTGCCAAATTTTCAAATTCCATATAAACTGCGAAAAAGCTCTAGTACTAGAGGGTTAGATCGGGGTTTATAAAATAAAAAAAATTTCACCCGGATAATGGAGTCTTTGGTAAACCACTCAACGTAGAGAAAAAAGCTTCCGAGACATAGGGCTCAATGCTGCCCACAACAATCACCCTTATTCTGCGAGTCACGTGACTCAATACGACAACTGTCACGCGCCGTGACTCGCCACGGGGAGTCGAGTCACCTAGGTAACAAACCCCTGTCACCTAAGTGACAATTGTCACCTGATTCGCAGCGAATCCAAAATGGTCACGTCACTCGCCTCGCAGAATAAGGGTGAATAATAGCCCTTTCGGCGCAAAAATATAATAACTATATCATCCAAAATAGTAAAAAGATTTTTCGCTTACCGATAACCAAATGAATACTTCCTGTCGACATTTTGCACACCCCTGTGTGCCTCACCAAAAACCTAATGAACGCAGAAACGCAGCCACCGAACGTCGCTTGCCGACGTCGCATTCGGTTGGTAACGACGCCATCGTTTATATTATAATAGCACACACAGGTACAGCGCCACGCATTGAATTTACCACTAAGCAAATTAATAATGCGCCCCAGTAATAGCGCACACCAAGCACCACTACAGAAACCAACCACTATTTAGGCATAGACAGGAAATGATACCTTTGACACCGTAAATCACACCGGCCTAAGCTTAAGCACAAAAAAATGCTTCTCGAACGATCAGATCACGCATGAAATTTTTCTAAAGATACAAATTTTCACTTAGCACATCTCTTTTTATTTTATTTTAATCACTTTTCTCCGGCTTTTACTTTTCCCCAAAAGCATTATTTTTGGCAAGAATTCCCCCCTGTGTAGCTTATTTTTTGAATTACTTGCCAAAATCACTTACAAACAATATGGCTGCCACTTTCATGCCGCGAACCGAAAAATTTTTCCGATGCCACCACTAAATCACTAAAAATGTACCGTTATAGCCATTATATCGGAGGAGCGCGAACCGACAGCAAGCGCGTTTACAAATGAACTGATCCGGACAGTCCCGCACAGCGGATTTTATTCAGATAGCTTCATCCGATGCGAATGCGAAATAGTCGATCATCGATCACGATTCGCAAACGCCCCGAGATCACTTGTTTTTGCTTGCTAACACGATGAACGAAATAGCCGGTAGCGATCGGGAGAAATAGGGAACGAATGCTTATTAGAACTATGATCATTCATTCGATCATTCGTGCGGCATTCATTGTCGGTTATCTTTACCAATATCATACAGCGACACTACGAGTGATCTGGGAATTTTCGCTGTAAATCTTGTCGTGCAATTGTATTCACAGTCAGTCAAAAAAGTATTTGGACAACTTCGTATGAATTTTTCTTCTAATAATATTGCCCAGAGATATTTTCTACCTGTTTCAATTTTTCATTTTACGTTAGGTACATCTCTATTCAAACCAAGAGTTGGCGGAAAAAATTTCTGAAATCTTCTAAATCTGTATAAGTTTTGGCTTTGGGACATTGCTTAAAAATAAAGACAACTTTGAGCATTTTATGCAGATAATAATAATAATTTATATAATGTATTTGAGCTCTGTAAAGCAAGTAAGAAGGACGTAATATGTTGCTATTTTTTCTCTCTTCTAAAGTTTTGTTTACAAAACTAAAAGGTTGTAAAATCCAAACAAACATCCCATCAGTTTGGCACCATTGGACCGAGAAAACAAAACATCAACGGTGGCAATCAGTCAAGTGCCTTATGAGGATATCAAGATAACCTCCGTTTACCCCCGCCACACGCTTGGCAGCTCGACGAGCCAAAACTTGCTCATGTTGTGCCTTTCCCTTCTAATACATACCGATGATGCCGTCGTCGTCGTCGTCGACGACGTCATCGTTCTACTGCTACACATTCCTGGCTGCATCTGCCGAGCTCAGCTCGGGCCAGGATCAGTGGAAATGAAATGCAAACCACTGCACTGTTTCGTTTATTTCCTGGCCACTCGGTCGGAACTGCGAACACACTGCGCCGGTAGTTGTCTCCTCTCCGCCAGCTCCACCAGACCGAGACCCGCCCGTCTGGGGCAACAAGCACAACAATTCCGGTCCGGTGGCACGATTCCGAAACTATAGTTAAGAGAAATAGATTTCATAATCAAATGCAAATTTATAAATATGTATCCGATGCTTTTTGCATTACCATATCTCGTTCAGTAGTACCAACCAGGGCTAAGGCCGTCGAAATCCGAATCCGTAGGCTTAGCAGTTACGTAATGCTGAACGGTTCGTTGGGTTCGGATCCGTTCAAGTGCACACGGTGCGGTGCGGTAAAAGGTTTTTCACGTCTTGTTCCGGATCCGGAACCGACCGAACCGAATGGCCACCGGTCATTAACCAACCGCGCCTGGTGCCGGTGTAGCAGTAGCAAAGCGGGAAAGTTAGGCTTTCGACTGCAGCCTGGAAGCGAAAGGACGGAAATGGTACATTCCGATACTTCCTATAAATATTCCGATTCGGAGTAAGACTTCCGTTCGATTCCGATGCATCTGTGTTAATGATCTGGTGCAGGGTCAGAGCAGCAGTGAACCGGGAGGTAGATTTACTATAGAATGGTTGATTACAGCAATTAGTGTGATGGTAACCTCAGCTTTACGGTTCTTGAGTCGATGCTTTCGGTTTTGTCCTGATTGATTGGAGTAAGCTCTTAGTTGTGGTTGAATCGTACGTTACGTTAGCCTTCTGTCTGGAAGTAAGTTTGTTTCTCTAGTCTGGAAGGGTACTTTGTAATGTGGAATGAAAACTAGGATCTGAGTTGGAATGTTTCTCATATGAGATGTAAAAATATTTAAAGTGAAAATGGATTGTTAAGGAGTTCAAAGGAGAAGAAATATAATTAAACATTACGCATCGTCTATTGGTACTCAACCAGTATTTAATGCATGCCTGTTTGGTAACACACAATCACAGCAAATGCAGCCCTAAGAAAAAAATAAGTTACACAGTCAGTATCATGTCTTCACTAAATGTTTTAATACAAAATTAAGAAAAAATAATCTAAGGCATCATGGTAGCTAGAATCGGCAGGACCAAAATCTAAAATTTCCGAAAATGTGGCAATATCGGTGGCAATCAGTATTTATTAAAAGCGGTTAAATAAATACGGCACGATGGAAAGAATAAAATGTAAACGACTTCGAACAAATAAAAGTCTGCAAACAGAAAATAGTTAATATAATTTAAAACTCGTTGTATTACATTAGTTTTATACCTCAATTTTTAAATAATATTAACTTTACTGCTATTTTACCATGTTGTTTTTCCATAAAAAAGAGCTCCTTTTTAAAACACCTTTACTTTTTATTTCTATTAGAAGTCTATTAATTATTCTAATATATTCGTTTCTTCAGGAAGAGTAAATGCTTAACCTTCTGCGGCTGCCGTGCCATAATCTTAATGATCATACTGACGTGGTAGTCTGCTGGACATCTAAGCTAAACTTATTAATAGTTATAAACGAATTATTTAAATTAGAATTTTATTTACTAAGAACATAAATGTTTAGCAACCTGTTGGATATATTGGTTGGAACCGCAAATATGAATCTGTCAGACTACCACGTCAGCCGCAGAAGCTTAATCTGAAAAATGAAAAATTAGGCGATGTGAAAAATTTTGATTTTAGGCTAAAAATATTGACTAAGCGAAGATGAGAATAGATACGTATTTGCAGTTCTCTTAAGTGGTTTTTACTGTTTCGAGGTTTTACTGAAACAAAACACTCAACAAAAGAATTTCGTAAAGTCGGTTGTTTTCCCCCGGCAGTAGAAACGTGTTTACAAATAAAAGTCATAATTTCGTCTTATTCTGTCTTGTTTCCTGTATCTATAATCCTTACTGACCAGTCCAATTCTGATTACTTGCCAGTTATTATCGAAAAGTTTGCGCTTTTTATCTAGTAAATAACCTACTTTCTCAACGACATCTTCCGCATTGGTATATGAATGAAAGCTGTTTCACGAAAAGCACATTTCCATCCAATGAACCTTTCTTGGCATTACAGTTGTGCTTTGTGCTTTGCAAGCACAGGATAATCTAAAGGCTGCGTTCTTTTGCGGCACATGCGCTTTATAGCGAAGCTTTAGATTTCCCTCAAACAAAGTTTGTGCGGCCAAAAGCTTGAGACAGGCTAACAACAAGGATAACTGCGAAAGCTTCAGTCACAGTTCAGTTGGAAATTTCATTCTATACCTGCCAACTACCAAAAAACCGGTGGGTGTTGCTACCCGCTTATCCTCTACCCAATGAAACTGATTCTTTATTTATGCTTTGGGCTTGGTACAAACCGAAGACTAGCTTAATGGGCTGAATCACGACTGTTGCCGTATTCAAAAGAAGCAAACAAAATTTAATAATTTTGTAAAAAGATATTGAGCATTTTCAGCTCAAAACACTGGAAAACGGCAATTTTGACTCGACTATTTTTGATTGGAATGAAATTTTGCAGATATGTTGGACACCACGCAAGGATTCATTTTCAATTAAGCTTAATTTTTTTCCTCAAGAGTAACTTTTCAAAAAAACGTATTTGAATTTTGTGAAAAACTCAACGTGTAATATATTGCGCAATTCATGAAGAGGACTATAAATATAGTGTTGGGGAAGAATAAATGCTTAATGCGAGAAATGTAGATTCAGGCAAACTGAAAATTCTTGATATTAGGCCAAAAATATAGACTTAGCGAAGGTGAGAGTCGAACTCATAGCTCCCAATCTCTAGTTGAGCGTGTTGTTTAACCAATTACACCACTAAGCCGTCTATACTCTGTGGTCTTATATCAAGGTTTTGTTATGACGCTTGCCTGATTCTATCATTCATTCGCACATTTATCCAGCGCGAATATATTTTTGTTGACTGTATTTGTTGCAACCGCACAGATTGATAGACACATATAGCTATTCGGTTTGCGCTTAGTAACGTCAGTCGATAACCGTTCGAGTCGAACGTTGGAAAAATTTCAAAGACTTTTCTGAATTTAATAGACTGGCAGCCAACAAAAACGAGAATATTAAATTCTACCGTCGAAAAAACCAGATTCAAGTTTCTTGACATACGGGAATCACCACAGGGGGGTTGACAAAAGAAGAGATGGTGCTTAACAATGGGAGGAGGTCTAAATAAGTAAAAGGGATTGCGTTCCTCTTGCATTGGAGACAAGAAGGAAGGAATGATTATAGTTGGGTTCTATAGGGTGGGGACCGGGGGTAATATAAAAAAAGGCTACGTGACATTTGCATAATTGGCTCCGTGACAGAAGGGGAAGCTGACTGGGAGGGAGCCATCAGGGGAGGACGAGGAACGTGAGCATTAACGAGTGTTCCGTCATAACTCCGGAGCGCCTGGATATGGTGGCCATTGACAAGAGAGAGGTTCAAAAACGTAAGAAAGGCTTTGTCACACCTCATGGGGATTACCAAAAAAGACAGTTTTAAAAGTAGCTGTTGTGTAACTGAGGGGGGGGGGGGGGGGTAGATCTGACAAAGGAAGTATAAACTGGGTAGAGATGAAGAAAAAGGGGTTTGTTTCATGCAATCTGAGAATTTTTGTCAGGGTATGAGTATGAAATGAGGAGCGTCCAATATAGATCTAGCCATCCCAAGTCCCTACCTAACGCCTCCACGAGGCCATACCTGGTAATGCTCTATTGAGTAGCCAAGCTAGGAAGTGCGATGCTG
Organism: Sabethes cyaneus; assembly: GCF_943734655.1. Classification (NCBI taxonomy): domain Eukaryota; kingdom Metazoa; phylum Arthropoda; class Insecta; order Diptera; family Culicidae; genus Sabethes; species Sabethes cyaneus. The sequence goes on along the minus strand of NC_071355.1, from coordinate 247,493,313 downwards.
GGTGGTTCCCGGCTGCCTGATCTCAAACCGCGGTTTTGGGCAGTCGGCGGAGCCAAACTGCCTTGCTAATAGGTAGCCTAATATAAGTTATTTTAATTATTTTTTTCGTTTTATCTTATGCTATATAGTGAAATCTTTGGCCAAAACGAGTTTTAATAGTGCGCATGGATACCAGAAGAAAAATTAAATTAATTATTAGAAGCACTTATGGAAACTCAAAGGATGCAACTCTATTCCATTCGAAGGACTGCTCTATTTGTTCTATTTTTGCCTAGATTTTGCCCATATTTCATCATATAGTATCATATTATTATTATCATATATGTGGAAGGTTGGATGATGGAGTGGATTGCCAACCTGAATCCTTAAGGTCTGAGGCAAATATGACACTTCTCAATTCAAAACAAACAAATCATCACGTGGGTTAAGTTGGTACAGCGAAATTGATTATTACATGGAAGGATCCTAACGCTGGTAGGCGACTCTTATAACCCCGGAATGCGCACAAGTGCCTCTGCTTGTGGGTCCTCCAAATCCCTTTTGGCCCTTCTGTAACAGCATTAGTGTGAAATTCATTTGATAATCGAATTTGGATCTACTGTAATTCTACCTACATACATTACACCTACATACTATAGTCCTTGAAGTGATGGTGGCTTTCCCCTACTACTACTTCTACTACTACTGCAATCTGAGAATTTTAGTTACAATGTTGGGGAAGAATAAATGCTTAATGCGAAAAGATGATTTTCGATTGATTCCATGCTAAAAATAACGGGTGTACAATTGGAGCTGCACAAGCGGCACTTGTGAAATCCTGTTTTTCGGACGAAAAAATGTTCTTGCTACGGGATTACCAAAACCAATAAAACGATAGGACTACAATAATGCACTGCTTCCAGCAAGATTCTGCACCGTCTCACCAGGCGAAAGCTACACAGGTTTGGTGTGAGGTGAATTTTCCGGATTTTATTTCTTCGAAAGAGTGAACTGCCTCTTTGTCTGACTTGAATTCTCTCGACTTCTATATATGAGGTCACATGCTAGGCAAACTAGGGAGCACCAAAGGATTGACTGTGGATACTTTCAAGCAACATTTAGAGAAGATTTGAGAGTAATTAAGGCTTGAGGCTTGAAGCTGTGACTTATACAGAAAACCATTTGTTTAAAAAATATAATTAATGGTCATGGGCCCTATTCTGTAAGTCACGTCGAGTGTCACTTTGCTCGACTGGTCTACGGTTGGTATTATGTAAGTCAGATGCGACACGATTTTGTCGCGTAACTCACCTGAGTCGACCGCTAAAAGGTGAGTAACTAAACTAAAATGACGAGCGAGCTGCCCGTTATCCCCGCACTCGACACTCGACACTGACTGAGTCGAGTCGAGGGAGGCTCCGTAGCTGCAAGGCTATCGAGTCTGCTGTGACAAGCGAGTGGTCGTGAGTTCGAATCTTAGTAGGATCAGGCCATTCGATGTCAAGTGACTTTAGCATGGGATTATTGTAATGTACTGGTGAGCCTCGCCAGGGATGGCTTGGAAACAATACTGTAATTGGAAACAGTACTGGCATTGAGGAACAAGGTGGGTAAAGTAGAGCTAGCATTGAAGGAAAGGTAAACCCCACTACACACAAGCACGCATAAAATTATAAGAGTTCTAGCAAGATGTAAGCGTATTGTTTGAGAAGTAAATGGTGTAGTACAACTAATGATTCCATAGACCCGTAAACTTTCTTACATACGGCTGACATAACTGCGTCCTGTGCCTTAGGTTTATTGTTTCGCGAGTTTATTAACCAACCAAAAAACATGAATCGACGAACGGTTCCCCCGGACACCCCGATACTATTGGAATAAGTTCGGCTCACTATGCAGTTGGACAGTTTCCGCTCAATGCCGCTCTTTCACCGGTGGATTCGGGGGGGCAACGGCCCCCCGTTCCAGTTAAGTATATGTATTTTAATAACAATCAAAAAACTGAGAGAATGTGCGTATTTCATAGTGAACTGCAGCCGACTGAGCAACACGTCGAGGGAGGAGATGTATTGCGCAATGATGATGTTCCTGCTGACGATGTGAATGTTACCTGTGCTAACGTAAGTCACCGATCCTTGGCTACAACACAAGCGCCTATGCTGCTGTACTATCAAAATACCCGTGGTCTGCGTAGTAAAATCGCGGAATTTTCATTGGCCGTATCTGACTCTCCATATGACTGTATTGTTCTGACTGAGTCTTGGCTGGACCCTCAAATATGTTCAGCTCAACTGTTTGGATCCGAGTACACCGTCTTTCGTACCGATCGTTCTGCATCAAACAGTAATAAGTCGACCGGTGGCGGGGTTGTTGTTGCAGTCCGACGTTCATTGCAATCTGCTCTACTAATGGACGCTATGGATGATTCACTCGAACAATTATGGATAAAAATCAAAGCAGTGAATTCAGTAGTCGTAATTGGTGTTATATATATTCCCCCAAATTTGCGCAATGAACTTGACGTAATAGAACGCCACGTTTTATCAATCGAAAAGGCTACCGATTTGGTAGGACCCAATGACGACGTGTTATTATTTGGTGATTATAATCGTGCTGGTCTCGCCTGGTCGAACCATCCACGTAGCAACTATTTTATCGTTGACGTGTTGCATTCTACAATCAATAGTACTAGTTCCTGCTTACTTGACGGAGTTGCTTTGAATGATTTGTATCAAATTAACGGAATTCACAACCAGAATAACCGACTTCTCGACCTCATTTTCGTCAATCAACATGCTTTGCCTGCTTGTGATGTTTGTCCTGCACCGGATATTTTGAGTGTTATTGACGCTCACCATCCGCCCGTAATGGTTAGTTTTCACCGGAATTTCCAACAGACATTTATCGACGAATTTGATCCTTCTGAATTTGACTTTCGACGCGGTGATTATGATGCTATGAACGCCGATTTAGCCACAATTAATTGGACGTCGATTTGTAGTTGTAATGATTTAAATGAAGCTGTTGATAAATTCACCATGAAAATTCATGAGGTCATTGCTCGACATATTCCTCTAGTTCGTCCACGTCGTAAGCCCATCTGGGGAAATATTGCACTCTCCCGCCTGAATCGCAGGCGAAAGTCTGCTCTTCGTGCTTATAATAAAAACAGGAACGCTTTTAATCGTGCACGTTTCACATCAGCAAGTCGAAGATATAAAGCTCTAAACAAGCGGCTCTATTTGAGTTATGTACAGAATACAGAACGTAACCTTCGGTCTAATCCGAAGAGTTTTTGGAAGTTTGTAAATTCGAAACGTAAGGAAGATGGATTACCTTCGAGTGTGTTCCTGAAAAACGAAGAAGCGTCAACCGTAAACCATAAATGCGATTTGTTTGCTGAACATTTCTCAAGTGTTTTCATGAGCGACGATGAGTATGCTTCATCTGAAAATATTGCAGCAGCTCTACGTTTTGTTCCATGTAATGAGATTGCAACTTGGACATTTACAATTACTGAAGCTGAAGTTGCTGATACCGTTGGGAAAATGAAACAGTGTTATTGCCCTGGGCCGGATGGTATTCCTGCTGTACTGTTAAAGAAATGCTGTGCGAGTTTGAAATCACCAATGGCTTCCTTATTTAATTTATCCATGCACTGCCATCAATTTCCGCGGAGTTGGAAGTCGTCCTACATGTTCCCTGTATTTAAAAAAGGTGACAAACGGAATGTCGAGCACTACCGTGGAATTACTTCTCTATGCGCTTGCTCGAAAGTCCTAGAGGCAATTGTTTACAACCATCTCTGGTTTCATGTTAAGAATTACATTTCTACATCGCAACATGGATTCTTTCCTGGAAGATCTGTTTCGACTAATTTGCTGGAGTTTACTTCTTTATGTTTGCGGTCAATGGACCAGCGTGATCAGGTGGATACTATTTATACTGATTTAAAGGCCGCATTCGATCGCGTCGATCACGGAATTTTGCTAGCTAAGCTTGATAAGCTGGGTATCTCAGCAGACCTGACTGCGTGGCTTAGTTCTTATTTACGAGACCGTAGAATGGCTGTAAAATTGGGAGCATCTCTATCATGCTGGTTTCGAAACAATTCTGGTGTACCTCAAGGTAGCGCTCTAGGACCTCTATTGTTCTCTTTGTTCATTAACGACGTATCCCGACTATTACCGCCTGGCACAAGATTACTGTATGCAGATGATGCCAAAATTTACTCGGTTATTCGTAATACTGATGATTGTATGAGGCTTCAGGGACTAATAAATCTGTTTGTTGAATGGTGCAAATGCAATTGTATGGCTGTGAGTATTCCAAAATGTACCATCATTAGTTTCTCCCGAAAGAAGCACACGTTGGTATATAATTACTGCATTGATGATCAAACACTGCAACGAAGCGATAGGGTTACTGATCTCGGAGTAGTATTAGACCAGCAACTAACGTTTAGACAACACTACAACATGATTATCAACAAAGCTAATCGACAACTGGGAATGATATTGAAGATTGGTAAAGAGTTTCATGAGCCCGGCACTTTACGCTCTTTGTACTGCTCGCTGGTACGCTCAATTCTAGAAACCAGCTGCGCAGTCTGGGATCCCCAATTTGACAGTTGGTCTCTTCGTATCGAAAAGATACAGAAACGTTTCGTTCGAAGAATATGCCACATGCTACCATGGAGGAATCCTGATAACTTGCCATCGTATGAGAACCTGTGTTTGTTAATTGGCATAACTTCGCTTAAGGAACGGCGGAAAGATATCGTCGCTAATACGGCACAAAAGATTTTGATGGGAACATACGACAGCCCCGCCATACTATCTTCGCTCCTGCTGCACTGTCCACTACGTCCTCAACGACATCAACAATTGCTACGTGTAGGAACTCACCGCACTAACTACGGCTTACATGAACCAGTTCGACACTTGGCAAATGAATATAACCGTCGAAGACAAACCTTTAATTTTTAACTTATGGACCAATGTTTTTAATTATGTTTAATTTGTGGTGATTGTTATGTATTTTATGTATGTATTTTTAGCTGCTAAGATGATTTAATGTAAACTTATAAAAAGATGCTGGGTTTTTATGCCATTTTGAGAATGCGTTTATTGTGCAACTCAAGATGGCTTTTCCCAGCCATATATTTCATTAAGACCTTGAGTCGGATGGAATTATTAAAAATAAACAAATAAACAAATAAACAAATAATATCTCTCCATGAGTATATCCAAGTTTTTGACTACTGCTGAATAGGGAATAATTTCGTTTCCAACCATAATTTCGTTTTGAAATTGATTGCCTGAGTTTTTCCAGCATTCAATCGAATGCCATTTGAGTTACTCCAATCCATTATTTTATTTTTATCCATATTAACATTATTTATGAGATAGTCGATTTCATTACTTGTTTCCGGAAAGGTATAATTGGAAATCATCAATAGGTGAAATTTACAGTGTAGTAGTTGGTCAGGAAGATTGTTAATAAACATCGAAAACCGCTTGAAAATGATCGCTTATGGTCCTAAAATTGATCCTTGCGGGACTCCGCTTGTTACGCTAGATAAGTTTGATTTTATGACATTGAACTCAACATATTGTGTCGACCAGACAGCTATGAATGAAAGAGATTAATAGCACATTTTTTAAATGAGAATGAACACTTTAGCTTTATTCAAAGTAAGGCATGGTTCATAGAGTCTAAAGCTTTGCTAAAATCAAAGAGTACCATAACTTTAGCAAGTTTTCGATCCAATGCGCATCGTATATATAGTTTTAGCTTGGTGTATTGTTATTCTGCATTAAAAACATTTATTCATGTAAGCCAAGGTCTCCAGCCCATCCTCCCCTAGCTACGTGACTGGCAAAGGGAAAAAGATTTGAATTGGACAAATTTAAGACAAATTTTATAGATACTTTACTGACAGTTACCTATTACTACTCATTCTGTATATTAGGTAGGATTTGACTCATTGTAGCTAAAATAGTGGCCTTGTAATTTTACAAAGAGTGAAAAACGACACATTGGTGATCATTGTTTGCAGCAATTCCATAATATTATACTATTAACTATTAATATTTGGCAGGGCAGTCTTCAGAGCAATTTATCAAGACCGGATTTTGATGTATTCCCGATGTTCCGACACTTTGTTGGTGTCTTTTTCAAGGGGTAAAAAAATAAAAATAAAATAAAAATAAAAAAAAAAATAAAAAAAAATAAAAAATAAAAATAAAAATAAAAATAAAAATAAAAATAAAAATAAAAATAAAAATAAAAATAAAAATAAAAATAAAAATAAAAATAAAAATAAAAATAAAAATAAAAATAAAAATAAAAATAAAAATAAAAATAAAAATAAAAATAAAAATAAAAATAAAAATAAAAATAAAAATAAAAATAAAAATAAAAATAAAAATAAAAATAAAAATAAAAATAAAAATAAAAATAAAAATAAAAATAAAAATAAAAATAAAAATAAAAATAAAAATAAAAATAAAAATAAAAATAAAAATAAAAATAAAAATAAAAATAAAAATAAAAATAAAAATAAAAATAAAAATAAAAATAAAAATAAAAATAAAAATAAAAATAAAAATAAAAATAAAAATAAAAATAAAAATAAAAATAAAAATAAAAATAAAAATAAAAATAAAAATAAAAATAAAAATAAAAATAAAAATAAAAATAAAAATAAAAATAAAAATAAAAATAAAAATAAAAATAAAAATAAAAATAAAAATAAAAATAAAAATAAAAATAAAAATAAAAATAAAAATAAAAATAAAAATAAAAATAAAAATAAAATTAAAAACGGGAAAAAGACACCAACAAAGTGTCGAAACGTCGGGAAAACATCAACCTCAGTCTTGATAAATTTCTTTGAAGACTGCCCTGCCTAATATTAATAGTTACAATTGAATTCAGTTAATAATGCTAAATTTTCAAAAATGTCCATATTTTTGTGTTTTTGTGGTTTGATAATCAGAGACTGAGATATCTATACCTATAAAAATGGATTTCTGTCTGTCTGTCCGTCCGTATGTTCCTTATAGAATCGGAAACTACTGAGCCGATCGGCGTGAAAATTTGCATGTAGGGTTTTTGGGGCCGGAGAAGGTTCTTATGATGGTTAGAGACCCCCTCCCCCCACTAAGAGGGGGGGCTCCCATACAAGCGAAAGACAAATTTCTGCATAACTAGAGAACTAATCGAGCAAATGGAATCAAATTTGGCATGTGGGTGTTTTTGGAGGCAATTTTTGTTCTATGGTGAGTTGAGACCCCTCCCCTCTTTCGGAGGGGAATTATGAACCCTCCCACCAATAAGAGGGGGGCCTCCCATACAAATGAAATAAAAAATTCCTCATAATTCGAGAACTAATCAAACAAATGGAACTAAATTTTGTATGTGGGGGATTTTAAAGGCATGAATTTATTTTATGATGGTTTGAGACCCCTCACCCCTTTAGTAGTGGGGGCGGACTCTCGTACAAATGAAACATAAATTTTTTACCACCTGAAACTACCTATTAGTAACATTAGATGATTCAGGGCGAGACGGCCTAAGGCAGCTAGGATTTATGGACAGCACAGTTTCAATTTTGGCAATACGAAGTTTGTCGGGTCAGCTAGTAAAGATATATGGGTCATTCCACGCCAAGTGTCTGAGTGCCATGTAATCGACCTTCTCGGATTTGAACCAAATTTTGTCAGATTGTTTGTTTCAGGTCAGCAAGAAAAAATCCTAAGTTTGGTGTCAATTGGACGTTCCCTCGATTAATGGGAGTATCTTCATGTTTAACGAAAAGACACGTTTTCGCCAAATCCTCTTATATTCTTTTGCTTGTAGCTCTGGGAATACTAGGTTTAGAAAGACTATTTTATCATGTTTCCAAAGTAAATTGTCCAAGGAATCCGAAAAAATAATAGTTTTTAGCTGCAGTGCTGCCAAATATTTTTAATCTTGATTTAAAAACTAAATTTGCATTTTTCTCTCAATGAGTACAATTTGATTTCAAAAATTCCAATTCCATTGTATTCTTCAGATGTTTTTACATAAGAATTGCTCAAAACTACGAGGTGTTCTTTGCGTCTGTGCGATATGTCATGAGTTCAATCCCGGTTGAAGGAGGAGCAATTTTGGAAAATGTATAAAAGTTTTTTTCTGTGCTAATTGTAAATGTTCTCGACAATAGTTACACTATTTTTGACAATTTCGTCGAAATAAAATTTCGATATAGCAGATAAAGGCAAAGAAGTTTTTGTTATATTTTAACAAATTTATAACAAAACCTGTTAGATATATTACAACAAATTTTGATATAATTTTGTTCTAAACATAACGAATTTTGTTATATTTTTGCTATAGCTGCATATAAGTTCTGATAGAATTTTTGATATTTTAACTACTTACGAGACCAAAATTATAACAAATCATATTAGAAAAACCGTCGTAACAGAATATCATGATTTGTTATTATTTTGTTACGTTTGTCTGATCGGGTTGAAAGAACGTTTAGATCTAGGTTTCACAAAGTTTTTTTTAAACTACTTCAGTCAATTCTTTTTGAAGATTGAATATTCACAAAAAATCTTCAAAGCGTAAATGAATATACACCGTGTAATGAACAAAAAGTAACAACAAATTGTAATTACTAACAATCTTTTGTAATTTCATAAAACATTATTAGCTTGAATACTTTCAGTAGTTTGTCCTACGAATATGTTTCGTGATAGTAGATAAAGAAAAATACCGCGAAGCGCGGAATTAGAATTTTAATTTCAATCGCTTGCAGCCAGTAACAGGGCCTCGGTACATTACACCATCTTGCAGTATTGTTTCATATTTTCCAGAACCAAACAATCTTGTATCATTACTTCATAAATTCGAAAACTTGATACTTAATTTTCTATCATCTTTCATGACGAATTGAATCAGGATCTCAAACCTCCAGCATAATTATAACTTAACAACCTTTTGATCAAGTGTCATTTACCGACTCCGCTTTTATCCTAAAATTTCAGTGATATTACTAACATCGGCGTATGGAGAAACATTTCATAGCTAGGTTCTCCCTTCCCAACACAGCTAAAGTCGTCCCATTTAGTCATCATCGCTAAAACAATCGTTATTTCCCACACATCCAATGCCACTCACAGTGACTTACTGTCTAACAATGTTTCACAGTCCGGATGCAAATCCCAAACAGCACCCACCTTTACGATTTACGAAAGCGCCTCATCAGCAAACGGAAGATAAACACACAAACAGCGAGAAGGAGAGAAAGGCGACGTCCATGTCGGCAGATTATCCTGTGCATGCAGAGCTCCCGTACACCACAGTCTACCGAGCAGCTTTTAATTCATAATCTAAACATCAGCAGCAAACTGGCACGAGCCGAGTCAGCAAGTTCGGGTTTCTCCCTCCTCCCACTCGTTCCCAACGGAGGAAGTTTTTTGCCCAAAAATAACAAGTCGAAGAAAATCGCTGATTTATTCGTGCGCTTTCCGATTCGTTGCCCCCACTAATTAGGAGCGATAATTGTTACCAAATCGTTTAATGGCCACAAAGTTTGCTTGCTCAAACATCACCTTCCCGTTTAATGAACTGTTCAGAATCTGAACAGATACCTAAAATGGGAGGGTTGAAAGCCCAGGGAGGAAACAGATGGAAGAAAAATGTAGCTCGTTGACAAAAAATGTCTACCTCCGGACCGGAGCCTTACCGGAGGAACGCGAAATAGAAACGAGCAATGTTTGTCCGTTCCCCTTCATTTAGCGAATTTCAAATTTCGCGCTTCGGAAGTCGGTGTTTGTCTTGCCGTTGCCGTTGCCGTGTCCTGGAATGGAAAGTGATGATTTGCAATTTGCATTTGGAACAGAAAGCGCGGAACCCCCGTAGCTGAGAAACGGAGACCAATGTAGGCGTTGCGCTAGCTAAAGCGTTTGTTCTAGTTTTGTGTTTGTTTCTTTTGCTTACGCAGGACCATGAATGGTCCGATCAAAAGAGGTTTTCTTTGTCTAAGAAATTTGCGGTTGTAAATTCTAAAGATAGAAAAAAGTTCCTATTTAGAACAGACGTACAAAACTCGTGTGAAGAATGTTAAAAATATAAATGACAAGATATGGTGTAATTTAGATAAGTGGTTCCATTGTTCAAGAAACGTTTTTTCAACGAACGAAACAATGTTTCACACATGCTTCATGCAGGGATGAAGGAATTCTATCGTGTAGGAAAGAGTACGCTCTTATTTTCGAACAATAATCTTTACACACATTTTCGATTGTCCAAATTAACGGTTCTAATGATTTCACGATATTGTGACTTGAATTTGCATATTTTTAAAGCATCTTTTCCGAAACTCTTTCCTTGCATGTGACTCCAACGATCGTTTGTTGTGTAAACATGCGAATTTTGTCGCACACAGAACCGGCCGGCCGACAATGCTGACAACGAATACAACCATAAACCATATTTTGTCACACGAATGTACAAAAAACGCAACGGACTATTTGCGGCTGCTCTCCTCCTGTTCCCACCTTAATTATCAATGTGTTTCTACCGCTCCACATTCAGAATCGGCTACGAATTACCACCCCGATCTACCACCCCCTGTGAATCACGTAGAAACATTGTTTCCAACTCGCACACCGAATCGTGGTGAAATGAATGAAAGGTGGGAAAATCAGGCAGGCCGATTTTCACCGCTGGCGGCTAACACTTCGGCAGTGTTGTCGGAGCACGCCAACCAGTAGAACGAAGTTACAGGGAAGGTAAGAATTATTTTATAAGCCAGGTTATTGGTATGTATGTACTGTCACATGTAAATGCAACTGCAACACCGACAAATATTGTTAGGTGCTTTAATTTAATTAATTTAAAATTAGTTCCAAATTCATTCAACCCACACTGCCGTTTTCTTGCCGACGTCAATCGTCAAGCGCCACCGCAACGACAACATGCCAACCACCCGACGACAATAATCGTCGACGGAAGCGCGGACACGGGGACGCCGCACCGAGTCGAGCGCGACTGGCAAAAAAGGATAATTCCTATCCCATTCCAGCTTCGAGCTTCCGGCGTCGGCATGCCCCCCCCCCCCCCCATCCGGCCTACACAGTGCAGGACGGTAAAAAGTGACAGCATATCGTGCGACGAGAGACTTCAATTCTCGCCTAGCGACGAAGTGGCCACCCTGTTCCACTCAGCAAACCGTTCGCTTTGGAAGCGATCCATCCTGCCATCGGCAAAGGACTCTGCCAGCGCGTGGCATGCTGGCGAGATGGCCACACCGTGCATGCATGCTGGCAGATTTTCTTGGCTTGCTGCTTCCTTAGTGCGGACACCCTCCGCGCGCCGGTGAGAAATTTGCTAGAAATTGACTTGCCGCTGGAAAATTGGAGCCAGTTAATATTTACACCTGGTGCGGTTCGGTTCGGAGTTCCGTGCGGTAAATCGCCTTCGGATCTTGCGCTACGTTCTCCAGCTTGCTGGGTTATCAAGTCCAAGCCGGTGGACACCGGTCAGTGCTGTTCGAGGGATTGTGATTACAATTACGCTACGATTGGTGATTCAGTTGAAGCAGTTTGATGTGATATTTTACTGTTTCGTACAGTACAGTTTCTGGTACTAGAGCAATCAACTTACAATAGTGACTCATGGTGAATGAAAATAGTTTTGAGTCAAATGTAGAAAACTCGAAATGATTAGGAATATTAATTCTAGATAGAAATCGAAGTCAAGACAAAACCGCAGAAAAAGATATTTTGTAATATGCTTGTTCCCATCTAATGATTACATATGAAGTAATACAAAAATACACATCATGGAATCGAAAAAGCAATTTTAAATTATCGATTCACACGGTTTACCTCAAACATAAGCATTGCGACAGATCTTGTGTTCACTTTTTTCCGAAAAATTTCACTCTCATATTTTTTATTTGACGTTTAGGATGCTACATTTAGGAGTTTCAAAATAATCATTATTATCATCTTGAGAGCAGTTTTCAAAAATTTCAAACATTTCGAAACGTACTAAAGGTGTTTTACTGAGCTCTTTGGAAAAACTATTGAACTGAAACTGAAATGGCGAAAACATTTGTTTTCCATTTTCATGATGTGACGACCAAAGAGACTGCAAGTTGTTTCACTTTTAGTAAAAACCTATTTCGTGTTTAGAAAACAATTATTTGAACAAATGAAACTTCAATATTTTAATGGAGACGCGTCATGTATTATTTCGCATTTTTGCGATGCAAATAATGCAAAACATTATTTCGATATTTCGACAAAGGCTTTGAAAGGATGTTGATATATCTTGGATATTTTTCCCCGTTTTCCTGAAGGTTTTGTTTTGCTATATGGACATTGTCACTGCAACCAGTATTTTAAACCGTCGTAATATCCTCCAAGTGTTTTTCTGTATTCTGCACTTCGTTTTTTTGGTTTCGTACATAAATTACGTAATTTATAAGAGAGAGAGGGAGGTGGGTCGAGCTCGAGTAACTTGTTGTTACGAAGATTGAAGCGGGAGTCATGAATATAGTTACATAACAAATTTACCAAATTAAAAAAATTCGTAATCATTTCTTGTCAAATAAATCCACGTCGTCGAAGACCATTTGGGCGACGCCTGACTACTGCCCCTATCGAGCAGGCCCGCAGGCCAACCCTCGCTACTCCACACGATCAAACTTACCTTGATTAAAATTCCGACCTGCATGTGCTAAGGCATACAGTTTGATCACAATTCAGAACAGTGACTCTTACCCACGTGAGACGTTACCAAGTAGAATCAAGGTAAAGACCAACTAGCGTTTCACAGTAAAAACAACAATCACGCATCAAAGGTCCACATTGGGCCCAAAAGGCGTTCAACCGCGTGAGTTTATTTGATCAGAATCGAGGCGATTGTCGAATTCGTTACTGAATAAACTTTTTGAGCGGCTTATACAATTTTTATGCAATCAATGTTGAGAAATCGGGAAGAGGTGGTTTAGTCAACGTCCCGTAATTAAATAGTGGGGATTTTACATGCGTTGCTTATTATTACACAGAAAGGGATGTGGTAGAAAATACACCAATTTTGCGTTACGTAATTTGTGTACAACGCTTTTGCAGTATCATTACTGAGTAAGCAAATTGCTTATTATCATTGCTAGAGTGTCGTTATTTTCTCCCTTTTTCCTGTACGTTTTACTACTTTTCAATACCTATCTAGCTCCTAAAGCCAGGAATTGCAGCAACTAGTAACAATTTATTCTTGGCAAGAGACGTCATTACACACTTCGAGCCAATATCATTGTCGGTAAGGCAGATTTCAGCGCAAAGGGAAGCTGTGCATGTATATTCCTCTTGTGTTCTTTTCGCCTTCTCTTCTCTCCTAGTTTGCATCACCAATTTCGCTCCTAGAACCAGCAAGTGGAACAATTTATAATTTTTCTATAGACTAGACTGCTGTTACTCGCATAATAGTCATTGGTGTAGCTAGGAAATTTCCCTGGGAGGGGCCTAGGGGGTGCCTTTCAAAAAAAAAATTCACTTTGTATGAACACTTATATAAGCGTTGTCGTTAGAAGCATCGAGCCGAAGTGGCTCGTGCTGTTTCGAGCAATCGTCTCCATTCAATTCGATCTTGAGCCACTCGTCGCCAATTTTCAGCCGTCTCAGAAGTTGCAAATCACTTTCAACCCGGTCGAGCCATCGTGCACGTGGAGCCTCCTTGTTTTTGGTGTCGGTTGGGATGTTGTAGAGAACTATTTTTGTCGCATTATCGACCGGCATCCTTACGACGTGTCTGGACTACCGTAGCCTACCATCTTTCGCCAGATGTGCGATGGAAATCTCTCCAAGCAGTGCCTGTAGCTCGTGATTCATACGCCTCCACCACTTTCCGCTTTCAGTTTCTACTCCGCCAAATATCGTCTGCAGCACTTTCCACTCGAACACGACAATGGCGCGTATGTACTCCATGAGCAGCATCCCAGCTTCAACTGCGTAAATAACTACCTTTCTAATAATGGTTATGTACATTGTACATTGTTAGCTTCGTATGACGGCTTTCGTAGCTTCTGGATCGTAGCATTTTACGTCGCAGCTCGCAAAGTTCCTGGCTAGGAGTGGACTACCCTTGGTAAAAATTGTGCCTCTCGTTTCGATACCCAGTCGTCGGATCAACCCCTCAAGTGCAATGTTGAACACCACACAGGATAAGCCGTCACCTTGCTCAACCCTCGCAGCGTCTCAAAAGGACTCGAGAGTGTCTTCGGGATGTGCACGAAACACACACGATCCTATGTAACTCTGATCAGTCATGTCAGTTTATGCGGAAAACCGTGTTCTTGCATTATCTTCCATATAGGTGGTCCCGATCGACTGTATCGTATGCTGTTTTAAAAACAATAAAGATGTGGTTCGTGGGTAGGTTGTACTCCCGACATCTGATATGTCGAATGGACAAAATATGATCCTTAGTTGCCCCAGCCCAATGAAGCCCGTCGGGTAATTCCTTACGAGCCCCCGGTAACACTCGGTGTAACAAGATCTAGGAGAGTATATTGAAGGCGGCTTTACGATTGTTATGCCTCTTCCAAGCAGCACACATTTGGCACTTTTAGTTGCAGCAATTCATTTATGACTAAAATTGGATATATATCGGTTGCCACAACTTAACAGTTGTTATAACAACTGTACTACCAGGGCTCCTTACATCTATTTCTCCGGTAGCATCTCCTCTTCCCAAATCTTGGAAATAGCCCTTTTCCCTATCACATGTAAGATTTCGGTGTGTAATATCATAATTACTAAGCTGTTGATATTCGTTTGGTTTTTGCACGAGAAAAATTAGGAAGGAATTATTTTATACACTGATTTTTTCCGGTTTTCATTTTCCAATGGTGAAAATTTATGGAGGGGGCCTGGTCCCCTAGGCACCCCCTCTAGCTACGCTAATGATAATAGTCCCATTTAAACAGGAAACTCCATAGAAAATGGGACTGTTATGCGAGTAGCGGCAGTAGAGGCTTTATTAAATGCTCCCCAGGTCAGATCTCTTTTATTGCTGACCAGAGGATTCATAGTTGATAATACATACCGCCTTCAGTACGAAAAAAGTATGTTGAGGTACCATATTTCACTAAGGTTGAAGCAAACGACGACTAGCTTGTCAAAGCAGACTCGGTTCAGAGCCTCAGCTTTGGTTCACCCTGAAAACATACGATTATATTCTGTATTTCTACATTTATGAGGGTATTTAAACTTCAATCCAATATTTTCCTGTAAAAATCTAATTGTTTCTTTTTTTGCTATAATCGCTATTTAGTGAGTAATATGCTTAAAATTAATTATTTATACGTGGTTGACTGTACTTTTTTGGGGTTTATCGATCCTTCAATGCTTACATTATCTTACCCATTATGTTCCTCTTGCCAGTGCTGCCTCCAATTATAGCCAACCCTGGCGCGGTAAGCCAGTATATTAAACTATACGAGTGACTTTTGCAATGTCAAGTGTTTCATTAAGGTTCTAAAGAATTCAGTACGAAGAGAGGGTAATGAGGGGCGTGAGACTTGAAGGCGAGTATCGTGATTCTACTAAGATTCAAACCCAAGATCATTTGCTTGTCAAAGCAGATTCGTAACCTTATGGCTGAAGAGTCCCCTTCCCTAAAAAGCTTATTAACATACTCTTCGCTTGCTGTAAACATCCTTTAAATCGGTTCGGTGGATTAAAAGTTCTGAATACTAAATAACTATTTCAAGAATAATACGATGATTTTTCGGACCACCTTAGCTTAGAAAGGGACACTAGAAGCGGTCAATAAAAATACCAGATTGAAGTTTTCCCAAAGCAAATAAGCACATAGATAGTATGTACATATTTTCTGTAGTTGTATTGGTGATAATATACATTTAGTATTGAGTAATTATCGCTGAAACGGGGCCACTACTGACACGAGGTCTTCAAATATTGGAACTTTTGCGCTCAATTGGTTAAAAAATAAAAATTACACTTTTGATGCCTCGAAATAGTGGACCCCTCGTTCGCCAAGGGGCCTGACAGTTTCAAAAAAAGTTGAATTTTGAGCAAACCTTGAGATTTATATCATATGATATTTCATAAATTTGCCATGAAACAACTAAAAACTGGCCCGGTTCTGTAAAGAAGAAGAACAGGGCTTTCAAATAAAGTAAAAAAATTTTGGCGGCCATCTTGGGTTTGGTCGCCATATTGGATTTTATAAAAAAATCGCCGTTTTCACCATGAGCCCTTCAACCGATTTTCATTTTAAGACCACCATTGCAAAGCTGAGAAAAAACTACTACAAGAAACATTCATAAAATTAGGTGTGCAATGGCATTAACTGAATGAAACTACCAGTTATTTGTAGCAAAGTTCCCAATTTTCATATAATTACTGTGATATTTCCAAAATTTGCTATGAAACAAACTACAAACGACACGGTTTTGTAAAGAGGAGGGATAGGGCTTATAAACGAAGTGAACAAAAAATTAGCGGTCATCTTGGATTTGGCCGAATTGTTGGATTTTATCTAATCTTGCTACAAATGAACCTGTGCTGTGTGTTTTATTCAGTTAATTCCATTGCACTTTGCACACCTAGTTTTATGAATGACTTTTGTAGAATTTTTTCTCAGCTTTCCAATGGTGGTTTTAAATCTAAAATCTGTTGAGAGGCTCATGGTGAAAACGGCAATTTTTGGATAAAATCCAAGATGGCCGCCAAAAAATTTTTTACTCCATTTGAAAGTCCTGTTCTTCTTCTTTATAGAACCGGGCCAGTTGTTATTTGTTTCATGGCAAATTTAAGGTTTGCTCAAAATTCAACTTATTTTGAAACTGTTAGACCCCTTGGTGAACGAGGGGTCCACTATTTCGAGGTATCAAAAGTGTAATTCTTATTTTTTGAGCATTTTCACCCAATTAAGCGCAAAAGTTCCAATATTTGAAGACCTCGTGTCAGTAGTGGCCCCGTTTCAGCGAGAAATACTCATTATTTAGTTGAATATTCCGACTTGTTTAGGCGTATTGTTTTCCATTATATTACATTTTAATTCAATCTCTCAGCTTCATTTTAGCTTTATCTCAGTTCGGTTTTTAAGGGCGAACACTACAATAGTGCAACACAGCAAATTTACTATCCATTCTCTTTTATTTACCGGATTAACAAACAACAACAACAAATTTGAAGGGTAGAATTAAACACGTATTAAGTTTATAAATTTACAGAATTTGGATCGATTAATAGAAGTCTTTTGCATAAAAGCTTCAATGCTTTCGGTTAACGTCGTTCATAAGAGCTTGTATAGTCGTTTGCGGTGCCTTTTGCTAATTTTTTTCCACTTCCTTAGCATATCCTTTGCATTGACTACTTCCTCTTTAGTCTTTCTGAGTTCTGGCTTCATCATTGCCTAATAGTTTTCAATCGGACGTAGCTCAAGGCAGTTCAGTGCGCTCTTATCCAGGAAAAAAATGAACCGAATATGCTTCGTACCATTCCAATACGTTTTAAGAATAGTGAAATGAAATTAAATCCAACCAAAATAATGGTTTTTTATTGTGCTAGTCCAATAAATAGCAAATGATGTTTTTTGAGGCCTCAGTCTTGGAAATATCACTTTCGATGGTACCTTATATGATAAAAATTTCACTTCTTCGCTTGCCACAGGTGAGGTGTAGATAGCCTGCCGTCGCAATTTGGGAAACTTTGAACCTTATCTGCATGTGATACAGCTTTTATCTTGACCTTTTTGGACGAAGTTCGGCGTTTCACAAGAGTTTCTTTGCAGTCCCAAAAATTTATGATCAAATTAGTAAATATCAAGCTAAATTATGAAATGATCGAAACGGGATGTGATATTGTCTATTATAGGGTATTCGTGTACTGATAGTTTAATTGTCAAAACATTTGGGCGCAAACCGAAAGAGTGTGGGTTAGAGTCCCACTCAGTAATTGAACACCACGATATATAATTGGCGTCACATCGAAATTTCGCAATATCATTCAGTCGACCTCACCAAACGCTCCTCCACTTTTAGTAAAAAAATAGTTTACGTTGGACCGCGACAGAGTCAAAGACTGCCCTGCCGTCATGGGTATAGCTGGCGACGCACAGCGTTTCATAAGTCAGCCACCCGCTTCAGATCAGTCGCTGTTGTACACCGCCCCTAGCCTGGGATCCATCCGGTAAGGTAAGGAAACAACGATCCGTGCAGTAGGATCATCGTCATCAGCCGCTAACTAACAGGCAGGTGCCTACGGCTGGTAAGGCTATTCCTTTTGCCAACACTCAGCGGAAGCGTAAATACCCACTTCCCTGTCTGTATACGACCTTAGTTTCCACCGGAGTTGGTTACTCGATCTCCGCTAAGGTTACTCATATTCCGGTTGGTACCACGAGACATGCCTACATGTACGCGTGGCAATAATGATACGTGTTATCCAGTCATTTTCCAGTAGCTTATGCAGTAGATTCTATTTAAAAACGATAGGCTGAAATGAGCATCTCTAAGTCTGTCGGATTGAATCAACTTGCATTCAGTAGCTTCAGATTATCGATAACATACAATAAATGATTCTACGCGGAACGCGCGGCCGTTTCCCAGACTCCGCCGGAATGATGCAAACCAGAAGGAAGGACCAGTCAATGTCATCTGCTGATCACTGCCTCTAATAATGATATCACTACCGTATGCTGTATTCTGTCATCAGACTGACAAAATTAGATAGTCGTCCGTCTACTTTATCACCTATTCACTTCTTGAGTAGAAAAGTTTCACTTATCGGAAAGGTTTCTCCAGTACATGTCGCATCCATACGAACCTCCACTCCGTTCCTTGTACCACTCTGCTTGTTAACCTTTTCGTTACTAGTGCCAATTTCAGTTAACTGGCAGGCTAAAACAGAACAGAGTTCACTCGAATACTAACACTGCCTGGTGACAGGCTTATGACACTTTGTCGACTTCCCTACAGATGCCCGATACATCGAGATTGAGTTAACATTCCACATGTGTTGTACAAAATACAACAGCGTGAGTAACCACGGATTAGGAAGCCTTACTTCAAATTTAGGTCATTTCGCCGAATAAACGACCTAAGGTTTGGAGACAGAACGTCATTTTCTTCCACAAATTGCGGTATTCAGTTCGAAAGATTTTGATTATTCGGTACGAGACCGCAGTGAGCGTCCTTAATAAGATAGACCAAAACTATATTGGGTTGTGCAAAGGGGGCCCGAACCCACGCTCTTTTGGATGGTACCGAAATGTTTTACTCATTAAACTACTGCCGCCCGTTATATTTGGTAGTCTAATAACTAATTTTGCTCTCTTCTTCCAATTCTAGTATTCCTTGAAAATGTACCACACACTTCTTATGCGACGATATTATTTTTGTATGACTGCTCTTTGATTCCACTGCTGAGAAGATAGACTGATATCTACTCGTTCAGTGCGGTAGAAACAAGCAGTGCGTTGCCGATAATCTCTGCAGCAAATCTCGTAATTGAAACCATCACCGGGCGTGTTCTTTCTTTTTTATTTTCTCGTAAATGAACATACGCGGTCATGACGTACGGACAACGAAAGTCTTTGCCGCCGGAACTGGTTACTTACTTACTAGTCCATGTTCGCCAGTCCGGTAGAATAAAGGAATAAAATCAGAGATCTCCACTGCTGATGCTTACCCGTCATGGCTGGTCTTCTGAACAGGTTCCCGTCAATCTGTGTCATTGGCTAAGTTACGTCGCGGTGAATTTCTAAGTCCACCTCTTCTACGTTGTCCTTGCGGATTCCAGTCGATTGGTTTTCTGCAGATCTTGTTCGCTCTTTTCCTCAAGGTGTGTCTGATGCACTTCTACCTACGTTTTCGAATTTCTGTTGCTAGCGGCCGTTGATGACATCGATGACATCGATGACATCTACTGTCAATCGCACCAACTAATACCTCATCCATAACCATAAGAAACAGCATCAGCGATGATGACATCCCAAGTAACACACAAAACATGTTAGAAAATAATATTCATGGAAAGTAGTCGTTTAAGAGTACTATAAACGTACTTTGAGAACATATGTCGTTATTATTAAGGTTTTGAGATGTTTAGTGATAACATGAATTTATTTGACAGCTCATATCAAATGAATAATGTTTGTTTTGGTCAACATGTCAACATGAAGTATTTATTATGTCAACATTACTAAATTTAAACTAGTGGAAGAACAAGTTGTAACTTATGCTATAATAACGTTTTAAATTGGTACGAAATAACCTGATACATACTTCTTTCAATTGTTGTTTCATTAGACTTCAATTTTTTGCGCTTCTCTGGTAATAGAGAAGTTCCGATATATGTAATGCTCTACTGTTTTATAACAAGCTGTGTTGCTTGGGATGCTGCCCAGGCTCACACCAGTAGTAACCCTTATGGGGAACTGCCGGAACCATAGGTAAAATCGCTAAAATCACTTCTGTGATGCGTTCTTTTTATAGCACATAGATTTATAAGCCCTTCCGAATAATTCTGTGTCAAGGAAGCACCTTTTGGTTTTGAAACTTATAATGATACTAATACTTGTACTGTTCTATTAGTATATTTTAGATGCTCTATGAGCCTTTTCGCTTGCACCGAAAGAACTGTGCTGCCCCTGGCTAGTAGTATTGGATATTATTGCACTCTTGGGCTTGATCTTGGTCAGATTCATGATCTTGATCTTGGTCTGGTATTGGTCTTGTTCTTGGTGTTGATCTTGGCCTGGGTCTTGGTCTTGGTCTTGGTCTTGGTCTTGGTCTTGGTCTTGGTCTTGGTCTTGGTCTTGGTCTTGGTCTTGGTCTTGGTCTTGGTCTTGGTCTTGGTCTTGGTCTTGGTCTTGGTCTTGGTCTTGGTCTTGGTCTTGGTCTTGGTCTTGGTCTTGGTCTTGGTCTTGGTCTTGGTCTTGGTCTTGGTCTTGGTCTTGGTCTTGGTCTTGGTCTTGGTCTTGGTCTTGGTCTTGGTCTTGGTCTTGGTCTTGGTCTTGGTCTTGGTCTTGGTCTTGGTCTTGGTCTTGGTCTTGGTCTTGGTCTTGGTCTTGGTCTTGGTCTTGGTCTTGGTCTTGGTCTTGGTCTTGGTCTTGGTCTTGGTCTTGGTCTTGGTCTTGGTCTTGGTCTTGGTCTTGGTCTTGGTCTTGGTCTTGGTCTTGGTCTTGGTCTTGGTCTTGGTCTTGGTCTTGGTCTTGGTCTTGGTCTTGGTCTTGGTCTTGGTCTTGGTCTTGGTCTTGGTCTTGGTCTTGGTCTTGGTCTTGGTCTTGGTCTTGGTCTTGGTCTTGGTCTTGGTCTTGGTCTTGGTCTTGGTCTTGGTCTTGGTCTTGGTCTTGGTCTTGGTCTTGGTCTTGGTCTTGGTCTTGGTCTTGGTCTTGGTCTTGGTCTTGGTCTAGATTTTCCCAGCCCAGCATATTTTTGATAAATCAATGTCCCATCTGCTGTTGCTTATGTTTTATATAGGTGATTCACCTGATTGATAGCTATTAACTAGTTATATTGTAATTATAATTTACCGATAAATGCATATCAGATACTAATACGTGAATCAGTGAATTAACTAGCTCCTGCACAAAACAACAGTCGAGTTTCTTTCGCTCGACACCTACAAACGCAATCCAAAATCGAAAGGACGAAACCCAATAGTGACAATCTAGAAAATGCCGAATAAAATCGAATCAATATGTAAATGCAGTTGAACACCTTTCGGGACGATAATGAAGGTGACCACCACCATGTCAACGACCATAGGCTCAACCGGAGACTGCTGTTGCTGCTTTGCGCCGCTTTCAGTGGTGCCCGCGTAAATCGGTGTAATTAAACGCATGTATTTACGGGCTGCAACGCTACATTACGCCAGCCGGTAATTACTGAGCCCCAAACACACTTCATAGTGCAACAGCAAACTAGAGTCGAGTGACGAGACGACTGACGACAGCCGCCGCCACTACTGCTACTACTGCTGCTGGTGGTGCCTACGGCAGCAATGACTTCGTCGCTTCAGGCCATGTTCCGGACGGTGGCTCTACTGCTGCTCGAGCTGGTAGCCACTTGTGTTCAAAAGGATGTCTCTGGAAGTAAGTTGATTTTTAATTTTACTAAATGATATCCTTTTTTAATTGCTGACAGCTTCTGAAGAATCTAGCTCTGCCCCGCATAAATTAATAAATTCTTGGCAAGATAATTTCATTACTGTTTGCAATCAAAACGAGCCATAATCCATACTGTATAGAATGTGCATCGTAGATTACATGTCTAGTTAAAGCTATGTGAAGAGAGGTTTTGAGAGTTCTCTCGAAATCCATTACCTCTTCAAACTGAATCTGCCTACTTGTAATAGCTGAGCTAACTAATCACATTAGATTAACCACTAAGTTGCATACATGATGCAACATTCCTTACGGCATTCCTTTCGGGTTCTGGTTCAACTTCAACTGTGCTTCACTACCGGTGATTTTTTTTATCAACGATTAAGGCTAATCCCACATAAACAATGCTTGCACTATAAAATCATCACTTGTTTACGATTCCATTAATTACAATACACACAGAAGAAAGGGTTGTGCTTTGTTTCAAACAATTACCTTCTGCATGGAACAAAATACTATCAACATGACGGCATTTAAATATATGTGGTACCATTTATACGATTAGCAATCCCTAACGCATGCCAATGTTTAGTTCGTATAACAAGAGGAAATGAGATAAATTCCACGCAAATGTAAAATATTAAGGCGGTATTCAATTGTGACTTTTTTTCACAATAAACGACAACAAATCACCCAGTTAACTTCATCATCAATTTGTTCATGTACCTAGAATCACCCCTGTTGTTGATTGAACTACGATATGTTCACGTAATAAATTATGACTGTTACTTATAAACTACTTCTGCCTGTTTGGGTTCCAGCTTCAGTGTAAGGCTTCCGAACACAACTAGCCGAGTTATACAAACACTCATCAGAAGAAATACGCAACCCAACCCAAGCCGACAATCATCACACTGAAGGCTTTCACTTTGCATCGATGAAAGGCTCTGTTTGATGCTCTGACCTCGTCTAAGTCGCTTCGACTAACCAACTTCGGGCGACTGCGGCTGCTGCAGCAAGCAATACCGAGCTGCTCCGCCTTATGCCTTAAAGTTTCCTTTGGCAAACTTGTACTGGCACATAATAACTTCAACCTTTACAACATAGTTTTCGCAAGCAGGACTTCCCCTTATGCCTGCTATACGTAGAACCGGCTAAGATGACGCCATCTGACGTCGAACTTTGCTAATTAAAATTAATTTTCACACCAAAGACTCATGCATACATACATACACACACACACGCGCGCGCCATTTATGCAAGAAACAGGATTGATGGTTGCTGCTTTACCGCCGCTGCTGCGGAAGGAAGTCAATAGTTTATCAAATTTATCGCTCCTCCACGGGTCAGCCATCATGGGCACTTGACCTGTTTCGGGGTACCTATACCGTATGGCAGTGGCAGTCCGTCGTAGTAATAAACAAACGCCGAAGAGGTGTGCGCTAATTTTTTCGACAATTACAATTTGCCATTTCTCGCGCCAGCCTGGGGCTCAACTGCAAAAATGACCACCCAAAAGCTGTTAAACGATTTGCTGTTTTTCCCTTTCGAGTTTTCCTCTTTACTTATGGTGTTTTATTTTCGTTCAACTAACGGCGGCGTGAGCACAAACGTTTGATTAAGCATTTTCTGTCGATGTGAATCTGTGCCGGGCATGCAAGAATGATATTTACACGTCGACGTGGACTGGTCGGTCGGTCGGAGACAGTGAAGGGCGGTTGAAGGTTTTCAGTCAGTCAGTCAGTCAGACGGGTAAAATGAGCTAATAATTGTCCGATGTTCGGTGGATGATGGTGGGAAAACTCGACAGCAGACGAACTGCCATCATCAGTGTCGTAATCAATTAGCTAGATTCTAATCTGAATCTAAAGTGGCAGTCGCTTTGTGACGGGTAAAAGAGCATGGGCATGTAATGTTTCATGTTTTTTGGGAGTTTCATCTTTTCACATTCGACTATAAGGTGAATCGTTATACAACGCGAGAAAGACTAACGGCAATTTGAATATTAATGATTCATTTGTTTCCATACAAACCATTTCTTAAACTAATTTCCAAGGACTTTACATCACGAGCTTTTTCCGAAACAGCTTCGTAGAATATTTTTTTAAATAAAGGTGAGGAAAATTTCCTCGGTAATCGAGAAAATATATAATCTGGAAAAAGTTTTCTGCAGGATTTTCCACGAAGGTATAAAACTCTAAAAACAATTTGAAAACAGTCTTTTTTTCTATATAGATATATAGAGCTACCGTTATATAGTTTCTACAATCGACCAAGGGAACATTAGAAGAAAATAATGAAACAAAGGTGTTGAGTTGATAGTGTCCAAACAGAATGGGACAAGGTGTGAAGTGGAAAGAACGGCAAATTAGGTACGGAAGATTTATTCATTTTATTATTCAACTTCTCAAACTCACCTGCAAATTACATCGTACCACGACAAGCTCTCCGACAGCTCGGTTTCATTGCTAAAATTGCACAAGACTTTCGTGATCTTCACCGGTTGGAGCCGCTGTACAGTTCCCTAATACGCCCGTTGATTGAAAATGCTTGCAAGGATTGATGCCCCCTATCATTTGTCGTGGAATCTGCGTATCAAATGAGTACAAAAACGATTCCTGAGGCTTGCGTTGAGAGACTTACCACGGCGCGATCCAGTGAATCGGCCACCGAATCCCGATTGTTGCCATTTATTTGGTCTTCAGACACTTGAGCAGCGTAAGAAGATTCAACAAGCAGTGTCGGACCACCTTTGGATCGTATGAAACAAAAACTGCCTGAATCCAAACTTTTTAAGCTGTTGAAAGTTGTTTCTATGTTACTTTTTTCACTCTTTCATCTTTGGTACTCCCTGTGCTTACACTTTCTAGCTCCTTTCTTCTTCTTCTTTTTTTTAGAAAAAGAAAATTTTCTCTTACTTTTTGACGCATCGTATCGCAGCTATCCTGTAACACCTCGCTTAATTTTCCTGGGGCTGGAGCTGATCAAAAGACTGCTTTAATAACTTCTAGTTAAATGTGGCTTCTATATGTCTTACTTCCATATGCTTATCACATTTTGTTTTTCTTTTCATTTTTTCATACTTTTGCCTCTCATTTTTCTCTAGTTTACTATTATTCTTCCTGTGTATAGTTTGGTTTCAATATTTATTTTATTCATCTTCTGTGTCTATTTTCCTTTCTGGCTTCCTATTGTCCTTTTGCGACAAAGTTTTTGTTTTATTAACTTCTTTCTGGATTTCATGTTTTCCTTTAAGCAACTTTTTAACTTATTTCTTTATTCTTTTGACTTTATTTTTATTTCCGTTGCTTCTCCACTCACTCCCATCATTTTTAGGGTTATATGTATCATTCTGTTTTCCATTTGGCTACATCTAACATTTGTTTTATCTCCTCTATTGTGCCATTTTTCTAGATTTTTCTATATGCTATTATTTTTTTCTCCAGTTCTCTTGGATTCTCCAGTTTTTTCCTTTTTGCTTGTCCTTTGCATTTTCTTGTTATTTTTATGCTTTTCATTACTTATTTAGTGTATTGTTTTAATTCATGCAGCCTCAATTTTGTACATCTGGTTTTATTTTTCGTTTTCTTCCATACTTCGCTGCCCTCTGTCCATCTTCACTTTTCAATCTGTATTATAACGATTTTCTTTCAGTTTATTATATATTTTCTCTCTTCTAGTTTTGCTTCAATTACCCTTAATTCTTTTTGTACAGAGCCAGTTTAGTTTTACCTAGGCTTTTACGTTCTTTTCTTATTCTTCTTTCTATTGCATAACATAGGCTTAGCCACGAGGGGAGTTTTGGGGGTTTAACCCCCCTTCTCAAAGGCAAATTTTATTTGGAACTGTCAAAGTCAAACTTTAACTGACTTTCTCAAATATTGATCAATTAATCATGTTACCATTTAATGCTACTACCATTTTATAGCTCATGTAGATCATATGGTGATTAATCTATTTGGACAGGCGTAACGCGTACTCTATTTGGCCATTGACGACAAAAGCAAATGGCCTTTGCCCCAACCCTAGCCCTAGCCCAAGCCCTAGCCCTAGCCCTAGCCCTAGCCCTAGCCCTAGCCCTAGCCCTAGCCCTAGCCCTAGCCCTAGCCCTAGCCCTAGCCCTAGCCCTAGCCCTAGCCCTAGCCCTAGCCCTAGCCCTAGCCCTAGCCCTAGCCCTAGCCCTAGCCCTAGCCCTAGCCCTAGCCCTAGCCCTAGCCCTAGCCCTAGCCCTAGCCCTAGCCCTAGCCCTAGCCCTAGCCCTAGCCCTAGCCCTAGCCCTAGCCCTAGCCCTAGCCCTAGCCCTAGCCCTAGCCCTAGCCCTAGCCCTAGCCCTAGCCCTAGCCCTAGCCCTAGCCCTAGCCCTAGCCCTAGCCCTAGCCCTAGCCCTAGCCCTAGCCCTAGCCCTAGCCCTAGCCCTAGCCCTAGCCCTAGCCCTAGCCCTAGCCCTAGCCCTAGCCCTAGCCCTAGCCCTAGCCCTAGCCCTAGCCCTAGCCCTAGCCCTAGCCCTAGCCCTAGCCCTAGCCCTAGCCCTAGCCCTAGCCCTAGCCCTAGCCCTAGCCCTAGCCCTAGCCCTAGCCCTAGCCCTAGCCCTAGCCCTAGCCCTAGCCCTAGCCCTAGCCCTAGCCCTAGCCCTAGCCCTAGCCCTAGCCCTAGCCCTAGCCCTAGCCCTAGCCCTAGCCCTAGCCCTAGCCCTAGCCCTAGCCCTAGCCCTAGCCCTAGCCCTAGCCCTAGCCCTAGCCCTAGCCCTAGCCCTAGCCCTAGCCCTAGCCCTAGCCCTAGCCCTAGCCCTAGCCCTAGCCCTAGCCCTAGCCCTAGCCCTAGCCCTAGCCCTAGCCCTAGCCCTAGCCCTAGCCCTAGCCCTAGCCCTAGCCCTAGCCCTAGCCCTAGCCCTAGCCCTAGCCCTAGCCCTAGCCCTAGCCCTAGCCCTAGCCCTAGCCCTAGCCCTAGCCCTAGCCCTAGCCCTAGCCCTAGCCCTAGCCCTAGCCCTAGCCCTAGCCCTAGCCCTAGCCCTAGCCCTAGCCCTAGCCCTAGCCCTAGCCCTAGCCCTAGCCCTAGCCCTAGCCCTAGCCCTAGCCCTAGCCCTAGCCCTAGCCCTAGCCCTAGCCCTAGCCCTAGCCCTAGCCCTAGCCCTAGCCCTAGCCCTAGCCCTAGCCCTAGCCCTAGCCCTAGCCCTAGCCCTAGCCCTAGCCCTAGCCCTAGCCCTAGCCCTAGCCCTAGCCCTAGCCCTAGCCCTAGCCCTAGCCCTAGCCCTAGCCCTAGCCCTAGCCCTAGCCCTAGCCCTAGCCCTAGCCCTAGCCCTAGCCCTAGCCCTAGCCCTAGCCCTAGCCCTAGCCCTAGCCCTAGCCCTAGCCCTAGCCCTAGCCCTAGCCCTAGCCCTAGCCCTAGCCCTAGCCCTAGCCCTAGCCCTAGCCCTAGCCCTAGCCCTAGCCCTAGCCCTAGCCCTAGCCCTAGCCCTAGCCCTAGCCCTAGCCCTAGCCCTAGCCCTAGCCCTAGCCCTAGCCCTAAAATTTATGATTATAATCACCTTAGAAATTGATGATTTTTTTAGATAGATTGCAAAATGGGCATATTTTAGAGAAAAAAAATTTCTAACAAATGCTTTTTCAAGTCCTTAGCGGAAAATACTGTATAAATGGTACAAGTTTTTGTTAGAAAAATTTTTTCTTTAAATATGCCCATTTTGCGATGTATGAAAGACTTGTAGGCCATAAAATTATCTATCTGCAAAAAATTTTCATCAATTTCTGATATCTCCTTTTATGGAAAATCGATTTGCAGTTTTTAAAATGCGCTTTTTTTCAGAATAGAATTTAATTTTGATTTTTTCAGTATTTTTTATGCAAATTCAGAACATTTTCTAAAATTCAATAGATCATTTTTTGACGTGCCAGGGTTCCATGCTGTGGGAATAAAAATGCTCGTGACACGAAAATGTGATAGATTTTGAACGAAAATAACTCAGTCAGTTCTGTACGGATTTTGCTGGTTTGCGCACCAATCGATTCACAAAATGTGTGCCTATTCTGTGGTTTTTACAAAAAGATGGATTTTTGCAGCTAACTGCTGGAAGTTTCACATTAAGTTGAACAATTTTAGTGAATATACATAAGCTATCAGCCAATCACGTTTGAGCATTTTCGAGTATGAAATCGATACTTCCAATGCATTTATTTGATAGATGTGAGAGTAAAATTCATCGTTGTTATAACCTTCTAATCTATTTATGGCCATTTTACTGGATATTGGATGGAATATTGGATATTTAATATCTCAATTCCTCAGCTTTTCCTTTTATGTTAAGTCTCTACAGACAATCTGAAATGCAACACAAAACACTATCAGTTTTCGTTGCTACGTGTTGCAAAACCAGTAACCACACTTAAATTTTTTTACCGAGCACCGTAATTTTTTGACGAAATTAGAACTGCTGAACGTTCGGTAGAAAATTCGATATTACCAGACGTTAGTGAAGATCCTGAAACGTTGACATGTATCACCGAATTTTTTACCGAACATTCAGCAGTTCTAATTTCGTCAAAAAATTACGGTGTTCGGTAAAAAAATTAAGTGTGGCAATTTCGGGACCTGCTGATAGTACATTGGCAAGGTACGCCCTTTAGTTACGTAGATGATGGAATGAAAGACTTTGAAAAGAAGGCCTCACTTTGAATCCCCGTTCTAATGAAACATAGACTACTTGATCACATAACTAGTACGTAAATTTTGCCGGTTAGCTCCAAAAATAAAAGTAAAAGTCGCGGAAGTAGGAAAAATATCACCATGGGTGATAAGAAGTCACTATGGTACATATATAAGGTTCTGAAGCAGGTCCACTGATAATTCTTCAAACGAAATGAGTACGAACGAATTCCTGCCGAGACTTCTACTCTGACTCACTACAATAATCGCTTTACGATTACCTCTCCCAAGAGTCAAACTTCTAGAAATCTGCTGTATGCAGAAAACTTGAGCAAGTCCATCACTTACAATCGAGTTTTTGGTACGGTTACCTGTGTACTTGGTAATTCTAAGTAAATGTTGCAAAAGTTTTATAAATCATCCACCAATAAATCTCTTTAAGAGCGATTGTGAGGAATGTGCTGCTCGAGTCAAAAATGCTGATACCTCTTTAAAAGCCACCAAATAATGATTGAAGAAGCCTTAGAATAAACTTTCTTTTCAATGAAACAAACTTATCAAATTCTTTCTATCATCAAAACCAATTAAAAATGTTTATTTATGAAGTATACTTATAAATAACTGCTCTGCGTGATCCTACGTCAATAGGCGGTAGTGTCTCTGATGCAACATTCCACTTTTTGTAGGTCCTATAGTTTTCGAAAAAAATTAAGCCCTTTTCAAAAGTTAGTCTAGACGAATGTTGGAAAAGATTTGCATACTTAGTTTTGTGGCTTATTTATTTACATGAACTCTTTATACATACAAAGTTTAATTAAATTCTGATAGGGTCATGCCAACTTCTGGTCGAGTTGGCGTGAAATCCATCAAGTATTTTGACGTAGGACTACGTCTTACGGCAAGTTTTGAGATAGGGTGTCATTCCAAAAAATCGAAAAATGCGAGCGTCACGAAAAATGAAAGGTTTTGAGCGCTAATAGCTCAGCGGTTTTCCAATCGATTTTCAATATTCTTACACCAATCGATTGGAAAATCTTCTAAGAATTGACCCAAATAAAGAAAAGTGTGGATTCTTGATGTTGAACTATTGAAAAATTGAAAATAATGAACCTATGTTTTACCAGAATTCTCGCTTCGTGATTGGTTGTTGGAAATGACGTCATCAAAGTAGAAACGCGTTTTCACGCTTCGGCTTATAATTCAGTCAATTTTCAATAAATTTCCAAGATATTTACACCAATTGATTGGGCAATCGATTGAAAATATTGAAAATATAGAAAACTATTGATTTTGTTTTTGAAAATGAATTTGAAAAATTGTTGTTTTTGAATTGATTTTGAAAATTTGAATTATTTTCATATTTTTGCCTTCCCTCGTCAGTGCTTCCCTAGCACGGATGACAGAAATATATACGATATAAGCTATGGGTTAAGCTTCCTTATGATTGTATTTAATTTACGCCCTATAGATTCCGATCGAAAATTGTTGAGCTTCAGCTGTTGCTGCTTCCCACGGATAAGGCAACGAAGACATGCAAATTCACCAAGCGAGGTGTTGGAGCTGGAGCACTCAATGATCGCTGCCGTGATGGAATATCTGGCAACAGGAGTTCTGGAATTGGGAGGACAAATGCTGCTCGCGACAACGAAACGATCAGAATTATCGTCACTTGCAGCTGGCCATCCGCAACAACGAAGAGTTGAACAAATTGCTGTCCCGTGTCACCGCTGCTATGAGAAGTGTCTTTTCGAACATTCAAACTGTTTTGTTGCTGCCCAAGAAGACGGAAAAGAAGGCTTAAATTTCCAGCATATCACGTTGAAAAACCGTTCTTTTAAGAACGAAACATATGTTCATGAAGATTTGAGGAATTTTCACTCACAGATTTAAATTCTATTTAACTTAGATTGATCTGATAATTCGCTTCTTTGCAATAATTTTAACCGATCACCTCGCGCTGCTGTTCGCTTGTTGCTGGTGGTTCATTTCGTTGCCGTGATGGCATAGTTGGCTGCTGAAGTCCTGGAATTGGCAGGAAATATGCTGCTCGCGACAACAAAACGACCAGAAGCATCCCACGTCACTTGCAGCTGGCCACTTGGAGTGGTATTTCTCGTGATTCAGGACCATACACGGACGGTTTCGTTGATCTCATAGCTGCTGAGGCTTGCCGGTTGGTCCGTTGCAACAAGCCGTGCCTGGTTAGCGGTTATCGGTACTCCAATTTACCGAACAGAGAATCACATTAAATGCGTTAGTGCAAGTTTATTGCAAGCAGGAGTTATGATAATCAAACAATCGATTCTTTTAAGGACCACACAACGATTGAAGAGTTTATTATATTTTCTTGCCCAGTTAATACCATAATTAACACAGTCAACGAGGGAAAAGTTGAATTTTTCGCCATTGCGGACGACCAACCAATGACGGTAATAAGTTTTCTGGTCACAGGTGACATTTTCTGCGACTTCCAATACGTCTGCAGGTTGTAAATGCTTTATCCGTGTCCTTTTGTAAGCCGCAGAAAAGTTGCGCAAAATTTTCAACTTTTTGAAAACTCGCGCGTACCGTCTACCGATTACCAAAGGAAAAGCACTATTCAACGTAGAAACATATCATACAAATTTATTTACTGTTTGGTTTAGTTACTAACTTGGTTTCGTTTTAATAAAATAGATTCAATCAATTCATGGATATAACTCCAAAATCGGTTGAGGATTGAATGTATACAATGTTTCTACTTTGATGACCGTTACGGATGTAGCTTGTATACATGAAGAATCGTATTATTATCCCGCATTTTGCACCTTACTGGACACCGCAGTCTAAAAGTGCGACTGGCACAAAAAGTGCGACAATGCGAATGCTGTGAGTGAGAAAGAGAAAGAGTAACAACTGCAATGTTGCTGTTTTGTTTTGTCATATACATTGGCACTAGAGAAAACAATCTGGATTAATCCAGGTACAGCTGCGAAGCACAATATATACATGGATACATCCTACTATCGCTACAAAGAGACTTACGTGGTCCTACGTCACTTATGCGGTCGTGTCTTGTGCACAACCCCTCTGATTTTTTTTTAAATATTAATTTCGTTCATAAGTCGATGAACTACGCCTGAATTCAATTCCCTAAAATTCTGGGAACTCAAATTGTTGAATAATTTTGAAACGAATTCAGAAACTAACAGACGACTCACGCTGCATGATGTTTTTGTCATGCAAAGTTTAACCTTCATTTTTGATTTTCTTTGATTTCACACCCGCTTATTGCATTCACGGAAAGTGAAAACGCCATATCGTCGCCAACCCTCACCTAGCAGTACACTTTGTTCTGTTGCTGTCCCTTGATTGTTTGTCAACCTGCTTGATGGAACAAGGGGAAGGGAACAGGAGACAATTCCGATGATAAGTTCAGTGGGGTACTTCTCACGACACGACATTAAACTGTGAATTGACGACGGAAGGGATAATGCGCTCGCCGGAGAAGGGCCAGAAAAGCGCGTAAAGTTGACGAGCAAAAAAGGTTTCGGGCTGCTGCTTTTTGTATGAACCAGTCCGGAAGCAGTCGGAGAGTTCCTTTTGTTTTACTGACTGCAAAATGCCGTCTGTAAAGTTTGCCTTATCTGGCTGACCCAGGGGAGGCGTTTTTCGACGGTCCGTAGGTAAAAACTAGGCGAGGGAAAGGATTTCTTTGTTCCGGATCTTAATCTGCAGGAATACGATGTGGAGAAATTGACGATTGCTAAAATTATTCAATAATTTGATACTCTTTGAAGGGTTGAAAGGGAATTCTGAGATAAGCACGGATTTTATACGGCCAATAACAAAAACGAAATTATTCTATTGTTTGAATCGAATACCTTAACATTTTTCTTGATTTGAGATTTTTCCCTCCTCAGAGCAAACGCAAACACTGCACGGTCACGAAAAGCTTACACAATATTTCCAATTTTTCAGCAAACATAAATAGCTCTCACGGAATATTGTTTATCATTCCGAAGGGATTGCGTTTATTTAGGTTTGGAATGGAACGTCACCCCTTTCTCGGCTGACATCTCATCTTCAGCCGGCAAGGCAAAACTCACTATTCCGGTCCACTTTGAGGGTAAAGCGAATGGGGCGAATTCATTTGATGTGTCAACAAATTTGGGCCTAGAAAGCTGGTAACTACCTTCGACGGAGCTTGTTTAACCTTCGTGCAGTGATTATTTGTCTGCGCTGATAAGCTTTCCATTGGGGACTACCGATGGGGAATCGACGAGTTGATACAAGTACATACGGTGATTGTTCCTTTTATGAGGAAACAAAAAATTGACGTACCATCGGGGAATTTCAATTTTTATGTTGCAAAACTGTGTGAATATTTTCGGAGAAATTATGAAAACATTTAGATGGAATAATTTACTATTCCCATCTCTGGAGCACCATTGCAGAGGCCCACAAAACAGGATACATATGTCGTAACAACCTTGAAATCTGCCAAAGCATCCATTCATTCTGTCTCGACGACAGGACGCCCTCTCGACGCCAATAAACTCAATCGTTTCCTCACAAACCCTTCGAAGTGGCACAGCCATGTGCCACCGGCAGGTGTATATATTTTCAGCATCCTCTTCGAACGGGCATGCTCTATCAGGACGATGTTTGCTCACTGCTTATAACGTACGACACGCGCGTCCATAATCCACTTTCCGGTGAATAAGCCAAGGATTCTGGCTTGCTCCATGGTAAGCGCAATCTAATACAAAGTAACAAAACAACGTGGCTGCAACTAGGCCTGTCTGCCTGCCTTCCTGCCTGCCTGCCAGCATGTAACGGCAGATTCAATAAGCCAGACCCGGAGCCAGAAACCAAACTATAATTAAACAAGAACTAATTATTTAATTACATCACTAATACCGCAAAAAGGTTAACACCAAAGTTTATAACACTTGACTGTGACTCGGTTTGTCGCTTCGCTGCTTCGCCTGCTTAAGGGGAAGTTTCGAAACGTCGGAACCAAAAGCAGGCAAGCAGCCAGGAACAACCGTACCTACTTGCTCTTTTGAATGGCGGAAAACGCATCGAACAAGCTTTTGTCCGTTGCTTCCATTGTGTTGTTGTTGTTGTTGTTGGCTGTTGACTTGGATTTTCTTGAAGATGTTACACACAAGACAGGTACCGTGTTTAGCTTAGTTAGAACAGTGCGTGTCGTACCTGCTGCAGCAACAAGTGCAGCAAGCGAAAATCCATCCTCCACCCTGCCTGCGGTGGTTTCGGGCTGATAGTGATACGAACACTCTACCTATATGCACTCGAGTGCCCAGCCAGCGTAGGAGCATTTAACGGAGATTCGGTTTGGATTAGTTGCTTGAGTGTAGGAAGCACACAAGACGGTTCTTGTGAGGGATTTTAATCCTGTTAATTTGACTTTGCAATGGTGGGGCTAGATTGAATGTGGAAATGTCCATCAGAATGGTGAAATTTATTGTCTCAAAAACTCTCAACAGAAATTTTCAAATTTACGGAGAGATCGTTTGTTTCCATGTATCTTAAACAGAATATTTTTAGAAGAATGCAAGTAAATTTGTCAAATTTCGATCGAAATATATACTTTTTGTTCGAGCTATGACTGAAAACATCAATTGTTTCGGCTAACAATTCGACTAATTGATGCTCAATTGATGCTCCTAACGACGAATTTATTGCTCCATTCTTTCAGAAGAAAAACAATTTACTGCTAGTTTACTGCTAAGATAAAGTTAAAAGCGTAATGTCCGAGAGTGGTACTTCCGGTACCGATAAATCGACCTGACTATGAAAATAATTTAATACTTAGTGTATGCTCCACAAAACAACTTAGTTTCGATAACATAGAAGGTCATTTGCCAAATCGGGCTTTCGAAGCGATTTTAGACGATCCAACTGAAATAACCCGTTCAGCTGCGAGTTGTCGCTGATAGTAAACAGCTGCCTGTATGAGTGACTTCTTGGACATATTGGTAAAGTCATCCCTCTTGAGTGACCATACTCACTCACACAGTCATCGCTTGGCCGTAGCGAGTTGCTAGAAATGATCGACATCCACATCGGAGAAAACTTTGCCCTATAAGTGATTCTTCCTTCCTTAGACTTGGAGAACTATCATTCATATAGTCGACTGCTTGCTTAGAGGTGGACTTAAGAATTTCTTAAGTTAAGGGTTAAGGAAATTCTAGCAGATTTAGTTAACCATAGTAAATTTACGAAGGTTTCAAGAGTTTCGTCAAAGGATCCTACTAATAGTAATCTACAATCAGAATCTCCTCGTCTCAACAGGTCAAAAAATTGGTCAATTTTGCTGTATAATCCCATAATGTTTTCTTGGTGGGAAACTTTAATACCGATTTGCTCCGGCCTAGTAACAAACGTACGTTATTTGAATCGATGCTCCGTACTCTTTCTCTGTCATCCATCAGCAAAGAACTAACATTTTTTCATGGTGGAGGATGCTCGCAGCTTGATTTTTTTCTAACAAGCAAAAACGAAAACGTCTTGAATCTTGTATCAGTTGATTTCGACGTATCACGTTTCTCTAGTCTTATTGAGGTTACACCAATTTTGATCCATATATCTTAGACAACGTAATTCTAACTATCCTCCGGAGTCAGTCCTACGCGATGGACAAACCGAACGATTCCATTGACATTTTCAATGCACATATCAAAAGGGCCCATGTTATGTCCAACCCTCTCCGTGTCAGTACCAATCGCCGTCGCTATAATCCGTGGTTCACTGACAGTGTACATCAGTCTCTGATCGAGCGTGACTGAGTGTACAAGGACTGGCTACGAGCTTCAACATATTTGAAGGACGTGAAGCGGCAACAATGCAAGGCACTGTGAAATCGCACCAACACGAAGCCAAACAAGAGTATCTGAAACGTTTATTTGAACAGCCTAACTCCGTCGAAAACCTTATGGCAACGTTTAAAGAGTTTTGGAGTCGGTAAGGATAAACAGTAACGGCCTTTTGATTTCGACCCAGATGGTCTTAATCGTGCTCTCTCAACTAACTTTACACACAGTTCTGGCCGGAATTGAATATCCAGAACACGACTGGGAAGTCGTCAACGCTAGCTGGGACATCAAGTGGAACGCCGTCGGAATGGACGGATTGCTCATTAAATTAGTTAAAGTTCATCCTTTTTTGACAGTGAGGAGGGATTCTCTTCCCATGGCTATGGCTGAATATTTTACTAACTAAACTACTTTGACGCTTTACAAGCCAAAAGCTGAGGTGACTCTTGCTGTATCAAGAATTCCTCTCCATTCTGCTCGATCCTGGGCTACTCGGCGCCAATTCGTTGCGCGTCTCGACACACGCAGGTCGGCTTCAACCTGGTCGAGCCATCTCGCACGTTGGGCCCCTCTATTCCTGGTGCCGGTGGGGTTCTTGAAGAGAGCGGATTTCACTGTACAGTCATCCGGCATCCTTGTGATGTGGCCGGTCCATCGTAGTTTCCCAATTTTCGGCAGGTCCATGATGGGAATCTCTCCAATTAGTGATTACAGCTCGTGGTTCGTACGTCTACGCCAGTCTTCGCTATCCATTTATATTCCACCAAAAATAGTCCGCAACACTTTTCGTGCAAATACGGCAAGTTCACGTATGTCTTCCGTAAGCAAAGTTACAGTCTCAAAACGGTAGAGAACTACCGGTCTGATTAGTGTTGTGTACATCGTCACCATTGTGCCGCGGCGTATGCTCCTTGATCGAAGCGTCTTGCGAAGGGAAAAGTAGGCCCGACTTCCAACTTGAATTCGTCGTTGAATTTCCTTACCCGTATTACTGTTGAATATCATACAGGACAGTCCACCCACTTGCCGTAGTCCTCTGTTCGATTCAAAGGAATTCACAAGTGCTACCGAAACACGCACGAAGCACATCACTCGCTCCAGGGTACTTTTGACCAGCCACGCCAGTTTGGCTGGAAAACCGTTCTCGTGCATTATCTGCCATAGTTGTTCGCGCTCAACTGTATCGTATGCTGCTCTGAAATCCACGAAATAAGGTGATGCGGCACATTGTACTGTCGACATTTCTGGAGGATTCATCGGAGAGTAAAATTTGATCCGTAGAAGCACGGGCCCCCATAAGGCTCGCCTAGAGCCTGGGGGGTTCTGTAGCCGCAAGGTTACCGAGTTTGCTTTGACAAGCGAATGGTCATGGGTTCGAATCTTAGTAGAATCAGGCCATTCGATGTCAAAGTGACTCTAGCATGGGTTGTTCTCAGGCCCCTCATCACCCTTCCTTCATGCTGAATTCTATATTATTCCGATATGGCCTATTGACAGTGCAAAAATGAGACCCTTACAATAAAATGCATTGGTTTTGCCACGCCAGGGATGGCTATAATTGGGGACTGCGCGCTGTCATGTGAAACGAGGTGGGTAAAGTAGAGAAAAGCATTGAAGGAAGGGTACCCAATTACACACAACCACGCATAAAAAATTCAATAAGCATATCGCTCAATCCATCGCGATTACAGCAAAAATAAATGCAGTGCGGGTTATACAGCAAATACCCGGGCGATATTATAATAGATCAAACGTTACTGGTCACAGTGATGAGTCCATACAGAAAAAAAAGTTCGCTCAATACTGCCCTACGAATTCTCCTACTATTGAGGATAGACAACGCAACAAAATCTGGGAGACCACCTTGTAGTCGACGTTGGCCAGCGTAATGCCGCGGTAATTACTGCGATTTAGTCGATCGCCCTTTTTGTAGATGAGACAGGCCACACCTTCCAACCGCTCCTCCGGTAGTTTTTCCTCCTCCCAAATACTTGAAATTATTCAGAGAAGCGGTTCTTGGCCTTTTTTGTAGAGTTCTGCCGGGAGTCGGTCCTTTTTGGCGGCTCTATTATTCTTCAGTTGACTAATTTATTTCCGGATCTCTTCGAAATCCGCAGCCGGCACGCTGCTATCGTTTGTAGGTACTCCTAGGTTAACTTCAGTTGCGTCTCCTTTCCTTTATTGCCGTTGAGCTCCATTTGTCGACCACCTCACACTCCTTTGTGACTTGGTTGCCCTCCTCGTTCCTACACAGGCTTCGGTGTGTAGCCTTTAATAGATTGGTTCACCTTTTCATAGGACTTGCGCGTGTCATTAGCCCAGAATAGTTGTTCTAGCTCGTCACGAACTCTGTCTTCCTTTTGGCGCTTTTTCCAACTTAGACTCGTGGTCAACTCATTCCGCGCTCGTCGATGCTTGGCCAAATTCTTCTTCGTGGCAACATGTAGATAGTTTTTCCAAGCTCCTTGTTTCCTCTCCATCGCTTGTTGGCATGCCCCGTTAAACCACTCGTTCTGTGCACTCGAGGTTTCTTCGCCAAGCACCTTGGTTGCAACCTCTCTGACGGCCGAGCGTATCCTGCTCCAACCGTTTTCGAGGAACGAACAACCAGTTCCAGAGAAGAAGCGCAACCAGCACGCGCGTGTAGTCTTCGTCAACTCACGGGTTGTCTAACTGCCATCCCAATTGTCATCCGAGGAGGGTTACATTTTCGGAAGGTTTATAACGCCAATAGCTTTAAGTGGCACATGTAATGATCGGAGTCAATACATGCACCCTGTAGGAAGCGTATATTGGTCATGCTTGAGAAAAACCGGCATCGATGAGAAGATGTTCGATTTGGTTTTATGTTCTTTGATCAGGTGAACTCCATGTGGCTTTGTTGATCTCGGGAGCTGCAAAGTTGATGCATCGCTGATCGTTATCGTTCGTGCCGGTGTGCAGACTGTGGGACCCGGTAACCAGTCTATACATTGCTCCCTACCGATCTGGGCCTTCATATCCCCGATGACGATCTTGATAAATAGTGAATAATCTCGTTTCCAGCAATTGCTCAGGAAGATCGTTAATAAACATCGAGAACAGAAGTGGTCCTAAAATTGATCCTTGCGGGACTCCGCTTGTTACGCTAGCCAAGTCTGTTTTTATGCCGTTGAGCTCAACACATTGTGATCGGGCGGACAGATATGAATGAAGGAGCTCAATAGCACAGTCTTGTAGTGAGAATATACGTTTTAACTTTATACAAAGTAAGGCAGGGTTGATTGAGTCAAAGGCTTTGCTAAAATCGAGGAGCACCATAACTGTAGCAAACTTTCGATCCAACGCGCATCGAATATCATTTTCGATTTTGATGATCGCTATGGTTGTGCTGCAGTGCTTACAGTATCCTGACTGGAGGGGGCACAGCAGACTATTTTGCACCAAATAGTTATTCAGTTGTTTTGCTATTAAACCTTCAAA
The DNA here is from genome assembly GCF_943734655.1 of Sabethes cyaneus. Lineage (NCBI taxonomy): Eukaryota > Metazoa > Arthropoda > Insecta > Diptera > Culicidae > Sabethes > Sabethes cyaneus. The sequence continues at coordinate 247,454,269 of NC_071355.1, read as the reverse complement.
GATTTTTGAGAGAGCGGGAAGAATGCTGATTGGACGATAATCAGCCTCGGTGGAAGGATTTTCCTTTTTGCATTAGGAACAACGCGAGCAACTTTCCAGTCACAAGGGAAGCATGACGTAGTTAATATACAATTAAATAGGTCGGTAATAAAATGCAGCGTGACACAAAGTGTCCTTTTTAGAACATGCAATGGAATTTGATCAGTTCCGGCAGAATCACATGTGGCCGAATTGAATTCGGTTAACACATCATCTTAAGATAAACAACTGAAAGCAAAATTTTACTGACTTATATCCGCAGTATAATCGTAAAGATGTGTGGGATTAAGTTGAGAAACAAAGTATGTGTTAAGCAATGATGCACTGACGTCCCCGCTGCCAGCTCTAGAAGACGCCTGTTTAACACCCAGCTGTTTGATGTTTCTCCAAAGTTTGTTTGTTGAAAGTTCAGGGTTAAGATGGGAAGATTCACAATATTTCTTAACCGCGTAAAATTGTTCCACTTACTAAGACATTGCCAATCTCTTTTCCAGCAATTGTGTGCATCCAATCGGTTTTTAAATATCACATTTAAATTCTGAGTGATCCAAGTCCAAGGACATTTGGGATCGATACTCAATATATCATCTCGGCAGCGATACACAGTCCAAACAGTTCGGTACATCATCGTGTCGGCAATCATCAATGTCGTCCAGATTCCTACCGCGCCCAAAGACTCCGCGACAAAGACGATCCGTTGCATTCAGTTGGTTAAATAATCAAAACTTGGGCGATTCCTTTTGGCTGTAATTTAGGCTTTTCGCACATGTCATGTCCTTATTTCGTGGCCTTTGTTCTTGCCGAATATTCCGAGTTGAATTTTCTTGATTTTTCGTAATAGTTTAACGTTTAGCTAAGTTGCCTTGCTAGGGTCACGCTGCCGACCCTCGTGATGGGGCTGCCACCTTAGATGTAGTGCCGAGGCAACACATTTCTCAATTCCGCCGCACGCTCCGAATCAGCCGCTGCCGTGAGCCGCTCCTAGCCTGGAGCGCAATTCTCGTTGAAATCAGACCACTACTAACACTAAGTCTTCAAATATTGGAACTTTTGTACATGATTGGTTAAAATTGGTTAAAAATTAGAATTAGAGTTTTAATACCTTGAAACAGTGAACTCGTTCGTCAAGGGGTCCGACAGTTTAACCGAAAACTTTAATTTTCAGCAAATCTTGACATCTCTGTCATGTGATACTTCCTAAATTTGCAATGAAACAACTAACAAAGGCATAGTTCTGTAAAGAAGAAGAACAGGGCTTTCAAATGGAGTGAAATTTTATTTGGCGGTTATCTTTGATTATGAAACAACCAATTATCTGTTAATTATTGTAATATTTCCAAAATTTGCTATCACACAGACTACAGACGACACGGTTTTGTAAAGAGAAACGATAGGGCTTTCGATTGAGGTGAACAAAAAAATTGGCGGCCATAATATTTTTCTTAGCAAATGCGTAAGGAAACGTTAAACGAAGCTGAAACTGTATTTCGAAAAGCAGTCTCGATCGATGGAATCGTCAAAAAATTTAGAATTCCAAAAACGACGCCAGAAAAGATAAGGTGAATTCGAGTTATGCTGTTGAACGAAAGGGCATTCAGACTGCGATTTGAAATGGTGCGGAGAAACTCGAGCTGTATTGAGTAACTGCAAGTGCAGAAGCAAGATATCCGGTCACTAAGAGAGAGTATTGATGCTAAAAAAATGTAGGAAAATAATTGAAGAATATCAAGTTGTAAATTGAAAAATTAACACTTTATTTATAATCCTATGTTCACACTTCTGACCATCCATCTTAATATTTTTATCATTTTTCTTATTCTTATTTTTTTTATTCACTTACGAAAGTTGACTTTAAAGGCTTGATCTGTCAGTGCTGTCGGCTTCAGGTTCACTGCTGGGTGCATCCAATCGGCGACTGATCTCTAGTTCGTAAAGCCGCTCACAAAGTTCTTCATGTTCCCAGTGAGTCTTCTCAGTTAATTGGCTGGCGGTCAGCTCTTCGCACATTTTGGGGTTTATGAATTCGAATATTTTTAGCACATTACAGGCAAAGCCGATGATCGCCCGATCCCAGTGCTCTTTGCTAAGTCGGTACAGGGCCGGAAACATGATCGGCAGAATTACGTCATGGTAGTCCTTGATCAGCGATACAACATATTGGTTGTGCCAGATGTACAGTGCCTGATGGGCCACCTGAACATGTGGACTCGAGACACACTTGGCGATCTGTCGAAATAGCGGTTCCTTAATAATAATGAATTGATATGGTTTGATAACGTCCAGTATACATCCGATCTCATCGAGGAACATTATCTCCTTCTGGCAGCACGTCTTTGGCCAGAACTGAATCAGCCTGCATATCACTGGCTCCGTTTGCGCAGGGTCCTTCACCAGGAACTGAGCCACACAGTTCGCGAGTTGTTTATGGTACGCCGATAACCGTTTCGCTTTGTGCAGAGGCAGCAGGACTTTCATCAGAAACTGCTTGTGCTCCTCTTTGACCGGCACGTTGTACCCAGTGATTATAGAATTCGAAATCTTCAGTAACTGGCGGATTCCGTTGAAATGTTCCGTTTCGTACGCAAAGCGTAAAAATATGTTATTGATTTGCTTGCGGATAAAGGCACGTAATCCCGTCACTTTATCATATATATGATGCAATGCGTCCTTTAAAAATATCCGTTCCTTCTTGTACTCGGAATTAAACAGCTCTAACAGGTGCAGAATAAATTTTTGGTCAATTGCCTTCTCGGCAAACGTCGGCTGGAAGTCAGATGCGTACAGGAAGCGTAGAAACACGTTATACACCAGCTCCAGATGAGGCCAAGACGCATCGATCGCCGGTTCACTCTCTTCCGGATCGAAATCCAAGTAGTACAAACTTCTCGGCAGTGGCCTAAACAGATTTACTGATACCATTTTGATAATTTCCGGGTATAAGTTCTCCGTCAGTACGCCAAAGCCGAACTCGAGGTACGTCACCAGTTCGTTCAGTGCGGCTCGCTTGATTTCCTTCCCACTGAGATCCGACTGCGCGTCCACGAAATCGTACCGAACACAGCACTGCTTTAACTTCGCGATGAACAACTCCTCCTGCTCCTCGCCGGCTCGGTTCATTCTTAGCCGAGGTAGCGGTTGAAGTTTTACTGCATTCTCGGGACTAGGGTCCCGCGAAGGACGCTCAGATTTTTCAGCATCCTTTTCCGGCGACGGTTTGCTGGGCGGATCGACGATAGTTTCGGACGACATTGTTGCTTGTCTAGGACTTCCGATTACTTCTGGATAATGAGTGCTTCGGTCGTTGGGAATTGAGTTGTAAACTAAGTGCTGATAACCACAATTATTCAATGAAAACTCGTATTTGACAAGCTTAGAATGAAATTCACTTCACATTTTTAACACCTACAAAAAGAGAGCTGAGTATACAAAACTAACGAAAATGGATACTTGTTTTTTCTATGATGTCCGTCGGCAGCTGATTCCTGTTTAGAATGGAAGTAAATGATAGGTAAAGTTATTCCTAGCATTTTTGGCTAGTATTGGTGCGTTATACCTGCCCTGAATGGGTCATAGCCACGGGCAGGCAGTAAACTTGCAGGTAGTTGAGTTAAGAACATAAAACGCCAACGCACTCAGTACGTAAATGTCTATGAATTATAAAAATTACTACCTACTTTGGCACTCAATTTTGGCTCAATTAGCCTAGTTAGCTTCGAGGTACGATACTGGGCTGTCAAGTCGTATGTTCAAATATCGCTGAATCTAGCCAGTGCTGCTAGAGGCAGTAGGATTGTTGCACTGGACTCGGAATTGTCCTGTAGTATACCTAAGAATTTCAGGGCAAACATCGACATCTTCCCTGGAACATCAAACTTATACTTGTAGTGGGCAAGACTTTTCGCGACCGTATTCTGTTTTTCGCCACGGTTCGGGGCCTGCTTTATTTCTTCAATAGTGCGTACTTTGAAATCAATAGGTTTTTTATTGGGGTTGATGAGATTTTCCGATTGGAGCAAAAATATTTGAAATCCATCTGGAAACCGCCAAGCTATTAGCGATCGAAACCTATTATTGTTTGTATCGCTCGTATTATTCGATTTTTTGCAATGACACCCTATCCCAAACCTTGCCGCAAGACGTAGTCCTACGTCAAAAAATGACTTCGGCACTGGGCTCTACTATTTTTTATAATAACAGCAGTAAATCTAAGCTTGATAAAACTAACAGATTTATTACGGTTTGATGGGCAACCGTGTGCCTTATTGTATTGCTACCCCTCACGTGTAGTGAGGCATCTACGTGCATATGCATCATATGCATCTTCGTGAAAAACAATCTTCAGAGCTAATATGTATTTTAGCATACTGAAAAACTTTGTAAAACATTTGAAAGCAATAAAAAAATTGTTAGCAAAGTTATTGATCATAATTGATTTTAAAGTGCTCCTTTTTGGCACATCACTATATTTCGCAACCGCGTAGAACACATTAAAATAAGCAACTCTATCTGTTTTCCTTAACGAGCTATAATAAATTCTATTAAAAAATAACTCATTTTTCAATTATTTTTTTATGAGATTCCTTCAGAGTGCTCACAATGGAAATATTTTTTTTATAGATACAATATAGTACTTTCACCTAATGGAAGTCTGGTTTGTGCGAAGCTGCCCGAGGTTGTCAAAAAAATTTGAATAATGCAAATTTTTTTTTAATTTATTTTATAACTTATTAAGGCTTGTTCGCGACAAAATCTGGACACCTCAATTTTGCAATAAAACAAATTTCCTAGAAGTTTTATCCATGAAACAATTTTATATCATTTATGTGTGTATCGTTAATAATAATCAAACAAATTAACATTACTTATTTGGTCTGCATAAAAAATTGGCGAACTTTGGAGTTTACCCTTGCCATGAGGGTCAACGCAGACTTGTTGGCAACCAATTTAGCTGCGATTGTCCAAGATTTTCGAAAATTTATCTGTTGTTGTTGCTTGTTGTTTGTGCTGGGACAGCGCTCTCTTCACCAAAGCCCAATACCGCTTGATGGGGCGTAACTCTGGACAGTTAGGTGGATTCGCCTCCTTCGGTACAATATGGACTCCATTAGCATCATGCCATTCCAAATCAGGCGTAGTGACAGGATGCCAAATCAGACCAAAACAGTGAGGGTACATTATGGCTGTGTAGGAACGATTGTTACCGTTTCTCGCCGGCATTCTTCACGGTATATTTCCTTGTCAACCGTTCCTGTAGTGATGCAACTTTTGCTTGCTCGACCACAGCTGCATATGACCTGCCATACTAAATTATTTTTGGGGAACTTGGCTTTCTTCTTTGTCCTAAAATACTTTGCAACACCATTCCGTTTTATGGCAGTATAAAAAGACATACCAGGAAGCTGTTTAAAGTCTTCTAGGACATACGTTTCATCGTCCATTCTAACGCATGGAAACATCGATAAATATTCGCGATAAAGCTTACGAGCGCGTGTTTTGACCGTCGTATTTTGCTTATCATTACGGTTTGGCACAGTCCTCACCTTGAAAGACTTCATGCCTTGTCGTTGCTTAGAAGTGTGAACGAATGTTGGCGACATTTTTATTTTATGAGCAATGGTACGTACAGAAAGATCTGGTCTCCTCCGTAATATTTGTTTTACCTTCGCATCCTCGTGGTTGTTTCTCAGATCCGTTTTTGTTCCACTTCCCTTCTTCCTAGCTGTTGTCAAGCGAGTATCGAACGATTTTATAACACTGTGAACAGTGCTTGGAGCAAATCCAAGTTTTTTGGCAAGTTTTCTTAACGAGAGATCCGGATTTTCATTGCGACCGCACACAATTGCTTTTCACACCTGCTCTTCTTTCGACGCCATTTTACGCTGAGCGCTTGTAATATAAACAAGTGTTATATTTTCAGAAAGAACAGGTTTGTCGCGAACAAACCTTAAATATGCGTCCTAGCGACAGACAGTCTTCCGGGAAAATGTGTATTTTAGCATATTAAATAACTTTGTAGAACACGCGAAAGCAGTAAAAAATCGTGTGCAAAGTTATTGAGCATAATTGATTTTTAAGAGCTCCTTTTTAACACATCATTATATTTCGCAGCCGGTAAGAGATGGATAGTTACTATATTCAGCAAAATTGTTTATTTTAGTATGATCTGCAACTTTTTGCAGAAAAAAAAAGTTTTTTGAAATTATTTAAAAAAACAAAAGTTTGTATTACCGTAATAGGTGAATTCACGGTCACCCTAATAGTGCAGAAATATGCCCTATATTTTATTATTAAACTTCTTTGAAGACACCACCCTTGAAAAATTACGCATTTTTTACCCATTTGCTAATGTCCGCGTTTTTTCAAAATTTGACCACTCACTGACTGTGTGCTGGCTGCTGCGAAAAGGAAATTACGCTGAACGCGTTGGACCCCACGCGTGCCCGTGTCTCTAGTGATAAAACAATTGGACAAACTTCTGAATGGGATTTTTGCGGTTTTCGAGTGCCTTGTCGCCTCTGTAATCTATAGTCTCTGTATCCTCCACGTCGTCAGCAAAGCAGATAAATTGACTGGATTTATTCAAAATCGTGGCCCGATAACACATTTAAGCGCAATGTTGGATAGCAGGCAGGAAAGACCATCTCCTTGTAGAAGTCCCCTGCGAGATTCGAATGGGCCCGACAATCCACCGGAGATTCTCACACAGCACTGGATCCCATCCATCGTAGCCATGATAAGTCTAGTAAGGTTACCCGGAAAGTCGTTTTCGTCCAAAAATTACCATAGCTTTTGTCGGTTTTCACTATCATATGCGGCTTTGAAATCGATAAATAGGTGATGCGTTGGGACTCGAAATTCGCGGCACTTCTGGAGGATCTGCCGTGGGGTGAAGATTTAGTCCGTTGTAGACCGACCCTCCATGAAACCGGCCTGGTAACTTCCCACAAATCTATTGGCGATTGGCGATAGTCGATGAAAGATGACTTGGAACAGCACTTTGTAGGCGGTATTCAGGATAGTGATGGCTCGGTAGTTCTCACAATCCAGCTTATCACCTTTCTTGTAGATAGGGCAGATAACCCCGTCTTTCCACTCCTCCGGTAGTCGTTCCATATCCCAAATCTTGACAATCAGTTGATGCAGATAGCCGGCCAACTTGTCCGGGCCCATTTTAATAAGTTCCGCTCCAATGCCATCCTTTCCCACTGCTTTGTTGTTTTTCAGCCGCTGGATGGCTTCTTTAACTTCCCTTATCGATGGGGGTGGCACATCTTCGTTACTTGCTACACCAATGTGGTCCCTTCCTCCACTACCATGGTCATCCGTCTGCACGCCATTCAGGTGTTCATCGTAATGCTGCTTCCACCTTTCGATCATCGCACGGTCGTCCGTCAAGATACCTCCATCTGTATCTCTGCACATTTCGGTCCGCGGCACGAAGCCTTTGCGAGATCCGTTGAGTCTCTGATAGAACTTCCGTGTGTCGTGAAAGCGGTACAGCTGTTCGAGTTCTTCGCACTCCTTCTCCTCTTGGTGGCGCTTCTTTTCCTTGAAGTCGATACGTCGATTCGGTGCCACACTGCCTAGGACGTTCTCCGCTACGCTGTTAATGGCTGTTTTCACGGCATTCCAACAGTCCTTCATCCAGTTTCATCCAGCTCACCCTCTTCCGGCAACGTGGTTTCGAGAGATAACGCGTAGTTTTCGGCGACCTTCTGTTGCAACAGATAGTTTTTGACGTATCCTTACCATCACTAGGTAGTGATCCGAATCAATGTTAGCACCCGGATAGGTTCTGACATCGATAATGTCTAAAAAGTGCCGACCATCTATCAGAACGTAGTCAATTTGTGATTCTGTCTGGTTGGGTGATCTCCACGTGTACCGATGGTCCCTACTAGCACAGTTGTTACAAAACAGTTGTGGAAACCGATTTATGACTAATTTCAGTCATAAATCATTTTCTGCAACCATAAGTGCGAAAAGTGTGCTGCTAGGGGTAGAGGTTATGCTGGAAGAAGGTACTACGTATGGCCATATTGTTGGAGGCGGCGAAGTCGACAAGTCTTAGGCCGTTTTCGTTTGTTTGCGGGTGAGAGCTAAACCACCAGTTTGAATTCCTCCTGACCAACCTCCTCAGCATTACAGTCCCCGATGATAATTTTGACATCATGTCTCGGGCAGCGGTCGTATTCACGCTCCAGCTGGGCGTAAAATTCGCCTTTGTCATCATCGGTACTTCCGAGGTGAGTGCTGTGCACGTTAATTATATTAATATTAAAGAATCGGCCCTTGATTCTTAATCTGCACATTCGGGGGTTGATCGGCCACCACCCGAAATTCTTACAACTAACAGATGAGCAGCCAGTTAAAATATCAATTAACTAACGTCCTCTGCATCTTACTAGTTCTTGTCGACACTCTACTGCATACTTGACAAAAATACAATTGAAACTATGTAAAGAATTGCAAGTAACTAACTAACGCAAAACAGTAAATGAAATGCTCAAAAACTATTCTTGGCTAAGACAGTCGCTGATTTTCCTCCCTTTGAGAATTGCTACATCACGTCACACGCACAAATATTCCTTCAGCCCTGTTTCCGTGCAAGACAACAGTTTCGAACAAATTCGTGCAGTACATGGATGCAATTTGGTAAAAGGAAAGGATAGTCGCTCACTGTTCTGTGACGTTTCACTTTCAGGACATCAAATTGGACTAGAATCAATGTTTAAAGATAAAATCGGTTGAAGAAAAGGGGTGGTTTAGCATTTTGGCGCAGCGTTGCCACAAATACAGATATTTGTGCATGCATATGGGTCATTCCACGCGAATTGTCCGAGCCCCGTGTAATCGACCTTCACGAATTTGAACCAAATTTCGCCAGATTGTTCGTTTTCGGTCAGAAAGCAAAAATCGAAAATTTGGTACCGATTGGACAGTCCCTCGATTAATGGGAGCCCCTCCATTTTTAAGGAAAATACCCTTTTTTGTCAAAACCTCTTTTTTTGTTTATATCTCCGGAAGTATTGGGTTTAGAAAGATACTATTTTCTCATTTTCAAAGGAAATTACCCAAGGAATTCGAAAAAAAAATATTATTTTTAAGTACCAGTGCTGCCAAAAATTTTTAACCTCAATTTGAAAACTAAATTTTCGTTTTTCTCTCAATGAAGACAATTTGATCTTAAAAATTCCAACTTCATCGTGTTTTGCAGATTTTTTAACATAAGAATCACTCATCGCCCTGAGGTATTCTTTACCGATCCCGAGATACAGCGTTTTAAATCAAGCAATATCCGATTTTTTATGTAAAACTATGAGCAAAATAACTTTTTTTAAGCAGTGATTCTCTACGAAATGACTAATGACGAGACTAATATTCCCTTAATTAATGTAACTAATCATGCGGGAAACTGAAAAGTTAGCAACACTGTTAAGAAAAACCTTTTTATATACTGTATAAATGCTTTTCCGATATGCCAAAGTATTTTTACATTGCGTAGAGAATAACTGCTTCAAAAAAAAGTTATTTTGCTCTTAGTTTTTCATTAAAAATGGGGAATTACTTGCTTTAAAACGCTGTATCTCGGGATCGGCAAAGAATACCTCGGGGTGATGAGTGATTCTTATGTAAAATAAATCTGCGGAACACGATGAAGATACTATTGAGATAAAATTGTCTTCATTGAGAGAAAAATGTAAATTTAGTTTTCAAATTGAGTTTAAAAATGTTTTGCAGCACTGGTGCTCAAAAATAATATCTTTTTCGAATTCCTTGGATGATTTCGTTTGAAAATGTGAAAATAGTGTCTTTCTAAACTCAATATTTCCGGAGATATAGGTGAAAGAAAAAAAGAGGTTTTGACAAAAAAGGGTATTTTCCTGAAAATGGAGGTGCTCCCATTAATCGAGGGAATGTCCGATCGGCACCAAATTTTCGATTTTTGCTTTCTGACCGAAAACGAACAATCTGGCGAAATTTGGTCGATTACACGTTTCAACTTTTTCTCGGTCACTTGACATGGAATGACCCATATACATACATAATTGGGACCCATACATTATTTTAGTCCCCTTGAGTTCTGGCACTACTAATGTTTCCGAATTTTAAATTAGTCCATAAACTGTTTATGTAACATAAAACATTAGGCAAAGAAAAGAAAATATTCCCGAGAAAATGGCAGGGGCCGCGCAAAGCAGCAAAGCACTGCAAAAGAAAAAAGCAAGAATGGAAGATTAATGTTTTTGAAGCATCTTAGTGGAATATTGAAATTAAAGAAAAAGAGAACTTTTTTCGCGATTAAATTCCACTATTAATTTGATTCACGACATATACGTATTTCACTTGCGACTTGCGGGCTTCATCATCAAGTTCGAAAACAGACACTGAAGTCGTTGTCAAAATACGTACCTGCCGTGCTGTCGTTAACAACATTAATCGTGTAATTTAAACAGAGAAAAGTTTTTTTTTCTTTAATAAAGAATGAACAACAAACATAAAATTAAAATGATACGTGTACAAGACAAAATAATGCACAATGAACAATGCACAATGAACAGAACATACAATAAAATGCAGAAACGCTAAGTATAACAGCAGTAAGAAAGTGAAAGGAAATGCAAAATAAATGTAAGGCGGGCATAATTTAATTGATATAAAAATAAGTCAAAACCCACGCAAGATAGCCTAAAAGAATACCAAAACGCAAAGCAATCAAAATAAAACAAAAGAAATTAAGAATCAGACAGACTGGAACATAGTAAAATAATAAAAAAACACAAGTTGTAAGCTGAAAAATTAATTCTTTATTTATATTATTACCTACAACCTCTATTATTATTTTGATCATACTATTCATCTTATTTACTATCGAAAGTTCAAATCCAATTTTTCACTAATCGGTATTGGCCGGTACCACCAGTACATCAAAGCAGCACTCGAGCAGGACTTGATCTGCCAGTTCTGTCGACTTCGGGTTCACTGCTGACTGCTTCCAATCGGCGAGTGATCTCTAGTTCGTGAAGCCGCTTCCAAAGTTCTTCCTGTTCCGCGCGAGCCTTTTCTTTCAGCTCGTTGGCGGTCAGCTCTTCGCACATTTTGGAGTTTATCAATGCGAACATTTCTAGCACATTACAGACAAGGCCGACGGTCGCCCGATCCCAATGCTCTTTGCTGAATCGGTACAGAGCCGGAAACATGATCGGCAGAATGACGTCATGGTTGTCCTCGATCAGCGACATAACGTATTCATTGTTCCAGAAGTGCAGTGCCCGTTCGACCACCTGAACATGTGGATTCGAGACACACTTGACGATCTGTCGGAACAGCGGTTCCATAATAATAATGAACTGAGACGGATCGATAACATCCAGTATACATTCGACCTCACTGAGGAACATTACCTCTTTCCGGGAGCACGTCTTTGGCCAGAACTGGAGCAGCCTGTGTACCACTGGCTCCGTTACGGCAGGGTCCTTCTCCAGGAATTGAACCACACAGTTCGTGAGCTGTTCATGGAACACTTTTAACCGTTTTGCTTTATGCAGAGGCAGCAAAACTTTTACCAGAAACTGCTTGTGTTGCGCTTTGATCGGCACGTGGTACCCAGTGATTATACGATACAAAATCTCTAGCAACTCGCGGATTCCGTTGAAATTTTCCGTTTCATACGTAAACCGTAGAAATATGTTATTGATTTGCTTGCGGATAAAAGCACGTAATCCCATCACTTTGCTATATATATGATGCAATGCAAGCTTTAAAAAACTGCGTTCTTGTTTATCTTCGGAGTGAAACAGCTCTAACAGCTGCAGGATAAACTTTTGGCCAATTACCTTCTTGGCGAACGTCGCTTGGAAGTCAGATGCGCCCAGGAAGCGTAAAAACACGTCATACACCAGCTCCAGATGGGGCCAACACACATCGACCGTCGGTTCATCCTCATCCGGATCGAATTCCACGTTTGCACTAAATGGCAGTGGCCTAAACAGATTTACTGACAGCATTTTGATAATCTCCGGGTAAACGTTCTTCGTCAGTACGCCAAAGCCGAGCTCGAGGTAGGCCGACAGTTCGTTCAATGCGGCTCGCTTGATTTCCTTCCCAAAGAGATCCGAGTGCGGGTCCACGAAATCGTACCGAACACAGCATTGCCTCAATTTTGCGATGAACAGTTCCTCCTGTTCCGCGCCGGGTCGGTTCATTCTTAGCAGAGGCAGCGGTTGAAGTTTTACTGCATTCTTGGGACTTGGGTTCCGCGAAGAACGCTCTGGTTTTTTAGCATCCTTTTCCGGCGACGGTTTGCTGGGCGGATCGACGGATGTTCCAGACGACATTTTTGCGTCGTTTTGCAGCCGCTGTTGTTTGTCTATTACCACCGGTTACTTCTGGATAATGAGTGATTCCGTCGTTGGGAACGAAGTATGATTAGGTCCTGCAAAAGTGCTGCTAACCACAACTAGCAATGAGAACTCGCATTTGACAAGCTTAGAAACAAACTGGTTTTATATACCTAAAATCACCAAAACGATGACCGTCGGTCGGTAATTTCTATTTAGAAAGTAAGTAGATGAGATAGGTAAGGATCCAGGATTCATGGGTTTTGTGGCCAGTATTGGTGAGTTATTCCTACCCTGAATGGGCAATAGCCACGAGCAGGCAGTAAACTTGTAGGTAGTATAGTTAAAGAATGAAAATAGGTAATGTTGGGGAAGAATAGGGGAGAGACGTCTACAGTGAGACACTTTTTTTTCAAAAATTTTAAAATTTTTTTGGTGATAGTTACCAACGAGGTCTTCAATCCATTTGAAAGGTATATCCTTCTAGTTGTCTGAAAGCAAGTTTCAGCCCTTTTGATTAAAAGATAAAATAGTTACAAACGCAAATGTGAAGGTGTCTTTTTGGCTCACTGTTCCCCAGTAGGTGGGAAGAGTGAGATAACGAGTATTGAATACTGAGACACATGTTAGAATTAAACCTAAACCATATTTTTTGTTTACAAAGAATAGTTTAGAGGTCGTACTGTTTATTTTGTGCATAAAGGATACATTATTGTTGTGCATTATTGAAAATTCCGCTTTTTCTCACATCTACATTTATATTCATATAAAGGTCAAATCCTGGTTATCTGACCTTCAGCTTACACTTCAGAACTCATTTACAATCAATTTATATGGATTGAGTTACAATTCAACACACATTTTTTTTTTGAAAATTACCCACATCTTTTTGTCTCACTGCCCAATAGGAATGTTTTATAAGAAATAGTGAAATAGTGGTGTTAGCAAACAATTCGATGGTCTTATATATATATTTTTTTATCTCTCATTCCTATGAGATGCCATGTAGTAAATTTAATTTGGATTAGTTATGCGATTTGCCGTTAAAAATCACTTTTTTTTTTTTTTTTTTTCCATGTGTGGACTCATTACTGCGACCAGTATAGTTGATCTATTGTAATATCGCCCGGGTGTTTGCTGTATGACCTGCACTACATTTCTTTTTGCTATAATCGCTATTGAGTGAGCGATATGCTTATTAAATTTTATGCGTGCTTGCGTGTGTTGGGGTTTACCCTTCCTTCAAAGCTTGATCTACTTTACCCACTTATTCCTCGCTGCCAGCACTATCCCATATTATAGCCGTCCCTGGCGAGGACTTATTCGTACCTCTGACCAGTACACTTAACTATAGGAGGGACATTTGCACTGTCAAGAGGCTTCAGAGGGTAAATATAGAATTCAGCACGAAGGAAGGGTAAATGGAGGGGCCTGAGAATAAACCCATGCTAAAGTCACTTTACATCGAATGGCTTCATTCTACTAAGATTCGAACCCACGACCACTCGCTTGTCAAAGCAGACTCGGTAACCTTGCGGCTATGGAGCCCCCCTAAAAATCACTTGGAAATGATCGCAATAAAATTTACTTTGACCCCTCCAAAAACAACTTTTGTTGAAAAATATACTAAAAAATTAACAAATTTTTCTCAAACTTTATTATGTGATATAGATTCACAAACTTTACTTTGCAGGAAAATATCATGGATCTTGTATGTTTTATGGCGAAGCTATTCCCGATGTCTCACTGTTCCTGTTGTCTCACTGTTGACTACTCTCCCCTACATGCGAAAAATGTAGATTCAGGCAAACTGAAAAATTCTTGATATTAGGCCAAAAATATAGACTTAGCGCAGGTGAGAGTCGAATCCATAGCTCTTTTAGATCAACTAAGACAAAACTACAAACAATATTATTGTTATATTAATATCAATAAGTTTCTTTCAAGAATTTTAACATACCACAACGTTAATTAAGGTACCAGTACACTGTTTGCTGAATCGTCCAATATTTGATCTATTTCATCAAATAAATTTGAAAACCCGTGTACTGACCCAACCAAATATTCGAACAAATTTTATTTTTCAAAATGTCGCCGAGCTTTTCCAATAAAATTTGGCGGTTTATAAAACAGTGTAATATGCCAATCAAATTAAATTTGTTTTCGTAACATTTTGCGCTGTTCGCCGGTTTCTTTGCTTGAAACTTATCAAAAAAGCTCACAATGTTTATTATTTGAACTGCTGTCAAAATCGAATTTGGTACGAAATCACTTTATAGACCTGTTTTTCGAACATGATTTGTTTAACAATTGGGCTCTTTTCGTCGGAGAGCCCAATTTCGGAAGCAGTTTTTGGACCCAATAGCTGGGATCTGGTTGTAAAAATATAAATACTGCCTTCTTCTTGCCAATCTGAACACAGCGAATATATTTTCATGAACAGAATTTTTGTTTCAAACAAAAAAACTGCTTTTGAAATTGGCAGATTCGATGACGACTAATTTCACCTTAAATACCCTCTAAAATTAGACACTACCACGTATATAATACTACATATGTGAAACATTATTCTAGTAAATCTAGTAAATAAATAGTCAGCATGTAAACGTTCATTTCAGGATCAAAAGGCTACATTCTGTTTCTGTTAACATGGATAATTTACTAGAAAATATGAACAATAATTGTATGCATATCCACCATTTCGCGCGCTTAATGGCGGCTAATGGGTACAGTTTTCGACAATGTTTATTTGCTCACGTATGCTTGAAAGTTCTACAACAACAACTAAGGCTGGAAATATCAAAGGCATGCTAACGTTCTCCGAAAATTGTACCCACTAGCCGCCTTTACACGCGCGTAAAGGTCGATACCTAAAAACTATTGTTGACCATATTTGTTTATTTGTTTATTAATTAAAAGTCAACAGATTTTTCTATCCTACTGACTACTTAAAAACTAATAGCAAGAGCTCTAAATCGGGTTTTCAATACGTTGCGGCTGACGTCAAAGTCGAAATAGGACACAAAACGGTTGAAGTTCCGTTGTAAGCCGGTTATAATACCGAAAGTACTGTAGTACGGTGCGGTATATGCAAGAAGAAATTGTTCCGCGTTAAGCGAGACCGAGTTAAGATGTCTAGTCTTCATAGAATCCAAGGACAGTCAATCCGAGATGTCAGAACATCTGATACGAAGACGGCTCTAGTTACGTCCCGACGTGTTAGCAGGGTGTCCAAGTTGATTAATCTGCAGCGCTGTTCGTAGCTTGGTAGCTACCCCGTAACAAAGTGACAGTTAATAACAGTTTCCCATAACACCCGCCAGTGTCAAAAATGTCGCGACGATCGTTTTTACGTGCCGGTCAAAATTGACGCACCTTCGATTTCCAAAGGAAATGTTAATTTTTGTTACGTTAAATGTGAACGCAAAAAGCTGTCTGGACAACGATTTGAAAAGTGCGTATTGATTATTTCAGCATTGTTTCATGTTTTCGGTAAAACTGTTTGAATTCTTGATGGGTTGTTTGATTGATTTGTTTACAAAATAAAAAGCGGTATTTATTACAAGATTGCCACTCTTGTGTACGAGTTGTCTGCTCTAAAGTATTTAAATATAGCGTGTTTCATTGAAAGATATCCGCTGCGCAATTCAAAATGAAATGCTCTTTCATGATTGCTGGATCGATTTTGCCGTTAACAGAACAGGTTAAGCAAAATTCAAGAGTAAATCCAAGCAATAGAGATCGTTGCAGTTGTACAAAAAACACTCTGTTACATGACAGAACCAAATAGAGCATGTTATTATGACAGAAGAACCAGTTATGCTGCTATTGTCATTACCACGGAAACGTGTTGATACTTGACATAATGTTGTCAGTTCATAAAATACTCTATTGAAATAATAAACCAATTCAGATCTTATATGCACAAGGGATTTTTTGCCAAAACAAATGATAATAAACTCTTTCTTCGATATTTACGCCGCTTTCAAACATCTGTCGTGAACCATGAACCAGCAGTTTTAGGTACGTTTGATTAGTATGGGAGCTGTCACATTGTTACCGGGTTGCTTGGTAGCCGGAACGGGTCATTCCATGGTAACCTACGGAGGGCAAAGCGGATAAACCTCCATTGCACCGACTCTATTCGACTGGCAATATTAATATTGTTGTTGTAGTTGAAACCGGTAATCCACCTTTTCGCGCGCTTAATGGCGGCTAGTGGGTACGCTTTTCGACAATGTTTCGGTCCGGTCCGGTCCGATAAAAATCGGCACGAATTTTCTTATTCCGACTTTATTCCGATCCGATTTGGCTCTGTTCCGGTTCCGGAACCTGAACAGAGCCAAATCGGACCGGATCATTAGCCTTTATAGTCGTAATAACAAAGTTCGTGCCGCCTTTTAACCGGACCGGACCGGAACCCGGACTTCAATTTTCGTTCCGATGTCGAACACTAGCTAGTAGTATTCGACTATAAATATTCGAATATTTCGTTAAATTATTCGATTAATCGTACGATTATGAACGATTGATGGGGATTATTCACATTTTTTTATCTTATTTAAACTATTCGATTAATGAATTACTCGTGCCGGCAGTATTCGATTACAAATTATTCGATTATTCCATGCTGTAATCGATTAATCTAGCGATTACCGGACATCACTAAATGTAGAAATTGAATTTACACTCAAATCGCTTTTTACGCTAAGGATACGTCCCACGTAAATCAAAACCGCGTAAATTCCGAAAACCGCGTAAAAAAAACAAAATTTCGCGTAAAAAACTGTGGATTTCAACACTACGTGAAAAAATAGACGTTTTGAGCACATCCGCGTAAATTCCGAAAACCGCGTAAAAAACCGCGTAAATTCCGAAAGCCGTGTAAAAAAACAGTGTAAATTCCGAAAGCCGCGTAAAAAAATCGCGTAAAAAGCGACTTCAGTGTATATAAATTGCATTTTTTCATACCGCTTTAAGGCCATTACAAATATTTTAAAAAGTTTTTGTCCCTCCGGTGTTGGACCACTGAAGGAGGGGGGGTGTGAATTTTTTAATCGAGAAAAAAAAATATGGATTTTAGGCATTTTTATTTTAAGTTTAAACGTGAAAACCAAATCTACTCTTGCTTTTAATATATACGTTGTTAATTTCCATGCAAAAATCAAAACGAAAAAAGACAAAAACGAAAGAAAATTTTTTTGGCCGATTTTCGGCCAAATTCCGCTGTTTGACTTTCCATTTCTATTTCATGCTAGAAGCGTTAACTCAACTCGGACACTCATTTTTCAAGTTTTTCAGGCTGTAGAGCCCACAGACAATTGATTTAATAAAAAAAAAATTTAACTCATATCCTACAAACCATTTTTTTGCCCCCCGATTTTTCAAGCCAATTTTCAAGGGGTGGGGGGGGGGGGGTGACAAAAACTTTTAAATTGATTTGCAATGGCCTAATTTGTATTAATTATTTTGTATTAATAATAATGACTGTATTAAAACGTGTTTAAAAAAATTAAAATGGCTTTCAGCTTCCTGTTAAATGAATAGCCTCACTTTCCGAGCGTACTTTTTTGCGTATTTGATCTGTTTGATCTGCACAGAAATCTGCTGGCGCAAACATTTTCGGGCCGAATGTATTTGATAATCTCACGAATTTCATGCTGTTTTGCAAACAGTGTACTGGCCTCACAAAATATGTCAAAATTTATTTGATTTTGTAACACGGAATCGAAATTTTGACATCAAATTTGACAAACTGGCAAGACAAATATGTCTCTCAAATACCAAAATTTGCCCAAATTTTGACAGGAGAAAATTTGACGATAAAGCAAACAGTGTACTGGTACCTTTAGTACCTCTTGTAGCAATAGAAAACATGAAGCAACGTGAAAATCAATCCCCTTGGAGCCCGTGAATACAATCACGAAAGTCGTAAGCCGCCGAAAATTAACAATAAACCGCCAAACGAAACACCTGCCGGAAATCCTTCGGCGTGCTATCTAATTCCCTACCACTGTAAACATTAAACTAATTATCGTACCATAATCGATTTGTTGATGCTATCTGAAATCGGCCAATCAAAGGCTGGAAACGAAACGTAACCGGGCCCACTCACTGACTTTATTGCTTATAAATTAACCCGCTTCCACACGGGTGCCAGGCAGGCCTGAAAGCAGACCCACCCAGCAAAAGGCTCCCCCCCCAGTCGGAAAGTAGACGTTCAAAGGTTACCATGCGAGAAACCCTAAATTTATAACATCAATTAACACTAATAATCTGAAAGTGGTTTATTGCTTTATTCCCATTGTAGTACTACTACGACTGCCAGTAGACGATCCAATGATTTATCGTCATGTGAGCTGGAATTGAATTCCGGAATCCTTTCGCTCATACGACCCTGGTTGAGTTTTGCAACGCACCCATCATATGGGGCGGCAGCAAATAAAAGTGGCCGGAAGCGGTAACTTTCTCGGGAAACAGGCCACCTTACATTAAAAAAACAAAGGCTCGTTTTCATAAAATTGAGCCTCCCACGAAATACATTCAATTTCATTAGGCTCTAAACAAATAATAACGACAATAACCAGGCTTTTGCCAGTTCGAAAATCAGAGTTGTTATAGTGAACAATCTCACAGTAGAGAACAAAATGAAAAAAAACCCTTCCGCCGACAGTTTCGTTCTCCGTCGGACGGTTGGAGCCGCTCATCTGTATGTAAATAAAAGAAAATTGGACGTTATCGAAGAGAATCACGCTAGGACTACTCCGTCTGCATCAGACGGTTCCATTGTGGAAGGAAGCCGCAATTTTTCCGGGAAGATGCGACTGGGCGGGTTAGGCGAATAATATAACAATATTTAAACAAGGACGGTCATTTTCCGATGGAGCCAAACAAGCAAGCTTCACATTTACCTACTTCGAGTTTGTGCAGAAAATTTCATTTTGCAAAAAAATTAGTTCTGGCTAGCAGCCAGCGTGATCCGGATGGCTCTTCCTGATTTCGTGTTGCGGAACACTAAAATTCATTACTAATCAAAGAAGAATGGCTTCGCGCGGAAAGTCGATAGTTCACCCGCATGTGTGCGATACTGGTTACGGTTACGTACTTCGTTGGCCATCAGAGACTTGCAGTTTCAACGCTGAAAGTTATGACTGAGTGGCAGAGTTTCGCCAGAGCGTCCAATATGAACTGCTCCAGGGCTAAGTAATTGAGACACGATATACGAGGGAGGCAATACACTATGGCATGGTCGCTTGGTTGGTCAGTCAGCAGAACCGCAGCACCTCTGTCTGGGCGCATTGATTAACGGCGGGAAGGTATTATTATTTCCAAATTAGACGTGATTATGGGAATTTGCAATTGATTTTTACTCGCTCCGAAAGTTGGTTCGTTCCTTGGGTTAGCTGTTTTGCTCGAATCATGCTCCTGCCAAAGGTCTTTACCGATGAACCCAAGCTCGTACCGACCAGGAGTACGAAAGATGGCGTGTTTTCCTGTTTGCTAGAAACCTTTAGCCAACAGCAAAAGGTCAGTCAGTGACCGCAGGATGAGGCGAGGATCGATACCGATAGGGTGTTTGAAGTAATAACAAAAAACGGCACCGGGGTCAAAGAGTGTCGAAACGACTATACTCTCTCAGGACAGTCTGAGTGGAAATGCGTTATGGTTAAAAACTTTACATGTTCAGATCATCCATTTCCATTAAAATATAAATAAAATACACGTTTGAGACAAAGATCTGATATTGAGAATCATTCTCTCCTTGAACGCAAAGTAATAAAAAATCAGCGCAATTTTTATCAACGTACATATTAACTTTGTTTTGTTCTTATTTTTATCCATAGAAAATTCTTACCATAATACGACAACTAGTAGGGCTGGTACTGAATGCCCGAGACGCAAATGACCGAAATCCACATGGCCGATTTTTAACAAATGACACAAAAGACCGAGATTGTCTTCTTTAGCCGAATCCATACTTGGCTGAGTCTCGAAAGGCTCTATTTAAGTGTAGGTATACATTTTCCTAGAGTTAATCAGTAATAGAGATTATCCATAAGTGGAGTCTGAACGAGCAGCGGCGAGTAAGGACAGCATACACTTAAGTACTTTTTTTTACACGGTTTGTTTTTTCGATTGTTAAGATCGGGGCAACTCAACACATTTGGGAGAGGACCAACATTTGTCACGTAGTTTGTAAATGGTCCCTAGTTGTACCGTTTTTGAGTGTTCGAAAAAACCAAATCGCGTAAAAACAGACTTAAGAGTATATCGAATATTTGTGCAGGTTGAAAATGATATTTGGCGATTTATGTTTCGGCCATTAGATCTATTATGACATTTGTTATTCCGGTCATTTCGGCCATTGATGATTCAGCCACAGACTAACAGACGTAACACTTCGAACAAATTTTCTAACAAAACATCGTTTCAATGACACCCCCAAAACTTGGAAAAAACACTAGCATCACCTGGTGCAGTCTTCGCGCTACGCAAGGCAGCTTGCTATAAAATTAGCAATGCTATAAATTTACTTGTATATTACCTGGCAACAGCGCCAGCGCAAGTGGGCGGCGTTCTCGCGCAGCGACAGTTGTTTGAGTCTTGGCTTAAGTGAACATTTAAAATAATCGTTTTTATTGGCGATGGAAGGAGGCTTCAGTGTTACGTATGTTAGTCTGTTATTCAGTCATTTGTGTTTCGGCCATTCGTAGGCGATCCATTTAAGCACTTACCCACACAATTTTGTAGATGAAAGCTTTTGCTTAAAAAGCTTCATCTACATGTTATGTGACCTCAAAGTACAAACGTTGACCAGCATTACCTTAATAGTTGAACTTCATATTCCAGTAGTAAAACACGTTCTGCAATAAGTAGTTAATTCATAGCAACATTTTTCTGGAAAGTCGCAAAATCATTCCCTTAAAGGAATAAAGAACAAACGCAATCATTGCATTCAACGATACAATAATTTTTTGATCGATTACAGCGCTCCCAAATCTCAATCTATACCTATAAAAGTGGATTTCTGTCTGTCTGTCCCTATGTTCCCTATAGAATTGAAAACTACTGAGCCGATCGGAGTGAAAATTTGCAGAGGTTTTTGGTGCCAGGGAAGCTTCTTATGATGGTTAGAGATCCCTCTCCCCACTAAGAGGGGGGGGGCTCCCATACAAATGAAACACAAATTTCTGCATAACTTGAGAACTAATCAAACAAATGGAACAAAATATTACATATGGGTGTTTTTGGAGACAAGAATTTTTTCTATGCTGAATTGAAACCTCTCCCTACTTTAAGAGGGGGGCTCCTATACAAATAAAATACAGTCAAGTCGTTTTTTTCGCGAATGATACGTCCCGCGCAAATCAAAACTGCGTAAACTCCGAAATTCGAGTAAAAAAACCGCGTAAATTCCGAATTTCGCCTAAAAAACCGCGTAAATTTCAAAATTCGCGTAAAAAATTTTTTTGAGGACACTACGCGAAAAAATAGACGTTTTGAGCACATCCGCGTAAATTCCGAAAATCGCGTAAAATACCGCATAAATTTCGAAATTCGCGTAAAAAAAACCGCGTATGCGAGACTTACTGATCTATAATTTCTATAATCTCTGATCGATAACACTCAGCTACTAGACCAAACCTCGTGTTTTAGTCTTGACCTTGAAATGCAGCATATATATTCATATTTTTTGAAACGGTGACAATTGATGAAGGGACGGTAGGGGAAAGTAATGAAACATTTTTGAAATTAAGGAGAAAGAGCGGAAAGGTGAGGGGGGGGGGTTTTATTGATAGCTACGCTTAACAAGTAGTCGTTGTGACTCCTACCTTTTGGTGCATGGTTCGACCCTACCGTCCCTTCATCAATTTTAGAACTACTGTTTCAGAAAAAACTCAGCTAATACTGCTCTAGTACGATCCGATCACCGATGATAACCGATGTCGGTATTGAAATTGATACACATGTATCCCATGCGACAGGCGGCAGGCACCAGAGAGCAAATAAGAATGTTGTTGATCTATTGGATCTCAACGATGCCATCAAAATACTATTTAAACTATGAGTAACAAGCTGCCTGGAAGAAAAACGGAAAATAACACGGGGGAAACGTGACAAAAACAGGATAATGAGAATAGAAAAAGAGGGAAAACGCGAACGATTAAAATTAAAACGAAAGAAAAATTATGACACAATGGAAGGAAAAACGGGACGTAAAACGAAGAAAAAATGGAATGAAGAAAACAGGAGAGAAAAGGGAAAACGAGGCGAATTAGATTGGATTGGACAGAAAAAGAGAAATGAAGAAAAATGAGACAACAAGAAAAAATAGTTTGTTTTCAGGAAAAAACAGGATAGAAAAAAAGAAGAAGAGCAAATACGGGAGCAGGAAAATTGAGAAACGAGAACAAAAAACAGGAATATGGAGGGAAAAAAGACACCAGAAGACAAACGGGATAAAATGGAAAATAAAACATGATTGAAAAGAAGGAAAGACAAAACATAGTAAGAGAAAGAACGAAACAGACGAAAATATAGTAGCAGAAATAAAGTTAACGGAACAGAAAACAAAAAACGAGAGCGGAAAGGTAAAACAAAAAAATGGAGAATGGCAAAAGAGACGGCAAACGGAACAGGAAAGACAAAAACAAGAAGAAAATCAGGGCTCAAAGGGTGAAAAACAGGACAGGAAAACAATAAAAACTAGCGGACAGAAAAAAGGAAAAACAAATGAGAGAACAGGAGGGAAAACAAGACTAATAAAGAACAAGACGCAAGAGAAAACGGATTAGAAAACTAGAGGAAGCCAAAGGGAAAAAAAGATAGCGAGAAAGTAAAACGAAAATCGATAAGGGAACGAGGAAGCCAGAAAAAGAGGTTAAACAGGATGTGAAAGAAGAAAGATTGGACAAAATTAATATGGAAAATGAGACAGAAAAAGAAGAAAAGATAAACAACCAAAATGGCTAAAAATGCAAAATAATAAACTGGATAGAAAATTATGAAAAACGGGAGATAAAAAAGAAAAATCGAAGAGGAAAATGAAAAATGGGAGCAAAAAACAGAAAAAAATGTGACAGAAAAGAATAAAAAACCGGCCCTTTATAAGAGGAAAAATGGAACAGATGAAGACTAAAAACAGGGAGATAAATAGAGACGAAAACTGGAAACGAAAAAAAGAAAAAGAGAAGAGTTGTTTCTGAAAACAGGAAAGAAAATTAGAGGAATAACAGGACTGAAAGTATGAACAATGAAACAAAAAACACAAGACAGAAAAAACAACCATTCTTGCAAAAACCAAAAAATGGTACAGAAATAAAGAAAATACGAAGCAAAAAATGGAAAACGGGACTGGAAAAAAGAAAAAACGAAAATGTGAGTATCACAAAATATGCCAATCTTCAATTCAAGTAAAATACTGTATCTCATTTCTTGTCTATGTCCAAATTCAAGTCCAATTTAATGTCCAACGACAAGTTTGATTTAAAGTTCAATTGCTTGTTCGATCTTAAACCCAATTTCAAGTCTAATTTAGTTCCAATTTTAAGACAAATTTAAACTCTACTAGAAATTTGACTTGTATTTCTAGTAAAATTTGAATTCTTATTTCCAATGTAATTCCAAGTCCAATCTCAAGTCCAATTTAAATCCAGTTTACGTCCAATTTCAATTTTAATTTTCAATTCAATTTCTAACATAATTTGCAATTCAATTTCATGTCCAATTTCAAGTTTAATTTCAAACTCGAATCGACTCGACGCTGTCAGCATACCGCCATCAAGACGTCTCCCACACCACCTTTTACTTTCAGCGCGTTTAATAACCCCCCTTTCGTGAGTAATTTCATGCAGGTCTCTGCATTCGATCACTGTTTTTTGCGAAAGGGCTTGAACGTTTGCTCTATTTTGCAAGTGATAGCTCATTGAAGGTCGAACTCTTGATTGTGAGATCCCTCTTCAGCTCGAAAAGCATTTCGCCTTTTTGGGTACGTCTGGTTCGCACCACGCTCTCCCCTAGTTCCTTCATTTCCAGATCTTCCCTCAGTTTCCGGAGAAGCTTCAACAATCAGGGCATTCCGCTTATACCTTATACCTCTATGATGTGTCTATACGAGCGTGTGAAGGAGAGCCTCTCGTAATATCTCAGATATCTGATACTAAAAGTAATTGGCTGCTACTATCTTCAAGTCTACTAAAATGTTCCTCCTAACGTTAAATGTACAACATAATATCGTAGCATGTTAAATGCGAATTAGATTGAATCCCTTCCATTTAAATTACTTAACAATTACTTAACAATTAAAAATTTTAACAATTTTCATACTAAAATGTACATTGAAATCAAGGCTTTGCTTCTAGTTCCTTGAAGCTCTACAGTACTATCAATTATTTGTCCATTAAATTGTGGTAAAGTCAATAGTAAAACACCGAATCCGGGTCTCCACTGTTCGTTCTCTAATCGATTCCACTGCTCAGCGTGCACGAATAATCTTAATAACTAAAAAGTTTTCTGCCTATCCACATAAATAACGTCAATTAGTTGAGTCAGTAGCAAAAAAAACCTCCTGCATTTTTAGTATTCGTTTAATTTGAGCAACTTAAAAGCTTTTAAAGAGGTAAACATTTGTTTCTTCACCTCGCAAAAAGAAAGCCCTTCCTCCGAAGAAGGTGTTTTTTTGCCTTCGCATCAAAGGGAAATCATTTCCCTAGTTTAAATGTTACCATTTGACATTTAACCATCCGCTATAGGGGGAGGGGGAAATGTGGTCGCTCTGATGGAGGAGGATTAACACTATACTTTGACTATACAATTCCCCATCCTAGCTTGACGTAAATAGAAACATTTCGAATCGTGATGGTTTTGCACACACAAAGACGCACCTCTAGCGTCAGTCGTAAAACAGATCGGAAGAAAAGAGTTTTGGTGGAAGGGAAACTAGAAAGGGTGACTGTAAGGGGGGCGGTAGAACTAAACAGGAAGTAAAACATGATTTTGATACAAGCACTAGTGCTGGTTAAACATTGTTTTTCCACGTGATGGTGCCGCCTGGTGAGAACGGGCCTGTGCTGCTGCCGGGATCATTTAGTTTTGCGTTATGAATATTCAAAACGAAATGAATAATTGAGATGTTAACAAGACGGTTAGTTATGTTTGCAGCTCGGTTTTCTCTGTAACGAAATTATTGCCGGTTTATCGCCTTTCAGATGTGTAATTGGCTATGAAAGAACGCACATTTCTTCGTCCATTTGGCAGCTAATGGAGGTAAACAAGAAAGTAGGCTATAACTGGAGTGGGAACGTATCTGCTTTTGTATGGCAACACTGATTTAGTGACTAATAAAGCGTCATAATACATTACAATATTTGAGGTTCACTTAGGGATTAGTTAACATTATATCGTATTTGGGATTAGCTTTCTGATTATTATACGAATGTTGTACCTAACAGTTTTGCTAAGACGAAATAAAACTGGATTTATTTATCATCCTTATCCAACTGCTGATGTGTTTTCTTCGGAAAATTATCTAACAAACCACCTATTCAGCAGCCCAACAGACTCACAGTCAGTTGAAAAGTGCTGCTCTTAATAATTAATCTCTTTCAACCCCAATGTTTCTTACTTGACTCAGGTGTAGATAAGTTATCAACTCTTAAAATCCGACCTCAGCAGTTTGTTCCACATTTAGGTACTTAAGCCAAAGTTGGTGAAGGTTGGCTAGCAACGAATGCCAGTGTGTCATTCTTGGGGGCTGTGCGGTTGGTGGTAATCAGTTACTAAACGTCTCCCCTCATGGATTCACTTTCCCGATAACTGTACAAGCACAACTTCTCTGATCTTTTGCACATCCGTCCTTTCGGCAACAAATCAATCTCTCCACATCCACACAGTAGTGGTGCCGGTTTCGCACACGACGTAATCTAGCTGTTGACTGCAGTCATAAGCTGCAACCAGTAAGCCCTGCTCACTTCGGGTTTGCTTTGCGGTCATAAAGTTGTTCATTCGATAAGTACACACCCCGCGCCGGACACTGCCGACACCCACCATACGGCCACGGCTGGAAAATGCTCCCACACAGACAAATATGTTCGCCGACCGGTTCAGACTTAGTATAATTATGGTTTGCCACAACTTCCGGGTCCGGACGGGACGCAGCCACTATGGTGGGAACCGAACGCGGTATTCAAGTTGTTAGGTGTTCTGCTGTAAAAATCAGTTACGATACTGTCGTAGATATATTTCCTTTGTTAAATTGAATAATGGGAAATGTCACTACATTATTGACAGTTTGAAACCGATTGAAATTTTGAAATTAGTGACTCAAATCTGTCGATACGTTCTAAATTTTGACTACAATTTTATCATGGAAGTACGCAATCGTATCCAACCAATTTGTCTTTTCCAACACAGACATCAACACCAACGGTCATCCGAATGAATCGGGCGTTCAGTGGTCAAAATGCGCTTCTTCTTTCTGCTGCTCAGTTCACTGGGTTGACGTGGTTGCCTTGAGTGATGTTAAATTTCCATGCATCAAACCTTCGGATATGTTTTAGAAATAAATATTTGCAATACCTGACGTGACTAGTTTTATTTTGGTTTATGCATCAAACCTTCGGATATGAATATACAATATATGAATCTTTTGTTGCATCATTTGAGTTTCCATTATAAATTTAATTTTTTCTTCTAGTATCGGTATCCATTATTTACACTTTTTTTCGGCCAGAGTTTTCACTGTACAATAGGAGGTGCTTCATGAACTAAAACGAAACAAATAATTAAAATAACATACGAAGCTTACCTCCTTATCTTACCTAGTTTTAGAAGTTCGTATTCATAATAACTCGTTAATTTTGGTTTATGCATCAAACCTTCGGATATGTAAAATCAATTTTAATTCAAGGAATTAAACATTAATTCACCGCACAAATGCATTAACTCAACAATGAAATTGAATCAGAAACTATCAAAACGGATAGTCCTAAATCAAAAGTTCCTTCTGTGTGCGCATCGTCATTTGGTTGGCGGCTTTGCACAACGACACATCAGCGAGCAACATTCGCACTTTCTGCGAGTGGGGTGACTTTTGGTTGGCAAATTTGAACCCTTTTCAGAACCAATACAATAATTGAAGACACCATTAAATTTTCTCATCAAAAAAGTCGATACAATTTCTGAAGCTATACAGCGTTTAAACAAACTGTTTTTAGGTACTCAGCTTTCGTACCTGAAAGATAAAAAAAACAAAGCAAATAGCAAAATATTTATAACTCTTTAGATAGTTCAATGGACATGAAAAGGGTCGTCTATTAAGATAATACTGATTACAGGTTTCCATGGAAAATCTTGGAAGAAAATGGCTTTTCTGGAAAGCTGACTAGTCTTATCACAACTGCGGCAGATGGGGCAGAATTTTGGGTCGGACGTAATCGAACCTCGCAGAGAAGGTTATTTCCTGCCTGTTATTCAATGTTGCGCTTGAAGGTGTCAAGGCTAGCAGCGACCAAAATTCAGTGCTCAATTTTCAATAAATCTAGTTAATTTATCTGCTTTGTCGATAACGTGGGTGCTGCCGGCAGAGCATTTGAGGTGGTGGAAAATTAGTACACCAGACTAAGACTCGAAGCAGAGAAGTTAAAGTTGAAGATAAATATATCTAAACGAAAAACTCCTCAAACCGTATTACTCACAGTCTATTCCAGCTGTACCATCAATTTCCGAAATATCTAGCTTTGTGGCTAGTCGATGAAACGTTCCAGATACGCTTGTAAGCTTTATTAGCACTTTTCACTCGCTTATCACAACCGAGTATTTACCAGTAGAGTATGACATCTTGTCCATCCATTGTGTTTCGTGCTCAACGATCACAATTACCAAGTTATCAGGCCGAATTTGATGACACGCGCTGAACTACTCGATTAGATTCCCGATATCAGGGAGGTATTTCTATATCCAGTGACTCCAAAATTGATCCCACAGCCCTGATAAATATTCCAGTCGAAATTACCTCCCGTTCGTTTGTGGAATAATTGTCGTGCGGCTGGGGTAATCCCACCGATACTGAGTGATCTGGAGTTCACAATGGATTCAGATTTGACCAACAGCGTAAGAAATATTTCACTAGTGGGCTTTCTAAAGAGGATGTTTTACTGACCTCACTACTCGTTCCCAACATCCTCCCGTATACGGCGGGGCCGCCGACAGAGTTTTAATCGTTGGCAAAAGTAGTGATCAGCTTCTTTTTTCAGCACAAGGCCAAAATAATCAGTGTCAATATAGAACAACGGATGAACTTGAGTTATTTTTTATTGGACCAAGGCTATATTAGTTATAGTTCTGTTATCAAGTGTTGTCTGGATACCGAGATAATGAAAGGCTTCCATCGGCTCAATCCGTAGTCCTGCTACTGTGAAGTAGCGGGATTGTCAGTGTTCATGACCATAGACTTAGTTTTTGATACATTAACAGTGACACCTGCTACCTGGGAGCTCTCAAAAAGGTCATATAACTTGCTCAGTTGTAAACCTCAAACTGCTCATCGGGAAGGGAAGGATTTTTACATCGAATGCATCCTAGTGGGGAGAACGCCTTCGTGCTGATAATTCCAATATGATCGTTGAGTTATTTTCACACCAAATTAGCAGACTGTTTAAACATTGTTTAAATCCTTTTGCAATGCCATGCAGTTCGAAACCGACAGTACTACTCGAGAAATTTTCGAATCATCAGCGAACGATAGTACGGAAGACGACATAAGTGTACCCAAGTCGTTTACAAAGACGTTGAAGAGCAATGGTCCGAGTATGCTACCTTGGGGTACCATAATATGTGGTACAGTGTTGAAAGCTTCTGCAAAGTCGAGATACACCGACTCCAATCGGCGTTTTGCGCCGACTTTTTTGCATAAAGTATTTAGAGACGTAACACATAAGGTTAGTGATTGTTGACCGGTTTTCCATGAAGCGCTGACTCTCAGAGATGCCTGGTACAGCTGCGATATGTGACGCTACGATTACCCGATTTGCGAATTAGAACAATATAGACCGGTTTCCAAGCAGGCGGCATCTTTCAAGATCTTTCAAGATTGTGATTGTCAGCACAGTTTTTAGAAGCACTGGAGGAATGTCGTCTGTACCTAGCCCTTTGTCAGCAGTTTTTGAGAGCGCCGATTACATCGTCACCGTGTGTGGAAGTTTGAATAGCGGGGAGATTGAAGTAGTGCGCTTGTACATGAGCAAAGCAGTTGAAATTCTTACCCTTAATTTTACCTTAATTTTACTTACGATGTGACGAAACTATAGACATTCTACTATACAGATATGTATATTTCTGATAAAGAAACTGCTCTAAAAGTACTGAAGTCAGCTTCCTGTTGCTACAGAAGATAACATTTAATAGCACCTAAACCTTTTTTTGGGTACTTTGGTAATCAAACCTAAATTACCGCTACGAAAATCGCCCAAGTCTTACCCGTTTAACCAACTGCAGACGACTGAGTCGGCTCAGTAATCAGGTCTTTGAACGCGGTTGGTATCCAGACGATACCGATGATTACCGATACGATGACACACGTACTCTTCTGAGCAGGGCAGGTAACGGTCAGTTTCGTCCCTGACGTTAAACGAAAACCAAAAACAAAAAGTCACCCTGAAAAATAGTCAGTCCTATGCGTTTTTTGTCAGTGACAAAAAATCACTGACTATAATCTGTTAGAATAAAATCACGACGCATCCAGGGTAGGTGACGGTCGGTTCAGTAAGCGACGTTTTCCTATAACCAAAAATAAATAGTCGCGCAGCAAAAATAGTGGTTTCCATGCGTTTTTGTCAGTGACAAAAAATCCCGATTATTCATTTGGAAGACGTAAAAATGTTCTCAATTTGATGTTTTGGAACCGGGGATGCTGTTAGATGGATGGATGGATGGATTGTTTAATGCCATTTTACCATTTGTTCGAAATTGGATGTTTGACGCCGTTTTGATATGCAAGATGGCGGTTTATAATTTAAGTTATTTTGGGAATACATACAATGAAAACTTTTTTGGCATGGGAAAAGTGTCAGTTAAGAAATCAACACTAGACGTCATTTTGAAATCCAAGATAGCGGACTATGGTTTAGCACTTTGCATGAAAACCCTTGCAATATATATTTTTTTAGAATGCGGGTGACGGCTAGAAGTCGAAAATCGATGTTGAACGCCATATTGAAATCCAAGATGGTTTTCACCCTATACTAAAAATATACATATTTAGGCCGTTGCAAATCATTTTAAAAGTTTTTGTCACCACCCCGCCTTGGAAATTGGCTTGAAAAATCGGGGGGCAAAAAAATAATTTGTAGGATATGAGTTAATTTTTTTTATAAAATCAATTGTCTGTGGGCTCTACAACCTGAAAAACTTGAAAAATGAGTGTACGAGTTGAGTTAACGCTTCTAGCATGAAATACAAATAGAAATTCAAACAGCGGAATTTTCGAAAATCGTCCAAAAAAATTTTCTTTCGTTTTTGTCTTTTTTCGTAGATTTTTGCATGGAGATTAAGAATGTATATGTTAAAAGCAAGAATGGATTAGGTTTTCACTTTTAAACTTAAAATAGAAATGCCTAAAATCCATATTTTTTTTGCTCGATTAAAAAATTCTCTTTGTTAAGCCTAAAATGAACTTCATCTTTCACAGAAACGCGGAAAATTACCCTTACTTCACGTCTGTCAAGAACTTTTTTTTTACACACTTTATTGTGTCTTCCATGACGCGCCAAGTTCTCTGCCAGGGGACTTTGCAGCTCACACGGAGCTTGCGAATCGCCCGAGTGCAGAGAAGGTTTCTACGTTTGGCATTAAAGGACTTACCCTGACGAGATCCCAACAACCTTCCTTCTTATCTGGATCGTTGTCGGAGACTGGACACGCTTGAACGGAATTGCAAGCTACAAGAGAAATTACTCGTGGACTAAGTGCTGACTGGCGAAATTAATTTGCCGAAGGTCTTGTCCGTGGTGTCCCAAATAACAATTTATTCAACTCTGGGCGAAGGTTTGTTAATACAAATGAAAACCTTTGTTCAGCCCTTAAACATCTAAATCTGGTGTATCTGGGTAAAATTATAATTCATCTATGGTCGTACCGAACCATGTACATCACTCAACAATGATCGTACCGAATCATTTAATTAGTCTATGGTCGTACCGAACCATATACTTCATCAACAATCATCATACCGAATCATTGCAGTTTATGACCATACAGAATTATTTTAGTTACTGCAGGTCGTACCATTTCTTTTTATTTGACTATAGTCGCATCGTACCGTTCGATCTTATATTCGAAGTATGGACCAAGTCTTTCATTGGAAAATAAAAGAATGAAGGAAAGCCCGGATTTTGAAAATTTTGTTTGAGTTGTCCTAAACTTATCTCAGTTCTAGTTTTGTTCACATCTTTTATTTCATTCCAGTTTAGAAACTCAATCACTGTTAAATTAGATACTTAATCGCAATTGAAAAGAAATCTTCTTCGGACACACCGTTGCCATCGTTGTTGGCTGGAAACTAGCGTCAAAGTTCCGAAGCAGAAGTTTTTTTTCTTGTTCACGTGCCGTCGAACGCCGGCAGGTACAGCGGCGTCGTCGTCGTCGTCGTCCTCTCACCAACCGACCCGACCATACGAATCATAATATTGCACTTTTCACCAGCCAATGTGCAGCGTTTATTCGGCTTGAAACAACTTAATTGACGTTTTATTCTTTTTCCCGGTTTCTCCCCGGACGCTCGCTCTCCCGTGGCGCCGCCAGTCGATCCCAAATTCAGTGCACCGATTTCAAATGTGACTGTTCCGGTTGGCCGGGAAGGCGTGATGACCTGCACCGTGCATGATTTATACAAATATAAGGTAATTTTCCGGACAATTACACCGTTTCTCGATGAACGTAGAACGATCAAACGCGGGATTGACGTTCCGTGGTTGGCGTTTAATCAATTTCCAGCATTGATTCCAATCTCCCTTCCCCGGTGCAGGTCGCGTGGCTTCGAGTGGACACTCAAACGATACTGACCATCGAGACACTGGTAATTACCAAGAGCGAGCGCATTTCCATTACCCACACGGAACAACGGATCTGGCAGCTGAGGATCAAAGATATCAAGGAATCCGACAAGGGTTGGTACATGTGCCAGATCAATACGGACCCGATGAAAAGCCAGATGGGTTACCTCAACGTTGTCGGTGAGTAGTTTTAAAATGTTTGCCAAAATTTTCTAACTCTATAAACACGTTTACACCAAACAATTCCTTGGTTTGATTTTTCTGAACCCTCCCCGGTCCGTACGATCCGGCAGCAGCATATTATTACTACAAATTCCACTAATCACTGATTTGCGTGTCTGCAGATAGGACAATAATTTACCTCTAACTGCCCGCCACCGAAAGCAAAAGTCAGCTGGTCGGTCAGTTGGAATGACTAAAACTGAAAATATTACCATTCCGTTCTGTTTCTCACTTCTGCAGAGGCAGAAGCCAACCCCAGCAGAGACCACAGCAGAGACGCAACGTCGTAAAAGTGGGTGGTGTTAAAATTTCAATCATAACCATTTACATTTGTAGTTTTAGGTCTTCACCAGGTTCGGTAGGTTTGAATTGGTTTGTACGCTGGGATGGATGGAATTAAGTCGTTAGGGCCCCCTTTTTAAATCAGCCATCATTTCGCGCAATGTACCTTTGCGGAGGAAACTTCGACGACTTGATGGAATAGTTGGTGCTCACTTCTAACAACAACGCTTCACGTAATTATTGAGTGGGAGCCTACCAGTCCAGTGCGACTCGGAGTCCGATTTAAATTTCCTTACACCACCGAAGGACGAAGGTGGGCCATCAAAACAGTATGTAAATAAACCATTAGAGCTGAATTGGGTTTGAGTACGTGTGTTTGTGTATGTGTGTTGTGTCGTAATGCGTGAATGGAAAAAATCAAGAAAATCAGAAAGGAAATAGCGAAAAGCGCAAACAAACCGTCACGTGCTCCTTTCCACCGCGGAAGGCGTGAAGTAAAACGAACATTCCGTTTCGTGTCAAATGATAATCGTAAAGTGGTCGGGTTTGCTGCTGTAGGAGTCTGGTCGGATCTTCGTAACTCAATTTAGGAACAATAATGCAATGTGTTTTCCGTTTTCAATTGCTTTGGAAATAATGTCTACCTTAATCTGATAGTTATAAGAAATTAGTCCCCGGTGGGTGGGCTGGAGAAAAGCTTGTGCCTCTCTAGATGTGGAAAATATTGCAATCGGAAACTAATATGGTTTGGGTAAACATAATTGAGAAAATTGTAATCGGATTCATTTGCTGGAATTGACTGCTTCGGAGATTTCATTACCAACTTATTTCAAAATTAGGTTAGTTCTTTCATGGCTTCAATCGGAATATCAGAAATCATTACACTTTTAGAGATTCTCTGAATACTGATTTCAAATCAAATAATCTTCTATCTCCTTCAACAGTACCCCCGGATATTCTCGACCACCAGACAAGCCAGGACATGACCGTTCCGGAGGGATCGAACGTCAGCCTAACTTGCGTTGCAACCGGTGTCCCGGAGCCAGCGATCGTCTGGAAGCGAGCCGGCGAAAAAGCACTCGCCATGATGGAAAACTCCGGCGGTAAGTTTCTTCCGGTTAACCAACCGCCAACGTTACACACTCACACTCTCACACACAGACGAACCCATCCCATTGTGGTTCCTTCTGCACTGCTGCTAGTGCTACTAATTAGCGCCGTGGCGCGATGAATTTATTAGCGATTAACTTAATTTCTCGGTTCTGTTCTTTTTCCCCCGTTTCGCAGTCACCACCCACGACGGGTCTGTTTTGAATATCTTTAACATACAGCGACACAATGCCGGAGCGTACCATTGCATAGCATCGAACGGTGTCTCGCCGACCGTGAGCAAACGGATCATGGTTACCGTGGACTGTAAGTATGCTAGCCAATCACAACACACAAAGAACGTACAATGGAACACGGAAAGTGGCCAAAAATTGGTTTCACTTTCATAATAAGTCTTTTCTTCCCCGCAGTTGCTCCGATTGTGAGGGTGCCAATCAGGCAATACACAGCCGAAATAGGGCAACGGGTTTCGCTGGAATGTTTCACCGAGTCCCATCCGGATCCAATTACCTACTGGCAGCGGGGAAAGGGGGAAATCATTCTGCCAGGTAGGTGGCGAAGGTCGCCCCATTGCGGCACTAGCGTTCGCTTTTCGCCAAAAAAGATCGATTAATTAGAACTTTTACTCTTTACCCTCTTCCGGAAAGGTGTCAGCGAAGTCAAACAATTCGCCGAAAATGTTTACAGAGTCGCAATGCAAATCGTTGTGCACCTGCAGCGGAACAGTGACTTCGGAATCTACAAATGTGTAGCCAAAAATGAGTTGGGAGTCTCCGAGGAAGCAGTTAAAATTCAGAAAAGGACAAGTGAGTTACCCTAGAATAAAATCCTGGTTTGAAAAACCATCCTAATTTCGAACAATTTTAGGTAAGATAACAATCCTGGATGAACCGCCCACAATAATTCTGGAAGAACCACACACAAACACGAAAGAGTCAACCGTCAGCCAACAGAACAAGTTCCGAGATTTGATTTTGAGAACTAAAAACTCAACCGGTTTCCGGTTAACCGCCGCGCCTTGCACGATGCTTCTGCTGGCACCGATGCTTATGGTGCTGCTGCTTTCCGCCGGTCAATCCTGACTGACTGACCATACTACCACTACTATCCTAGATGATAAGCCGCCGCTCGAACACTAGACACACTCCCTATTCGAACTATCCAGCAGCTCTACAGTGACGGTTAACTGTGCTAGCTTATACGACCCAAATCAAGTTGTTAACAGTTTGGCATAAACTAGCCATTATCGCAAAACATTTGCCACAGAGATACGATGTTAAGCTGTACATAAGTATATATACCATAGCATTAACCCGGAACGGTTAGTTTAGTTTCAATTATCCGAAAGTCTGGTTTGATGACACATCGTTTGACGGCAAATATTCGCTACTTTATTGTTAGAAATGACAACAGGACATAGCCTCTTTTGCTCGTGAGCTGATTTTTCATTGAATTCACGGGTGAATATTTATCCTCTAATGGGCTATATTGTAATAACGATACGATTAAGCTAATGACTACATTTCATGAAAGTTCTAAAGAAGCTCAAATTTTGATTTTCATTAAACAATAATTATCTGGACAAAACCCGAGTAAGAAATATTGTCAAAGATTCGTTTATTTTTGTGTCCATTGGTCTACCCAGGTTTTTCCTAATCAGATTTATTAGGCCACTAGTTGTGCCCGAATCTTACGATCCGGAAAATATAAATGTCTGTTAAGAATTCAGAAAACTGCGGATACATTCCATTGGCCAGTGTTTGCGAAGATGTTTAATCTTTGTATTAGTTCTTTGAGTTCTTATATTGCATAATTTAGCTCTAAGATGTTGTTCATAAAACAGTCATAGCCGGAAATTGAAACAAATAGTTTTTATGGTCGTATTGAATTTTATTTAACTGAATAAAAACTTCTGGCTGTTTGCAACATTTACGTAGTCTGATTAGAGTAAAATATTATTTAGAAAATTCTCGATCGTTTGCTATCATTAACTCATTTTTTAAAATGTTGCGACTTGGTCCGGTCTGATTTAACACCGACCATATGATATCGCGACAAGCAATCGAGTTGAGCAGGCAACTCAAGCAGTCGAATCAAGCAATCGAGTCAAGCAGTTGGGTCGAGCAGTCGAGTCGAGCAGTCAAATCAAGCAGTCTAGTGGAGCAGTTAAATCAAGCTGTTCAGTCAAGCAGTTGAGTCGAGCAGTGGAATCGAGTGGTCGATTCGAGCAGTCCAGTCGTGCAGTTAAATTGAGTAGTCTAGTCAAACACTTGAGTCGATCAGTCGAATCGAATGGTTTAGTCAAGCAATCGGGTCAAGCGGTTAAGTCGAGCAGTTTATTCGAGCAGTTGAGTCGAGTAGCCCAGTCAAACAGTTTATTCGAGCAGTTGAGTCGAGTAGTCACGTTGAGCAGTTGAATCGAGCAGTTAAGTCGAGCTGTCGAATCAAACGTTAAGTCAAGCAGTTGAATCGAACAGTCGGGTTGAGTGACTAAGTCGAGCAGTTGAGTCGAGCAATTAAGTCGAGCAGTCTAGTCGAGCTGTTGAATCAAGTTGTCAGTTGAGTCGAGCAATCAAATCGAGTAGTCTAGTCGAGCAGTTGAATCGAATAATCGAGTCGAGCAGTTGAATCGAATAATCGAGTCGAGCAGTCGAGTCGAGCAGATGGATTATGCTATCCAGTAAAGCAGTCCAGCTGCGCAGTCGAAACGAACAGTCCAGTCGAGCAGTCGAATCTAACAGTCCAGTCGAGCAGCTCAGTTAAGCCGTCCAGTCGAGCAATCAAATCGAGCAGTCTAATCGACCAGTCCAGTCGAGCAGTCTAGTCAACCAGTTGAGCAATCGAGCAATCCAGCAGTCGACCAGTGCACAGTGGGGAATCGCTGGCCATCAGCCAAAAAATGAAAATTCATTTTGACTAGCCATTATATTTTTCCTGTATTTATATACTATTAAAGTGTTCAAATCCAAAATTTTAGATCAATACGACAAAATTTAAATTTTCTATGACTTTTGAAAGTATGTTTGTGTTTATTTTTAATTCCCGTCGTAGTAAGTAAAGCCATTCTAATTTTCATCATTTGTTGGATGGATTTAATGAATAGTCCAAAAGTTCTTGTGCTGATTTCCCTGGCTGTAGAATAACGACAATGCCTAGCGTGAGTTATTCTCATTTATGAATGACGGAAATTAAAACAATTTGTCGACATTTTCTTCTTCGTCG
Organism: Sabethes cyaneus; assembly: GCF_943734655.1. Classification (NCBI taxonomy): domain Eukaryota; kingdom Metazoa; phylum Arthropoda; class Insecta; order Diptera; family Culicidae; genus Sabethes; species Sabethes cyaneus. Next base: position 247,417,005 of record NC_071355.1, on the reverse strand, counting down.
CACGAAAAAAACGTAGGAAGTTTGGCTGGTAGGACTTCTATAATGATAAGAAGAATTTAAATTGATCTCAGCTCACTTTGGTTGATCGCGTATAATAGATAACAAACTAAAATATTAGGGAATAACTAGTTTTGCATTGTGTGTCATAAAAATGCAGATATTTTTAATAATTTTTGTTGGATAGGACGGGAATAGGCAATTACGACGAAGCAGCAACATACCCTATCTCATTATGATTTAGCGTTTTTTGAAAAATAACGGAATATTACAAAATTTGCTGGAAGTTTAACGGTAACTCAGATTTTAACTATGTCTAAGGAAAAGTTCTTCGAAAAATAGTACTGAATAAATTCCATTTGTATGTAATGACCAACATCAATGCCCCCCCCCCCCTCTGCTCCTTGTCACTTTTGGTCACACATTCATGACCCCCCCCTGGGAAAGTACGTCACGTCACGACAACCCCTCACCCCCTTCCGCCCCCGTCCTTCACAACAGAAAAAAATATACATTCCAACCGTTTTATTTTAAGCAAGCAATATAATTCACTTCAATCAATTCATCAAATAACAAAAATGTACTTCAGCAAATAAAAAAAAATTTTTTGGGCTCATAAGTCATGGATTCACGGATATTGAAGATGATCTCCAATTGCTGTGATCGGATGTGCTTCCGAAGGCACTGATGTGTCGTCAATTGATGTTTCGCGCACATCCACATCATTTACATTAATCCACTCAAATTCTTCTGATTTGATTGTCTAATTGAAAGAATCAGGACTTCCTGCTGACGTCTTGCAGCAATAAGCGGAAGAACTTTTCTGGCGGATTTTATCACTTTGTGTATTCATTCAACATTACCTTAGATGCGAAATATAATCCGCAAGTGGCACAAACTCTATCCTTCAGGGAGCTTTTGAGTGAGTATAGTTTATAGGGAAGAACCCTTAAACCAGCCGTGGAACTTCGGTATGAGTTTATGTTCATCGATTGATTTCATCACGAATATCAAGTGAAAACATTGCCATGGGTCTCTGGTAACACCCCGTAGCCCCTCAGGAGTTTGTGCGACTGCTATTTGCGTATCAGTACGTTAATTTTATAGAAGCCTTCAATATAGTTGTATCTTAAATTGATCGCTAAATTATAATTCCCCGAATAAATTTTCCATTTAAACTTTTTTTCATGTGACGTTACATGACTTTATATCCCCCTCCCCCCTACTTCAGAAATCGTCACGATTAGGTCAACCCCCCCTCCCCCCTGTAAGCGTGACGTACTTTTTTGGATGGCCCCTTATCACAGTGACCCACAATTTTAATTTTAATGGAAAAAGGGCGACATTTTCGCATAAAACACGCTTAAAAGTTAAGGTTCGCCACTATTGACACTACATGGAAAAGTTAGCTTAAAACATAAGCTTTCATATGAATATAGTCTGATTTAGCGCAGAGTAGCGCAGAGTACTAATGTTGTGCTTGTAAGGCTACTATATCCGAATTTAATAGTACAGACAACACGAAAACCCTCTTAGTAAACGAAGAACATCTCAATTATGTGATATCCTCTTCGCATGATTTGACACACTGCTTTAAAAGCATGGTTCATATTGCATATAGACTGACATATAGACGCTGGAGAAAAACTAGGTTCAAAATGCAGTTTGAGGCAGGCAAGAATGAAAAAAGGCTTTGTTTCTCTCCCGTTATAGGGATTTTCTGAGAGCAAATAGATGCATAATTGGTTACGTTACAAAAGAGGAAGCTGACTGGACGGGATTTGACAGGAGGGGAACAAGAAACGCGAGTATATATGTTCCGCCATAACTCCAAAACACTTGGTTAGTGCTTTATCAAATTTGGCACACGTGTTTCTTGTCATAAAAGAATCAGCGCAGGGAAGGTTGAAAAGAAGAGGGGTGGGGAGGTTGGTCTCTAATAAGGAGGAGAGGTTCGAATAAATAAAAAGGGTTCCGTTCCTGGGCGGTTTTTCATCAAACTTGGCACACATTCTTTTGACGGAAAAGAATCAGCGCAGAGGGGTTGACAAAAGGTGGAGGCTGCCTTTTACAAGTGGGGAGACATGTGTAAAGGGTTCGTTTCCTTTGCATTTGGATCGATAGCAGTTGTACAAGAGGCTGACCAGAGATTTCTGAAAGGGGGGAATGGGATGCCCATTGCAACTATGGACCAGAAATTAAAATGTCGGGACAAAAATATTTGCCGTTAAACGGCATGTCTCAGCTCAATGTGCTCTTCGGCAACTTTTTGAATAAAAAATTGATGCATATTTTAAAGGGGTCGTCCAATATTTAAGCGTTACTTGAACAACAATTTAAGTAATAATTTTTTGAGTAAACTTTTTTTCATCTTTCTGGTTTCAAAATATTAAAGATAATTCATGGTCATCCTAATAATATTTCATTACTTTACTTCTCCGAAGACACCACCCTTGAAAAAATACACATTTTTCATCAGACGGTTTTTAGTCAAGAAACAGTTATATCTTATTAATTAATGCAAAAAAACCAAAACAGTCTTCAGCAAAAATATTCCTCTTTTATGTGCAAAATATTGTCTAGAACATCACATTGAGCTGTCTGTTGAAATAAACATGTTACAAGAAGAAATGTGATTTGAGGGGTCGTTTATAAACAAAGGTCTATTGCTGAAAATGGGTAAAAGGTGGAAGTTTGATATCTTCAGAAAAAATACTTGAAATTGGTTTACCTTTAATATTTTGAAACCAAAAAGGTGAAAAATAATTTACTCAAAAAGTTATTACTTAAATTGTTGTTAAAGCAACACCTAAATATTGGATGACCCCTTCAAAATATGCATCAACCGCAAATATTTTTGTCCCAAAATTTTAATTTCTGGCCCATAGTGCATTGACGAGGGAGAGGTTCAAAAGCGTAAAAATGGCTTTGTATCAATTTCTAGAGATTACCGAAAAGACCACAGATTTACAAGTGGTTGGGTGATCCTAGGAGGAGGGAGCTGGCAAAGGGTTGACACTTTCAAATGAAGAAAAAAAGTTTTGTTTCTTGTACTATGAGAATTTTCGTTAAAATAATAGATGTACAAGTGGCTGAGAGACAAACGGGCCTCGAGTAAGATCGAGCAATCAGCTAATATGGTGGACACAGACGCCAATAATATATTTCGTTCGCCGCCGAGTTAAATTGGCTAAGTCAGATCGTAAAAGAGCGTCAGTAGCATCCCAAGCTCCGGTTTGTCCAGAACAATGGGCCGCTATGAAATATTTTTTTAATGTGGTTTTAACCAAATAAATAAATAAATAAATACGAAATACGAAAACCAGTTGGTCATTCACCACTATGATATTTATCGGGCCCATCTATATGTTGACCCCAAGCCCAAGGGCCGACGTTTAGTTTGAAGCTCGGCAGTAGGTGCCAGGTGATCTCCCCTTGATAAGGCCGCCATTACAAATATTTAAAAAAAGTTTTTGTCCCTCCGGTGTTAAGCAACTGAAGGGGGGAGGGGGCGGAAAAAAACAATGAGAATTTTTTAATCGGGCAAAAAAAATGGATTTTAGGCATTTTTACTTAAAGTTTAAACGTGAAAACCAAATCTTTTCTTGCTTTTAATAAATACGTTGTTATTTTTGATGCAAAAATCAAACGAACAAAAAGACAAAAACGAAAGAAAATTTTTTAGGCCGTGTTTCGGAAATTCCACAGTTTGAACTTCCATATCTATTTCGTGCTAGAGGCGTTAACTCAAATCGTACACTCATTTTTCGAGTTTTTTAGGCTGCAGAGCCCATAGACGATTGATTTTATAAAAAAAATTAACTCATATCCTACAAATTATTTTTTTTACCCCCCGATTTTTCAAGCCAATTTTTAAGGGGGGGGTGACAAAAACTTTGAAAATGATTTGCAATGGCCTAACTATCGTTCATACTGTGAGATATATTGATTCATTCAAATGAAACAAATGATACGGATCCTAGTTTTTCATTGCTTATCTCAGTTGAGCGGGTGTGTTGAAAATACTGTTCATCTACAGATTAACCAGACTACTCTCTGTCCGGCCAAGTGATCACCGTGAATCGAACTGGGGTCATCGAATAATTCGAATATAGCTTGCTGCTCTGGATCTGTGCATTTCAGCTGAAACAATTATTGACAAATTTGTGACTGAATTCTAAACAGCCCGACTACTTATAGAGAGCGAATAAATATTCAAATAAAAACTCGGTAGGGTTTATTTCTAATTCCCGTCGCAGTAAGGAAAGCCATTCTAATTTTCATCATTTCTTAGGTAGATTTAATGAATACCCCAAAAGTTCTTGTGCACTTTGAATTCACTAAAAATCGATTAGTAAAGTATTTTATTGAAATTACGCGACTGACTTTATTTTTTAAATTCGTCGTACCGTTTTAAAATCCGTCTATCAAAATTTTTCATCGTCCGAACTAAAAATCACAATAATGTTTACGAAGCTAGCGCGCATGTGTTTGTGTAGGACGGCATGACAAATGTTATTCTGCAAAATTTCTGCTGGTCATGCAAGTTTTCCCGGCTGCAAAATAACGACAATGCGTTGCGAGAGTTGTTTTCATTTTATGAATGACGGAAATTGAAACGATTAGTCGACATTTTCTTTTTCGTCGCACGAAGAAAAGTAGGAAAGTTGTTTGCCAGGAATTCTTGAATGAAAAAAAGCATTTAAGTAGAACTCAACTCATTTTGATTGATCGTGTATGATAGTCAACAAACTGAAATATTAGGGAATAACTAATTTTGCAGTGTGTGTCGTACAAATCGCAGATATTTTCAATAATTTGTGTTGGATTGGACGGGAATACGCAATTACGACGAGGCAGCAACATACCCTAATTAGAAAAGACTTTAAGAGTAATTTTATCTCAACTTGTTTATAATGTTTTCTTACTGGTAAATTCAATTTAAACATCTTGCATGCTTTAAATATTGTTATCGCATATTGTTGAATATAACCAGCTACTTTCTACTTTTCGCAAACGTTACAAGAAATGGTTATCGTGTGGCGTTACCACCCCACTGGGCGCAAAGCGTTGGCAGCTTTATGACAAAGCTTTCGTGATGTTTCCATTGACGCCATCTGTGCAAAGCTACGAGCAACATCCAATGAGTAACGCTTACTCGTCAAACGACTGCGTGCTGCCATGCGTACTTTCGGTGTGGGATGTGGAGTCAAGAAGGGCGCATAATGACGGTGATGCCCAAGAGGAAGTCGAATGAGCACGGAGGTTGTTGAAAGTATGTATTTTTAAAAATGAAAAAAGGCTAAAAAAAGGTTAATTGAAAAATCAGCTAAAAATTAAAACTGCGGCAGAGAAAATCCCAAAATTTCACATAATTTTGGACTATATTGAATTATTATTGGAAATGTCGAAGGTTGTATTAAAATGACAGTCACACTCCTCAAGTGGTGGAGAAATTTAGTGAAGCGAAACATTTTTATCACGACTTCCATTCCATTAGAAAGTAGAGCTGATGGTGTAGACATAGTTGATAACCATATAGTCATTTGGTAAAGGTTTCAATCTCTGGTGGATTCATCTTCCTAAGAGTTTAATTAGTCTATTTTAAAATAATCTAAACTAATCTCATCTAACCTTATCTATAAGCCCAGTTTTTCTCATTTAATAAATTAGAACTAACTTAAAGCGTGTAGGGCGCTATATCTCTGCATATTAGCGTTGATAGGAGGAAATGCTTATCAACTTAGGAACTATATTGGCTTGTTTCATTGTGCCTGATTTTTGTTTTCAGGTATAATAAATTCAAATTTGTCACGAGGTTTTCGAGTTACTTTAAATCTCGCATGTGCATAATATTTTTAGATATAAATTATCAAATTATGGTTGTATATGAGCACCAATGGCATTATATTAAATTTATTAAAAGGTATATTTTAAAGGTATCTTAATTTTCGTAATTACTGGCTTTACCAGCAAATTTTTGAATAGTCAGGTTAGTCTCATATAACTCCCCCCATCTACTAACAACAATTCCTTGCCCGAAATACTTGTGAAGATGCAGAGGATTCCCTGGTCTTTAGTAGCAACAAGTATTGGACTAACATTCCTTCCCATCCCACCAGGACCCGCATTCGGACGTGGCCGGCGTCGGTATTGATCAGCATGCAGGGACCTGATAAGGTTGCACAATGAGGAATAGCGTGCTGTCCCAAGTATGCTCTTTCCAGCCATCATTTTGCAATTTACATCGGTCCTGGTCAATAACGGAGTAGCAGCACACGGGCGGTATCCTATGCTTATGCTTATGCTTATGCTTATGCTTTAATAAATTAGAACTAACTTAATGCTCTTTACCATTGGGAGTATCTTCCAAGTTAAGGTAAAGTGATATTCGAAAACTCTCGATACGCTGTTGCTTCGGCATGTTATTTTATTGGCTCAATCAAGTATAAAGTTATTTTCACTCAAGACAATTATTTACAAAAAAAGCCGCTAAGCTTTTATTTCCCCAAAACTTATAAATATTTGAAATTCAGATCAATCTTTACTTGTCTCAGTTTCTCATCGGATGAACTGGTCTATTATTATCAACATCAATTGGCTTCCACCTCAGCAATACTATTTTCATATCAATTTCATAATTATTCAAGACGAACCAACAGCTCCAGTACTCTTCAACTGCTGCCAATATCACGGGCGCTTTGGCATTGAACTTGAAACCGGTTTAACAACGGGTTGTGATCCACCGAAGAACCGCCAAGCCGCCGTGCGACCTGCATGCCGTGCATGTGTACAGGCCAGGCCGTTCGTTGCCATTCACCGTGATCAAAGTCGCGCATCGAAGTAAGAAAAAGTAAACGAAAATAAACTGCATCAACGAAAATAAAATTCGAAAAAAAAATCGAAATGAAAGCGAAACTCAACCCAATCGTGCAACTTTGCATTCGAACAGTAAAAATTGGGCGTAAGCTAAGTTTGCCTCAGCCAGCAATAACCGATCGGTAATGCATTGAAATTGGAAACAAATTGATTAGCGTCGACACCGGCTTTTGCACCGGTTACGACTCGGATGTGACCGGAAATTCATTACACCGTCTTCTAAGCTGCTTCTCCGCGAAACAAAAAAAAAACTAACGTTAAAAAATGCGTTCCGTGGAAAAGCCCGTTTCGTGGCATTGCTGCTGCAAGTGATTTCATAACATCTAAATGCGGAGCACACACATCACTCATTAAGCTGTTTTCTTCTGAATGTGCCCGTAAACTCGTCGAACTTTTCCGTTCGCCGACGCGATTCAGTTAGTTTTCCATCGATTCAATTCCATCCACACCTTCATCATTGGTGTTTTTTTTTTCTTATCAGCTTTTATGTTTCCATAACAGTAACAGCAAACAAAATCTCGAGATGCCATGCCAAGAGAAATGCTCTCATAAATTACCTCTATCACGCGTGCAATAACAAAGCATCCACCGCGCGAAATGCCGCTCCACTCCTTGCTTTCATTCCGATTCACCCGACAGCTCCACAGTCAATGCCGGGGGATGTTGCCGTGTTAATTATACTACACACTAGTTAATTTGAACTGTCTAGCTAGTGTTGATTTTTCATACTTTCAATGGGTAACGGCAATAAACTCACGCAGAAAAAAATTGTCTTAGACTTCAGTTGGCTGTCTGATGGTTATAACTGTATTCACACAATAATCAACGAAAGTAAACGCAATTGAAATACATATGATAATTACCCGCCAAGGGAAAACCGGTGTAAACAAAAAGTTACGTAAAACACAGAAAAACGGAGCCAATTCGGATGCTGACATTGCACTGGAAGTGAGATAATTTGGTTAATAGGATGATGATTCAATGTTTACTGTTGATCGTGTAGACAACAGTGCAACATACCCGTTTTTCCATGGGTTACTGGGATCGTGTGCTTGGTGCTTCTGTCAAGAACAGCCGCTACAGACGCACGGAGTGTTTCGTCAAAATTTAATTAAATTTGATTTTGACGACTTTACTCGATCAGACAGCTAAAAAGTGCCAGAAGGAAGTGCTTTATTTTAGAATACAAACGGCATGATTGAAGCCTATAAGTTGAAAGATCTTTTAATTCGAGAAATCGGACGAAGAACCGGTAAATGGAAGAAAAGCAGTATGAAACTTATTTTACTTTACATTAGTGGTGACGGTCCGTTATCGATGCTGCACCGAACGAATATTATGGTCCTCCAGTACTGTCGGTCCTGGGCTGCCGTTCTTCAGTTCCCTCGAACACTAGCTGAATGTACATTGTCCTCGACAGCGCATATCCGGGGGCGAGATATGCGCCAAAGACCTCATCCTGGTTCTCTGCTGAAAACAGTTTTGGCTACTCTTCCGTCAGGCATTTTGGTCATGTGCCCAGTAGACTAAATATTGAGCGCAGAATTTTACACTCAAAAACCACAAGCACTAGTCGATCAGCTTTCAGTAGCGTCCATGTTACATGTTCGAAAAGGGCCACTGGGGGGATCAGTGTTCTGTAGAGCGCCAGTTTTGTGCAAATTGAAAATTTACGCGAGTTCAGCAGACTACGTAATTCCTAGAAACCCCAATTTGTGGCTGTTTTTCGTCGTATTTATTACTTCGCGGCATGCATCGTTGTCTCGAAGTTGGTTGAGGTCAAACCCGTTATTCTGATCTACATGATTGTAACCCATTAAGCGTCGCACAAATCAGCTTAACTGTTTTCGTTGGAAAACCAACCAACCATTATCTGCAATGGCTCACTTTGTTTGACTGAATCGTACGCCGCCTTTGAGTCCACAAACAGATGATGAATCTATACTGCCGAAGCGACCCTCCTGACCAGCTTGGTACTCATTGAGAGATTGGGAGGATTCTGCTCTCAATATACTGAACAGAATACGGGAGAGCACCTTATAGGCCGAATTGAATAATTTAATACCTCGATAGTTTTTACACTCGAGTCGATGTCTTTTTTTTTTAATAGTACAAATAAGGCCATCCAACCACTCCTCCAGCATTTATTCTTTCTCTCAGATCCTGTAATGATCCGGTGGTGGATTGCCGCTCGTACAGCCGCTCGCTTCCCGTTTTTCCGTTCACTGATTGCCTTCTTAACCTGCGTTGGTGGCCCCACAGATTGGCCGTCGCTCACAATTCTTATACTGTTCCTGCTGATCTCCGTGTTTACCTCTCCATTCAACAGCGTCTGGAAGTGGATTGGCAGTCTGGATGAGACAAGGATATAATATACTATCGCTGTTACTATTTCTCGCCGGAATTGATGAGATATGGTAGGTGCTCTTAAAATAATTCTATTTGTACTTGAAACTGCTAACTGGTAGTTTGGGCACGCGAGCTCTTTTGACTATTCACAGCAACATTGACTAGCTTTTCCCAACACTCTGTTTTTCTTTTTTCTTATACAAAACCTTGCTACGGTTTGTCAAAACCTCTTGTACTCCTTTACACCCTTATAGCGTAAACTAATTTCAGCATAGGTAGTCCCTGTACCAAAATATTAAAAACGTCCATAATGCCATTCGATTGACATTGTTAATCGTAGGCAATAAGTCAGTTAAATGAGTTATGTATTGTTCAGGAACAGGTTATTACAACGTGTAATTAAAACAACATACAATTACACCCTCAAGCCCATTTTCTGCTGAACACTAACCAGAATTTCCGACTCTAGGAGTGTCTTTCATGCTGAAATATGCTACATCTCCTGTAACGTATTACGTGCACCTGAAGTACGGGGTTAGTACACTGGTAGGTAAAGGTCTTGCTATTAAAAGCAAATCAAAACCACCTTATCAAACTTTACACTTGGAAAAATAAGCGTTGGGTGATTATTAAATGTTTATAATGAAAAAATTTATTGCAGTCTTCCTTGCGTTCATAGAATATGTAAATAAAATGTTTTTTTTTGATATCGAATTTCATCTGAAATAAACGACAATTTCTAATGCGGGCCGAAAATAGTTTGAGTGAATGTGTTCTAATTTCACAGTAACCTTTTGAAAGTATCCAAAGCCCCCCCTATATGACGTGCATGCCTGGAAGTAACTAGTTGTCGTTCAATTGGTTTCGATAACGAGGCACATATCTGGCACTAGCTTGGTTCCAGCCAGTTGACAGGTTATTTAAGCTGGTTTAAGCAGCCAGCGGGTGGTTCTGGTAGTTGGTTAAAAAATGTGGTCATTGACAGTAGTGCCGATTCTCTCTTATCTTGTGATTGTTTGTGGAGAGTGTAACTATAATTCGGAACTGGAACTCGGAACTGAACATTATCTGTATTCTCCAGAGTATCCGTATCGTTACCCGCCAGATACGCAGTGCTCCTTTCGGATTGGTGCCCCCTTTGGATATAGGATAAATTTTACATGCAATTATGAAATTCCTAGTGTATGTTATGGTTTGGCATGAATAGTGTTTCATACGTATGAAAGATTTAGAGTGGACTAGAAAGTATTCTCAGCAAATCCCAAAATGCTTTTTCTGATAGTGTTTTGAGACCTAGGCAAAATTGCTCAAAATTTGAAATTGATATTAAGTAGTAGTTAGACCACTCTAACTTTCAAAATTCTAATCGACCGATGGAAATAGAAAACATTACCCATTTCAGAGTGCCAACTGTAAATCGGATTCCCTCTCGATCTCCCTAACCGGTCGGACAGATATGGTGGATGGTTTGACATTTTGCGGTAATGGAACAGTTGAGCGGAATTCAGTGGCCAACCGAATGTTTGTTAGACTGCGTTCCACCAGTTCTAGTCCTGGGGGAACGTTGATCTGTCGAATGCGAGCAATTTTGCAAAACTGTACTTGTGGCAGGAAGAACAACGTAAGTATCCATTTTGCTTTGGATTTTCATTGATCATGAATGCTCAAAAAAGGCAAGCTCTAGATGCGAATCGTCAACGGTGCTCCAGCAATGATCAACGAGTTTCCGATGATGGCAGCCTTGGTCGATATCAGAACGCGAGCTGTATTTTGCGGAGCGGTTATAGGTGCTGTCAGAGCGGAAATTTCACACCTTAAAATTTAAAAAAATGATTTTCCATTTACAGTTGCTGAGCGCTATGCCCTAACGACAGCTTATTGTCTACAAGGACGTACCATCCGTGAGACGGCTTTACTGGTAGGAGATCACGATCTTTCCACCGGTGCGGAAACCATGTACGCACAGCTATACGTTGTGGCGGAATTTTTGAAACATCCTGGTTTTACAATGCACCCTATTGAGAACGACATCGCGTTGCTTCGCACAGTGCAACCGATACAGTACAACCCTGGCGTTGGACCGGTCTGCCTTCCGTGGAAATATCGTCATCAGGACTTCGATGGCGCCGTCGTGGAAGCATGCGGTTGGGGAAACTTAGATTTCGGTGGACCACAATCCGAAGTACTCCAAAAGGTGTCTCTTGATGTGATCAGCAATCAGCACTGTTCGGAACTGCTGAACAGTTCCATTTCGAATGAAAAAATGTGCACCTACATTCCGTCCAGGGATGTCTGTCAGGTGAGGGTCGACGACGGCGTAGCAATTTAGGAACGTTTTTTGATTCAGAATTCTTCATTTTCTATAGTCCGACTACGGTGGGCCGCTTTTCTTCACTGAACCGCAAAGTGGGGCTGTCTACGACCTTGGCATCATAAGCTACGGATTGGCGTGTGCCGCCAGTGAGCCCAGTGTCAATACCCGGTTGACCGAGTATTTGGATTGGATCGTCACCAACAGCCCAAATACGTTCTATTGCGTTAAATGATAATACATGTGCGTTGGGTTTTGTTCCGAAAATGAGCATTTCATATATTATTATTGTTAACACTTTTGATTAAAATGAGAACTTTTGCTGTGGACGTTTCGTTTTGATTTTCGTTGGCCTTTCTTCAGTCCAATCATATCCCTGCAATTCCTCATTTCACTTCGTGACTTACATCGTTGTCACATGCCACGAGCTCAACTATTTCATGTCGTACCCCATCCAGCTCCACCTCGGCACTAACACCATTTGGACTTGGACGTTCCCTGCTAGCAACCATGTAGGCTTCGTGTTGACGGTGTTAATGGTAAGTCCCAATCTCGCTGCTTCCCGTTTTAAAGGCCTGAAGACCACTTCAACCGCTCTACGGTTAATTTCGACGATATCGACGTCATCCACAAAACCAAGAAGCATGTGAGATTTTCTGATGATACTCCCGTTCCTTTTCATGTTTGCTCTTCGTCAGAATAGCGTGGTTTCGTCCGCTATTCTGACGCATGATTTTGACCCATTCTGCGTCGCACCAATTCGTTTCGTCGGAAAACCATGCTCTAGCGCAATCTGCCACAGCTCATTTCGTTTGACTGAATCGGTTGCCGCCTTAAAGTCTACAAACAGATGACGAGTCTGCAAGTTGTACTTCCGAAACTTGTCGCCGGTGGGCCGGCCACTTCACAAAAAATGCCGGACGACTGTATAGCACAGTTCTTGAAGTCGTTCTCTTCAAGAACCCCACCGGCAGCAGGAATAAAAGGGCTCAACGTGCTAAATGTCTCGACCAGGTAGAAGCCGACATACGTGTGTCAATACGCTCAATGAATTGCGAACGAGGAATCCCAGGACTGAGTACAGTACAAAAGAATTGCTGATACGGTAAGAGCCATCTCAGATCTACGCTACTAGAAGAAGAAGAAACCCTTGAGTCTCTTGTTTTACTATATGAAGCACTGATTCCCAATTTATACCTGCTTACTTCGTAATTGAGACCACAGTGTAAGTTTAGATTCAATTAATTTTTGATTCACAAGCTGCAAAATTTTGACAAAAGATTTTTTTTATGATTTTGCTTAAATAGAAATGATTGAAAATGGTGAAACTTTTAATACTCCTGTAAATAAGAAAACTTTTCAATCCGAGGACCATCACGGTATCCAACATGTCTGCAATTTACAGCCAGTATGATCAGTCACCTAGCCAGGATTTTCGTTTTGAGGGGGGACCAAGCCATTATTTTTTCCAATGGTTTTCAAAAGTTCGCGTACAATATGATGTCTGCTAATTAGTTTGCTGTTGAGAAGAATGTTAAATATCTTGTAAATTTTAAAGATCGCCCAAGCAGCCATAAATTTGATCTTCACTTAAGAAACGAACACGGAAGTTCAAATTTGATTCTACTTTTGACACTACTTTTTTAAACCGAACATCATTCTTAATAAAGTACCGTTAATATTTGTAGCAACTTGAAAGTTCATTATGCAACTTGTAAGTAACCAAGAGTTGGGCTTACTGGTGTCTAAGGAAGGTTACGACACTTTATGTCTATAAATCTATAGCTAGCTAAGCATTATTCACATGTAAGTAATTAACCAAACTTTAAAGTTGCCGTGAATTCGCTGCATAGAACGCTAAGCAGCTTCTAAAGAAAGTATGCCAAAATTTAATAAAATTTTTATACTTTTCTACCTTCTACCTACACCTAACTTCTGTAAATTCGTTTCACGCGATTAAGATAGACCGTATAAAAAACTTAAACTATAACATATAGCCGCCACCGCCCCCAGCCTCCCCCTCTTGACTACGTGGATGAATATGATTAATACTGTTCCGTATAATAAATACCGTTGGTAGTGTAGTGTATCGGCAAATATTGCACAACTTGCGCTAACTGCGGTAATTGATTGGAGGAACTTCTCTGCCCTCTTTATAAGACAGACCACTACTCTGGTTTTTCGTATTGTATTGCAGAAAAACTCTGTTGGCGAATATCAATGTACTCTCAATAAATCCTTAGCAAATGTCGGGTTTTTAATGAGAACTTTAAAGCAGCGTATGATTCAGTCAAGCAAAGCGAGATATGGAAGATTCGTACAGTCATAGTGGACATAGTAGAAAGTTCGCATATACAATGCAAAGGACGATACAACTAACACTATCTCTTATCCCAAGCGAGTTAGTATTGCTTATAAGTGTTAGTAATCGCAACCATCCGAAAGGATGTATGCGTGTGATGTTGATGTCAATGTGGTTGTGATGTTAGAATGATGGCACATTCTAAAAGTTACCACCGTCGTCAGTAGAATTTGACAGAATGCCCAGTCTTGACTTCTATAGTATTGGATTTAAAGCAAAGTGGTAGGCAATTTTACCGTTCGCTTGTGCAGTTGAAAGGAAGGAAGTAAGGTGCTGTAGGAGGGCGGATGTGTTAATCACTTCGTTAGGAAGTCTTACATGCTCCTAACGTTTGCCTACGACGTTGAAATTATTGCTGAATTTGAAGGCTGCGAAAATTGGACTGGCACAACTGGGGGAGAGTGAAGTGGTCAACGAATTTATTTATTTAAGTACATTAATGACATACGATAAGGGCGGAGCATGAACGCGGTTGGTGCGCCATTTGAGTCCCATCGATTTTGACGCAGCAGTATGATCTACAGGAAACTAAACGGTCCTTTTCAGGGTCACCATTTTACAAGAGGTGTTGATATCAAAATTTCCTTTACTTTAGTCGGCCTAGGTGGTGCATTCCGCCTACGTCTAACCGTCAAGGAGACCGGGCACCGACGACCCGTAGAACCCTCGGACAGCCCTAATTGTAAAAGAGGACACTTTTTGGTGACGATAATACGGTATCGCTCGTGGCCCACCCAGGATTGTGTCAAAGAAAAAAGACGCCGAAGACTTCATTTTCCGCCAAGCCAGTCATCTCCGCTCCGCCATTGCATTTTGCTGGGACGCCAGCAAATTACATCAGCCGAAGCTAGTCGGCATCAGTCGAACCTACCAGCAGAACCAGTAACGAACCCCAGCGATCCGGTACGTACGTATTGCTTACAGAAAGCACCACAAACCCACAACACCCGTTCTGTTCAATAAATCGGTAAACTTGGTAAGATAGACCGTTTAATTCCCGAAATTCAACAGCCTAGGAGTACCGTAGTTATTGCACGATTGGCCCGTGTAGCCCAGTGCAAGCCGACCCGGTGATCCAAGATCTACGGTCTCTTTCTCTCTGTTATCTTTTTTTGGGAGTACTGTCGCGCCGAACAGTAATAGGTATACTATCAACACCTTCGTTTCATTACTTTCGTTTACTGCTCCCTACGTCGATTGAAGATCTTCCGGTAGATCTTGTGGTCTCTGGATATGTTTTGTTAACGAGAACAATAGCGGCGACTGGATGATAGGATGCAATGTAAAGGATATAATATGGATTCATGAGTGTAAGCCAGAGTTATAGCCTCTGTATTTTAGGACGTATGGCCCTTCTACCAAAAGATTGTACAACCTACAGCGATCCACACATTGCATCACTGTGTCAAATGGATTGGTGATACAATCAAGTAGAAAAGGGTTCACATGGTAAAGACAAACATCCCGAATTTAACAGCATTAATAATATTACGATCGGTATTTCTTTGAAAACACCTCTCATTATCGAAATGGAATCACGGATTTTTGAGAGTAGTTTTTAGTTTGATGACCACATAGATCTGTGTACCAAAATTAGATAAACGTTAGATTAGAAACCGATAGTTCTCTACTTAGCGTAAAATGATAGCTAAACCTCTAAAGAAAACTGAAGAGTTACAAAATTACTTTTCAATCACAAAAACTACAAAGCATAAAAGTAGGTACGACACAATGGAATCAAAATCACTTGCACCATAAAGATCTAATTTCTCCTTCATTAGCCACCAGCTTCATAGATCGTAGCGTTTCTCTCGGTGGATCAAGCTAAAGATGGAAAATGAAGAAACGTGACCAAACAAATTGTCCATCAAACAGGCTGCCGGTGGGCACGGTTACCGTCAAGTCAATTCCGCCGTCGCAGTCGTAGTCGAAGCAGACACACGCCAGACGTGCTGCGAAATGGTGTAAAACGTGCGATCATTTACAATCAATCATTGTGGCCAACGGCTTTTTCAAGTCCCGGGTTGGGTACTCCATCTTACCCCCTTTCAACAACCAAACCGAATAGAATTGTAGTTCACGGTCTCCCGTGTCGCTTCGATTTGACGTAGGTACGCGTACACCGGCTCTGCTGAGCCGAGGTCTATGATGTCAAACCACAGCGAGTGGACGTTCAAACGTGTGTAAAAAAAACTCGCAGTTATTTATTGGATGAAAACTCCGTGAAAATCTGTTAACTCTGTGTGCTATCTCATAACAGACCTCGGACGGATTGGTCGGCCGGCCCTAATGAAAGTGAGAACTGAACTTTCCAATTTAGCTTGCCCGGCGGCGGCGGCAGCGACAGCGGCAGCTCTGCTGCCATGTTTGGCCGCGACCGATGAAAGTGAAGGTATACGATTTGTTCTACTTTTGCCCGCAGTCCCTTTTTTTCTCATTCCGTCCAGCCGACCGGCACGCACGCCGTCACACGGCGGCACGGCGCGGTGGCAGCCAGTGGACCAGAGATGATCGATTTTCCGGTTTTATGGTGGTAATTTCTTCCGAATCTGATTCGAGCTGGCGCGTTTTGTTTTGTCTCTTTTGCGTCGGTTTGAACGCGTCCCGCGTTCGCCGTTGGAGTTCCCTTGGAGGCAATCGTGATCGATGGATTTCCGGGGAAATGAACATTTGTACAATGGTTTTCCTTTGGGTACTTTCTTTCTATCATGCGATAATTCATTTTGCGGTGCGTTGATCTGAGCAACAGTTTTTACTCGCTTTGCACGAGCGAGCTGTGTATCGCGATAATAAGCAATGCAAACGGCGAGTTAGGAAAATCCTGATGGATCGGATGGGAATCCAAGCGGTAAGTGGTTTTCCGAGCACTGTAGAGCAGCTTGCTGGAGTTCAAAAACCCTGCACCATTTTGAGTCTATTTTAGGTAAAGAACAATGAACAGCTAGAAGGTGTGGCTGCAGCTGACGCTAAGGGATGCTAAGCATTGAACCTCACAACTTATGTCGGGTCGGGACCGCAAATTTCATGTAGTCCCAAAGATTGGTAATAAAAAACACTCCAAAGCAGTGCGATAATCTCACTTTCACACGGTAATCCGCCTGACAGCGGCGGGTGCAACATCGATTTGTCGGTCGATCACAGACATCGCGATCGCGAGTCGGTCCGCTTCTGGAACAGCAGAGAGAGCGGCTGATCATGCGTTCAATGATCTGCAGCAGATGCTGCCGGCGCGGTGCGTGCCCGCTTCGATCGAGGCTTGCGGGTCGATATGCTCGCGCTCGCGCTTGGTCGACAAAGAGAGCTCACGCGTCGACTCTTCTAGCGGCAGCGGCGAACGGCCAAAAAGCAATCCGAATGGAACGACTGAAGTCAGTCGTTCCCGGCGGTTTGCACTTGACGGTTTGCTGATCAAGTTTCTTCTAGTTTCGTAGGTTATTCTGTGTAATCGATAGCAGCTTCCCTCGATCGGATCACGCACAGGTCGTCGGCAGGTCGTTATCAATCATCGCTGCTGGATCATAGGTTCACAGTGAAGATTTTTGAAAACAAACAATTTTTTTCCATCGGGTTTTGTGCTTCGAGAGGAAAGCTAAATGTGATTGGTTTTGATTTCACAAATGTACTAAAAAAAGTAAAAATTGTTACAATCGTGTGATGGAAACGAAAAAGTGTTTGATCCTGTTGGCAGCAACGATTTGCAGCGTCTTCGCTGTTCCCAGTGGCCAACCGTGGCGCAATGGGAACGGGTTTTACAAGCGTGGTCAACGTACTGACTATCGGACCTATTCAGAACCGGCCAGAAGTGGTTCTACTTGTGGATACGAGGTATGAATTACGTACGTACGGAACATTGACGGACAATGGAGTTCAGTTGTAATTCTATAGGCGGGGAATAAATGATTCAAGAGTGAATAAAGAAGATAGTGTAGAATTACAAATGTTGCTTTTGTGTGCGACCACAAATTATGAATGTCATAAAAACGGCAGCGTAAATCATCGAACCATTAGGATTTTACTGCTATTATGCACCTTTAGTTCACCGGTGGCGATGGGATGTGCTGATGGGTTGATACAAAACAAGATTTTCTATTTTTAAACTCCCATAAAAAAGATATTGAAATATTAGTTTCCTGTTGTGATTTGACTTCTGGTTCATATTGTGATCATAGAGGGGAAATCAATGGTATAATTTTCAATGATCTCACAAAAGGTTATCAAAGCGTGAGCCAATTAGGCTTCGTAAATGATTTCTTTAAGATAAAATTGAAAAAATTGAATCAAACACAATAAAAATCATTTGGCATAAATTATGAATTTTATTTCTGTAAAAACATGTTTTGTATGAGAATATAAATCGTACAGCTAACAAGCATGAGCTACTTCTTATCAATTAGGGTAATTGAGGTTACAATTCATGTCACGGTTTTCATCAGTGGGTATTTCCTGCAAAGCTGCGTTTTACCAAATATAAATATTTATTGCTGAAAGCGTAATCATTTGACAGTCAAGAGGTGTAATTTGTTCTAAAAGATTGTTAGTTTTTGTGCCGCAATTTCACCACTCTTTACGAGTTTGTCTTCTATTGAAAACTTTGCTATTTCGAAATCTAAATTTTCCGGGTGCCGGTGGCTGTTGCGTGAAAGGTGAAAATCTAACGATGCTGCTGTTGCCACACATTTCGATTTCGACACATACCCACATTGTGATGAGAAGTGTGCCGTGCCATGGTGCCATAGATGCAAAACGAGAACCGGGAAAGCTGTCTGACCTCCCGGTCTCTCTGCTCTGCGTATGGAGAATATATGTGCTGGAAAATTAAGAAAATCAAAACGAACTCCAGGCACTCTGGCCTGGCCCGGCCTGGCCTGGAACCAAGCGGGCAGCTAGTTAGTTAGTTTGAACAAATGGAGCGCCTGTAGCGGTACATTGTTACCGGTCAAACACCACTTGATCGATGTTGGATGTAAATTATCAGTATCGGTTGCAAAACGGAAAACCAATCCGAAACTGGGGTTGAGACTGTTACTATTCAAAAAGTTTTCCAATAGTTTTATCCCCTCACTCCCACATGATGGAAACAGTGGAGTTGGTTAACAATTTCAAGCATTAAACAATTGTACTCTGCTGTTCAAACAATTCTTTACTCTGATATACCTACTTTTGATGGTGTATTCCACACTTCAAGTAATTCTTTGCCAGCAGAACAAATCCAATTATGCTCGGTAAATTAGTTCGGTTGTTATTCTTGCCGTTCATTACATTATAATTATTTTAGCTTTGTTGTTTCATAGCCTCTTGCATGTGACTATTAACCCTAACTGCTAAGAGTATAGACCATAAAATGCATTTTAAAACTTTATCTCTAAAATTAATTAATAATTTAATAGTGAAGAAATTAAAGACTGAGATTATTGACTCAGATGGTGACTGTTCCGGCTTAATGTAATGTCGTTTTGTATTTTACTTGCCATTGACACTGACAACACCTGACCTTTGCGGTTAATGATGAGTTATGGCCCATGACAGTGGGCAGAGCTACAACTTAGCTGCTTTCTCGGTCTACGGACGTCCTAACAGACCTTGTAAAATTATTAGAAACCAGTTCGATTTTATCTTGAATTTCTGAGGTATCCAGCTCAGAAATGGTTTGGATTTTCCCATGCTTTTCCCTTTAATTAAAGTGTGCCTTTTTAAGAGTTTCGGTCATGGGCGGTCATTTGTAAGGTGTCAGCATCTTCAGCATCTTTAGCTCGAGCAGCACGTTCCTCACAATCATCGTGGGGGTGGCTATAGCTCTGGCATTTTTTCGACCTTTTTATTTCAACGGCACAATATGCATGGCATCTTGTTATTCTTTTATTGCCTATAATTATCTAACTATAGTTTTTTGAAGTTCGACAAATTGAGTCGGTTTTTCTAGGGGGGCTCGATATCTCCTAAGAAGGGCTTAGCGCTCGGTACTGAACGCCCTTTTCCGTGGACTGCGAAAGAAGATTCTCTGTCTCCGGAAGGTTAGTCAGTAAAATCTATTCTCGTTTAAGAGTTGACTCGATAAAAACTTTTTTTTTTGTGCAGTTAAATTTTTTAATGAAAATAAGTTCTAATTGTGTACCAGCGACTAATGGAATCATTTTTTATAAATTACATAGTTTTTAAATTTATTTTTCATGTACTAACTTCTACTGGGTTTTTACCGGGTTTGCTGGTTTTGAATTTATCAACACCATTTATCAACATCAAAATTGGTTTTTGATATCCCCTGTTGGCATTTCTAATTTACAGGTCCAAAACGAGAGAGTAAATAATCGCCAAGCTTGCCTCCTAATTGGTCCATTGTTTCGCGTGCTATGTAGGAAGTAGCGTCGGCTTGTTAAAACCAGATACCTACCAGCTTCAATACTTGCATGTGGGATATGCTAAATAATGCGTTCCTTGCGCACTGGGACTAAAATAGGTGGTTCATAACCTCTTATCCGGCATTTCATATCCCTACTGCTTCGTGGAAACAGCCGCGATACGAGCAACTTTGGCGAAGATCAAGTAACTAACCCCGATGGAAACCAAGGTCGCATGCTGACAGAGAAAGAGGTCTTTGTCAAATTACGTTGGTTTTCTGTTAATTTTACAAGTGTGATTCCCTAGTACTTTCCCTAGAAAGATCCCTACAAAGTACTTTCCCAAGTCATCTTCCAGCGACTGTCGCCAATAGCCAATAAATTCGTGGGAAGTTATCAGGCCAACTTCATGGATGGTCGGTCTCAACGGACCAAATAGGACCTGCGAATATAAAATTTCGGGTGGATTTCGCAGGGGACTTCAACAAGCAATTGGTTTTTCCTAGCCAACCTGAGCCTCTGTACAAAACGCTCATTCTATCATACACTAATTAGACTGATGGTTGTCTTTTATTGGCACGAAACGCGGAAACTTCTAGAAGAAGACCTGCAAGCACTCGAAGTTTTCAAACGGCGGGTGCTAAGAACCAACCTTTGGCGGCGTACGGCTACGGAGACAAAAAATGAATCACGAACTCGCGCGTCTCTACGGCGAACTTAGTATTCAGTATGTGACCAAAGCTGAACGTATAAGTTGGGCAGGACATGTTGCTAGAATACCGGTTAACTATTCTATATTACCCCAATTAAGCATCTTTAACAGTGTAACAGTAGTAAGTCACTTGTAGTTAGTGTACTGGACAAACGAATGTAATGAGGACTCATCAGGGACGGCTCATTCAATATCGATTATTGCAAAAAGAAATACTGTGCAACATACAGCAAACACCTGGGCGGTATCACAGTACAGATCAACCGTACTGGCCGCAGTGATGAGTCTACACATGAAAAAAGTCACTTATGTTGGTTTTTGGAACGGCTTGGAAACTAATTTAAATCAGGGGGACGATTAGTTGGTTTCGAGGTACGATGCTGTTAGACAAGCCAGTTGTCGTATATTCGAATCTCGGCTAGGCGGTGCTGCTAGATAGAATTATGATTTTAAGGAACTTTTACTTGAAGTTTAATCGTGAAACCCGAATCTTCTCTTGCTTTTCATACATACGTTATTATTTTCCTTGCAAAAGCTTTCCAAAACAGAGTCAAAATCGAAAGAATTTTTTTTTGCCGATTTTCGGAAATTACCTTAATTGTACTTCCACTTTTTTTTCGTGCTAGAAGCGTTAACAATCCGCAAACTCTTTTTTCGAGTTCTTTAGGCTGTAAAACCCACAAATAATAGATTTTATGCAAAAAAATTTTACTCAAGTTTAACAAATTTTTCCCCCCCGATTTTTAGAGCCAATTTTGAAGGGCGGGGGACAAAAACTTTAAACATAATTTGCAATGGCCTAATTGCTTTTGGATTAATTGGAAGCAGGCCCTGAAATTCAAGCACATCTCAACTTGGGTTAATCCTCGTAGATTACGCAGGCTGTAGTGTCCATGATTCCAAAATTGACGTAACAACCGTCACCACCATTGTTGACAAAACACATTTTTATCCTGAAAACCATTTAGAGCCATGTAACTCTTTATCTGAAAACTTTTTAAATCAAATAATCTGTCAACCAGAAATTGTTAGTCAAAAGAGGGCCAATGAGGTTTTGTGATTTATTTCTCGTTTGTAGTAATTAAAAAATACATACGACAATTTATGCGAATAAACAGACTGTTTGTTGAACGTTTATTCTCATAATCTGGCGTTCGTGAAAAGCGGGTTGCTGTGCTGCCCAGATAACACAAAATCATAATGGAAAGTGCATATTAAATTGTTTTCATGTCAATTTCACATTAGAATTGTATAATGATTAGAGTATGTCAAATCGAAGTGAACAATAAGTTGTTTTGCAGTCGTGCGTGTCTTCATATACAATTCATGACTGTGAATTATAAAGCAGTATAGACGATTGCAATATTTGATTATATCTTAATCATATATTCAGGAGTATTTAGTTGCGTGTTATAAAAACTACGCAAAATAGAATTACAAATAATTGTCAAAATTTTCGCACGTATATCGCCTCCACTTTGGTACATATATGTTCTTATATGGCGTGAAATTTAACTTTTTTGCTCAGATATGATTTCGTATATCTCAGTTGCAATCGAGATATACAAACCAAATGCTTTACTGAGTGGTTGATTATGCTGGGAGTTACGTCAACTATGAAACCATAAGCAGTGCGCCAATCCGAGTTGGTTCTTGGATGATTTAACGGCTGCTTCCCACAGCCCACTAAATTGGATTTCAGCATTTCGTAAACTCTGTACAACTCGCCTGCCACAGCCTTGAAAGTAGTGATTTCGTTCACACTTCCACGGTGGGCAGTAAAATGGCGCAGTACTGCTAAGAAGACTACCATAGATAGGTAAGAAATCTTCTGGATGAACACAGCGGTTACGTAGCGGAAACTTTTACACGGCACAAGGGGGCATCCATAAAGTACGTCACGCTTATAGGGGGGAGGGAGGGTTGACCTAATCGTGACGATTTGTGACGAAGGGGGAGGGGGGGTATGAATTTATGTGACGTCACATGAAACAAAATCAAATGGAAAATTTATTCGGGAAATTGTATTTAGCCTTCATTTTAAGATACAACTATTGAAGGCTTTTATAAAATCAACGTACTGATGGAATTTAAAACAAATAGTTAAATTTTTTGAATGAAAACTTTTTTTTAACATATATGTGTGAACAGGACTCATTTATTCTATGTAGTATGAACTCTCCATTAAGGCTTTACAGAATATGCAGTACACCGCTGAAGAGCTGCTTGACTACCGTCCTGCCT
Organism: Sabethes cyaneus; assembly: GCF_943734655.1. NCBI lineage: Eukaryota > Metazoa > Arthropoda > Insecta > Diptera > Culicidae > Sabethes > Sabethes cyaneus. The sequence continues at coordinate 247,393,816 of NC_071355.1, read as the reverse complement.
AAAAGATTTTTGCAACCGCAAATAGCAGTCACACAAACTCCTGAAGGGTTACGGGATGCTACCAGAGACCCATGGCAATGTTTTCCCTTGATATTCGTGCTGAACTCAGTCGATGAACAAAAATTCATACCGAAGTTCCACGGCTGCTTTTAAGGTTTTTCGGTATAATTTATACTGCTTCTTACTCAACAGCTCTCTGAAGGATAGAGTTTATGCCACTTACGGATTAAATTTCGCATCTAAGGTAGTGTTGAATGATTGCACGATTGAATGAACACACAAAGTGACAAAATCCGTCAGAAAAGTTCTTCCAAGGCGTGTTGCTGCAAGACGTCAGCAGGAAGTCCTGATTCTTTCAACTAGGTCAGACGAATTAGAGTGGATGGATGTAAAGGGCGTGGATATGCGCGAAACATTAATCGACGACACATCAGCGATCTTCAAAATCCGACTTATAAGCTCGAAAATTTTCCTTTTTCTATTTGCTGAAATTCATTTGATAGCTTTAAATAAAAAGGTTGGAATAAATATTTAATTTTTTTGTTTTAAATGGGGGGGTTGCCGTGACGTGACGTACTTTTTCAGGGGGGGTCACGAATGTGTGACGAAATGTGACAAGGGGGGAGGGGGGTTAGATTTTGGTCAAAATTTGCGTGACGTACTAAATGGATGTTCTGCATATATGCGATCATTTTGTTTGTTGTGGTGATTCCGTAGCAGGAACATTTTTTCCTTCCGAAAACAGAGTTTCACCATCACCGTGCCACTTGAGCAGCTGCCGACATCTTTCGACTCTTGCAATCTTCTGCTTTTCAGTCAAACCGTAAAGCCGTTGTTCTTTGTATGAAATCAATCGAAGATCATCTTTCAAAATATTCAAATTTCAGTCTGGTTTCCGTCGAATTCGCTCTCTTACTCGTGTGATGGCTTCCGGTGTCCTCACAGTACGTTTGGGAAGTATTTTCCAAGAACCGGTTTCCTTGTATCGCTTGATGTTACGAAAAATGAATCTTTCGTTTATTCCGAGTGGTTTCAGCTTCTTTAAAATCTATTTATATAATCTTAAAAAGAAAAATAATTGTAGGATATGAGTCAAAAATTTTTTTTTTTTTTTATAAAATCAATTGGCTGTGGGCTCTACAGTCTGAAAAACTCGAAAAATGAGTGTACAAGTTGAGGGAACGAAACAAAAATGAAAATTCGAACAATGTAATTTCCAAAAATCGTCCAAAAAAATTTTCCTCCGTTTTTGTCTTTTTTCGTAGAGTTTTGCATAGAAAATAATAATTATAAGCAAGAATAGATTCGGTTTTCACGTTTAAACTTTAAATAATCTCAGTCTTTGTTCGGTTATCAGCGAGTTCACATCGTTTTGTGTAATTGGCGATTATTCGATTCGATTGACTATCTACTTTCACGGATACCCTCTTCCCCGGGACGCATATTGGAGAGTTGTTGTATATTTTGTGCTTACGGCGCTGGTTCATATAGCTCGTCGCGCAAAGTGGTGTTTTTCGCGTGGGCCAATCTTGGCATACCACGGAATAGGTTTTGACGGTGCTTAAGACTGGTCAAGGTCGTCCATTTTAAACAATAGTGTTGAACAATACTGTGCTGAGTGGTACAGGGAGAGAAAGTATATATAAACTCTGAGTGACATTTTCTTTGGTCTTTCTACGACTAGTTATCAAAGTGTTTGTAGTGTTGAGGTTTTAACAAGCGACATTCCCCCGTCGCTATGGCGACCGGAGGGTTTCGTAGGGGAGAGAACTTCCCAGTGTTAGGCTCTCCCCCTAGAAGTGGTGATGAGATCAAGTTCGCTCTTGTGGAACGCGATGGTGAGAACCCGTCCCTGACCGGTGTTTCACCCTTCGTCATACATCGCTCCATTATTAGTGTAATCGGTGACGTTCAAGATTCGCGAGCAGAACAAAGTGGGGCTAGAATCATTCTCAAAGTGAGAGGCTCTCGAAAATTTGAGAAGCTACTGAACATCACTACACTTTTCGATGGAACAAAGGTAAAAATCACTGAGCACCCAACGCTCAATTACTCGAAAGTAGTCGTTTACGCACCGGAGCTCATCGGTATGCCTGAAAAGGAACTTTGCGATGAGTTAAAAGATCAAAAGGTTACGAAAGTTGAAATGATAAAAAACACAGGTAATTTTATTCTCACGATTCGAAGTAGCACTGCTCCGTCAACAATAGCCTTCGGATTTTCAAAGAAGATTGCAAGAACTTATTATCCACGTCCCATGCGCTGTTTCAAGTGTCAGAAGTTTAGACACATTGGAGCAAAGTGTAATGGACAACAAAAATGCAAGAACTGTAGCGAAAATTTTCATGGAGATGAAGTCTGTACTCGTCCAGCAAAATGCGTCAATTGCTCACAACCTCATCCATCTACATCATCCGAATGCCCTATTTTTAGAGCAGAAATGCAGATTGTCAAATTGAAAGTCGACCACGATGTACCTTACCCTGTTGCTCGAAGGATGTTCCAAGAGGAATTTGGAAACAAGTCCTATGCCGAAGCATCTAAATCTCAGCCTAGCTCTAGTTCTGCCCCAAGTACCAGCATCAGTTCTTTTCCACGTCGTAGCTGTGGTTGCAAATGTCTCTGCCAAACTACTACTCTAGATTCCTCCCAAACTAAACCAGATAGTTCTGCCTCTATTGAATACAATACAAAGATTGCTTTTCCAAGCAATAACAATACTAATTTAAAACCCCGTGAAAATCAGTTCGAAGCCTACTCTGGTTCAGGCATTGGTAAAGATAATGAATTTTTATCTAATAATGACATTAATACTAAATCTGATAGCAAAGTTACAAAAAATAAAAACAAAAAGAAATCAGATCCAGTTCAACCTAAAATTCAGACGCGCAAACAAAAATTAATATCATCCTCTCAAAAAGACGGTTCTCCTAAACAGCCTTCAAAAAAACTTCGGACGCAGTCTAAATCCCCAGATCATATGTCATCATGTTCCTCAGAAGCTTTTCATGAAACTGATGTCAATATAGATATTGATGCGATATAATCGCAATCTAAAAATAAGGGTACCCCTCTCCCCTCCTTTTTTCGCATTCACCATCCTCCAATGGAATATCAATGGAGTAAACCCACAACGAAATGAGTTAAAATATTTATGCCACAGCAACAACCCTCATCTCATTGCTTTACAAGAAACGCATCATAAGACTCCAATTCTGTAGCCCTCCAAACTGTTCAGCGGGAAGGGAAGGGAAGGGTAATGGTGCTAAAACGGATAGAAACGGTTGTGCGTCACGGCTATTCCTCAATACAATAAGTGTTTCCGTCGCAAACAGAAACCGATGGAAATCAACCAACAATTAGGATAATATCACGATGAATAATGCTACCAGAAACACAATGATCGAGTTTACATTCGGGTCACACCTCAGGAGAAAAATAAACGACCAGGACTGAAACTCCTTTCGAGCTCGCAAACGAAATTTACAATCAAGGTGAAGATAAAATTAGAGGACGGTGACGCTGTTGGTAAAACTCTAGATTATGTATACAATTTACAGGTTTATTTGCCCTCTCCCGACAATTTTGGCTTAAATCTAGGTTACTTGCTTATCTAAGGCTGGTGGAACGACCTTCTCCTCTCAACACCGACGACGGTTTTTCCACACACGGCAATTTTGATGTTAATGTGGTCAAAGTGGCCTCGGCTACCGTAGCTTGATGGTACGGGGTATTGTTCTCGTCCCGCAATGAGTGTATCAACAGCTACGTTACACAACGCAAGGGTGTTCGAATTGCAGATATGTTGAATTAGCCGCAGGGAGGCTTTTGCGGCGGGTACGGTCAGCAGTAGACACCGGATGGTATTGCGACTCGGCCTGTACCAAACGATCCAACGGCCAAGAACACCGATTCACTCGCTCTGCGCCGAATGCTGACGGGCACGCAGGCTCACTGGGTACAGTTGCTAGCGCTGATGTTCTGCGCCTGTGAAATAGTCCAAGAATAAAAGGTCCCTCGAGGACCTTTTCGAGGGATATTAGCCTTTTTCACACACCAGCCTTAGTTTTTCCTACACCAGCCTTAGTTTACTTTTGCACATTTTATAATTTGCTTAAAACTATTTTTACCTTTTTTCTTCCTTGTATATCGGCACTATTACTTTTATAATTCTTTTTATCCACGTTTGTTTCTTCGTTACGTGTTTGTAAATTGTTCGCTTTTAGCTCTTTCTGTGTTTTTATAGCTTAACACTAGAATAAACAATAGATTTTACAATAGACTTTTTACTTTCCACAATACACTTTTTTTTTAACCACTTGACAATTACCTAGTTTAGTCCTTTTAACTTTACACAACACACGACAAAATCTTCCTTTTTATCTCACCGACAATAATCAAATCGATATAAATATATTTTTAAAATAGTAACGGACAAAACGATTCTCGCGCACTATTGTCGTTTACTTTTCCAAACATCAAATGATATGTTCATCGAGCCTGAACCCTTTTATAAGTTCGGTCAGTTAAAAATTGAATCTTTAAAAGTTTTTCAATTTTTAACAATCTTTTGTCCTGGCAACCATTATTTACTGTATAATACCCTATGGCTCTGAATACCTTGGTTGTGTTTCTCATGGTATCTGTGGGCAACCCTGTGGGGGGGGACCCCTCCGTCTATCGGGGACGTGGAGGGTTATCCCACTTACAGAGGAATCTTCTCGTTGTATTCGAAAAGGCCTTCCCGAGAGAGTTACCGCTCCGTCCCAGACGAGAGACGCCAGACGTGGAGGGATATAACTCACCCAGTCGATCGCATCACCGTTTCTCTGGCAGATAATTGAGAGAGATATCCGAAGTGAGTGATCCGTCCGTCCCGGTCGCACTGCGACAGACTTGGAGGGATATCACTCACCTCGTTGACTGCTAACTCAAACCTGTTGAACTATGCCCGAGAGAGCTTTCCTAAGTGAGTGACCCGTCCGCCCCTCGCAAAGCGAGAGACTTGGAGGGTTATCACCCACTCAGTAGACAGCTTACTCAGGTTGTTTTAGATATGCCCGAACAAGCTTACCCGCGTGAGTGACCGCTCCACCCGAAGGTTTGGAGCGCTATCAATCACACAGTCGACAGCTTGCTCAGAGATGGACTTAGGAAATTTGGATTGGGAATTATGAGCAGATTGAAAAAAAGCATGTTAAATTGGCAGAGTTAATTTTATAAAAAATATGTAAACGAAGGTTACAATTCAACTAAAAGGTTATACGCTGTATGATAAATCAGGTCCAGGCTATTCTTCCTCTTGGGGAGGTGTAGCAATTGCAATAACAAATGATTATCCTCATAGCTCGATACGCTTATCAACCACCTTACAGGCAGTTGCTATACAGGTAACTCATCCGTTTAAAATATGCATTGTTTCATTAGACTAATCTCAAGATTTTAGTCTTGACCTTGGAATGAGGTCATACATATATTAATATTTTTTTTTTTGAAACGATGGTTCTACAATTGATGAAGGGACGGTAGGGGAAAGAAATGAAAATTTTTTTGATGAAGGAGGGGGGGAAGAGCGGAAAGGAAGGGGGGGGGGGTATTGGTAGCTATGCTTGACAAGTAGTCATTTTGACTCCTACCTTTTGTCCAATGCTGGAAGGTGCATGAGTCGAACCAAGCTGTAATCTGAGATTATAACCGGATTCGAACCCACAACACCCTCCAGGGCATGTGGTTCGCTGGTACTTGTACCTTTGAACCATAGAGGCGCTGGACAAAAGGAGACCGCAAAATCCACTTCTCAAGGATAGCTACGCGTGTTGGTTGTGTTATCGCTCGGTGGTAATCTGCAATTGATGCAGGAAGCGGCACAATATGTGTCGATAACACAACCAACACGCGTAGCTATCCTTGAGAAGTGGATTTTGCGGTCTCCTTTTGTCCAGCGCCTCTATGGTTCAAAGGTACAAGTACCAGCGAACCACATGCCCTGGAGGGTGTTGTGGGTTCGAATCCGGTTATAATCTCAGATTACAGCTTGGTTCGACTCATGCACCTTCCAGCATTGGACAAAAGGTAGGAGTCAAAATGACTACTTGTCAAGCATAGCTACCAATACCCCCCCCCCCTTCCTTTCCGCTCTTCCCCCCCTCCTTCATCAAAAAAATTTTCATTTCTTTCCCCTACCGTCCCTTCATCAATTGTAGAACCATCGTTTCAAAAAAAAAATATTAATATATGTATGACCTCATTCCAAGGTCAAGACTAAAATCTTGAGATTAGTCTATTACATAGGAACGGGGCCTTCCCTCGAAAACCCGCGCCGAGAAACGCGGCTAACATACGCTGACGGACGAACAGCGTCACGTGCAGTACCTTGCAAGTCGTAAGGGCCGGCACAGTGTCGTCGTCCTGAAAGTAAATAGTAGTTAGATTAAAACTTCTCGCTCGGTGGTAATCTGCAATTGATGCAGGAAGCGGCACAATATGTGTCGATAACACAACCAACACGCGTAGCTATCCTTGAGAAGTGGATTTTGCGGTCTCCTTTTGTCCAGCGCCTCTATGGTTCAAAGGTACAAGTACCAGCGAACCACATGCCCTGGAGGGTGTTGTGGGTTCGAATCCGGTTATAATCTCAGATTACAGCTTGGTTCGACTCATGCACCTTCCAGCATTGGACAAAAGGTAGGAGTCAAAATGACTACTTGTCAAGCATAGCTACCAATACCCCCCCCCCCCTTCCTTTCCGCTCTTCCCCCCCTCCTTCATCAAAAAAATTTTCATTTCTTTCCCCTACCGTCCCTTCATCAATTGTAGAACCATCGTTTCAAAAAAAAAATATTGTTTCATTGTATCTTAGATCTGGTCACTGGAACAAGACTGAATTAACTCAGCTTATAGAAAGTCTACCAACACCATTTTTGATCTTAGGTGATTTTAATGCCTCCCATCCAGCTTGGGGCAGTCAAGAATCGAACACCCCTGGAAGGGTTGTTTACGAAGTAATAACAGAAAATGACTTGGTAATTCTCAACGATGACTCAGGAACACATTTTTGCAGCACCTCGGGAAATATTACAGCCATTGATTTATCGTTAGCTAAAGGATCTGCAGTTTTAGATTATCATTGGGACGTATTACCGGATCTTTATAGTAGCGACCATTTTCCAATCAAAATTACATTAGGAGAAGATAGTGCTGTCACACTCAGACGACGGAAAGGATGGTGTACTCGTAGGGCAGATTGGGAACAGTATGAAATGTTGATCGATATGGAGCTTCCCCCGGGTTCAATGGCCATTATACCAGAAATTAATGACGCTATCATTAAAGCCGCTAGTGAGTCTATTCCGCAAACCAGTGAAATTGTTAACAAAAGAAATGTACCGTGGTGGTCTCAAGATGTTCATAATGCCGTAAAGAAAAGACGAAAAGTCCTCCGTGCTCTTAGGCGAATAAGCAAGAACGATCCTCGGTATAGTAGGTTCCTCGACGAATTTAAAACAGCCCGCAGTGAATCAAGAAAAACCATAATTAAAGCTCAAAAGCAATCGTGGTCTGATTTCACATCTTCGTTCAATACAGACGCTCCCATAAATGTGTTGTGGGATAAGGTGCGCTCCTTGAAAGGAATAAACAGCAATACAAAAACGAGAATCGTTCAAACTCCTAATGGTAGTTCTAGTGATCCCATCACTGTTGCTGAAGTTTTAGCAGATCATTTTTCAAAAGTATCGGCCGATTCTTCATACGACCCCGAATTTCTAAAAAGAAAATTACGTCAAGAGCAACACGCATTAGAGATACTACCCAGTTCAACAGAAGATTATAACGCTCCTTTCAAAATTAATGAACTGCTTTACGCTATAGATAAAGGCAAAGGGAAAAGCTGTGGTCTTGATAATATCAACTATGACATGATTAGGCATCTCCCATATCACGTGAAACAGACACTCCTAAAAGAGTTTAATAGGATCTGGGCTTCTGGAGATTTCCCAGAAAACTGGAGAGAGTCACTCATTGTTCCCATACCTAAGCCTGGTAAACCATTTACGCTTCCTGAGAATAATAGACCAATTTCACTAAACTCGTGTTTATCGAAAACCATGGAGAGAATGATATGCAGCAGACTAATAACAACTCTAGAAGAAAAACAACTATTGGATGCTCGGCAGATTGCTTTTAGGAAAGGAAAATCCATGGATGAACATATCTGTACTTTTATAGGCGATGTACAGGAGGCTTTCAGGAAAAAACATATTGTTGATGCAGTATTTCTAGACGTAGCCAAAGCTTTCGACACAGCTTGGAGATATATGATTATCAAACAACTTTATGACTGGCATATAAGAGGAAATATGTTGGTTTTCATCTTCAATTTTCTCAAAAACCGAACTTTCAAGGTGATTGTCCATGGTGCCCTATCGTCATCAAAACCCCTAGAAAACGGAGTTCCGCAAGGATCTGTTCTCAGCGTGTATTTGTTCCTAATTGCTATGAATTCTATTTTCCCGTATATTTCTCCGAATGTTAAGATCCTAGTATTTGCTGATGATATATTAATTTACACTTCAGCAAAAAGTGGAAAGCGTACCAGAAAAATTCTCCAGAAAGTACTTAAAAGAGTCGAAAAATGGTCTGCAGCTACTGGATTTTCTCTGTCTCCGAGAAAGAGTATAGTTGTTCGTTTCTGCAATAGTAGGACTCCTCTACCTCCTAAACCATTGTTATTGAATAATGTAACGTTGCAGGATAGAAACGAAGTTAAATGGCTTGGAATCAGTCTTACGTCCAAACTAAGTTTCTCTCCTTTCATCCGTGAAACTTCTAAACGTTGTGAAAAACGATTTAACCTTCTTAGAGCTATTTCCAACATCAATTCTGGGGGTGAAACTAAAGTGCTTCTCAATATTTCTCAAAGTCTTATCTTAAGTTATTTATTTTTTAGAATGCCAGCCCTCATCCATGCAAAACAAAGTGACCTCAGAAAGCTCGAAGTTATGTACAATAAATGCATTCGTACATCAATAGGCGCGTTTCGTACTAGTCCTATAGTCAGTATTATGGCTGAAGCTGGAGTCCCTACTTTTAAGTATTTGTTTTTGACCCACAGCAGTAAACTCTTAGCTAGGTTGTCAATGACGGACAACTCAGATCTAGTGCGTGTTATTCAAACCCCTCGTTTTGAAGCAATTAAAAACTCTGTTCAGTGCGAAATTTCGTGGAATCTACCTGATATTGAGTCCGTTATGCCATATTCCGTGGACTGGAAGTACTCTAAGCTACCTGTTAGTTTGGATCTGCTTACCTCCATTAAAAAGAATGACCCGGACTATGTTGTCCGCATAGTATTCCAATCTTTCGCAAAAGAAAACTTTTACAGACATAAATATGTATTTACAGATGGTTCAAAAAAAGATCAATCAGTGGCTGTTGGAATTTTTTACCAAGAAGATAATCGCTCAATAACTGTAACACTTCCGGGATTTATTAGTATATTTTCGGCAGAGGCATTTGCAGTTCTATATGTGTTGCGTGACTACGAAAATACCACAACACCCGTGGTCATTTTTACTGATTCCGCTAGCGTACTGCTAGATGTCGATTCAGAATATTCACGGCATCCGTGGGTGCAACAGATTATCACCATTTTGAGAAAAAATCAGCTACTAAGACTGTGTTGGGTACCGGGTCATAGAGGGATTGAAGGAAACAAAAAGGCAGATGCTTTGGCTAAGGCAGGATTGGATAAAGATCCAATCTCGATGGCTGTACCATTTAAAGATGTAAACAACGAAATCAAGCGTATATGCTCAGTGCTTTGGGATAGAGAGTGGACTGAAATAACGGAAAATAAATTACGTGAAATCCGTGGTACGACTAGGAAATGGATATATAACACTAAGGTGAGGCGTGAGGAGGTCGCACTGCATAGATTGAAAATAGGACACACTTGGTTGACTCATCACTATTTAATGGATAAAAGTAGTTCAACATGCCAAACATGTGGAGATTCGCTAACTGTAAAACATCTATTGTTAGAGTGCAGAGAATACGAACAAGCCAGACAAGATTGTGAGTTAGGAACTACAATTGGAGAAGTATTGGGGTATAACGATGAAGCCGAAGAGAAAATTATTAAATTTATTAAAGTTACTGGCCTGATCAACAAAATCTGAATTATAAAACAGTGTCGTGAAATTTGTATTACTAATATTATTGTAATCTAGCTATTAAGGTATTATTGTATTTGTTTTTGCCGGACCTGAATGAATAAATCTATTTAAAGGGTCGTTAATAAAATAAAAAAAAAAAAAAAAAAAAAAACTTTAAATAAAAATGCCTATGCCCAAGTTTTTTTTGCTCGATTAAAAAATTCACTTTGTTTTTTTTTCGGCCTCCCCCCCTTCAGTGGCCGAACACCGGAAGGACAAAAATTTTATAAAATATTTGTAATGGCCTAATTATCGTATAATAATTCTGTCGACGATTTTATCGCTCTATACCGTATAGATTCATCACAGGCTTTAAAATAAAAATCAGTCTGTCATTTCAAGAAATTAATGATAGACGAGACATATTTCAAATCAGGAGATTTTAGGTCACAATGTTAGTAAATTGGTGCATAATGCAGCTTCTCCGACAGAAGCGAATAATATTTATTGTGTTCAAATGCCTACACTCAAAGATACCTCCTAAAATCTTATAACTATTCAGATAAGCCAACCGGAAAAACCCATAAATTAACCTCTGAGCTGAGGGCAACAGAAAATGCGCCGCTTTGACGAGCTTTAAAACTGTGCTGATAGTTAAAAAGCTGTTTGCAAAGATTAAAAATTATTGATAATAATTAGGTACCACTAACCGAACTTATCTTGGCACAAATTGTGCCTGTTTCTCTCCTCTGTTGAAGATTACTCGTTTGTCGCAAAAATTGCTCATAGATAGTGACAAGGTGATAAAGCGGTCCCACATTGAATAAAAGCGTAATGCCGGTCTTGACTCAATTGATTACATCTGCTATTATTAACTTAGGCAGCCGATAGCAATCAGCCCGAGGCAGATCTTCATTAATACATTACGATTGTGCTTCTTCTATAGTTTTTTTTGCTGACGCTGAACAGCACCAGCTGTCGCGCTGGGTGGAGGTCAATGTTTACAAAATAAGCGTTAATAGGCGTCAGCGTGACACTTTGCACTTCAAGTAAAAGATTCCTCCGCTATTTAAACAGACAATGCAAATTTTTGCAGCTTCGTATTACAATGGAACATAAAACTGACCCAGCTGTCGCGTTCGTTCACGATTATTTCAATAGAACTTTTTTTTTTGCTTCTTATCAACTGTTCTAGTCATGCCCGGCGGTGAAGCCCAACATGCTGAACATCCATCTGGTTCCGCACACCCACGATGACGTCGGTTGGTTGAAGACGGTCGATCAGTACTACTATGGCAGTAAGTGTTTCGTTTTGTTTGTTTATCTCGATCCCTCATAATCGATTGTGTTTTTGTTTCTAGGTAAAACGTTGATTCAAAAGGCTGGTGTTCAGTACATTCTTGATTCGGTGATTGATTCGTTGCTGAAGGATCCAGCGCGACGGTTCATTTACGTCGAATCGGCATTCTTCTTTAAATGGTGGAAGGAACAGACGCCGGAGCTGCAGGATGCGGTGCGTGGTTTGGTGAATGAAGGTCGGTTGGAATTTATCGGCGGAGCGTGGAGTATGAATGACGAGGCTGCCACCCACTATCAGAGTATCATCGATCAGTTCACCTGGGGATTGCGTCGGTTGAACGATACCTTTGGGGAATGTGGACGCCCTCGGGTCGGCTGGCAGATCGATCCATTCGGTCACTCACGGGAGCAGGCGTCCATTTTTGCGCAGATGGGTTTCGATGGATTGTTCTTCGGGCGGCTGGACTACGAAGATAAGCGCCAGCGGCTGTCGAAACAAAATGCAGAGATGATCTGGCGATCGAGTGCCAACCTGGTAGACAGTGATCTGTTCACGGGGGTGCTGTACAATACGTACCAACCCCCGCCGGGATTCTGTTTTGATATCCTCTGCTCGGATGAACCATTCATGGATGGTCCATACAGTGCGGAGAACAATGTGGACACTAAGGTGAGATCTTTGCCGGTTGTAGAAGGGAGTGAATACTAACTAACCAACGACCAATTTCCGGGAAGGTCGAGAAATTTTTGTACTACGTAGAATTGCAGGCAAAACACTACCGAACCAATAACATAGTGTTGACGATGGGCGGGGACTTTACCTACATGGACGCCAATGTGTACTTCAAAAATTTGGATAAGTTGATCAGGTAATCGCTGGAAAACAAATAGTTTGTGTTTGTGTGTGCTTTTTGTAATTTGTTGTGACTTGCTGACTTTTGACTGTTGACTATTATTTTTTTGCACTTAAAATGTTCATCCCAGAAATTGGTCGCACCACTTTTACTCATTCTTCCTGTGTACATAAAATCTGAATCTGTCACTATTATAATAGGTCGACCAATTCATAGCCATTGTTAAGAACATGAGTTCGTCCTATCGCACAGAAAACATAATCCTAACAATGGGTGAAGACTTTCACTACCAATATGCCGAAATGTGGTTCAAAAATCAAGATAAGCTGATAAAGTATTGCTTCGCTTGTAAGTCTTTATCTGAACATAAATTTAATTGCGGATTTTTTCAGATACACCAACGCCCGTCAAGCAAACGGTTCGAACGTTAACGTCCTCTACTCAACCCCATCATGCTATCTGAAGGCCCTGCATGACGCCGATATAACGTGGCCCACGAAAAGTGACGATTTCTTCCCGTACGCGTCGGATCCGCACGCCTTTTGGACCGGCTATTTCACCTCACGACCCACGATCAAACGCTTTGAACGCGTCGGCAACCATTTTCTGCAAGTTTGCAAACAGCTGACGGCTCTGGCTCCGAACAAGGAAAACCACTTCACCGCCCATCTGAATGTCCTCCGCGAGGCGATGGGTGTTATGCAGCATCACGACGCCGTTACCGGAACCGAGAAGCAACACGTAGCCAACGACTACTCGAGGATGTTGCATCGAGCAATCGAGGCCTGCGGAGCCAACACGAAGGTTGCCCTGAACCAGATGGTGGACCCGGCTCAGAAGAAGCAAGTATTTTCGCGGAAAAATTTCCACGGAATCGAACGCGAATTTACGTTCGAATTCGATACCTGCCATTGGTTGAACATCAGCAAGTGTGAAATCAGCGAGGGTAAGGACAGCTTCATGGTGACCCTGTACAACCCGTTAGCCCACTCCGGCTATCAGTACGTCCGCTTACCCGTGTCCGGTAACAAATACATCGTCAAGGACTACCGTGGAGTGGAAACACCCTCTCAGATGGTCTCGATTCCGGACACCGTCCAAAACCTAAACTATCGCTTCAGCAATGCCACTCAAGAATTGGTCTTCCTAGCGAATGAACTTCCTCCCTTGGGCTACAAATCGTACTTTGTTTCACGAGTCATCGAAACCGTGGACGACTTCACGAGAAAACATCGATCCCCGAGTATGGTAACTTTGCATCCGGCCAACGGCCCCAAACAGTGGCACTCGGAGGAGGTGGTGATCGGAAATAAATACTTGAACGTCAGCTTCGACAGCAACGGTTTTCTGAGTACGATCACTGCCCATGGCGGCAGTCATCGTTTACGGCAAACTTTTGTCTACTATGAAGGAGCGATCGGTAACAACGTGGAATGGCGGAACCGATCTTCGGGAGCGTACATTTTCCGTCCCAATGGGACGGAGAAATACGTAAGCGACTCTGTGTTGCTTCGAGTTTTCAAAGGCAATGTGGTTCAGGAAGTTCATCAGGTGTTCAACGAGTGGATCAGTCAGGTGGTTCGAGTCTATGCCGATGAAAATCATGTTGAATTCGAGTGGTTGGTTGGCCCGATTCCGGTTGAGGATGGCATCGGAAAGGAGGTGGTATCCCGGTTCTATACAGCCGCTCAGTCGAATGGTGTTTTCTGGACAGATTCCAATGGTCGCGAAATGATCAAACGAACCCGAAACCATCGGGATACGTGGAATCTGCAGCTGGAGGAACCGGTTGCTGGTAATTACTATCCGGTGACCACGAAGATCGCTTTGGAAGACGAAAACATTCGGCTGGCGGTTTTGACTGATCGTGCTCAGGGTGGTTCCAGCCTGCAGGATGGTTCACTAGAGTTGATGGTTCACCGACGTTTGCTGCACGATGATGCTTTCGGTGTTGAGGAAGCTCTCGATGAGAATGCCTATGGCAAAGGGCTGGTTGCTCGCGGTAAGCATTACGTAATTTTCGGCTCAAAACAGACGACCAGTCCGACCCTGCAGGCCAGGGAACGGTTCCTACAGAACCAGATTTTGCTGCCAACCTGGGTGTTTCTGAGTGATACCACAAACTATAAGTACGAAGAGTGGCAGAAACGCTTCAACAACATTGTTAGTATCCATTTATTTGTTTCATTTGACACTGTCAGTAAAATTGTTTTTTTCTTCCAGTACTCAGCCTTATCCCTTTCCCTCCCGTTGAACGTCAACCTAATGACATTTGAACCATGGAAAGAAAACTGTCTCCTGGTACGCTTCGAGCACCTACTGGAGAAGAACGAAGACCCGCTGTACTCGAAGCCGGTTCGCTTCAATCTACAGGACATCTTCCGCTCGTTCAGCATTGAAGAAATCAGCGAAACTACCCTGGCAGCGAATCAGTGGAAGGAGGACAGCAAACGGTTGAAGTTTAAACCGGATCCGGCTTACATACAGCAGCAGCAGCAGGAGCAGCAGCAGGTGACTAAGGCAGGCCTGTTCGGCGGCGTTCCTCTCAAGCCAACGACGACGGCGACAACGCAATCGGATGTCGAAACGAAACAAACAACGGAAGCGAACGACGGTTTGCTCAATGTAAGCAACGAAGGATACGAGATCGTGCTGGGTCCGATGCAGATTCGGACCTTCGTGTTGCAGTTGGAGTTCAGGCCATAGATACGACGGTACGGTAGCGAATACAAATGTAGACGTAAGTGTGACTGATTGTAAGAATTAAATGCTAGGATAGATAATTTGTGTCGCGTGAAGTAACTGTTTGATGACACAAGACCCAAATCAGGTAAGATTGTGGCCTCTTCGAAAGGATTCCTTCCACCGCACTGGAGGCTGATCATCACCTTGGATGAAGATTGATTGAACTAACTACGTTAATGGGAACAACTGGTTCCCAAAGCTTCTTCCCTGTTGCTGGCATGAATTCACCCAGCGCTACCTTTTCCAAAAATGCTGCTTGCGATTTAGTTGGGGTTGGAGTGGGGTGAGAGGACGATAATTGAGACATGCTTCTACCTTCTACCTACCGAGGCCTTTCAGTTGGCCGCGAAGTACGATGCTGGTTTAATAAGCCAGTCGTCGTATGTTCGAATCTCGGCTGGGCGAGGCTGTTAAAGTCAATAGGATCGCAGCACTGGCCCCGCAATTGTCTCGTACTCTAACGGCTGACTGCGAACTCTGTAGTGTAATAATAGAAGGTCAAGTTTCAATAATGGAATGTGGCACCTAGGTTTTGCTTGACGGTTGTCGTCACATTGAACCCCTGTCTCCCACAAGCTTCCAAAATATGGTAAGATGAGGGAATTGAAATAACCCTGCAAATCTTCTTTTGCCGATTTCTCGTCAATCAGTTCGTGGCGTTTTCTGTGTCTGATCAGTTTTTATAGTGTATTTCGTGTATCCATAAAATTGGCGCATGTACGGGCGCATTTCATTGAAATTTCTGCTACTGATCAGAGCTATTGGATCAAGTGGTGTGTTTCGTGCGCATCTCGGGGACACACCCTTCGAGACGCGGCGAGGGTTGACAAGGTGACAAGATGACTGATATCATAGCTAGGAACCTTGCGATGGTGGAGACAACCTACGCCAGGTTGAAAGCAGTAGTCTAGGAAGATAAGATTAGTAATAAATACGTCAAAGATCAGATACGTGAAAGGAAGAGGCTCTAAGGGACTAAACGCGTGCCTCTCACGGATGGTAACCCTTGATGGCGACGAACTAGAAGTGGTAGATGAATTCGTGTATTTTGGATTGCTGTCGACCGCGAACAACATTAGTAAGGAAATCCAGCGGCGCATTCAAGCGGGAAATCGAGCCTACTTTGCCCTTCGCTATACGCTACGATCAAGAAGCATACGCTACCGTACAAAGCTGATAATGCACAAATATTTTATTAGGGTAGTAGTTCTTTATAGACTCGTAAGGTCGCTCACGAAGGATATATGCGCCCTTGCCGTGTCCGAACAAAAGGTACTGTGGATATTTGACGGAGTATAAACTGAAAATGAAGAGTGGTGGAGACGTATGAATCACGACCTACAGGCAATTTTTGGAGCGAAGCCCATCGTACATTTGGCGAAAGTCAGTAGGCTACGGTGTGCCAGACACGTCGTAAGAATGCCGGACGATAGTGCGACGGAAACAGTTATCTTCAACAACCTCACTGGCACCAGGAACAGGGGGCTCAACGTGCAAGATGGCACGATCACGTCGAAAGTGATTTGTGACTTTTGAAACGACTGGAAAATTGGCGACGTGTGGCCGAAGTTCGAGTTAAATGGAGACGACTGCCTGAATCAGCACGAGCTACCCCGGCTTTAGGCTACTGACGTTGACTATTGTGACTATTGTGTCATCCACGTTTATCGTACGCAACTACCGACCAATAAGTTTAATCTAACTAATTTTTCTAACGGGACAACGTAACTATATCAGTAAAAGCAAAGCCTAGGCGCTACATTCCGTTATCGAAACTTGACCTACTGTTTTTAAACGACAGACTTCGCAGCCAGCTGTTAGAGTACAGGATAATTGCAGGGCCAGTTGCTACGATCCAATTGTCTCTAACAGCGTCTCTCAGCCGAGATTCGAACATACGACAACTGGCTTATTAGGCCATCGTCATACCTCGAGGCCAACAGGGTGGCAACTATATCAGTAAATATCAAAAACAGCGAAACCTTACTGATACTAATATTATTGCTTACTGATAACTATCAGTAGTTAATGATAGTTTTTCCATCCCTATTCACTACTAATAGCTTACAGATGGAGTGTATAGCAAAATTCGGTGAATTCCATTCTCACATATAATATACGTAAACAGAAGGTGGGACACCGGCTTTTCTAAGCAAATTAAAATTGACCATCCGTGCCGGTCAGCAACTCGATCGGAAGACCGACCCATGAATGTAAAACATTTGTGTGGATTGGAAAAACGTGCTCTAGATTGAAGCATTCCATTCCATGAAAAACATAACATTTAAATTGCCGTGTTCGTACCTTGTTTCAGGTAAACGAATGAGCTAAATTCTTAAAGCCACGTCAAAGCCACGTGACCTAGCGGTGTCATATTGGGCATGAAAGGGTTGGCCGCTCAGTGAGACTAGCATGCTCGTAACGTGCCAGACTCTCCCGTGAGAGTTTGTCTTTCGTTGACAAACAAAGCCCCCACTTGGGGTGTCGAAAATGAATACGCGATGTAGAGGCTCGACGGACGGCGTGAGGTCTGCCATGAGGCAGAATAGGACGGAACTACCTCCATACGGAGGAGTCCCGTAGGGCACTTTCTTTCTGACTGTTTCCGGATACCTTCAAGTGGTGACCGCGGTGGGATTCGAACCCACGCCATTTCTGACTGGACTGAACACGATTTCTTTTATAAGAATTTCATAGAAAAGATAGGACAAATAACCCAGCGTGAGCACCACATTGCACGTAAAACTAGTTTTGAAATTGGACTTAAAATTGGACGTGAATTTTAAGTTGAAATTGGTATTAAAATTGACATAGAAATGGACTTAAATGTGATCCAATTTGGTTTGAAACCTGCCAGTTTGGCTTAAATGGGACACTTAAATTCAACGTTAAAATTGACTTGAATTTGGACTTCAAATTCGAATTGAAATCAGACATGGAATTGGACTGAAAAGACGACTTCAAAATCTTTTTAATTTGTCTTGATATTAAATTTGAAATCTCACTTCAAATTAATCTTAAATTCAAAGCTGAAAATAGACTTGAAATTAACTACGAAATATTACCTTAAAATTAGGCTAAAGTGGTATTTGAAATTTTACTCAAAACTGGACATAAAAATTGAGTGACGAATTGGACTTGTAGGAGCTTAACAGCGGTCAAATATTTTGAGCGTCCATTACCTCCATGGCTCAATGGCACTCATTCGTATTACTTTTAATTTTATACATGGAAAATAGCCCACGTGGTTCATGGTCGGCCCTATATGGACTAGTTCATGTAGTTCTACATGTGTATTGTTCATAGATACGCTAGCTGAGAATCACAGCTAACACGCTGACAGACGAACAACGTCACGTGTAGTACCTTGCAAGTCGTAAGGGCTTGCATAGTGTCGTCGTCCTGCCAGTAAAAACAACTTCTCGGTCGGTGGTTATCTACGATAGACGGAGGAAGAGGCACAATTTGTGTCTAAAAACCCAACCGGACGCGTCGTTATCTTAATAAGTGGGGTTTGCAGTCTCCTTTTGTCCAGCGCTTCTATGGTTCAAAGGTAAATTGTAGAACCACCGTTTCAAAAAATATTAATATTATCAATGTTTATTGTAACTAAACCATCTTTCTGGCAGTTGTAAACTAAACATTGAAGTATATATTGACAGGCTTAATCACTAAATTGTGTGTATAACAAGCTAAAGAACAAAAACCTATGCTTTTTGGCACAATCTGAGCCCAGCAGACGGTATATAAAAAAAATAACTAAATTACCCTCGAAACTGGAACTAAAAATTGGATCTAAAATTGAAATTGGATATGAAATGGGACGTGAAATTAGACCTGAAATTCTACTGAGAATTGGACTAAAAATTAGACTTGAAAGTTTGGACCAATTGTACTTTAAATTGGCATGGAATTGGACTTCAAATTGAACTTGCAGTTGGAAGTAAACTGAACAAAAAATTGGGGTTCAACTTGATTTTGGACTTCAAATTGGAATTGAAATCAACCATGAAGTTGAGTCTAGCAGCACCGGCCAGTGGATATTCGAACATACGACTGCTGGTTAGTTAAACCAGTGTCGTACCTCGAAACTAACTGGGCTGTTTTACTTCAAATAGGACTTAAAATTTTATTTGAAATAAGAAATATCAAAAAATTAGGAGTGATATTTAATCTGGTATTGGACCAATTTAAGCTTTAAACTTTACTCCACTTTACCTCCAGTTCAGTAGACAGTGGAATTCTATAATTTTCCGTAAACTAAACCGTAAACGGAAAATTACAGAAAGTGACCTGTAAGGTAACTTTACCTAAATGTTTTACAATGATTGTCTCAAAAAGCCACTTACTCAGAGCTATAAGTCAAGCAAACATACATTACGAGCATTGTACATACAAAGCAAATCACCAGAATGACAACAAACACCGTTCTATTTACTACCCCTTATCTTGAACAGCTTTCAGCTACCCGCCCAGCAGTCCAAGAACGCCCATTGGGACGCGAGGTTTTGATTAGTGCACACTTTGAATGACCAATAATTGTTCTCTCTCGGTGAAAAGAAGGTGGAAGAACAGACGGTAAAGCACATGATAGATAGCAGCTCTCTATATCTATGTTATGTGCTCTCGAAATTCGAATAAGGAAGATAACGATTGATGACGGCGCTGACGGCTTTCTTCTTCAAATCGAATGTGTCCATTCACCCATCCATCGGGTCGGGTATATCAGCTCAGTCAATGCTGAGGGCTCTTCAGAGTCGGATCGAAGCACTGCGGCCGGTGTTTAGTTTAGTAACATAAAACGATTTGTTTACGGAAATCAGAATAAAATAAGCGCGAAAGCTTCTCGTTTACTTTCCCAGCGAGTAGTGTTTATGTGTTGATCTTTGAACTATTGGTGGCGCAGCAAAACCGATGAAGCGTTTCTGTTTGGTCGGTCTGCTGCTGGCGATTCTCGCCAGCGAAGGCTACTGTCGGCCAGGACCGCACTATCAGGGCAGTGGAATACTGGTGCAAAGGCACGACTATGGACGGAATCTTAAAGAAAGCAAATGCGGTTACGAGGTAGGTGGTTTACGTTACTTGAATGATGCATAACCTTTGAAGAGTACTAGGAATTATTTGTTTAGTAAGAACATATCATTTCGAAAGCTTAATGCTGATTGTCATTTCTATTGTGGAATCAAGCTTTTGAGACGAATGGCGTGGATCCAGTACAAATTGACACTATCACGGTTTATCACAGTAGATCTTATTTATCAAACTGAATCGTTAAGCAACTTATATCAAATCTGTTCCATCCAAGCCATTTGAAACTTACTTAACCATAAGGTTCTAGTTCATACGGCAGTCTGACCTGAAACGAAAATAACAGACGTCGATTCTAATGCTGTGCGGAATCGTATTTTAAATCAACCGTTTAAATCAAAGATTTATGACACTTGTATTTTGTTCATTGTTAGATAACAATCAGTTGTAAGGAATAGAAATATCGCTAGACAATATACGTAGAAGGCCAAAATGACTTACACAGGCAAAACTCAAGAAACTCTACAAATAGACATGTTTTGATGCAACCGCCGGAATTTTTTTTTTCATGTTTTTTGAAATAATTAGAAAATCTAATAACATAAAAACAGTAGCGCCACACAAAAAGGCATCGTGCTTGATGATGACTAGAGGAAAATGGTAAAAATTCTAGTGGACAATCTCTGGCTGGATACAATACAATTGACTGTTCAGAAATATTTGCATGATTTCCATTGTTTCCTTTTCTCTTTTATTAAAATGTAGAGTGTAAATTGTTACAAAAAAATTGATTAGGCCTCACTGCTATGGAATGTATCGTTACATAATGTGCCAAACGACTCGGCTTTGTTTATCACACCGATTTTTCACGGAAGTTTCGATTGTATGGTGACTTCGCTCTTTTGAACCAATGATCCAGATGGTATTCTACCCGATTTCTTACAGAAAATGGACAGCGATATAATGTCCGAGCTTATCAACATTTTAGAGCAAGTTTCACTTTGGAACATATCCCGGAGAGTTGTCGAAAAGTAGGTAGATCCCTAAGGCATAATTATATGCCAGAGAAAACCATGCAAAAGGCTTTCAGATGAAGAAATCTGACGCTCTCAAGTTAATAGAAAAAATCAAGGATAACTATTCCCGCAATGAGTTTTGAAAGAACTCTCCGTTACATGGAAATATTAACACTGGAAATCTACGGAAACCGTTATGCACTGTCTTGTGATGTTAATTGAGAAATCGCTCAAATATCAAGATACTGCACTTTGTGTTTTTCGTGATATTAAAGGCGCTCTAGATAACACTTCCTTCGCTTGAATTTTTACGGCTTTTTTTCAAAACAGAATCGACTACAATGAGCAGCTTTCAAGCAGAGAATTCATTGCATCATTGGAAGATACATCGGTTACGATTTCGACGATGAAAGGAAATCCACAAGGAGCTTTCTCGTCCTTGCTTTGGTCACTGCACAGTGGTCCAGAAACGAAAGTTAAGTGGAAACTTACTTTTGCAGCTGAGCGATTTATAATAGCTCCCCACAATGTTCAGCAAAGTTGTTCAACTCTAAAAGACAATTAATGCGAAATCAACGACTAAGTTCCAGTTTGGCTTGGAAACACATAATCAATAATAACTTTTTATAAGAAAGAGATAGAAGGATAAGTTTTTCGACAAAATTGTAGCTAAAGATTATGTAAGTAACTTTGTCAAAGACATAGTAGGCGTATTTTTAGGCGTTTCTAACTTACAGAGTGTTTTACAACAAGACCTCTCAAAAATCACTTTTTCACTGATTTCTTCAAATGCAGTGGTTTTATTGCATCATAATGTTTTACAAAGTTGGTTATCTTATCAAAAGACATATTTTTGTAGAACATTGTATGTTGAAAACTCATACGTATAACGAGTTCTAACGTTTTTCCTGTGTTTTTTTAGTCTTTTTTGGAATAGAATATCTCAAAAAGGGGCAAACGAAAAAAATCAAACTCGGCCGTTTCTGAAAGCTTGAAGTTTTATCTCAAGCATATGTGAAAATAAAAAACTGGTTTTTTCTCTAACTCGAGTAATTTCAGTTTAATTATTTCTTGTTTGACCATTTTCTACTATGCAGTATTTTCTAATATCTTCTGGAAGACGATTAAAGTCAACATGTCAATAGTAAAAAAGAAATTTGTCGTACCTTGACACAATTTCTTCTGATTGTCACGTAAAATAGTCTTCCAACTCCAGATATGACATCAGTTTTCTATCAGCACCAGCTGTTTTTGATAAATATCTATCTTTAAATTTTCATTATTTTGCAAATATGCTCAATCTACCATCAATAATGTTTTAAAAATAATTTTCAATGGAAAAGCAAAAAAATATTGGTTATTTCATGCGTAATATTGTTAACTGTTATTTTAGTTTTATGTCATTTTTTAATCGCAGGTAAGTATATCAAAACAGTCAAAGAGGTAAAAGAGAAAAAAGACCTATAGATCCCTTTCGAACTTCAACCACCTTATATCAGTATATCGTTGATTTGGAAAACAAAAATGGTAGTCATTTATTTGAGAGATTCAATAAATGTTTTGTTTTCGAAATATTTTATTATTGTCAGCAATATAATAATTTATTATATTAATAATTGGTGGAAGCTCCAGAGTACGTGTACAATACGAACGATTTTGTATTGCAATGACTGGATCGGACGACAGTAGGAGGCGTCTGAACGCATCCTCCAAATTGGCATTCCGGTTAAATTTTCTGGCGTGAAATTCTCTTAACTTACAAACATTTATTTCGCGTTTCCTGTACCTCTTCGCTTAATAACCCTATGGGTTGTGCCGTGGCCTTAATAATATCTGCGCCGTGTACTAAAATTTTATTAACGGTTGGCGATATAGCTAATATGGAATTGAATGGGAAATAATCTCCTAAACTACCGAATTACTTTCACGAACATTTTAGATACTAATTTAAAAAACAGTAACGGTACCCTCAAATTTTTTGACAAAAAACTCCAGGACTCTAATAGGATTTGCTTGAAAGCGTTCCTCCTTTTTTACTACGATCATAGTCATGTTCCTGTTCCTGAATACGTAGACATCAATTTTGAAGACTTCTCAGCTTTCTGACACTAAAGTAATTTAAAAAATGATCAATCAAAGTAATTTAAGAATCAAAAATATCAATATAAAATTTAATTTCATGTGCATATATCCAAGTGAAGATTTCCATTTGTCTATTTGTAAAATAATGAAAATTGTAAGATCAAAAACAGCTGGTGCTGAGCTCCATTTGCAGAGAGGACGATACGACAGTGATTATTTGAAATCCAGGATAACTGCTAACCAGAGTACATTAGTTCTGTGGAGACTAAGGCCCTTCACTCCAAACAACCGTCGAACTAACTACGCGCGCAATGATCCAGCCTGTCGCTGTATGCAGCTAATGAACAATTTTAGAAACATACTAAACTTAAACATGTCGACTGATGCTATTAAGAAAAAACTTTCTGACTATTTCTGAGAGGTCAATTACATGTACACTAATACCACTGCGTTTTATATTATTTTGTATTTGGTATTATAATTTATATTTATATGTATGGACTGGATGACGGGCGAAGTCCATATATCTTGACAATAAACAATTATAAAAACTACCGTTATACAAACTTATTTAATGAATATTTCAGCAGTGGTTCGAAAACTAGCACAAGGTCGAAAAACTAGATCTCTTAACTTATCCTGAGTTCGAAGACTATTTTACGTGACAATCAGTAGAAATTGTGTCATGGTACGACAAATTTCGTTTTTACTATTGACATGTTGACTTTAATCGTCTTCAAGAAGATATTAGAAAATACTGCATAGTAGAAAATGGTCAAACATGAAATAATTAAACTGAAATTATTCGAGTTAGAGAAAAAACCAGTTTTTTATTTTCACATATGTTTGAGATAAAACTCCAAGCTTTCAGAAACGGCTAAGTTTGATTTTTTTCGTTTGCCCCTTTTTGAGATATTCTATTCCAAAAAAGACTAAAAAAACACAGGAAAAACGTTAGAACTCGTTATACGTACGAGTTTTCAACATACAATGTTCTACAAAAATATGTCTTTTGATAAGATAACCAACTTTGTAAAACATTATGATGCAATAAAACCACTGCATTTGAAGAAATCAGCGAAAAAGTGATTTTTGAGAGGTCTTGTTGTAAAACACTCTGTAAGTTAGAAACGCTTAAAAATACGCCTACTATGTCTTTGGCAAAGTTACTTATATAATCTTTAGCTACAACTTTGACGAAAAAATTATCCTTCTATCTCTTTCTTATAAAAAGTTATTATCGATTATGTGTTTACAAGCCAAACTGGAACTTAGTCGTTGATTTCGCATTAATTGTCTTTTAGAGTTGTACAACTTTGCTGAACATTGTGGGGAGCTATTTTGAGCCACAAAAAACTTTCCACTTAATTTTCGCTGCTGGACCACTGTGCACTGGTGGCCGACAAAACCACAAAAACAGTAGTTATATCATTCACTAGTCACAGAAAACATACTGTTACTACTCCTGCACTGATTGGTGGCATGCTGACCTTCAGTTATGCCATCAAAAACCTCGGAAAATTTCTGGATAAAAAACTGAATTTAGCTGCCCACCTTGGTTATGCTGTTAAGAAAGGATCTCGTTAGGGTTGTAGACTTAACAGTTAAACAGTGAGCTAGGCACGATCATGGAATTCCTAACTGAACACAGTCCTACTCCTTATCATTTAAAGAATATCGGATGATAAAAACGCTTTGTAACTCTGCACTCGAAAGTTCCGCGCATCTGCTCTGCGATTGCGAGACTCTTGCTTTATCTAGGCAGAACTTTTTCGGAAGTTTCCTTCTTACTCCATACCAAACATAGAGCCCAAAATACAAAAGGTTATTGATTTTATTAACCATGAGTACAAAATTAGAGCACAGGATTACAACTGTCTAGCTCAACTTCACCAATGAGTATGAGCAGTCCGTAAACTGTGTACAGTCTGCCCAAAAAGACGACCATTCAGACTATCACAGTGATCTTTCAACCCAATGCCCTTCTGGCATATAAAAAAAGGCCTCGCTGCTTAGTCTGCACAGGGTCTCGCGCACTGTAACGCCGGCTCTGGCAAGTTGGATAGCTCGTCACCTTGCTTCAAACCGTCTTACATCACCAACGAGTCCAATATCTCACCTCCTATTCTGACGGTTGATTTTGAACCATCGAAGGTAGTTCGTATCAGCCTAATCAGTTTTACTAAATCGTACCTTGTCTTGAAATTTATAAACAAGTGGCGAGTCTACAAGTTGCATTTCCAGAATTTATCGAGGATTTGTCGTAAGGTGAACATTAGGGCACCGGTATTCGCCAACAAAGGTTTCCTGAAACTCAGTCTAAGAAACAGGATGCTGGAGAAAATTTTGTATGTACCTTTGAGGAGAGTAATGCTGCATAAATAGGGCATATGGGAGCTTCCAACCAGTCCGTAGGTAGTTCCTCCATATCTTTAGTATAACTTGATGGATAGTACAATACAGCCGTTCGCTTCCAGTTACGTTGCCGTTTTTCAGCTCTCTCGCTGCTTTTCTAACTTCCTCCAAAGTTGGAGAGTCCACAGCTTATTCATCATCCTTAATCATTATCCTTTTTCTATTGACTGCTCCATCGTGTTCGCCATTCAACATTGCATCGGAATGTTATTTCCAACGCCTATCCACCTCCGATCTTTCGATAAAAAACTGCTGTCGTTGCACAAAACAGGAATTGTCACGATTCGACCAGGGTAGGTCATGTAACGCTAGACGAATGAACCTCTTCTGCACTCGTTCAATTCTCAAATTCCAGGCTAGTTACCAGGGAGTCGCAATAACACAGGCATTTTCCAATAATGGTCGTACTAATGAGCAATGTAAAGCCTTTAAACAGTATGGATCTTTACAATATCGTCCAATTTTCGAGATAAAACCGAGCTGCCGAGTTGCTTTAGAGATGATTTTCGTACGATTGAAATTAAAATTAGGCTTGGCATCAAGAATAATTCCAGGATCGTTGACATGTTCAACCCTTTTGAGCACTTGATCATCAATTTTGTATTCGATTTAGTATTGTAATTGGGTTAACAATGCGATGGAATGTCATGGTCTGCCACTTTGCTGTACTAACGATCAACCAATTCTTGCGGCGGCACCAGTCTACAAAAATATCCAACAGCTTTTGATGATTAGGACAGTCTTCAATTGACCGGACAGCTAAGAACAATTTTAGATCGTCTGCGTGCACTAACTTACGTCCGTCACCCAGAAGTAATGCACCGTCATTAAAATACAACGAGAATAGCGAAGGTCCCACATTGCTGCCTTGCGGTACGCCCGATTGATTTGTGAATGGTGAAGAAAAGCAGAAATTGTGCTGTACGCGTAATGTTCGGCCGCATAAGTAGGAGCTTAACCACTCAACAAAATGTTGTGAAGTGCCAAGCGGGAAAGGTGGTCTATATGGTCAAACGCTGCCTTCAAATCTGAATCCATGTTGGTCTACAGATATATAGCTCTTCGTATGCGAAAGAATCACAGAGTTTACTATTATTTCGAATAGTTTGCACATCGCTGAGAGGCTGGTTATGCCGCGATAATACCTAATATTTTGTCGGTCGCCGCTTTTGAAAACCGGAAACATATAAGATTCTTTCCAGATTGCTGGAAATTTCCTTTGCCCAAATGACCGGTTGAATATACAACATAAAGGCTCTGCTAAAACGCTTGCGCAGCAGTTGTAAACAACAGCAGAAATCTCATCCGGTCCAGCGGAAAAAGAAGTTTTCAATTTTTTTGCGGCGTGTATTATCATGTGTCCGTAGTGATTTCAAACGTACTCAATTCAATCAAATCAAGCGGTACTAAATTGCATACTTCAATACTTCTGGCTCGATTCTTCTCAACAGTCACTCGTTAGCACTGCGTCAAACCCCTCACTGGAAGTAGCTGCAGCAGTAGTACTCAACAACACACTTATATTGCTCAATTCTGCCTATAAAGTGCTCTCCCGTATCCTGAGGTGACATTGCGATTCTCGTTTCGAGTGATTTTGGTTGGTTTCGCCCATTTGTTCAACGTGGTCGAAACGAACCAAAATCACTCGAAACGAGAATCGCAATGTCACCCCTGTTCTGTAGACTGAGGCCGTTAGTTGAGTTCTGCGTCGGCGAGTACCAAGCCGGTTTTCAAGAGCGTCGCGCCACTTTCAATCAGATTGAAAAGTACCGGGAATATAACTTACAGCCTCATCATCTGTTTGTTAAGTTTAAGGCGACGTACGATTCAGTCAAATGAAATCTGCTGTCACATGAATCTGCTGTGATCTGCTGCCAGATGATATCATGAAATCTTACATGCTTCTTGGTCGAGCGGACATCATCGATATCATCGAAATCAATCGTAGTCCGCTTTTAGGTCTTCTAAATGGGAAGCAGCATGATTGATGGGAGCGCTTTCGAAGATCATGCACGTTCAGCGGGTGTTTGAGGAGATTGGAGAACGGCAGCTCAGCACCGACACCACTTGACGACCAAAGTTCGTTCGGCGTAGGATTGATGATGGCCTGTCGTCACTACCAGCTATCCTAGTTTTCTCGATATAAGAAATATCGCTGTAACGGGTGGCAACTAAAATTTTGGAATTTTTTTCTCAAGCTGTCAAAAAAAAGACAAAGACACGTGAAGAAGACCTGATTTACCGAAATTAAAGATACATTATCCATTGTTGAAAAAAATTAGTGTACATTTGAAAACGGTCCGTAATCTGCTATTCGGCGAAGCTTTCGTTTGACGTCGAAACAGGAGCGTTGTACGGCCGTCATGTCAACTTTGCGAATGCATTTCTTGATTCTACCAATCAACTGTTTGCAATTCGTGGCTCTCCAGTTATTTTTGTACACCAACTCAAAATCCCGAAGAAATCTTCGATTGGGCGCACTGAGACAGATTTTTCGGCTCGTGGTTTTTGGGTAAAAATGGGATCTAATAGCTATTCAGGAACGATTGTGTATTTTTGGCGTAATGCGATGATGCTCTATCCGACCAAAATACGTATTGTCCATCTGCACGATGTTTTTGTAGAAACGGGATCAAAATTTTCTTCAAACATTCGTCTGCTGCATCTTAATTGATAGCCAAACCTTGTTGTTGCTTGTTAAGCTTGTTGTTGAAGAAACGAAAAAGAAAACGATGTCCTTCTGCGTCCATAACTTTGGCTGATCTTCCTCTACCTTGCTTGCGAATAGTTGTTGGGCATCTTAGGATATGGTAAACAGTCGAAGCCGCAACATATTTGCTTTTTAAATGTTGTACTATATAGTTTTTGCAGAGATTTCTGTTGCAGTTCATAGAACTGTACAACGCGCTCCCGAAATGCTTCTTGTTTCGACGCCATTTTTAGCAAAACTGGGCAAGCATAAACAAAACAAAAAATAATAACAAAAAGAGGAGAGAGAAAGAGAGAGAGCTAACACATACATACTCTCATTTCTTTCTGAGCTCGTTTGTTGTTGAGCATAAGGGCCGCGAAAAAATTCCAAAATTTTAGTTGCCACCCGTTATTTCGCAACGATTAATAGTATCTTACCATAACTTTTTTGGTGCAAAAGTAAAAATTCCTGAATTCCATTAGACTAGTTTGGCTTAGTCTGTTTTCATCAGAAGATAGATATATTTTTATAAATTTCAACAGTTTGATGATTGTGTACAGTTTCTTGTTGATGACGTTAACCGAGAATTTCATCGCACCTCTCGATGATAATTTCGGGTTGCGCTTTTCTGACACTAGTCAATAGTCAATATATTTTAAAATCGTTTCAGGATTGTTTCGTACCACGATCGATTCGTGACGCGTTATTTTCGGTGACGCCATGCTGTAAACAAATTAACTTATCCTCGGAAAAAATGCCTACTGTGATTCCGTACACTCTTAATGTAATTCAGTGAAATGTCGGATAATGTTAATTAATTCTACTTTAGTTCTGTCAAGAGAGTCAAGAGTTAACCCCAATGAATTAAAAAATGTCTTACTACAATCAATACTATTGTGCAATTTATTTCTCACCTGATAATACTTTCAACAAACAAATCTTTGCAAATTGACAGCCAGACAAGTGATACGCTCCATCAAGCGAGAGGCGCCTAATTGCTTCAACAAATCTACTTTTAGACTAAATGAAAACAAATATTACACAATTCGAAGTGCTGCCGATTGTCTATCATGAGTTGACATAACCCCCAATCGACAGATACATATTCCATTGTCTCATTGAATTGAAATTCTGGCAATGCACTTTGCATAATATCATACCCTCAATTTGCTTATCATTCTATTAACCAACTCAAACGTTCGGTAGATGATTGATTGCCCCCTTAATTTCTCCATAGTCATGCCCGACTCCAAAGCGGGACATGCTGAATGTGCATCTTGTACCGCACTCCCACGATGACGTCGGATGGCTAAAAACCGTGGACCAGTATTACTACGGCAGTAAAACCAACCACCAGCGGGCCGGCGTGCAGTACATTCTGGATTCGGTCGTCGATGCCCTGCTGCACAATCCGGAGCGTAAATTCATCTACGTCGAGTCGGCGTTCTTCTTCAAATGGTGGGACGAACAAACAGCCAGCCGTCAGGCCGAGGTCCGAGACCTGATCGAGCAGGGCCGCCTCTCGTTCGTCGGTGGAGCCTGGAGTATGAACGATGAGGCAGCGGCGCACTACCAGAGTTTGATCGATCAGTTCAGCTGGGGTTTGCGGCTGCTGAACGACACCTTCGGTGATTGTGGACGACCTCGTACGGGCTGGCAGATCGATCCCTTTGGGCACTCCAAAGAACAGGCTTCGCTGTTCGCCCAGATGGGCTACGATGGGATGTTCTTTGCACGGTTGGATTGGCGGGATAAAAACAAGCGGCTGTCGGAGAAAACGGCGGAGATGATTTGGAAGGCTAGCACTAACTTGGATGATAGTGAGCTCTTTACTTCGGTGCTGTACAACCATTATAGTGCTCCGCCGGGATTCTGCTTCGATGTTCTGTGTTCGGATGAACCTTTCATAGATGGAGCATTTAGTGCGGAGAATAACGTTAGAGAGAGGGTTTGTGAAGTGGATATTAGAAAATTGAAAATTTTAAATTAACAATCTACTTTTAGGTTGATGCGTTCTTGTATTTTGTTGGAAATATGTCTACGAAGTATCGTTCTAACAACTTGCTTATTACAATGGGAGATGACTTCAACTACATGGATGCTAATATGAACTTCAAAAATATGGACAAACTTATTAAGTACGTAAACCATTAACGGTAGACTATAGCATTTTACCAAACTCCTCAATTTTCAGATACACCAATGCTCGTCAGCAGGACACTAGAGTGAATGTATTCTACTCAACACCAACTTGCTATTTGAAGGCACTACACGACGCCCAGCTAAACTGGCCAGCAAAAACCGACGATTTCTTCCCGTACGCCTCGGATCCGCACGCCTACTGGACCGGGTACTTCACTTCTAGGCCAACCTCGAAACGTTACGAACGCATCGGCAATCACTTCCTGCAAGTTTGCAAACAGTTAACCGCCCTGGGTCTATCGCGAAGTGACGACGTAACCTTCCAAGACAATCTCACCTATCTGCGGGAAGCGATCGGAGTAATGCAGCATCACGATGCAATCACCGGAACGGAGAAGCAGCACGTCGCCGACGATTACGCTCGGATGATCTACACTGCGCTGGAAGCCTGCGGACGGAACACGGAAGCTGCTCTTACCAATTTGGCTAGTCGCTGCGATGCGGTCCAATTACACTATCAATCGTGTCATCAGCTCAATATCAGCGTCTGTGAAATGTCCGAAACTAGACAAACTTTCGTAGTTACACTCTACAACCCGTTAGCTCACGTAAGCCGTCAGTACGTACGCCTACCAATCAACAGTCGTTACACAGTCAACGACCCCGAGGGTCGGAAACCTCGCTCCCAAGTGGTCCCCATTCCCAGCCCCGTTTCGGAACTTAAATTTAGAAAAAGCCTAGCTCAAGATGAACTCGTCTTCCTAGCAGAGGAAATTCCACCGATGGGCTACAAATCCTTTTACGTTACGGAAAACAAAGACTTCCGCACTGAAAATGATGAAAAACCGAACCCACCGGATGTCACTAGCATCGGAAATGAATATCTAACGTTGGGTTTCAACGACAACGGCTACCTTAGTACCATTACCGTCGAAGGTCAATTCTACCGATTGCAGCAGGATTTCCTGTTTTACGAGGGAGCTTACGGTAATAATGAGGTATTCGAAAACCGCTCTTCGGGAGCGTATATTTTGCGCCCGAATGGGACGGAGTCCCCTATCGGAAGCAAGCTGCAAATTACCGTCGTTAGGGGTGATCTCGTTCAGGAGGTTCACCAGGTGTTCAACGAGTGGGTCAGTCAGGTGATTCGAGTCTATCAAGGGGAACAACATGTGGAGTTTGAATGGTTGGTTGGACCTATTCCGATCGAAGACGGTAAAGGAAAGGAAATCGTTACGCGGTACTATTCGGATATTGCCTCCAAGGGGGTATTTTGGACCGATTCCAATGGACGTGAGATGATCCGAAGAGTGCGTGACCATCGCGAAACGTGGGATCTGGAGCTGGTGGAACCGGTTGCGGGAAATTACTACCCGGTGACGACAAACATTGCCCTGGAAGACGAGAAGCTTAGAATGGCCGTACTGAATGATAGGGCTCAGGGAGGAACGAGCCTGCAGGATGGCGTACTGGAACTGATGGTGCACCGAAGGTTGCTGAGAGATGATGCGTTCGGCGTTGGGGAAGCACTGAACGAAACTGCCTATGGCGACGGCTTGGTTGCTCGTGGAAAGCACTACCTCCTGTTTGGACCGAAAGCTTCCAAACCGAAAACCGAAACGCAACAAGCCCGGGAACGGTTCCTGCAAAATCAGGTTCTTACTCCACCGTGGCTATTTGTTGCGCATGCTTCGGACTTGTCCTTCGATTCGTGGACAACCAACTTTCACAATACGGTATGATCCAATTTTTTTTTCTTAAGGAAATTTGTAATGCTGTTTCATTTTTTCCAGTATTCGGCTCTCTCAGTTTCGCTTCCACCAAACGTGAACCTACTGACGTTTGAACCGTGGAAGGGACCGAAAAATTTCCTCATACGTTTCGAACATTTGCTCGAGAAAGGCGAAGATCCACGCTATTCACAACCGGTGACAGTCGATCTCCGGAAGGCATTTGCAAGCTTCTCAATCAAAAGCATTCGTGAAACGACTCTAGCAGGAAACCAGTGGAAAGCGGACAGCACACGTTTGAAGTTTTTCTTCGACCCTCAACCTGCTCCCGTAGGGACGAGTGTTGGTGAAAATGCGGCGCTGCCGCCGCCACCACCACCGCCACCTCCAGCAGCAAATGAACTAGAAATCACACTGAAGCCTATGGAGATTAAAACTTTCGTCGTAGAAACGTCGTAGATACTTTCGATTGCTTTTATGGTATACAAATGCGTCAATAAACATTGTAGATAATATAGAAAAACTCATCCAATTTAATTTTAACCAACAATCCTTCGAAGGAAATGATCTCCCAATGACTTGGCATGAAGGCTTTTCTCATCCTCTTTTACCAACAGGTTTCAAGAAAAAAATTCCGTCTTTCTCGGATTTCACTTATTTCGAATGTTCATAACTCTAGAACCAGGCGTCACAGAACAAACATTTGTTACGCAAATTCAAGAAAACTTCCCCAAAAATACAGGAAAAATTCCAATTCGCAAAAAAAACGTTTTAACTTGTTCGTCAATTCATAATCTGCAAAGGTATGAATTCCCTACAAAACGATCGGCTGTAAGTCTGATAGATTTTGATGCTGTTTTGTTCTTTGTTCTTTGTTCTTTGTTCTTTGTTCTTTGTTCTTTGTTCTTTGTTCTTTGTTCTTTGTTCTTTGTTCTTTGTTCTTTGTTCTTTGTTCTTTGTTCTTTGTTCTTTGTTCTTTGTTCTTTGTTCTTTGTTCTTTGTTCTTTGTTCTTTGTTCTTTGTTCTTTGTTCTTTGTTCTTTGTTCTTTGTTCTTTGTTCTTTGTTCTTTGTTCTTTGTTCTTTGTTCTTTGTTCTTTGTTCTTTGTTCTTTGTTCTTTGTTCTTTGTTCTTTGTTCTTTGTTCTTTGTTCTTTGTTCTTTGTTCTTTGTTCTTTGTTCTTTGTTCTTTGTTCTTTGTTCTTTGTTCTTTGTTCTTTGTTCTTTGTTCTTTGTTCTTTGTTCTTTGTTCTTTGTTCTTTGTTCTTTGTTCTTTGTTCTTTGTTCTTTGTTCTTTGTTCTTTGTTCTTTGTTCTTTGTTCTTTGTTCTTTGTTCTTTGTTCTTTGTTCTTTGTTCTTTGTTCTTTGTTCTTTGTTCTTTGTTCTTTGTTCTTTGTTCTTTGTTCTTTGTTCTTTGTTCTTTGTTCTTTGTTCTTTGTTCTTTGTTCTTTGTTCTTTGTTCTTTGTTCTTTGTTCTTTGTTCTTTGTTCTTTGTTCTTTGTTCTTTGTTCTTTGTTCTTTGTTCTTTGTTCTTTGTTCTTTGTTCTTTGTTCTTTGTTCTTTGTTCTTTGTTCTTTGTTCTTTGTTCTTTGTTCTTTGTTCTTTGTTCTTTGTTCTTTGTTCTTTGTTCTTTGTTCTTTGTTCTTTGTTCTTTGTTCTTTGTTCTTTGTTCTTTGTTCTTTGTTCTTTGTTCTTTGTTCTTTGTTCTTTGTTCTTTGTTCTTTGTTCTTTGTTCTTTGTTCTTTGTTCTTTGTTCTTTGTTCTTTGTTCTTTGTTCTTTGTTCTTTGTTCTTTGTTCTTTGTTCTTTGTTCTTTGTTCTTTGTTCTTTGTTCTTTGTTCTTTGTTCTTTGTTCTTTGTTCTTTGTTCTTTGTTCTTTGTTCTTTGTTCTTTGTTCTTTGTTCTTTGTTCTTTGTTCTTTGTTCTTTGTTCTTTGTTCTTTGTTCTTTGTTCTTTGTTCTTTGTTCTTTGTTCTTTGTTCTTTGTTCTTTGTTCTTTGTTCTTTGTTCTTTGTTCTTTGTTCTTTGTTCTTTGTTCTTTGTTCTTTGTTCTTTGTTCTTTGTTCTTTGTTCTTTGTTCTTTGTTCTTTGTTCTTTGTTCTTTGTTCTTTGTTCTTTGTTCTTTGTTCTTTGTTCTTTGTTCTTTGTTCTTTGTTCTTTGTTCTTTGTTCTTTGTTCTTTGTTCTTTGTTCTTTGTTCTTTGTTCTTTGTTCTTTGTTCTTTGTTCTTTGTTCTTTGTTCTTTGTTCTTTGTTCTTTGTTCTTTGTTCTTTGTTCTTTGTTCTTTGTTCTTTGTTCTTTGTTCTTTGTTCTTTGTTCTTTGTTCTTTGTTCTTTGTTCTTTGTTCTTTGTTCTTTGTTCTTTGTTCTTTGTTCTTTGTTCTTTGTTCTTTGTTCTTTGTTCTTTGCTCTTTGTTCTTTGTTCTTTGTTCTTTGTTCTTTGTTCTTTGTTTTTTGACATAACCGTTTTCCTATTTTTGTTTGCCCGAAGTTTTCTCAATTGTGACTGATTATTGCTTGAATTTTGCTAAACAAAAAATTTAACGGGCAAGCTATTTTAAGTTTTCCTAACTTTTAGTTTGTCAATCTTCATAAAAAAAAGTATTCGAAAGTAAACTGACTCAAAAACAGTTAGGTAATTTTCATTTCAAAGAATCCCTTATTTTAATATCAAACTCATTGAAAACGTAGAATGACTTGCGAGCGGCTGATGGATATTATGCAATTTTGAATGCTATTTTCCTTCTATTATCAATTGGAAGCACAGATTATAGGATTTGTCACTAAGAGGCTCCTTATCTTCAAGTCATAGAAATGAAGGATTGGGCCATCAAATGACACTTGAAGTAATAAGCCTGTTATGGAATGGGAAAATTGTACAACAAACTTAAAACATCTCAAGTTCAGATCACTTCATAATTAATGTACTATTATTGAACTTTAAAGAGGGTCGTTACTATTACACTTTACAAAATAAGGCTATGAAATTAATCGTGCAAAAATTTGCAGTGATTGGGTTGATAAGCATTTTTTAGTTACACGCGTCCTTTTATATTTCTCTCACTAATAATTAACAAACAAACTATCCAACTTTTCTAACATAAATTTTGGTTTAAATTCACCATCAATACGTAAGTCATATCCCATTTATTCCTCCCAACATTCCTTGTTGCGCAGATGAATACAATAACGATTGAACTCTGTGATCTTTTCCTAATTGACAGCACCGATCCGCACTGGCTAGACACAATCGTATACGGTTATCACGACTGTCCACCAGCTCTCCCACGAAACCATCTAATTGAATCTAATTTTAAATTTCTATTCTATTCACCCTCCCATCTAAGAGTTGCTTATTTGTCAAAACATGTCTCCAATATTACACAACATCGCCATTGTCCTGCTGCTGACTGGACAGACGCGCGGGATACAGCAAACCGATAAAGGCAATCAATAAGGCATGCAAAGTAGGTAGCTACTCTCTCACATTTACCCCGAACTGATAATAAACAATCTGACTTTCTTCTTCGAACCGGCAGTTTATTCGTATAAAACTATAAACCTACTCAATTAGTCACGTTCGACGCCTCTTGGCGAGTGGATCGCTTCGGCAAATTGTTCAATTTTTCATTGTCAATCTATAGTATATAGCGAAATAGGAATTCTTGGCACAATTTCGCGGGCGAAATGAAGTGTTTGTTGATTTTGACCGCGTTGATTGTGGTGGCGTCGGCGCGGCCCGGTAAGTACCGTGGCGATGGCGTTCTAGTGGAGAAACTCGATGATTGGGATCATGCAGCGCAGGGAGCAAAGTGTGGATATGAGGTAAATTTTTGAACATTTCCATCTTTCAATTACGTATTTATAAAATACTGTAATGAATTGAAATGTACAATTGTTACTAGGTACTAGTTCACGAATTTTATTTGATTTTGCTATAACAAATGACACGAACCTGTTACCCCATTGTTAGACAGACGGTGAATTTAGCATTGTCAATTCGGTATTCATTCGAACTAGATTGACGATTCGGTAGATTTAGTGAATTAGTATACTTTAGATTCGCTGAACAAAGTTCCAGTTTTTCTCGAAACGGACAAACCGTTCAATTTTTCTTATGTTCTTATTACTCCAATAGATGAAGTTTTTGGAGAATGTTATAGCGAGCAGTATTACCGGATTGTCGATATCGGCCTTTGCAAAAAATATTTCGGAGCGGTAACTAGTCTTATTCTGTACCTTCGATTGCTGTTGGTAGGCTTTGGCTTGTCCACTAGAGTCGACGAATGTCAGAGTCCTGATTCCTGAGTCGATAGTTTACTGTGTGACACATATATTTTCGAACAAAAACAAAGTCACATGTTTTTGTAAATAAAGGTTTTATTTCGAATTTTAGTTTCAGAAGTTGTTTACCCATAGATACAGAACAAACCATCATTGCTCTACTGTATCGCCTTTTGCCTGGATAACACGCTTCAAACGCTTTTTGAAGTCGTTACATGCGACACGCACTACTTCTATCGGAATATCATCCCTTATCTTGTTGATAACTAACTTAAATTCATCCAAATCATGATATTTATAATCTTTGAGCTTCTGCTACATGTCTTCTCCCATATACAAAAATCCTAAGGTTCAAATCAGGAGAACTTGGAGGCCATTCCTTTTTCGATGTGAAATCCGTCAGATTGGCTTTGCACCACGTCTTCACAAGATTTGCAGTGCGGGCTGGAGTTCCATCCTGTTGAAAGCCGTAATCTTCTTCACCATACATTCCCCGAGCGTAAGACTTTAAATTTGGTTCTAAGGCCATTTCTAGTAGTATTTTGCATTAACTTTCAATTCCCTTTCAATAAATACAACAAGAAGTTTCCCTTTCTTTGAAATGCCTGTCCATACCATGATCGCTGATGTATTTTGGTATTATGGTACATTCCGTTTGTGCTTTGTAAGGTCCATGATCGAAACCGACCACAACCCATCATTTTGAGCGTGATGCGGGGTTTGAAGAACAAACATCAGAAAAGATCACTTCGGAATCACCGTGCCGACGGAGCAGCAGTTTGCAACTTTCCAAGCGTTTTTGTTTTGTTACTTCATAGATTTTTTCCTTTGTTATACTATAACAAAGGTTTAGGAATTGGTCGAAAAACACGAAATTGATCCGAGGCCCGGAGGGCCGAGCCACATATACCAATCGACAAGGTTCGACGAACTGAGCAATGTCTGTGTGTGTGTGTGTGTGTGTGTGTATGTGTGTATGTATGTGCGGGGCGCAACTTTTCTATCGCCTGTTTCTCGGAGATGGCTGAACCGATTTGTTCGCTATTACTTTTGTTTGAAAGGTATTATTTCCTAGTATTGAGTTGTTTCGTGATACGATGTTTCGTTTAAAAATTATAAGCAAAATTGTGAAAATTACGTGACACGATTTTCTCCGGAACCAAATGACCGATTTCAACGATCTGGATATCAAATGAAAGCTCTTGTTAACGCTAAAATTTTCGGGTAAATTTTATTGAAAACAAACAAGTAGTTTAAAAGTTATGCTTAAAAAACCTGTTTTGACAAGGTAATAATTATCGCCTGTTTCTTAGAGATGACTAAACCGATTTAGGTGCTATTAGTCTCATTTGAAAGGTAACATAACCTAATAGATCACTATTGATTTGTTTATTGATTGGACGTTTAATTTAAAAGTTATGAGCATTTGAATACAACACATTAAAATTGACAATAATTTATAACGATTTCATCTAAGATGATTTATCTAGTTTTAATTATGTTGGCATCAAATTAGAGATTTTAATGCAGCAAATATATCTGCAAAATTTCAGAAGAACCGTTTTTGTCGATCAAAAGATATTAACCCTCCAACACTCGCGCCAACTTTTGTAATACGGTTACTCACGTGCACAATGGCCCAAAGCCAAAAAGAAATGCGCACTAGAATTTTGACTGGGAAAACTTGGTTTTAGGTTTATGGAACCTTCGGAAGAATTTTTTGAAATTGAAAGTTCTATCGTCTGGTGCAATTTAAATTTTTGATTAATCCCCCTAAAAGTGAAATAAAAAAATTATTTTTCTTCAGTTTCAATATAACACATTGATGTGTTCTGCAAAGTTTTACAACATATTACTACAAGAAATTTTGTTGAATACAGTAACCTTCTATCTATTCAGCGAAGATAGAAAAATCTTATTCATTGTATATGAATTTGCAAAATCAGTTTTATTCTATTTTAGCTCTTTTTGTAATTGTTGTATGACTTTTTCATGTATTACAAAATTGTATAAATAGTAAAAATACACAACTTTGATGATGTTTGTTTGTTTAGGTACTGTAGAACTTTGATTAAAACAAATGACTTAATTTTGACCCCGAATGACTCGACTACTAACAGATACATATTAAACATTTTATATTTGCTGATAGTTTTGCTGCACCATTTTTTCATATGAAGAAACGAGAGAAAATTCCAGGGTCAATCGCCGTTTACCTCACATGCTGATTGATTCGTTTCTGTGATGTCGGTTTATGTTGATCTATTTTCCCAACAATTTAAAGTAATAATGCATTGAATAATTATGAGGTTTTGCTCATAACAAGTTAATTGAAGAATATACGTTAGTTAAACAGCGATTTGTAACTTTATAACAAAATAAAATTCAAAAACCTACACGTGTTGTACAAAATGCAACAGCATGAGTAACCGAAGGTTAATAAAAATTGATTAAATTTATTCAAGGAAACTTTATTGATGTCAATCAAAAAGAATGGCATTACAGAAATTTATGCGTAGTTCAAAAACCTATAACCTAGACTTTTACTACGCAATGTATATGTTAAAGAATAATATTTCCTCTTACAACTTTTACTCAAATTAGTAGCAACCAACTTACCCTTACTCAGCAATTTCATGAAAAAAGGATCTATCAAAATTTATTGCTGCTGCTGCTATTTTGTTCAAATTTTGTAAACTTAATTCCCAAAAATTTTATGAAAACCAACGCACTACGCAACGTTAACCAATAGATGAATTATGTTCCCAAGACGTGTCGATTTCTATCTCAAAAAGCAAGTAAGACCGTATAACAAAGGTTCCTTTCACCACTAGGTGGATTAAATCGGGTTTTTTGAATGCTTTCGCATCCAGGTCCATTTTCAAAATTCGACGAAGAGATTCTCTGTTAATATTCAGCTCAATTGCCATTTTCCGTAGGGACCGGTCGCAACTGTGACGAATTCGCTCTCGAACAACCT
The DNA here is from genome assembly GCF_943734655.1 of Sabethes cyaneus. Lineage (NCBI taxonomy): Eukaryota > Metazoa > Arthropoda > Insecta > Diptera > Culicidae > Sabethes > Sabethes cyaneus. The sequence continues at coordinate 247,354,402 of NC_071355.1, read as the reverse complement.
TTTTGACCTCTGCAGTTCTACAGATACCGTCCCGACAATTTTTTTTACTGTATAGTATGCAAATCGTCTTTTTATGCCGAGATGTTTAAGGTCACGAAAAATAGTGCAGCATGTAGTACCGTTTCGGAATTTATTTATTATCAACGACCGTAACTCAAACTCTGGTACGTGCACACAGAACGAGACACAATACGAAAATGAAACTACGTCAAGTAAGACTTAAGTCATGATGGCACACACACAAGGTCTTAGTTTGATTGTATCAATTGTATATGCCGCTGCAAGCATAAAATGATTTTTCTTCGAATATATATATGTGTCAAACTGTACAACAGAAATGATGATGTTGAGTTCAGTTGGTCCATAATTACCCTACGGATAGAATCCGAGAGCCATTCTGACCGGTATACCAATTTCTGGCGTGGTTCTAGAATTAAATTTATCAACTCCTCAATCCCTTCCCAGATCAAAGTTCTTCGACGGCTACGTCATGGATGGGAGACTACTTTTACAAGCTTACACATCAACCAATTTTTAGCAATTTCTTCCGGGTGAACTAATCTCAATTCTGCAATCTTTTCCGCATGTGGAAAATCGATTTAGGTTAGTAGTCCATCCAAAACAAATTTTCCCAGAATCAGAATTATGTATTATTTTAACAGTCTACTGGGTCAATCTGAGTATGAACTCTAAATTTTTGGAAAGTATTGTATTTTTGATACGGCAAGAGCCATCCCGGCTCTCGGCTGCTAAATCATCATCTCATGGTATTCCTCTGGGAATTGATATTGACGACTTTAATTCAGCCCAAATTCACAGCGCACCAGTAAATCATTCGGACTTCAACGTTCGAAGCAATCTCATTAACCTATTCCAGATTCTCGGGTCCTAGAAGGGGACGGGCGTAATAGACGTGAAACCGAATGGATACCGAAGTATTGCGACGATATTTGATATTCTGATTTTTGTTCGATAAACTTTGAAGATAAGTTAGTGTACAGGACAATTGCGGAGTTAGTGCTAAGATCCTATTAACTCTAATAGTCTTTCCAAATCGAGATTCGAATGGATGTGAGAACAAATGTGATAGCAAATGGTATTGAAATACATTGCTTAGTTCTTGTTTCGCTCACTTCTCACTTTTCACTTCTCATTTCTCGTTTCAAGTGTGTCACTTCTCACATCTTATTTTTCATTTATTCCTCTTTCTCTGTCACATTTCTCACTTCCTACTTTTCACTTCTTACTTCTCACTCCTCACTTCATACTTCTAACTTGTCACTTACTTACTTAATTGGGGTTACGTCTTGTGACAAGGCCTGCGTAGCGTAATTTCTTCACCTAATTCGGTCCACGGCAGCTGGTCTCCATCTCCAGTTCCCCGGACACCTAGCCTAGCCAGATTTCACTCTACCTGGTTTTCCACCTCGCTCGTGCCCCTCTTCGTCTTGTTGTACCCGGATTCAATGCGAAAACCATTTTTGCAGGATAGTTGTCCGCCATTCTAGCAACATGTCTTGCCCAACGTATCCGCTCAGCTTTCGACACTTTTTGAATACTTGGTCCGCCGTAGAGATGTTCGAGTTCGTGGCTCATTCATCGTCTCCGTACATCGTTCTCGCGCCTCAAATTTTCTGCCGAAATTGACTGGATTTATTGAAATATTGAATAGCAGCCATCAAAGACCATCTTCTTGACGAAGTCCCCTGCGAGATTCGAATGGGTCCACCGATCTACTCGAAAATCTTACACAGCACTAGATCCCATCCATTGTAGCCATGAATTTTCCATAGCTCTTGTCGGTTTACTCTATCATATGCGGATTTGAAGTCAATGAACAGGTGATGCGTGGAGTCTCGGAATACGCGGCACTTCTGAAGGATCTACCGCAGGGTGAAGATTTGGTCTGTTGTAGACCGACCCTCCATGAAGGCGGCCTGATAAATTCCTTCAAATCTATTGGCTATTGGCGATAGTCGATAGAAGATGACTTGGGAAGCATTCAGGATAGTGATCGCCCGCTTTAATAAGTTCCGCTCCAATGTCATCCTTATCATCCGCCTGGCCTGCATGCCATTCAGGTGTTCATCGTAGTACTGGTTCCACCTTTCGATCACTACACGGTCGGCAATGCAAATACCTTCATCTTTATCTCTACACATTACGGCCCGCGGCATAAAACCTTTGCGAGACTCGTTGAGTCTCTGATAGAATATTCATATATCGTGCAAGCTGGTCGAGTTCCTCGCTGGCACTTCTTCTCCTGGAAGAGTCGGGTTTGTTGTGTCCGCTTCTGTTTGCATCGCTCCTCATTCTGGCGGATGGCTCTGCACAGCATTTATACCCGCGCTGTGTTCTTCTCAGCCCAGATTTGCTGGCGCTTTTCGTCAAACCATTCGATAGGTCGATTCGGTGCACACGGCCTAAGACGTTCTCCGCTACTCTGTTAGTGGCTGTTTTCATGGCATTCCAACAGTCCTCAAGAGGGACTTAATGAATTTATCTAACTCAACCTCTTCCGGCTGCGCGGTTTCGAGAGAGCGTAACTTTCGGCGACATCCGTTAGAATATACCGTGGCGGGTGCCGGTATCGTATGTTGTTCACAACACATAGTTTTTGATGTATTTTTATCATCACTAGCTAGTGGTGCGAATCAGTGTTAGCGCCCCGATAGGTTCTGACGTCGATTATGTCTGAAAAGTGGCGACCGAACAACGTGGTCGACTTGTGATCCCGTCTGGTTGGGTGATCTCCAGGTGTACCAATGGTGGAGGTTATGCTGAAAGAAGGCACCTCATATGGTCATGTTCGTGGAGGTGGTGAAGTCGACAATTCTTAGACCGTTTTTGTTCGCTTACGGGTGAGCGCTGGATCGTTCAATTACCGGTTTAAATTCATCCTACTTATCAACCCGAGCACTATAGTCCCCGGTGATGATTTAAAAATCATGTCTTAAACAATCGGCCCTGGATTCTTAATCTGTTTTTCGGAGGTTGATCAGTCACCACCCGATCACCCGCTTCTGCATCTCGCCCATCACTATAAAAGCTATGCCCAGCTCGTATGTATTGGCGCTGCTCTGGAATATGGTGTGACCAATTGTCATGTCACTGATCATCCCTATACGTACGTATCATCGTTCCTTTCCATCCAGTATATCTCCTGCAGCACTACGATGTCAAACTTGTGGCTTTTCAGAAAGGACGTGGGTACTTTAGAGCGAATTTAGAGACCATCAGTTTCCTGTTTCTTATTTCCAATCTTGCTCACTTCTTACTTCTCACTTCCCAGTTCTCCCTGCTCACTTCGTATCTCTTTTTGCTTACTTCTCACTTCTTACTACTAATTTCTTATTTCTCATTTTTTACTTCAAGCTTCTCACTTCTCACTTTTAATTTCTCACTTTCCACTTCCCAGTTCTCAGTTCTTAACTGTCAATTGTCACTTCTCAATCATCACTTCTCACTTCTCACCTCCCACTTCCCACTTCTCACTGCTTCTAGGTTATAGCTTTCCCTTATCCTCGCATACGCGAACCCCTTTAATATATTATGGCATATTTATAGCTCTCGTGCGGTCACCAATGCACTATGATCGAATAAGCAAGACAAAAATCAATATCTGGAAAACTGTTTGCTCTACAGATTTCAAGTGTTCAGAAGATTTTGTTTACAAAATAGACCTATCGTTTGGTATAATTAGTCACTAGGGTGGTTCACTTTTGCTCGCTTTAAAAAATTTAACTTTTTATTCTTGTAATATAGAAGAATATTTCCTACTACAAAGTTGTAGATAATTTATTTTGCAGAAACTTTGCTGAAGTAACAAAAAATGTATCTTGTCTGTGTCAAAAGACGATCATTAAGACTGTCGCAGTGGCCTTTTAACCCGATGCCCTTCTGGCATACAAAAAAAATCTTGTCTGTGTATCGCTATATAACGACTTTTCTAGATTGTGTCAGGGTGTGTCTTAAAAGATCAGTTTTTTGCTCTAACATTTTTATTTGAAACCCAATTTAGCAACTATGTTAGGATGCCTTGTAGAGCGTAAAATGCTGCATTTTTTGAAGCTATTAGGCAGTTGCTACCTATTTCCTGAAAGAAGTTATAGTAGTTTTTGTTTCAAAATATTATAGTTTTCCATAACATCTCACACTTTCGTTGGCAAATATTTTCAAAATCAGTATGCGTGGTTTAAAAGTACGTACCTGAATCTACAAAATCCATATAATGCCATTTTTCCACACTTCTCCTGTTTTGTAGAAAATGCATTTAAAAAGTGAGTATTGTTACATTTATATGACGGATTACACGTCAACTCGTCTATGGAGTAGGCAGCACCCTCTCAAAATTCTATGAAACTTTGTAAAAGTTAGTCTAGACCAATTTTGCAAAAAAAAACTAAGTATTCTAAGTTGCTTATTGACATGAACTCTTTACACACACAAGTTTCATTGAATTCTGAGAGGATGCTGCCCACCCCATAGACGAGTTGGCGTGAAATCCGTCATATAAATGTAAAAATACTCACTTTTTAAATGCGTTTTCTACAAAACAGAAGAAGGGTGGAAAAATGGCATTACATTGGAAAACTACAATATTTTGTGGCAAAAACTGCTATAACTTCTTTCAGGAAATAGATAGCAACTGCCTAATAGCTTCAAAAAATGCAGCATTTTACGCCCTAAAAGTCATCCTAACATAGGGGTTGGGTTTCAAATAAAAATATTAGGGCAAAATAACTGAATTTTTAAGACTTACCCTGGCACAATCTAGAAAAATCGTTATATAACGATACACAGACGAAAAACAATTTTTGTTTCTTCAGTAAAATTTCTGCAAAATAAATTATCTACAACTTTGTAGTAGAAAATATTGCTGTATATCACAAGAATAAAAAGTTTAACTTTCTAAAACGAGCAAAAGTGAACCACCCTAGTGGCTAATTATACCAAACGATAGGTCTATTTTGCAAACAAAATCTTCTAAATACATGAAATCTGTAGAGCAAATAGTTTTCGAGATATTGATTTTTGTCTTGAATTCTTGCTTTTTCGACCATAGTGCAATGTGTAGGGAGCGAGATACGATTATGGCAATAAAACCATGGAGTCACGCCAAGGGTTTGGTTTTGGTAACCAAGCAAGGCTCTTATATAATTGATGTATTTCTGTTACCTTTCAAACTAAGAAAGCAGAGATCTTTTACACGAATAGTTCCGGTTTTTTTGTTCGGGGTTTCCTCGTTGTATCTATTCGTCCTCGCCTCTATTAGGCCTCGTGTCTATTCATCGCGTGCTTAACAGTTTGAGATCACCTCACCATCCATGCTGGTGCGTTCGATTTTCAGACTTTCTCCCCCAATTAGTCCTAAACCATATACGTCTCCAATCATTTTAGAGATTTGTCCCGTTGGATTGTTGCTGACCCCGATTAACGAGTTTCATTTCTGGAAATCTACTTGAAACAACTGTGTAATACAACTGCTGCTTGTTAATGTTTGGCGGATCCTGTATTTCCGGACGTCCTTCTCCTTTTGGATCGATATCGTTTCAATGTCACGTCGCCGATGTTACAATTCTTCTACGGGTATTTTTCCAATGAGATTGCTGGTGTGGGGCTGCCATTTTGACTTACCGTTACTGGGATCTTCTGAGCTTCGGTCGTTTGCTAACTGAGCTTCGGTAGCTTAGCCGCTAAAGAATTATTCCAAATGATCGTTATGCCAAATGCCCCCAGCCGGGCGCGTGCGCTTCCAACTGATCTCTAATTCATTGCGGATTTTATTAACTTTGTGTTTTAATTCTTCTGATTTACAGTCCTGCCCGGTGCCTCGCAAAGGTATGCTTAACCTTCATCTCGTGCCGCACACCCACGATGACGTCGGATGGCTCAAAACGGTCGATCAGTACTACTACGGTAGCAAGACTAGCATCCAGCGGGCCGGAGTGCAGTACATCCTGGACTCGGTGATCGACGCTCTGCTGCACAATCCGGAACGCAAATTTATCTACGTCGAATCGGCGTTCTTCTTCAAATGGTGGGACGAACAACCGCCCCAGATACGGACGGCGGTGCAGGAGTTGGTTCAGCAAGGACGGTTGGAATTTGTAAATGGAGCGTGGAGTATGAACGATGAGGCCGCGGCACACTATCAGAGTTTGATCGATCAGTTCACCTGGGGATTGGGACTGCTAAACGACACCTTCGGCGAGTGTGGACGACCACGGGCGGGATGGCAAATCGATCCATTCGGACATTCGCGGGAGCATGCCGCGATGCTGACGCAGATGGGATACGATGGGCTGTTCTTTGCTCGGCTTGATCAAGCCGATCGGGCCAAGCGGGAGGCCAGCAAGCAGACGGAACTGATTTGGAAATCGAGTGCCAACCTTGAGGATAGTGATTTGTTTACGACGATACTGTACACACTGTACCAGGCTCCGCCTGGGTTCTGCTATGATGTTCTGTGCTCGGATGAACCAATCCTGGATGGACCGGACAGTGCGGAGAACAATGTCGAAGAAAGGGTTGGTTCGTGTGATGTTTGATCAAACATTTAAACTAATTTTTGACTTAACTGTAGATCGACGTTTTTCTTGACTGGGTCTACGGAATGGCTCAGAAATATCACTCAAATAACCTGATCCTAACCATGGGAGGTGATTTTACCTACCAGGATGCCGGCATGTACTTCAAGAATATGGATAAACTTATCAAGTAGGTTTTAATACTTCAAACATTTTCGCATCCGGCATATTGATTTTGAACTTTCCCCAGATATACCAACGCCCGCCAGGAGCAAGGAGTGATGGTGAATGCCTTCTACTCGACACCAACGTGCTACCTGAAGGCACTGCATGACACGGATCTTACCTGGCCAACCAAGACGGACGATTTCTTCCCGTACGGATCGGATCCGTACACCTACTGGACTGGATATTTCACGTCACGTCCCACTTCCAAACGATTCGAGCGTCTTGGTAATCATCTGCTACAGGTCTGCAAGCAGTTAACCGCCCTATCGCCGGCCACCCGCTCGAGTTACTTCCAAAATCGACTCACAGTTCTTCGGGAAGTGATCGGAGTTATGCAACACCACGATGCGATCACCGGAACAGAGAAGCAACACGTCGCCGATGATTATGCTAGGATGCTACACGTTGCGTTCGAAGCTTGCAACGAAAACACGAACGTGGTATTAAACGATATGACGCGGAAAACGAACGCCCCGGAGGTGCAATTTGAATCCTGTCACCTCCTGAACATCAGTCATTGTGTAACTTCCGAAACTAAGGAGTCCTTTGTCGTCACTTTGTACAACCCACTGGGTCATTCCACATATCACTACGTAAGACTCCCGGTGAACGGCAACAGCTACACAGTTCGAAACTCTGCGGGTGACAAACTTCCCACGCAAATGATTTCCATACCGGACAGTGTCTTCAGTCTCAGCTCACGGAACAGTATCGCAAACCAGGAACTTGTATTTTTGGCGGACCAAATTCCTCCCATGGGTTATGTGTCTTTCTATGTTACGGAAACCTACGAAGCGAGACCACGCCAGGACACCGAACCCAAAGTTCAGCAGATAACCAGCATCGGGAACAAGTACCTATCGGTTCATTTCAACAATAATGGTTTCCTTAACATGATCAACATCAACGGGGAAAGTCACTGGCTCCAGCAGGACTTCTTCTACTACGAGGGTGCAGTCGGAGACAACCGGGAGGCAAAGAATCGCTCCTCTGGAGCGTACATTTTCCGACCGAACGGAACGGAAAAACAGGTCACCAATTCGGTACGGTTACAAGTATTCAAGGGCGATCACGTGCAGGAAGTTCATCAGGTATTCAACGACTGGATCAGTCAAGTAGTTCGCGTGTACGAAGACGAACAACACGTTGAGTTCGAGTGGTTGGTTGGTCCGATTCCAGTGGAGGACGAAATTGGAAAAGAAATCGTGACTCGCTATCAGTCGGATATCAAATCAAACGGGGTGTTCTGGACGGACGCCAACGGAAGAGAGATGATCAAGAGGGTACGGAATCATCGCGACACTTGGGATGTTGAATTGGTGGAACCAGTGCCTGGTAATTATTATCCAGTGACGGCCAAGATCGCCCTGGAAGATGACAGCTGGCGGATGGCAGTGCTGAATGATAGAGCTCAAGGAGGAACGAGCATGCAGGATGGTGTACTGGAACTGATGGTTCACCGTCGGTTGTTAAGGGATGATGCGTTCGGCGTTGGTGAGCCATTGAATGAAACTGCCTATGACAGAGGACTAATCGCACGGGGAAAGCACTACCTGCTATTCGGTTCCAAAGCTCCAAAAACAGTCACGGCGGAAGCGAAGGAACGCTTCTTGCAGAACCAAGTTCACACACCAGCTTGGGTGTTTGTTAACGATGCCACCGATGTGTCGTTCGATGCTTGGCAATCAAACTACATAAATGCCGTAAGATGAACATGATTTAAGTTAGAGTTTAAATGGTTTTAAACTAACTCACTTTCAGTTTTCAGCCCTATCTGCATCACTACCGATGAACGTCAACCTACTGACGTTTGAGCCGTGGAAGCAACCATTCACCTACCTGGTACGATTCGAGCATCTACTGGAGAAGACCGAGGATCCTCTGTACTCGTCACCGGTGACAATCAACCTGAAGACGGTATTCTCGTCATTCGACATTCGCAGTGTCCGTGAGACCACGTTGGGTGCCAACCAGTGGAAAGAAGACAAATCACGGCTGAAGTTCTACGCCGATCCGGTTCCACACTCGAACGAACCGGCCGCTGAAAGCTTGCCCCATGAGGATCACGATGTAAATGTGGTTACTCTACATCCAATGGAGATTCGGACTTTTGTCCTAGAAATGACGAAACATTAACTTTAACGGTAATAGCATTCTTAGAAAACTTCATACAATAAAGCTATTTTGAATGTTAAACTTCCTCTTAAAGCTAGTCTTTACCAAAAAACAACAAGAGATAAATTTCAAATCTTACAACTACAACACTAAGGCCACTTATTCCATTTCATCCAACTCGAAAGCTCGAACAGTATTTACTTCTAGAAATCAACATCCCAGCCGGAGTTCTCATCCGGCGGTACATCCGGGTCGGCTGGGAAAACGTCGAAATTGGACAGGTCCAGCGGGCCTTTCAGTTTCGGCTGCAGCGGCGATTTGAGCGTCAGATTGGACAGGCCCTCCCAGTCGAAGCCCTGGAACCATCTGCAAAATACAAACGGAATCACATTAGTGATTTCACTAGGATACGAAATCCGGCCAGAGCGGCGAAGTACTTGTGCTTCTTGATGTCCAGAATTCCACCGCGCTGGTAGCCCAACCGTTCCGAAGGAACGTCCCGGCAGAGTCGTTTGATCAGACTGATCGCCGAGCGGGACATGTGCTTCGGGAAGTTGACCATGTCGATGCCCTTCAGGATGATGTTGTACGTCTTCATCGGGTCGGCGGCCGCAAATGGTGGGCTGTGGGTTTGAGTGACAGAAAAGCCATTTGAATTACTAGTGATATAATAATAAATTCGTTATGGGAGAACATTTCGCTTCTGGTAGTATATTATATTATAGTAAGATATTTATTATTTTGATGAATTTTTAAGTCGTGAATACTTAAAACAGCTATTCCGAGCTAACGACACGCGCAAGTTTGTCGATCACATCTTTATGAATTTCAAAGCAGCATACGATCCAGTCGATCGAGACCAACTATGGCACATAATGCACGAAAACAGATTTCCGGATAAACTGACGTGACTGATAGTGATCAGAGCTACATTGGATCGAGTGATGTGTTTCGTGCCCATCTCGGGGACACTCTTGAATCCTTCGAGACATGGCAAGGGTAGAAACAATGTAACGGCTTATCCGGTATGCTGTTCAACATCACTGTGATCCGACGAGCGGGTATCGAAACAAGAGGCATGATTTTCACCAAGGATAGCCAACTTCTAGGCTTTGCTGATGACTTTGATATCATAGCTAGGAACTTTGTGACGGTGGAGGCAATCTACGGCAGACTGAAACCGGAGTCTAGGAGAATTGGGCTTAAAATGCACATAAAAATATCTCTGAAAGTTTGTGAGGAAACATTCAAATTACTCTTGTCGAAATAGTTTATTACAAAGACCACTCGTTGCTGTTGGAAGTCACTACTGACACAAGGTCTTCAAATATTGAAACTTTAGTACTTGATGAGTTTAAAATGGCTAAAAATGAGAATTACACTTTTAATATCTCGAACCAGTGGACCCCTCGTTCGTCAAGTGAATCGACAGTTTCAAAAAAAAGTTGAATTTTAGCCAGCTTTAAGATCTATAGCATGCGATATTTCCCTAATTTGCTATGAAACACCTAACAAAACACGTGATACTGTAAAGAAGAACTGAAATATCAAATAAATTTTTGGCGACCATCTTGGCTTTGATCGGCATATTGAATTTATCGGTGTAACAGTATTTATCTGCATGTGTACTAGTAGCAGACTTATCCAAGGAATGTTTTCTGAATGTATTCCACAGATTCAGACGATCGAATTTGCTCTCATAGGAGAAAGAAAGCTTCGAACACTCCCCATTCCGGAGGACAATGGGAGGCAGATGTAAAATCAGCTAAATTAATGTCATTAGTTACATGTTTTAGCGTTAACAGTCGTGTAGGATGATTTAAAAGATTTTTAGCTTTTGATTTCTTTAATTTTGTAATCGAAGCATCTACATAGCAGCTTCCAGATCTAAATTGTTCACCAATCCCAAAGAACCGATTCAGGCATTACCAAGTAATTTATTTATTTTATTATTTATTTATTTATTTATTATTCGATTATATCCATCCGACCTGTTCGGTCTTAATGGATTGGATGGGGAAAAGCCAAGTAGAGGCCATCCTCTTGGAGGCATAAAAACCCCACCATCTTTTACATTGGATACATTGATACAACTAATTAGTCAACATTTCGTGGCAATCACTTAATTTTAATTGAAATAAATACTATAATTACAGTCACATTATATAATGCCACAATTAACAATTTTTTGATAAAATTTGTTTGAGGATTCACCAAATTCATATAAATGCTCCACCGAAGAAAACGTACGGATGCAAGCAGTGATAGGTTCATTGAATCCAAATGCTGTACGATGCGATTTAGGTTGCAGTAAACCAACGGAACGAAGAGAACGCCGAGGAGCACGAAAGCCAAGCAGTGAAAGAATATTCGACGAGTCGATTTTTCCGTTCAACACCTTGGCGACAAGTACTTGCTTGCTGAATTTTTCTGCGTCGTTCTAACGTACCTAGACCGATAAGGCGACATCGTTCAGGATACGAAAAAAGATTCATAGGATCACGCCACGGGAGATCACGTAGTGCTATGCGAATAAATCTCTTCTGCACTCGTTCAATTCTCAATGTCCAGGCTACTTGATAAGGAGTCTAGATCACACACGCGTTTTCCAATATTAGTCTAACCAGGGAACAATACAGGGCCTTTAAACAGTACGGATACTTAAAGTCCCGTGCAATCTTTGTTATGAAACCGAGCTGCCGATGTGCTTTTTAAATTACATTCGAACGATTCTGATTAAAACATAGCTTGACATCGAGAACAACGCCCAGGTCGTTAACATATTCAACTCTCTTAAGTATTTGGCCATCAATTTTATATTCGTACAATATAGGGCTGACAGTTCGATGGAAGGTCATAATCTGACATTTAGCCGTGCTGACGATGAGCCAGTTCTTGCGACACCAATTGACGAAAGTGTCAAGCAGCTTTTGCAAAATTCGACAATCTTCAATGGATCGAACAGGGAGATATAGTTTCAAATCGTCCGCGTATATCAACCTACATCCATCACCCAATAGTAAAGCAACGTCATTAAAATAAAGCGAGAAAAGCAATGGGCCCATATTGCTGCCTTGTGGTACCCCCGATCTATTTGTAAATGGGTTCGATCACTTAAATAAGAATATAACCACTCAACAAAGTGTTGCGATGCGCCAAGTCTGGAAAGTTTACGTAAAAGCATTCGATGATCTATACAATCAAGCGCGGCCTTCAAATCTGTGTAGATTACATCAACTTGAGCCTTCTGATCTAGATGCGAGATGCAAGTCGATGTGAAATCCAGAAGATTCGTACAAACAGAACGACCTGGCATAAATCCGTGCTTATCGAAGGAAATATTGCTTTTTGTACGAGCAAGTACAGCAGTACTCACAATTAAACTTATTTCAAGCTTATTTCAAACAGCTTACACGACGCGGAGAGGCTAGTTATGCGGTAATTTCTTATATTTTGCCGGTCACTGGGAACATATAAGACTGCTTCTAAATCGCCGGGAACTTTCTTTGCTTAAACGGCCTATTAAATATTTGACATAGCGGTTCCGCCAGATGCACAGAGTGATGCTAAAATAAAGTGACCAAATTTTTTCTGGATTTTCGTGGGACATAGTAAATAGCTTGCTAAATTGGTTTTGTTGTAAAGCTAAGATCGATTACAAATGGGACTCTTCATTTTGGCGATAGTGATTGAAAATACAAACTTTTGGCAGCAGTTGTTTGTAAACAGCTCTGCTCGGTCTTTTTTTTCGCAGTTTAGAACAAAACGTGTTTTCGAGATATTCATCATGCAGGAGAAATAAAAGAAAATAATTATCACCTACCAAATCCATCAACGTTAACTCGGGAGTAGGCAAGACTGAAAGATTATCCTAAAAGAACTGTGGCGCGAATGGTTAGAAATCCCCAGGAAACTCTCAAGGCAACCCTCACAAAGCGCAAACCAAGCACTGGAATGGAACTCTTGATCGTCAACTGCGGTAAAGGTCATTCGGGCAGTCAAGGCTTATCCCAATATCATGGATTATGCTTTGGCAAAAAAATGAATCCATCTCAGAAAAACTACAAATGATACCGTGCAAGTAGAGAGCTCAACCGAAGTCTTAAACAATGACTAGAATTTGGTCTCGTAAGCTGCACGACCGGGTGCTGACGAAACGCGAGGGATGTGTCTGACTCGATGATGAATTAGTTTCAGAGAAAGTCGATTTCAACCAAAACCAGGGATTAATTCTACAGGCTTTGCTTGCGGTGCAGATTTGAGATTATTTTTAGAAATAAGTTCGTGGTAAAAGTCATGACAATTCAGCAATTCAGTTAATCTAAAAGAGTTGAATATCTGAAATCAAATAAAAAAACAGTTCCAATTAAATTATACTATCTATATTTAATCGCGACAGGTACTCGAACTTGAAAAGTGCCCAAATTATCCTGCACTGCCATGCAGTCCGAAACCGATAGTACGGGAGCCGACATGAGTGCACCCAAGACGTTTACCAAGTTATTAAAGAGTAATGGTCCGAGTACGCTTCCTTGGGGTACGCCGGAAGAAAAATGAAATGTTCAAGCGTGAACGAAACCATCCCGTATTCCAATTCGGAAGGCCCATGTGCTGCAATTTAGCGATAACCGTAACATTTGGTACAGTGTCGAAATCTTTCGCAAAGTCGATAACATCGAGTCCATTTGTCATTTTGCTTTGGCTTTCTCTGAATAAAGTAGAGACGTAGCACATCAGATCAGTGGTTGTTGACCAGCTCCTCATGAAGCCGTGCTGGGTCTCAGAGATGACTGTTGCAAATGCGTTGCAAATGGACGCTGGGAACTAGTTCTTCCAGTACCTATGGCAACAAGGTAGTTAGACTCTACAGTTGTTGGAGACACAGTAACGATTATCCGATTGGTAAATTGGAATAATATGGATTTACAATACATATCAAGAAAGATGTGTAATTTTATGTTTTTCAGATACATTTTCTTGATAAGATAACGATAATGCATTAAAGGCGCAAGGTATTTTGCTGCTACCTACTAGGAAAAAGGGGTAGACAGAGATTTTCGGCAAAGAGGAACCAGAATATCTGTCTTCTCGCCAAAAATAAAGGTGATAATGATCCTACTTTTAAAATTTAGTTTTACTTCGATAAAATAAAAAAAGACAAAGTTGTTGATGGTATCCAAACAGAACGGGACAAGGTGGGAAGGGGAAAGAGCGAAATATTAGGTAAGGGAGAGTCATTGAAGCAACGCCTAAAAAGTTGAGTACCGTTCCTCTTTACCCAATCTGGGGCCAGTTACAACCGGATTCGAATACACTTCTCCCAGCCCCTGTGTATCGACGGTATTGGTAAACCTTTGCACCTTTGGATAAAAATGAGACTCCACAAATGCCTTAGCAAGCGTGCGACGTACTTCCACAGACTGACTTTTAATTGTTGGTATCATGTCATTTTGGAGGTAAAATAACGATATTCAAATCAATAGATATAACAAATACTTACATTCCTGTCAGCAGCTCATGAATCAACACACCGAGCGCCCAGTAATCCACTGAACGGTCATGTCCTCTGTTCAGTACAATCTCCGGTGCAACATATTCCGGTGTCCCACAAAAAGTCCACGTCTTGCTGCTATAACCGATGAATTTTGCGAAGCCAAAATCAACCTGCAAAAACGACACTCATTTACTCACTTATCATCGAACTATTTACTTTTCGTTACCTACCAACTTCACATAACCCTTCGAATCCAGAAGAAGGTTTTCCGGCTTCAGATCGCGATAGACAATACCTCTGGCGTGCAAAAACTCAAACGCCTTCAGCACGCAACCGACAATGAATTTAGTCGTTCCCTCATCGAAATACGATCGATCCCTCAGAATGGTCCACACTTCACCACCGAGACAGGCTTCCAGCAGCATATAGACACACTTCTCATCCCGATAGGTTCGATACAAACGACAAATAAACGGACTATTACATGCCAGCATTATTTTCCGCTCACTGTACACGTGCTCCTCCTGTCGGGTATCGACGATATGTTTCTTCTTCATGCACTTGAGTGCGTACACTTGAACCGTTCCGTTGCGTTCCAATTTCACCAATTCGACCCGGCCGAAGCCACCAACTCCGAGTGTCCCCACTTTTTCCAAGTTCGTCATCTCCACGTCCATCAGTTCTACCATAAGTTAGAAATAAACAATAATTTTTCGTTAATTTGGCTACTGAAACTACAACCGAGGAGGAAACCTCTTTTTTCCTTACCGGGTTTCATCGCATCCAACGCGGGCGGATTGTTTTTCAGATTACGGAATGCCAGCACCCGTTCCGCGTCCCCGTAGTCCTTCTCGTGCAGCTCGCACAGGTCCCCGATGTGCTTGGTGAAGGATTCTCGGTCCAGCGTGAGACACTCGACGCCCGGCGACATGGCGATTATGTTGGCCGTACGTTTGTCCTCCTTGATGAGAGCCTTCTCGCCGAAGTACTCCCCCCGGCCGAGTATTCGTATCTCCTCCTCGGTGGAGCGGCCTGCAAAAAAAAAAGAATCACGAGCAAGCAGGCAAGCAAGGATTAGAGAACACAGTCCGACAGCAGAGAAGCAAATCGTGATTAATTGTGCCGCTTGATGTTCAGGCAGGGATGCACATTCCACACTAATGAGACAGTGCTGCCGTGCTGCCATGGCACAGCAAATTGGTTCGGTAATCCGGGTTCCGAAAGGGTGAGTGCCACTTACCCGGCAAACGCTGCGTGACCTTAACCGTTCCCTGACTGATTAGAAAGAATGTATCGCCGGCGGCTCCCTGGCGAATGATGTACGCTCCACCGGGGTAGAATTCCTGTGGAAAAAATATGAAGTATTAGAACTATTATTAGAAGAATCTAACTAGCCACTTACCACTTCCAACACATCGGCAATTTTGGTAAGTACGTCGTTACTAAGATTCTTGAGCAGAGGCACCGACCGCAGAAAGCTAACATTCTCCTCTATCCGCTGCATGCCAGTTCTCATCATTATCTGTTGAAATACCCGCCGATCCAGTACCCATACCCGGGAGTCGCAAAGCACTGAAAAAATTTCGTCATAAATGAGTGCAATTATAATATGTAACATCAGTTTCTTTGTTTCTTGGAGTTTACCTCTAATCGATGCTGTTCGAGTGCAATTGTACAGGATAGCCAGCTCACCGAATGCCTTTCCGGGGCCCATCACCCCAAGTAGGTCACCATCCTTCAGCACTTCGAACTCTCCGGTGTCGGAAACGTACAGGTGCGATCCGGCATGACCTTCGTGTATCACATACTCCCCGGTACGATACTCCCGGCTGTACATCGAATCAACAATCTCCCGTATTTGCAACGAATCGATATTTTTGAAGAAGTCATTTTCCAGAATGGCTTCCTTGATGAGCTGTTTTGCACTAAAAAAACGGAACCAAACTAAATTGAAATCGAACTGGCATATTTTTCCCTTTGCTTACCTATAGTCCTTTTCATATTTGGGAATTTTAATATCAGAATGGCTGCCCATCAGCTCGCAACTTTCGCCGGAAACGCCTTGCTTCTTCATTGCCGTCAGCATGGCCCCTTTGGTATTGCTATTAAAACTTCCGTCTTTGGTTCGATTAATGCTACTATTGCTGCCACCGTTGTGGTTCAAGTTGAAACCCTTGCCCGAAATGCCGTACAGCTCGGACATGGGCATCTGCTGGCCGGCCATAACGTAGTTCGCCTGAATACTGGACAGCAGATCGCCATCGACCACATGATGCACCTTTTCGTTGGATGCCGCCGTCGCGTTTCCTTGCTGCGCTGGATTCAAGCTGTTGGTTGCCGTCTGCTGAAGAACACTCTAATAAACGGAATGAAAAACAATCGAAACGTCAGCAAGCCAGTCGTTAACCTCAATTTCATCATGTATCGAAAATTATTATTCATTCCTGACACGCGACTCGGCCTCGGCGGCCGATGCCTGTCACTGCCTGGAAGACCTTGTTCCGACGTACCCTTCAGTGTCAGTTTTACGATTTAATACCCATCATTCACAGAGAGTTATTGATTCATAAATGCGATGCGTAACTATTAAGTCAATCAAAAAATGTCGTACCAGACAGGCGATTCAGTTCGAAAAACAAAAACTAAAACGCAAAAGTTTTAGTGAGATTAGTTATTCGAACATGCAATCGTCTGGAACTCCAATTAATGAAATTGTCAAAAATCCCTTCGCGTATCAAAAATTAAAAGCAAACTCGAATGATGCGTAAACTGTTAGCATCAGTTTGTTAAAAGCACGCGATCAGCCAACAGTGAACGATGGCAAACACACACACCCGATCGAACACCGATCGCTCTCGCTGAAGTCCTTGCCCAGCCTTGCATGCGACATCTACTCACTTTCAGCTTGTCGATCTCGCGCTTCAGTTTGCTAATCTCGTCATCGCGGGTTCGCAGCAGCTCCCGCAGACCGGCGATTTCCTTCTCGAGGGACGACGATGACACCGCCGATGCCGATAGCGGTAGCCGGTTTTCGCTGGTCAGCGTCGGTGTGCTGCCGTACGACTGGAAGCTGTCCGAGTTGCTGGCCGGCGGGATCGATTTGCGCCGCCCGTTGCTCAGGACCGTCCGCTTCCCGTACAGGAGCTTGGAGTTTCTGCGAATCTGCCGAAGACACAAACAAAAACAGGAGGATAAATTTATTAGTTATAATCAGTTAGATGCGAAACAAATACAACCGTAATTTTATGACGTGTGTAAACAAACGTGTTTGGATCTAATAACATAAATTGTATGCAAATTGTGACATCACGGAAGGGAGCCAGCTTTTGATTCACAAATCACGAAACTTCAATTGGCTTCATTGGAAGATCACGAGCTAAGCGAACGACCGTCGTCGGTCGATGACAACGTAAAATTGATGTTTGCGAAAAATATTTCTCCTGTTATGTTTTCGGCAAACTTTTCAGCTACGAACCAACGAAAGAAAGCCTTTCTTTTGGAATCCGGCTCTAACTATTTCAGCTAACTGTAAATTCCACAGCTGATGATGTAAGTAAACAATTAATTAGATAGCACTGATACGAAAACAAACTGTTTATTTTAACACCACAAATTTCAACAACAACAAGGAAAATTGTAATATTCAACTAAATTGTTATGTAAGTGCGGAAAGCGACGGAGTTTAATTGCCAGCCCGCTAAGTTTGTAGGCTTGATGTTAGAATTTAGACCACCCGAAACCAGTGAAAAATAACTAAGCAAAAATGACCAAAAGCTGAGAAAAAATCTACCGATGCTTAGACAGATGATATATCCCTAAAAGCCGTTTCTTTTCTCATAACAACGCTAACTGTGTGAATCATCAATTTCTTTGAGGTAGGTAGAATAATTTTATCACCGCGAAACGATCAGGTCACCAACCCCCCTAGATATTCCATTCAAAACCCTTGTCCTACCGATACATCTAGTGACACCATCACGCATCAAGAGCTCGTTGTCAGCCACGCCGTTGAGTTTCTCGAATAGCCTAAGTTTGAGAATACCAATCGGTCAAATGTTTTATTATAAAAATGGGTTATCAATTAATAGATATGCTATAAAAATGCAGACCATCAATAGCCCGTGCAACTGAATCAGCCCGATGGTGTGAAATTCACACCGTAACATCATTGTAGCGATGAATTTCATCGATGTCGCACATTTAGTTTGTTTACTATTTATAAAACGTGCTCTAATTTGTTGTTTTTTTCGTGCGAAATTTAAAAATTGACAGTTTTGATTAATTCATCGGATCTCTAAGGAATTTACTTAAAAAATGCAAAGCCATGGGTATAAACGTCCTTAAGAACTTGATCCTTCTTTATCGACAGACTTCGCCGCCGGTTATTACAGTACAGGAATACTACGGGGCTAGGGTAAAGATCCTATTGACTCAATAGCGGCACCGCCCAGTTGAGATTCGAACCAAGGACGACTTATCGCTTGTTAGACCAGCATCGTACCCCGGAGCTAACTGGGCGGGCCAAAGAATTTATATGAAAACTAGATTTATTCGAAACGGCAACTGTGGTGGGGAGTTCATATCATGACATCTGAATCAAAAGGATCGCAGAAGTTCAGGAAGAAATCATTCGCTACGCTTTTTGGTTTCTACTTTGGCATAATCCGAAAGATTTGTCGCCTTACGAAAGCCAATGGGCGCTGTTTAGCATGAACATGAGTACTCTAAAGAAAAGGCGCAACATTGCCAGAGCTGTGTTCATTAGAAAACTATTGCAAATTGTGACACAGTTATTGCCCAACTTTTGAGATAGATTATTACGTGAGACCACAAACTGCCGCACAGTGGTCCGAAAGTCCAAAAAGCTGGCAAAAATGTCAAAACGACCTCCTAGAGGGTAGGTGACTACTGCAAAGTTGCTCGAAATACTCGGGAGATCTTTGTGATATCATTCAACTAGTGCTTAACCCTTAAATTATAGGTTAACTCATTAATACACGTTATTGCCATAATATAATTTAATTATTGGTTAAGTTTTTCAGTAATGGTTGAGACGATTTGATAACTCTCAGTTGCATTATAAGGTACTGAAAGGTCGGATAACATTACATTTTCATTTAATAATTGCTTAAGCAGTTTTTTTTATTGAAAGGTTTTTTCACATTTCTGCGACTCATTCGATTTTCTCAGCTCATTTGATTCAGTGCATTCTAATTGCATCCGAATGGTATTATGGAGCAGCTATTTATTATTAAATAAGTTTTCAAATAAAGAAATACAAAAAAATCAAATTCAATACAGACTCTGATGAAGCCGGCAAGTTGTAGGCGAAATACGTATCAGTCTGAATAATGAAACAACTAATAAAAGTTAACCAGAAAAACTTTCTTCTTATTGCTTTGTTTTCAGCCTGTACTATGCCCTTGATTAAATAATATTAGACTTCTATTTTTTGCCACAGAAAAGTGTGAAATCATTTTTTCATATTATTTATTGTATTAGATATATTTATAATAGTTACGAATTTAGACTGGAGCATACATTAATGTAATGTATCATACAGCGAACGATAATTACAGTTCCATGAGTTGTTTCGATGCTGTGTCAGATTTTGAATACTTTTGATTACTTTTTAAATAAAATATTAGCTTTGAACCATGTACATCCTTATCGTAAAAGGGTCTTCAATCTAAAATGCAAGACTTACAATTAAATGTAATGGGAGTGCTATGTCTCCTGTAAAATCTGTTGAAATGTGCAGATGTGCCTTAGAAACGCGTCATTCTGTTTCGATTTTCCCAAAACAAACTAAATTGTTGTTTTACGCTACGAAACTCCAAAATCAATTTAATAAACTATATTAATGCTTGTCCCTTTCATTTCCACGATATCCTGGACTAGCAGAATAATCAATGCCTACTATCATATATTGAAACCACTGCAAGGATTATTCGTTTCAATCAAATTGGCTGACATGAATTCGTACATCTTCTCAAAAATTTGTCTTTACTTTCTTAGTTGCAGAAAGTTGCAGCCAAATTTAGGCTTAATCAGTTCCTCATAGGTATACCTGCACACTAAAAGTAATATGGCAGCGGAACTCGACGGGTTCCATAAGTTACGACTGTCAATTCAAAAGTGTTTAGATATTCGTCCTCATTTGTGTCATAATCAAGCCAGACTTGGTGAACCAATAATATTTAAAATTAGTGTAACCTTCTAAATAATATTGAAATAGGTATCTTAACTAAATATGTTATTATTTATGATATTTATGCAACGTCTGCTACATACCGGTAAGAAACAACCATGCGTGTTTTTGAAAAGATTTCACCGGCTTTAACGTTATTAAACAAGTTCAGATGACCATAGCTTTTAGAAAACTAAGAAACGAACAACCAAAATGAGGATTTAAGCTCATATGGGTATGTAGAAGAACACTTTTGAGTTATATGATCAATTAAAAATACTTGCAAAATGGGGTTTCTGCCAACTTTTTTGATTTTCGGACCACTGTGTGCTGGCTTCGGTCCTCCCTTACCCAATTTTCTGTTCTTTCCTTTACGCGTCTTATCTCGTCGTGAGGATACTATCATCAGCATCACCTTTCCTTCATTACTTTCTTCTGCCGTTCCCTCCAACTATTGTCAATTAATATCTGACCTCATTTTGAAGGTCAGAATAACAAAGGGGTTACCCTATATGGTATAAAGCCATTTGGCATAATGGTCATTTCGCATAACGACTTTTTGGCATAAATAATAATTAAGCCAGATGTTGTTGTTTAGTACTTAATTACGAAAAGCAACAATTGACAATTGACAATTATTTTAAAGAAACGAATCAATGCGAGGACCAAAGAAAAATAACTCATAGTCGGAAAACCTAGTAAATATCAAATGTATTATACCAATTGGCATTATGCCAAATAGTGTTATGGCAAATAACATTATGCCAAATAGCATTATGCCAAATGACTCTATGCCAAATAGGCGACCGCCAACAACAAATAGGAGATTGTTCTATAAAAACTGAGCATGAGCATAAAAACTACTTTTGAAATCACAAAAAACAATACCTTGCATTTGAACGTAAATGATCATTCAATCGTATTTCATAGCATAAGAGTGGATCAGTGGGCGATCAGTGGATCCCCCAGCTTGGGTAAAGAGGAACGGTACACATACCTACTGGATTAAGCGTTGCCGATCAAAAAGTCAGGAAAGCAGAAAAACTTAAAGGTCGCAAGGTTCAAAAAATCACGAAACTAAACGAGTAAAAAATTGAAAAATCAGAAAAATCGAAGATACAATAAACAAAAAGAGCGAATAGTTGGCAAAGGGAGTCGAGTCGAAGAGGCAGTGTCAAAAATTATAAAACATTTGGAAAGACGGAAATCGAAACAGTCGAAAAAGCTATAAACTGAGAAAGAAAAAAATCAAACATTTGAAATGCCAGTGAAGTGTAAAAACTGGTGAGCCGAAAAAAATGATGAGCCGAAGCTGGTATTTTTTCTTGTTTTACTTGTCTCTGACTCGCGGAGAAAGTGTGGACAAGTGGAGTAGCGTTTGGTGAGAAGGACTGGAGGGACAAAGATTAGATGTGAGACTATCTATTGAGGGTTGTGTGGTAATAGTTTCATTGCCAAAGCACTTGGGCGCCAAAGAGCCAATAAAGTGTGGGTTGGAGTCCCACTTACCAACTTAACTATCCAATTTATTTTTGGTCTCATACAGGGATGGTTCGATCACTTTGACTCAATTTTGATTCATTTGACACTACCGTCTCAGTTGAGCAAAATTTGACAAAGTTATGTATGAGACATTCGTAGAACTCGTTATTATTTACAATTTTGCTGGATAAAGTGTTGCTGTATCTTTTGTAGTTACGGCGCTACAAGGCTAGTACCTCTTTAGTAACTAAATGAACGTTCATTTAGTTACTAATGTGGTACTAGCATTGTAGCACCGTAACTACAAAAGATACAGCAACACTTTATCCAGCAAAATTGTAGATCTAGTTATTATCTACAAATATCCCATACATCAATTTGTCAAATTTTGCTCGGTTAGGACGCTACTGTCAAATGAATCAAAATTGAGTCAAAGTGATCGAACCATCCCTGGTCTCATATCGAAATTATGCCAGTTTCATCCAATCTACCATTTTTTTTCTCCAAACGACGGGATGGCAAAAATCCTATGAACAATAAAAATCTAAAATTAAAGTGCAAATAGGCATAATGTTGACAAGTTCAAGTTAAAAACCGAAAAATTCGAAAATTCGCTCAAGCGAAGGTCGAAAACTTGAAAAGCAAAAAAAAACTGCAAGGTATAAACCCCAAAGATTGTACGAAAGAGTGACGTAGGATTATATCAGATCATTAGATTTATTACATCTTCAACATAGTTGCACAGACAATTTACTAAACTGATGATTGGATCCTACGTCTAAAAACAGTCTTACTTATTTGAAAATCATAAGCTTCTCCAGCGTCATTAAAAACACGGCAACACATGGCCCAAGGTTCGTTGTATCCGTAGTTTGTGAGACGCGAGGGCTACCACAGTAGGATACGATTTCGGAGCTGCCTTCGGGGAACATGAATGTCTACCTGGCTTAAGAGAGAGCTGCAATCGACATCTCCACTCCACTCTACTAAAATTGCTCTCCGACCCCTCCATAAAATTGCTGATCATTTTATCTATCCAACGACATATAAGTTGTTCAGTTTCGTGCAGTAGTTTAGTCGTTATTAGCATTTGAAATCTTTCACTCAAACGTTACGCTTATATTTTCGTTTGCACAAAGTGCTACCCAGTCCCAATATAGTAAACAAAGACGTTATCTTACGTCAAAAATTAAAATTCTAAATGCCAAAGATTCTTTAGTCAGACTGAGCAGTCAACTGGTTAGGATATGAAATGGGAAAGGCTACTAGGAAGAAGCACCCAACATAGCTCTATGCATCCCAAGCTCCTACCTAGCGCCACTGAACCACTCGACTTTATTTTCAAGTTTTATATTATTTAAACGAATACTTTTGGTAGTCTTATCTATTTTCAGAGAGCGAAATAAGGCGCAATGGCCTTGGCCAATTACAGCCTGGCGTCTGGTCTTAATGCCATTGGTTCATCCCCAAGGGTCCGGAGTAATCACTTAACCTTTATTAGCAAAGATACTCCCAACGACTGTAAATACATCATTATCTATAGAGTGTTGGGTAACTCGGTTTAAATATTTCAGAGAGTAATAGAAGACCACATTTGACGAAAAAAATTCTTCTACGCATCTGGACAAATATGAATCATTACAGAGTTATTAAACATTTTTAGTTCTCGGTTCTGTTTGCCTTAATCTAACTCTAGAACAAAATATGCTAACCAGCTCAATTCCATTGCTTTATTTCAATAGCTGAGAAAATTTTGTTCTGAAAATTGTCCTTAAATTTCCTACTTCATGAAATTTAGTAACTTTTCAGAAGCTTGTTCTCCTAAAAAAGCGTAATAAAGTTTATTGCTTTTGTCTACCAATTTAAAGTTTTGGTATCGTTCTACAATTCGTTCTTTAGCGTGAAATGCCTATCTTTTTTAGTTTCGTTGCAATTTAATTTCAAACGTATCGTTTTGGGTGTTGAATTAGTATCTGAAAGCTGCACGAACTCATACGTCACGCATAGCACACTAGATTACCTCGTGCGACGGACACGGTCTGACTCGTGTGGAAAACAACAATGAAACAGACTTCTCGGGTCTCTTTAGGACGTTTCTGAAAAGATTGCAGCATAGAAATGTATTCTCCGGAAGAATAACCGCGGACATCCGCCTTTGTAGTGGCGTCGGTAATGGTTAAGCATCAACAGCCCAGCAGAAGTATGGTTGTAAATTTTCCGACCATCGACTACCTAATGCAAGTGTGTAAACACAAATCCAGAAGTGTTCGTTTTGTTACACAATGATTTTAATTTTGGAACTTTTACGACAACGCATCGTCGCTTCCGAGAAGGAACATTGTTTTCAACGAAGCTTCGAGAAGAGCAGCATCAGCAAATGGCGCCAGTGATAAACCATGAAATTTTGCGGATTGTGGGAAATGATTCCAAGCCAAGTATAAACCAAGCTGCGCCACAGTCCCGTTTTACCCTGGAAAATGTGGAGCGTGCGGACCCGGTAAAAGTGCATTCTTTCCACACTAGGGGTTCAAGAGCTGCTGCCTGCGAATAGACCTAAGCGGTTTGAGGTTTGCAAGATTATGCAAGTAACAGTGGAGGTAAACCCACAATTTCTGAAAAACATTGTTGTTGTTTTTCATACGTCAAAGATTGTGTCCGTCGCACGCGGTGATCTATGCTATGCGTGATGTATAAATTCGTGCAGTTAACTAATTCTAATACTAATTCAACACTCAACACGATGCGTTTAAAATTAAGCTGCAACGAAACTAAAAGAGTTAGCCATTTCACGCCAAAGAACGAATTATAGAACGATACCAGAGCTACAAATTGGTGGATAAAAGAAATCAGCTTTTATCACACCCTTTTAGGAGAAATTTGATCGAGAAATCTCGAAAAACACTTATTTCAATGCGTTTTGCTTCTGAAAGTTTACTAAATTATATGTAATAAAAGGCTCAGTTTTTGAATGAAAGTATCAGAATTGAGCTAGCTAGTATAGTTTTCGTACTAGAGCTAATTTACGGCAAACAAAACCGATAACTAAAAATGTTTAATAACTCTGTAACGATTCAGATTTGACCAAGTGCATAGAAGGATTTTTTTTCGTCTAATATGTTGCTCTATCACCCCCCGAAATATTTAGGTATTATTTAGAAGAATAGAATTAGGTATTATTTCGGATTCCACTTAATTCCTTCCTTTTCATACTGCTCAATTGGCCTGGCTGTTAACCAACAAATTGATTGCTTCAAGTAATCGCCATTGTCCAGGATACTATCGAATATTAGCTGCGCTAGTGTGAGATTAGATTAGACTAAATTAGATCAGACTTTGCAGCCAACGGGACAATGATGCTACCAGCTGTAACCACCAGTAGCCAGTTGATATTAGTACCTCGAGCAGGGATGGAAAAAAATCGCCTCTAACGATCAAGATCATAGAAGCGATCAGATTCAGATTTATTGACATCACTACTTGTAAGCGACAAACACTTTGTTGCGATCCGTACAGATTATGACAAACCTCATGTCAGATCATGTTCATTGCATGATTACGTTGAGAAATATAACAGATACAGACGATTGGTTGTGTGCATCGCATGAATCACAATACAAACAACATGTCTGACCTTTTTTCTTGCAGCTAGGTAAGATGTAACACTGTGATCGACTGCTGAGACTGTTTAGAGAACAAAATCTTGTGATCAACGCTAAAGATTCACTGTTTGTCATGATCTGTACGGATCGTGATCTGTGCGTGTGGCGATAACTCACAGATTTTATCAAAATCACTGATCTTCCATCCCTGACCTCGAGGCTAAATCTAAAAACAGAGGAGCCGAAAATGCTTAAATTAAAAAGTCAAAAGCCGAAAAGTCGAAACAGGAAATCAAAAAGTTAATGAATCGCAATGCTCGAAGAGTGAACAATTCGATCTAGAGCGAAAAAGACAAAAAATAAAACCAGAACAGTCTAATCTAAAAAATTCAATAGTTAACAAATCGTAAAGTTAAAATCTAAAATTTGACAATTGACAATCGAAAAGTCAAAAATTCGACCAATGAAAATATAAAAAAGCCTTGAAAAGTCCAAAAATACAAAAGTTTGCAAAGTCGAAAGGTTGAAATGTTGTAAGGATATAAAGTATGAAAGTCTAAAAATCGCAAAAGTTGAAGAGTCAAATTGTCAAAAACCAAACATTCAAACATGATGCATGTCAGAAAAATATGTGAGTAATTCTCGCTGAAACGGGGCCACTACTGACACGAGGTCTTCAAATATTGGAACTGTTGCGCTTAATTGGTTGAAAATGGTGTGCAATTAATTTAATCTATTTAATGAATGTTCCTTAAAGTATTTATTCTCAGCTTTCCGATGGTGGTCTTAAAATGAAAATCGGTTGGGGGCTCATGGTGACAACGGAGATTTTTTGATAAAATCCAATATGGCGACCAAATTCAAGATGGCCGCCAAACATTTTTTTATTCCATTTGAAAGCCCTGTTCTTCTTCTTTACAGAACCGGGCCATTCGTTAGTTGTTTCATGGCAAATTTATGAAATATCACATGATATAGATCCCAAGGTTTGCTCAAAATTCAACTTTTTTTGAAACTGTTAAGTCCCTTGGCGAACGAGGGGTCCACTATTTCGAGGTATCAAAAGTGTAATTCTTATTTTTCAACCAATTAAGCGCAAAAGTTCCAATATTTGAGGACCTCGTGTCAGTAGTGGCCCCGTTTCAGCGAGAATTACTCATGTTTTAAAAACTTTGTGTATCATTTCTTTATGCAACTTCCAAAATACAAGTCCGGTCATCATCAAATTTGGAAGTAAGGGGTGTGAAATGCTCCTCATTCGCAATTAATTTCTGAAAGGGAGGAATGTCTGTCCAATCAACATTACGCAGGGCGGTAAGTTGGCGAAGCATTGTGCTCCATAGACCAGAACAAGCTGATGGAAGCGACAGCAAATACTGTGTGGAATTTCTTCCTTCCGAGCAGTCCCCATCGGGGTGGAAGCTGGGAGAGATACGTAAAATCCGTAGAAATAATATCTTTTTCGATATAAACCTTCCAAGACTACCAACGGATGAAATTCTCAATAACAATTTGCTAAAAGTTGGAAACACCATAAATTTGTGATTATTTATGGCACATACCTGTTGGAGACGCAGAGAATGAAGCATTACCTTCCAATAATTTTTGTTGCATTTATCCAACTGTTCAGTCTTTTTTTGTAAATGATGACTGAAGGGTATATCATAGTATCAATAAGTGAGCGCACGAAATTACTCAAAAAACACAAAAAATTATGAATAATTTGTTTGAGTTTGCGGACGGTTCCTTATTTTAGTACATGGATTGTTTTCGGAAATGTGGTCCTAGATTCGGAGTAGTACGAAGTAAGTTCATCACTCTCAGCACAGAAAATAGTGTAGGCGAAAGTGAGTCGAGATAAATGTGAACAGGTACTACATCGCATCCAGAATAAAGCTAAAACGTGAGTAAGTTATGCAGTTAGAAATGTCACATAAATTTAAAAGATCACCACTTGCAACGGTGGACGTTATCCGGACACCTTCATCAATTTATCCTTATTAAGTATTAATATATGCAATTCATGAGGTTCAGCTATGTAGATAACTTTGTAAAGCTATCTTAGACCGTTTATGAATAATCGGTCATTAAGTAGGCTGCGAAAAATAACTTAAACAAATCCGAACGTAACGTTGGTGTCAAACAGTGTAATTTTCCTGCGTATTTTTCAGATTACTAAAAAGTAGTGCTTTCAAGCTTTGAGATTTTGCGACCTTATTATTGCAGGAAAACCAATTTTCATCAATTAGCTTACAGTCAACAAAGAAGGTGGGTTTTAATT
The DNA here is from genome assembly GCF_943734655.1 of Sabethes cyaneus. NCBI lineage: Eukaryota > Metazoa > Arthropoda > Insecta > Diptera > Culicidae > Sabethes > Sabethes cyaneus. Next base: position 247,326,483 of record NC_071355.1, on the reverse strand, counting down.
ATTTGAGACAGTTACACATTAAACTATTTAAGTAAAGTGTAATTTAATAAATTATAATTTAAAACTATGTCGTTAGATCCGGACATGCTTGACTATTGATGGTCACTGCTTAATACTTTTCTTAGAAAAAGCGAAAGTTGGATCACCCAGAATTGGATGTAATAAATTTTGATTATATACTTCAAGGCATTTAATGTAGAAGTACTCAATCACTTATCACTTTACGTTCTCTGGCTAGGCAGGTGACTTCTTCAGTGTCTTACTTGACTAAAATCGTGCCGTTAATGACACAAAAGTGGAATTGAAAGTAAAAGGTGAATAGAAAATTGCTTATTTAATATTTAATTTTTCAATTAAAAAATTGTTTACTTAAAGGTATAAATTTGTTAGACGAAATGTGAGAAATTTTTGCCTGTCTGGAAGAAGGTTCAAAAGTGTTCGGATGCTATGGACAAGACATACCTTTTTATTTCTCTTATTTCAATGTATTTTAGTGAGTTTTTATTATAAAACTGATGCGGTATTGCAAGTTTAAGCTTTATATTTGATTATAGTACAAAGCAATTATCGATATGCTCGGAAATTGATGCAGCACAGTATGTTTGCATTTTCAAGAGAACACTTCATTGTGTTATTACTTAATAATAATACAATGATGAACATTACAGTAGTAAAATTGAAGTAATATTTATTTATTTATTACTTGAGCCAAATAAATAGACGACGATAGTTCTTGTTGGGGCCTTTGGTTAAAGTTTTAATTGAATAACGGTTCTTTTCTGTCTTAAACATAACATCAAGTTGAGCAGTTCTAAGAAGTACTGATTAATTAAAAGTGTTTTCATATGTTCCCTTTATGAATGAGCATTCTTCTGTTTTCGCTGGTGCCAACTGGCACATATTAATGTTCCATAATGCAATGCAGAATGAAAAAATGAAGGACCAATCAATTACTGAAATGACTAGAATGAAACCCTGACAAATCCAATTCATGACTTCAACACAACAAACCAATCTGGCAGACAACAACATTGCGATTAATCTGTTTTTTTTTTTCGAACATACAACCGCCGCGCCATGCAGCCGCCTAAATCACTCCCAATCGGGCCAACTTCGAAAATAATGCGGGTACCAACAATGCGCGTGTTAGTCATCGAAACCCGCGCGCTTGCGTTGCGCTTCACAACAGCAACAAAAAATATGAGTCGCCCGCTTTGCTCCGGCAGCATCCCGTGATCGGTCAGCCGGCCTGGCCTGTTGAACGAGCCAATTAGCGATGTGGCGTCACTTTTCAATTGAAGTCGGAACGCTTCTTTCTGACAAACATCAGCCCCACCATCAGCCACTTACCTTCTCCTTGACCGGTGCGTCAACATTCGGCACGATCTTGGAAGTTTTCCGCATAAGCGACGACCCATGGCCCATTGGTCCTAGGATACCGGAAAGGATGAAGAACTCATGCGCCGATGGATCGAGTTTGGACTTTAGTGGCCCAACCGACGCTTGCCGTTCGAGCACCTGCGATGGAGCACTCCGTGGACTGCTTTCAGTACTGCTACCACTACTGCTACCGCTGCTGCTACCACTATTACAGATACTATTGCACACACAATCACCAAAGCAGCGATTATCTACGCTGGTTGCACTAGCAGGAATCGGAATGCTTTTCTTGTTCTCTACCACCGTTTGTTGAATATCACTTTCACAAATCTTACTTTTTTTCTCCTGTACTAAAGTGTCCTCGTCGATGACCGCTGACGGATCAACGCCACCGATACTAGCATACTTGAGGGAAAGCTGACGAATGTTACGATTGCTGAAGGAGTTTCGTCCCTGGTCAGATTCGGCAGCAAACGACACATACGAATCCTGTGAACTGCTGAGATCCTCGATTCCGCTGGTTTGAATATTTTGGCTGTCGTCCTCCTCGTTGACTTCGTCTACGCTCGAAGAGGTGGAGTAATTGTGAGCTAAAGAACGAATAATCGAGTCTACACTGCTGTCACAATGGGGGGACAGTCCTGGGAAACTCTTGGACCCTTTCTTCAGACAACCCCGAGGTGCCGATGGAATGGATATCGACGGAGTTTTACCGTCCCTATTGAGTCCGTTGTTGCCGGGAGATACTTTTTTGAGCACGAACTCCGGATGAAAGGCGTAGTCTGCACCGATGTTGGGCGTCGAAAGACGCTTGCAATGTGTCGAGTGCAGAACTTCGAACTCTCCGGCCTGTGCGGAAGTGATCACCGGACGCGTGGGCGATTCACCCAACTTTCGCGCGTATTTGTTTTCCTCCGTGAATAGAGTGGTCGTATCCGGATGAGCGAATGCGTGTAAAACTTTGATTTTACGAAAATCTTTTTCCGACGTTGAGATGGGCCTATTGCGCGAATGATTGTTACGGCTGCGTTGCGAACTTCCGTCAGGACTTCCGCTGGACACGGTCTCTCTGGAGATGGTATGCGATTCACCGCCCGGGCTGCTGCAACTGCACTTCACGTACAAACTGCCACAAGTATTGGATTTGCGGAACCACGCGCGTAATCCTAGCTTCGCTGATTGCTGCGGCGACGGCTGAGACTGAGAGTGAACTGATTTCTCGATTTGGGACTTTTCGTCTCGCAGCTCGAAAATCGTCACCGCCGCCGACAGTGGTGCCGTCGTTGCTGGTGTTAGTGCCGGCCCGGCTGCTGCCGTGGCCGTTGGTCCAACATTATCACCTATTTGTATATTTTCCTTGTTAACCATTGCCATTCTGACTGAGCTGTGCTTACTGACAATGAAGCTGCCACTGGCCCGGTGGGTGGTGGTGAAGGTGGAGAACACCCGCTGCCACGGTTTTCTCTCCTTCCGCTCCCTCTCCGCTGGCCCCGCAGATTTGTCGTTCCGATAGCCACCCGTTCTTCAGATGTAAATGAACCACTTTTCGAGCCGAGTGACTGACCCGACTCGGCCTGGCTAAAGCGAGCTTTTCGTGCTTCGGAAGCTTGTGTTTCTTGACCCTCTTTTTTCGGGCGTGATTTTTCCCATTAAAGTGACGGCGCTGACGACGGAGTTGCTGGTTTAGTTCTAATTATCCAAGTCCAAAAAAAATCAGACCGATCAGGCTGGTCAAACTGGAGCACACACCACTTCGGGGATAATTTCCTGCGGAAACGAAAAGGAAAACAAAACGAAACTGAGAATTATATTCGCTAGAACAGACTGGTTTGAGGGGTTGCATATTGGCTGTAAGAACGATGATATACTGGACGGTGATAAAAGTGGTAACTCTAGGGGTGTTGAAATATTTATTTTCACCTCGAATGATGGTTCTATTCAATCATGCATTTTGATCGAACACAATAGGAAGGGAAATTGTAATTTCATTATTTTGATTAGGCAATCAATCAACAAACGAGTGGGAATGAGCAATGTTTATTACGAAAATGTACCTAAATATAATATATGGGATTACTGATGACATTCCAAGGATTTTAATATTAGGCGCATTTAGTATGTAAGTAACTAATCCTACTTAACTAACTAACTAAACTGTACCTTCACACAAAAACATTTTTCAAGTATTTTTTTTTTGTATGCCAGAAGGGCTTTGGGTTAAAAGGCCACTGCGACAGTCTTAATGATCGTCTTTTGTGGCAGGCCCCGATTGCTGTACACAGTTTACGGATCGCTCATACCCATTGATGGAGTTGAGCGGAATAGTTGTAATCCTGTGCCCCAATTCGGTACTACATGGTTTATAAAGCCAATGACCGTTTTGGGATTTGGGCTCCATACCTGATATGGAGTAAGAAGGAAACTTCCTAAGAAGTTGTGCCTTGATAATGCAAGAGCTCCGCAATAGCAGAGCAGATGCGCTGAACTTTCAGGTTCAGAGTTACAAAAGCGGCAGGTGTCAGATGATACCTTTAAATGATATTCCGATATTCTTTAAATGATAAAGAGCGGGGCTGTGTCCTGTTAGGAGTTCCGTGACCGTGCGTAGTTCACTACGAGTTAAATGGAGTAGTTTTTTAGCTACTGCAGGGTTTGGGTAGATAAACTGTTTAGCTTGTCTACAGCCCTGTGTTTGATTCCAACGGGATGCTATTTCTAGCTTTTCCCATGTCATCAGTTCGCCTTTCACGGCGGATTTGGAGGTGCCCAGAAACGGTTCAGGACCAATAAATTGCTGAGCTGATCCTTGTCTTGCTAGGTTGTCAGCAAATTCATTGCCCTCGATTCCGCAGTGACCGGGAACCCAGAGTAATAAAATTTTGTTTTGGCGGGAGAGTTCCCTCAATTCTGTGCTGCACTCCCAAACTAATTTGGACACGCATTTGGCGGACTTGAGAGCCAGTAGTGCTGCTTGGCTGTCCGTGAAGATACCGATTTTCAAGTTTTCAAGTTGAAGATACCGATTTTTTCAAGTAATTTTGTTGTATAATAGAACTAGTCTTTGGGAAATTGTTGAAATTGTTGTCATTCCAAGGCTACCTCCTGCAGGACCCGATAATTTGTTCCAACAGCACGAATGTTTACTCAAATGCTCTGTTCATTAGAGGTGTGATAAACTCACTGGCGGGTCCAGGCTAGGGCACGTGTCTCCTTCTCTTCAATAGTGCAAGACTAAACAATTTCTGTAATCCAGAAATCCTCAGTTGATAATTTAATATACGGTTATATTTACGACGAGTAAATTATTTACGTAAAAATAGTTCCAGTTTCAAGTCCAATCTTATGTCTAGTTACAAATTAACTTTCACGTTCACGTCACAAGCTTAATTGCATGTACAAATTCCATTCCAATTTGATGGCCAAAAAGTTCAAGTCCAATTTAAGGTTTAGTTTCGAATAAAATTCCAAATACAATTTAAAGTCTAAAGCGTCTTAGTTAAGTTTTCTTCTTTTTATTTAATTTTAGGTACAATTTAAAGTGCCATTTGAATCTAATTCATATTCAATTTGAAGACCTATTTCAATTCTTACTTCAAGTGGGAATTCAGATTCTAGTCTAATTTCAAGCCCAATTTCAACTTTGATTTTAAATTCAACTTCAATTTTAAATTTAACCAATTATAAGTTAAGTGATGGTAGAAAGCTCCAAACAAAAGCTAGAAAATTATGTTCTGTCACATAGACATTTAATTTTTGAAATATTTTTTTCTTGTTTGTCAAGTTCTATACTTTTGCTGATCAAAAATTAATAATTTCAAACCCCATTAGACATACGAACGTTAGGCATAATGAACGATAGGGAATACCCAAGTACCAAGTTTTATTGTGCTCTTATTGAGGTTTTAATGATCAATTTTGGTCACCAAAACAGGCATAAGTGCGTAATAAAACCAGCATTGTTACTTGGGATGGACATGCGAAATGCATAATGTATGGTAGACATAGTGGACGTTAGGTAATCTGCTGTTAGCTTACAAGCGGTTTAATCGATTCAGTTACCGATATTACCGATATTCCTCTAAAACGCTTGAAACTATTTTCTAATTATTTTGATAATAGTTTAACCAGATAAACATTGACCTTAAAAACATCATTTTCATCGATATAATTTGATAAAATTATTTTCGACAAAATTCAGTCAAGGAGGGGCTCGGCTTTTCATGATACGGCCAAATACAATATCGGCCTTCTGTGACAGTTGTTGAAATTCGGCCATTTGGATTTCGGCTCTTTGTTGTTCGGTTATTCGGTACCAACTCATGGAGCAAGAGCTAGGGAAAACTGACGAAAGTCGATGGACCTAGGAAAGCGAATAAACCAGACAGATGTAATCTCGCAGCAGCCGGTACTTCTGATGGCGGGTTACTTGCAACCCTCGACGGTCTGTACCCGTCTCTCCATGAAACGTCCATGAAAAGCCATAAAACTTTTTCACGGAATTATACCTAACGGTGGCAAATGTTTTTCGGGAAAATTGTGCCTTATGTTTATGATAATATTATTATGACAAACGTCGTTATACCAAGCAACATTATGTCAAATAGATTTATGTTAAATGGGCGACCCGATTCTTATTGTATTGTAATGCAGCGATGGTGGGCTCAAATGCGTACTCGTAGGAAAGCAAAATTCCGTAAATTATGTCTAATGTCTATTATGCCCATCGTCCGTTATGCCTAATGTCCGTATGCCTAATACCGCGTACCATTCTCATATTATGAACCAAACAGCATAGAGCGCACAGTTCGTTATGAGAATGTAAGTAAATTTTCTTATCATATTCATCGAAAGATTATGGATGGATCTAGAGGCAATCCATTCAATGCTGCTTTCCAAAAAAGAAGCAAGAAATGAAAAATAAGACAAGGAGATAAAATGGAAAATATCACAAAGAAAACCATGTCAAAAAGTGGACAAACGGAATAGAAAAAAGGAAAGCGCAAGAGAGAGAAAAAGAAGAAAAACTGAAATAAAAAGAAATGAAAGAGGAAAGAAAAAACACACACAATGGTGACAGAATGGCGGAGATAACGGACACAAAAAAAGAAATAGGTGAAAAAATGTAAATGTTAGAAAGAAAGGAAGGAAAGCTGCTTGCTTGCTGCTACTAGAGACCGAGAAATCCTCTGCATCATCCACAAGTGTCACAGGAAGGAGTTATTGTTAGGAGTTATTGGAACAAAGAGTCAGGAAATACGGGATTAGCAAAAAGGAAAAACGATAAAAAAGAGGAAAAAATAAAAGGAAAAGATAGAAAAGTGAGAATAAAAACCAGAAAAGGACGGTACAAAAGAGTAACAGAACAAAAAGTTGAAAAACGGGAATGGTAGAGAAAACAATGGTACAGAAAAGAGGTAAACCATGTGAGAGAATAAGACGAAAAAATTCCATTTCTCATTTTAACTAAAACTTTAAATCTAATTTAATTCCAATTTCAAAATCAATTTCAAGTCAAATTTAAACTGTGATTTCAAGACCAATTTATAATACAATTTGAAGTCCAAATTCAGATCTAATTTCAAATAAAATCTTAAGTCTAACATTAATCCATTTTACGTCCAGTTTTCAATCCAATTACAATTTCACTGTTAAATTTAAGGGTATGAAATGGAGAAGGCAAACGAGAAAGTGACCAACATAACTTTTGCCAGCCCAAGCTTCTACCTAGCGCCTCCATGCGGCCATACCCGGTAATACTCTATTGAGTAGCTAAGCTAGGAGGTGCGATGCCACGTGGTTCCCAGACGCCGGATCTCAAAACTGAGATTTTGGATCTTTGGAAGCCTAATATGTTATTTTTATTATTTGTTTCGTTTCAGCTCATCAAGTTTTAAATTCGATTTCATAGTAAAACTTCTAAATTGAAGTTCAATTTTAAATCCAAGTCCAAATTCTAGTTTAATTAGAAGTAAAACTTTAAACCCAAATTAATCCAAATTTAAGTCTAATTTAATGTTCTTTGCCAAGTCCGCTTTCAGGTTCAATTTCAGCTTTAATTTCTAGTCCAGTTTCACGTTTGATTTCTAGTCTAGTCAACTGTAATTTCAAATCCAACTGCACCCGAGAATCCGTTATTTTCACAATAATCGACCGGTTTTTGTGATGAGTAATAAAAGATTCGCCATCCTATGTTTTTTGAGCTCTTGGCCTGTAAAATCGAGTAAAGATAACAGTTGGTTGCCCCAATTTTTTTTTTTTTTTTTTATTTTCGATTGAATATTTTATTGCGTATACTGAAGTAGGGAAAAGCCTTTGGGAGTGCAACTTCTTTGAATGTCGCTTCTCCCGAAGGCATAAAAAACCTACTTATCTTTTCAGTGAATTTACAAATTTATCGTGTTTACAATGAGAAAATATTCCTACTAGCTAACCCAGTGAACATTATGTTCTTTGAAGGGTTGGCCAATGATTTTTTGAAGTATGGCATCTCTGATTCCTTTTATTAACTACTCAAAATATTCTAGGAAAAGTAACGTGTTAAACTATCGCAAAAGTGCTTTTTTAATCTTTGCAAAAATAACTTTATATTAGGTGAATTTTTCAAATCAGCAGGAAGGTTGTTAAACATTAAGGTTCCATCATACGTTATCCTCTTTCTGCCATATTCGGTCCTTATTCGATGTAACGCAAAATTGTTAGATCGCCTAGTATTGTGGGAATGATTTTGTCTTCTAAGTTCTTGATTAGAATGTACACCTCGCAACCTAGTTATTTTAAATATATATACTATTTTTCTGAAATCATGCAATGCTTGTACGGGTAAGATGCTGTTAGCTTTTTCTGTGTAAAGTAGCGTTCTGGAAAAAGTATATGGCAACTTATATACGGATCTTAAAGCTCGAGTTTGGAGAACAACCAGTCTCTGAATGACCGTTTTAGGTGCAGATCCCCATACACTAATTAAATATTGAAGTTTAGAGTGTATATGGGCGTAATAAATGTTCAAGAGAATTTTAGTAGGTACGAAATAAGATAATTTACGGAGCAGACCACAAACCGGAGATAAGCTTTTAGTTAGACGATTTATGTGTGAGCGCCAGGATAAAGTTTCATCTAATATTAACCCAAGGTATTTGTATTCAGTAACCTGTAGAAGTGGAGCATGTCCAAGGGTCAGGTGTACATTAGTAGAAGCTGGATTTCTTGGTGATTTAAATACAATCACTTTGGTCTTTTCAATGTTCATAGACAATACGTTTTGCTTGAAATAGTCATCAAGAATTATAAGATCCGACTGCATAGGAACTTGAATAGACGGCACATCCTTACCGGTATAAAAGCATGCTGTGTCATCGGCAAATAATCTTAGTTTACCTTTTAAAGGAAGTTTCCCCATATCATTGATATACAGTAAAAATAGTAAAGGGCCTAAACCGCTACCCTGAGGTACACCTACTGTAATTGATCTCAAGGTACTACGTTCATTACATACTTCAACAAATTGGAATCTACAGCTCAGGTAACTTTTAATAAGATCTCCCGCTTGACCTCTTATTCCCAATAATTCGAGTTTGGATAGAAGTATGGCATGATTTATCGTATCGAATGCTTTACGTAAATCGATAAACAATCCGCCGACGATTTTTTTTGAATCAAACGCATTCAAGATATCATCAACTGATTCTATACAAGCTGTTTCCGTACTAGAACCTGTCCTAAATCCAAATTGATTATTATATAATAAATTATTAGTATTAATGAAACTCGTTAAGCGTTTTGTTAAAAGCTTTTCTAGAATTTTACTAAAGATTGAGATCGTTGAAATTGGTCTATAATTAGTCATATTATTGGGATCTCCACCTTTAAAAATTGGGACAACTCTCGAAATTTTAAGGCAGTTTGGGAACTCTCCACTTGAAAGAATTTCATTGAAGACTCTGCATAATATTCTAGAGAAATCTAAATTAAACTTTTTTATATCAGATGTTTGGATATTGTCAGGCCCTGGGCTTTTATTGGTTGGTAGATCATCGATTAGGTTTTTTATTTCAACTTCCAAGATTGGTTCCAAAAATATTGATTGTTGATTGGGTAAAATAGTTCTAAATTTGTTGAAGTTTCTTTCGCTTTGCAAGTTACTGGCTAGTCTAGCACCAATTTCAGTGAAATAGGTATTAAATTCTTCAGCTAATTGCTGAGGATCCTCTACCGTCAACCCATCTAGGTTTAATTTTAATTGTTGCTTATGTTTGCCTTCCTTGCCTAATAATTTATTAATGTTGCTCCATAGCTTTTTAGTATTACCGTCAGTAAACAGCATTTTGTAATAGTTAGTTTTAGCTATATTTTTAGCATTATGAAGTTTTCTATTAGCGTGAAGAAGGAGTGCTTTTGTGTGGGTATCTGAAGGATTCCGCTTTAGTCTTGCGAGGAGTTTGTTCTTAATTTGCATGAGCTTCCACACGTCGAATGTAATCCAGGGGCAAACGTTATTTTTAATTCTAGCTTCAATTTCAACAGTTGTGGTATGCTTTATGCGCAACTCATTATATTTATTAGAAATAGCTAACAGTGTATCATTAGGATTTCCAATAAGATGAACACCGCAAACTTCGGCAATAGAATTTCAAGAAAAAAAATTCTGAAATCTGACCATCCCAAGCGGCTTTATACATAACAAATCATTTACCAGCGCGCCAATCAACGGCAAACACGAACCCGAATCGAAGTCGAGCAATCTTTGGACCGAAAGTCGCACATCTTGTTTTGGCAGATAATTTGCAGATCAATAATTGATCCGGCATACAACCCTTGCTGCGTCACGCCGTCAGTAATCAGCACAACACACAACACAACGTTGTTGGATTATTTACTCATCGACTCAGGTCAGGGTGGTTACTTGATTAGGTATGAGCTTTACTCATTGTAGTCGAAGCTTAAGTTTTACATTACATTCCATGCACTCCGTTCTCTTATCAACCTTCGTCTACCTAAAACAACAGAACACAACTTGCGGGCGGCAGGACCCGTCTCGGTTACGTTCAAAACCATTCGTTTAGCTAGCAAAAGATTGATAGTAATAGCTTAAGACACTATGTACATAGTGAATGTTATCTAATTAAAAAAATTATCTCCAAATAAGCAGTGACAGATTACATCCCGTTTTAGTGTAATCTTATCAATTTTGTGCAAGTTTTATCTCTCCATTCCACTGCGTTGAGTGTCATGAGAGAAGTCTAACTTCCGGGCGATTTCGAATCAGTTCGCATCCCACTACTGTTGTAGATGAACGTCATCGAATCCAAGAGATAAAAAAACCAGTTCAAACCACGCGTGTCAGTGGATTAGCAAAAATACTTCGCGGTAGTAGGTTGAATGGATTTTTACTTTACACAAGTTTTCAGGTTGAAAATCTTAAGACTGAAAGAAAATTTTACAAGCACTATAACTAATAATTGTTGAGGAAGTTCAAGAGAAACAAAAGTACAATAGTGTCAGAATTGTTATCAGCCAGTTCCTGCTCTTATTTACCAGTTATACTATCTCCGGTACTGTCTGTGACACCCCATAGTCCATCGGTCAAACTTCCCTCTACTGACAAACGTAAGCCACACTCATTCAGCCTATAGCTTGATCATTATCATTTGCATTTGTTTCAGTTTACTTTTGCCTACATTTCTGTGCTCTATTCTTGAACAGTTACGAAGGCATACCTTACACTTTATATTCACTGATGCGCCCGAACAGCACATCACTATGAATACGAAAGCCCGGTCAGTCACAGTCACTCTCTTATCAGTCAGTCAGCTGAACAAGAGGCGCGTGCTGTGTGCGGCTTTTTCTTTTCTTCACTTATCATCTGCCGAAATTATTACCATAACAATGAACGTGAAATCGAGAGCCAAAGTTATTTAAATTCTCTTTTCTTAGGTGCCTTTTCTGCGGTACACTGCAGTAGGGGGATTAGGGGCATAATGAGCACACGGGGCGAAATGGGCATCCCTCTTTTCTACGAAAGTACGCATTTTGTAACATCATATGGCATGCGGAACACTGCTGTAGGTACTACAGTATCTATTTATTAAAAAATGAGTGATCTCTACTTTTAAAACACGGAGTTATATTAAAAAACTCAACTTGGTTCTCAGACGCTGAAAAAATTATAATTTTGGTGCACTACCAAATAAGGTTTTACGATCATTTAAATATCTTAAACTATAAAGTGCACGCTGCAACATGATGTATACATTGTATCTCAAATTTCACCATCATTGAAGTTTTGATTTTATACTATAAATAGTGTAAAAACCCATTTTTACTTTAACTACTTGACTGGGGGCGAAATGGGCACCCTTAGGTGAGGTGAAACGAGAACTATGTCACATTAACTAACCTGTCAGTTTCTTTGTTTATCGCGTCAATGCTTGTTTACAGTGATGGTATGAATATGCCAAGAGAATCCGGAAGACATAATTGGTCAAAAAAGGCCTTGCAAGTGGCCTTGACCACTCTAAGGTGAGACGGAATACTCACAAAACAAGTCGTCAAGTACCACAGCATTCTGCGTCAGACGTTAGCTCGGTATGTGAGGCCAAACGAAAGGGCAATCTCTGGGCAGGAGGTGGACCAAATTGATTCCTTCAAAACTGTTTCCGCTCCCGCTACTGGACAAGAGCTGGTGGTCCATATTTTGTATATGGAGGTTTAATGCTACGGTATTACTACCCGTGAAATCAGAACCCTCATATACCAGCTGGTAGAGGGAAACGGAAAAGCATATGTCTTCAACACTAAAACACAGCTAGCTTAAGCGTCATCCGAAACTGTCCTTGTGTGCTCCAGAGGCAACCTCCGCGGATTAATTTCCTTTAAGCGGCTTGCGGTCAACAGTTTTATCGGCGTTTTGACACGTTTTATGTTTGTGTATGTATGGGTGTGTATGTGTATGTGTATATGTGTATGTATGTGTTTATGTATGTGTATATGCATGTGTGTGAGTGTGTGTGTATGTGTGTGTGATTGTTGTTCTTATATACACCCTTCAAGCATGTGTTTATAAGGGTGCTCATTATGCCCCAGGGGGTGCTCATTGTGCCCCACACACTGACCGATTTTTAGTTTTTGAAACATAAGTTTAAATTGCAATTTTCGTCATCATATCAATTATTTTTCAATTTGTTAACAGTATGCCTTTAATTATCGATAGTAAATGTATGTTTTGCAATGACGACACTTTAAAAATTCTGTCATTTTGGGTGCTTAAATCAGTCAACAAGTTAGGGTGCTCATTATGCCCCTAATCCCCCTACCTATCAGTACGCTACAACGCTTTAGCGAATGTTTATCAATAACGTTATCAGGGACAAAAATGTATTAGAAGATCGTCCGCAGGGAACAATAAAAGAAGTACAATCTACCTAGGATGAGTAGGAAATGTGCTATAGTATCAAAACTTATATAAGTTATCCTGCCGTGTCGTGATCTTGTCCAAGTAATTTGAAGAGATTTAAAATTTTAATACATTGGAGATACCAGTTCTAGAAAAATGTCCCCTTTTCCTAGAAAGAAACTCAAATTGTTGGAAGACGCGTGGAATTGTTGGAAGACGAATTTTTGACTTCGACGGTAGATGGAACTTTTTCCAATTATTGTATGCGTTAATGACATGATATTCTTTACTTTCAGGTTTTAGCTTTCTATGCATAGTATATGCACATTTACAGTAAAATGTACTGATATTTTCCTGGTTGGAGTACAACATAAAGGCAAAATATTTTCGTTTCTATTTCTTCCTACATTTTGACAGTTCTTAATATGATTTCGCTGACCAAACTACGCAAAAAACAACAACAAAGAGACTGCAATGATGAAAAGCTGGCGAATATACGTTAGAAAGACGACAAAAGTACGACGAATATACAAAAAAAAACTGGACGAAATCACGACGAACAAACTTCAAAAACGAAGAAAATATGAAGAAAAGATGGCAAAAGATCATGAAAAGACAACAAATATACGACAGTGAAATGACAAAGAGACGACGAATACGAAGAAAAGGCAACAAAGAGGTGACAAAAAAAATCGGCGAAATGGCGCCGAAAAGACAACGTTAATATGACGAAGAGACAACGATAAGATAACGAGAAGACAGCAAATAAACGGCTACAAGACGACGAACATGCAGTGAAAAAACAACGAAATATGACCAAGAAGTGAAGACAAGACGGCCAAAGACAAAAGTTGTCAAAACTTCTGTGAAAAGAGGCAGAAAAGACGTAAAAATAAAACAATACAAAAACGACGAATAGATAACTAAAACAGATACAAAACAAAAAAGACTACAAATGATGATGCCATGAAACCAAAAACACCACAAAAGACAATAAAAAAAGACAACAAATCGTTGAAAACCGTTAAAAAGCCGATGCAAAGATACCAGAAAGCCAGGTTCTAAAAATAACGAAAACGACTAATAAACATTCAAAAGACCACTAAAAAACGACGTGCCAATCCCGGTGTAGTGGTTAGTATTCACGCCTTTTGCAGCAGTTTCGTATTAGTTTTGTACCATTTGTAAACAGATTTACAAATGGCTGGGGGATAACAGGAGGGCGGGAGCTGACAAAGGGAGTAGACATTCAAATGGTGAAAAAGAGTTTTAATTCAAGTATTATTTAATTTTTGTTTCGAACACTCGCACTAGTTTTTTTTAAAGGCATGATTGGAAGCGGTGTGCTTAGGCCATTGTAAATCATTTTTAAAGTTTTTGTCAATTACCCCCCCCCCCCCCCCGCTTGAAATTATTTGTAGGATATGAGTCAAATTTTTTTTAGAAAATCAATTGTCTGGGCTCTACAGTCTACTAGGGTAATTGATCTTGAATGGACCTATTTAGCGCTTTTTAACACCACCACTCGCACTCCTGCTCAATTTACTCGTCATTTATAAATAATATGTGGTGATGTTACTATTTGTTGGAAAGTACCACCTTTTTTCTACATTATCAGTACTTTAAAAATGTATAATTGATGAAACTTTTATTAAATATATCGTTTTTTGCCAAAGCCTTTTTTTGATCTTGAATGGATCCAACATGATCTTGAATTGGACCTATTTTTGATTTTGAAATGGACCTAAATTAGGATTGTCATAGTTTCTTCCATGTAAATGAACAAAATAATAACAAAGATTTTTTTTAATAGTGCAACTATACTACTGTTATTTATTAATAGGACACAAGGTTGAACGGCTTTTACCTTTCTTATACTCTGTTAGAAAGGTATGAAAGTCGGTTGAAAAATTTGAAATCGGTCACAGTCACCGAGGATCTTGTTTTTATGTCAGCCCAACAATTGAACAATGTTTCAGTGACTTGATATGCGTTGTGTATGTATCTGTGTGTGACATTTGTATATTGGGAATTTAGTATTACCTGTTGTTCAGATATGGTTGAAACGATTTCCACGTCATAAAAAAATTATGTCGCCTATTAGTTTCAAAAATTTAAACCATTCATTAAAAATATGTAATATAACTTGTATTAAACGTAGTTTATCAAGTACAGTGGGGTTCGTGTTTTTATTTAGTGACTACATATTTCGAAAGGTCAGACTTTTTACTGACGTAGGACTACGTCTTACTGCAAAGCATCTAAAGGTTTGCGACAGCCCCTGTCGAACATTTTGAATATAAAACCGTTGCAATCGTGAAAAATTCGTTAATTAGTGGTAATTATTCAATTTTTGACACATTTATATGCAATTTTTTCAGTTGAAAAATGGTCTAGATTTTGCCACGGTTTCGATTTTGGCAACATATGCGACACGCATTTGTTGTCAAATTCGAAATCATACTGTAAATGGTGCTTGAAAAAATTAGACTTGGTAATTCTACTAGGTTTAAAGGTAAGCTTAGATAGTAGGTTTTAATTTTAAATGATAGTCGATGAAGAACTGTACCAGATAGAAAATAGGAAGTTTCAAAAATGAATATTTTAGATCTCAGAGTCACTCAATTTCGGTGGACAAGGAGGTATTAATTTTGTCACAAGTCAGAGGGAGAGGTGCTTAAAGAAAACTTTACATCCCCCAAGAATAAAATCAGAGGGGTTGTGTATAAGATACGACCACGGATTAGTCCGGTTGCATGATTTTGAATATTTTACTAAACTGATTTTTAATCTATCTGTCAATCGACCAAAAGGTGATGTGAAGTCAACCTGCTTACTTATCGGCGGAATATAAGGCCTTTGCAAAATATTTTTTAAGTTTTTGTCACCCCCCCCCCCCCCCCTTTGGAAATTGGCGTGAAAAATCGGGGGGCTAAAAACAATTTGGAGGATATGAGTATAAAATCAATTGTCCGTGGGCTCTACAGCCTGAAAAACTCGAAAAATGAGTGTAAAATGTGAGTGAAGTGAGAGTGTGTGAGTGTAAAATGTGAGTGAGTGAGTGAAAAATACTTAACACTTCTAGCACGAAACAGAAATGGAAATTCGAATTCGGAGTTTCCGAAAATCGTCCGAATTCTCTCGTTTTTGTCTTCTTTTCGTAGATTTTTGCATGGAAAATAATAACGTATATATTAAAAGCAAGAACAGATTTGGTTTCCACGCTTAAACTTTAAATAAAAATGCTTCAAACCCATGTTTTTTGCTCGATTAAAAGATCCGGTTGAATTTTATTGGCCTTAGGGTTTTCGGTCAGCGCGCTAAAGGTGTTTTGAAGCTTTGGTATATGCTTGATTAACGTGTTTAAACTATTTCTCATCTGAGTTTTGTCAAAACTTAAACTTACAGCAAAACTTTTTGCTGTATTTATATGGAAAATACAGGACGTTATTTGTCCATGAAAAAATTTTTGATTCCAACCATTTTTACCTTACCATCCTTTTTTAGAATTCGAACACATAACAAAATGGCGGACATTGGAACATAAAAGTATGGTTTTTAAGCGACAAAATTGACTTTAAACATTTCTAAAAAAATCAAAAATTGCAATATCAAGAAAAGGATGGGTCAAACACTAGATAATTTTGTTGGCTTCCAAACAAAAAAAGAATCATAAGAATTGCTTGAGCCGTTCTTGAGATATTTATGGTACCGACTTTCAAAACCTGGTTTCGAGAAAAACGACGTTGAAGTTTTTACTCGTTGTTTAATCACTCCAGACATGCGCGGTACAAATAGCTGTAACTTTGTCAATATTTGGAATTCATGCAAACGACTTCAAACACATATGGTCAAAATGTTAATCTTTCGAAATAATCAATAAAAAAATTTATGTTTTAAAAAATTGAAAAGGTACTATGCCCCCTTAACAGAAGGCAGTTAGTATCCCTCTTATCTTTTGATCCATCTTATCTTTTAATCAATGATGGTTAAAATTTTTTTATAATACTGAGAATAAATTAAGTTTATATTGTTTTAAGCATAAAATGGCATATGTTAGCTAACAGTTAACACAGCAAACAAATATCCCTCCCGCATAGAAGCGAAACCATCAAGGAGTGGAAATTCTTAATGTTGTTTTCCACTCCTGTCGTAAAACACCC
The DNA here is from genome assembly GCF_943734655.1 of Sabethes cyaneus. Lineage (NCBI taxonomy): Eukaryota > Metazoa > Arthropoda > Insecta > Diptera > Culicidae > Sabethes > Sabethes cyaneus. The sequence continues at coordinate 247,309,551 of NC_071355.1, read as the reverse complement.
GGCACGCACATCTGGCAAGATCGCATCCCAGCGCAGCGTGGGAAAAGTAGAATATGGAAACCGTGGGAAACCACGCTATCACTCTCTCCGCTTTCCACTATTCCAGTGCACCGATCGATGCAGCGTGGGAGGTAGGAATAACCGCGTAGAGGTAGCAGCTAGGGTAGGTTAAGAGTGCTAGAATTAAGAAAAATCAGTTTTTAACTCGGTAGTGAATAAAGAGGACATAAGTCCTTTTTCCTTAAGTTCATCATGTCTTTTTATTAACTGGCGCCCGAATAGGGACCAGTAGTGTGAAATTAAGTTAAATGGTGAAAAGTGCAGTGAAACCACCAAGTAGAGTTGCAACGCTAGAGTTTCGCAACCGCTTGGAAAAACATCTTGCACCAGATAGCGGAACTGTAAGAGGATTTCCGCATCTGTCATCTTTGACAAAATCTGGTCTGACCGCACTCTGCAGCCGTACGAGTCAGGTCCCGGAGTATCCAGAACAGCTAGAAACTCGTATCTGAAGAAAAGGAAAACTACCGGTCGTACTGGGAGGACAGAAAGTCACACGCTGGTTCCACCTCGACCTGGTTTCAATTGCAACCCGGCAATTGGTCGAGATCAACAAGATAATAGGACCCGTCAACACTCTGAACACGCGCTTGAAAGGATCTCCAGACTTTCCACTGGAAGAGGATTGGAAACGGAATCTACGTGTCCCGCAGTCTCCGTGGCATACCCACGAGATGTTCAGAATTATATTGTAAGTAAAAATCAAAAATCTATTTAGAAAACAAACACAAGTGAAAATCAAAATAAATAAAAAATAATAACAAATTAACAAAGTAGTAACTAATAACAACATAGTGAAGTGAATTTAAATTATTTTTATCAAACATTCTGGTTAAATTCATACACCTAGAAGAATTAAAATCCTCCGACATTAAATCATGTGTTTCACTGGTAACAAAACGCAGTGCTAACTTTTGCTTGACATAAATTGCTTGACCGTGCGTAAGTTAAGTTTACTTGACAAAATATATGAAATTTACATTCGCGACGATTCTGGCGAAGTATTCGTATTTGTATAATTCATCGCATTCGAAAGAGTGAGCAGTTATTGACACATCAAAATTCATCAACATACACTTCACGAAATAAATAAAATACAAATTTGCAATGATCACTAGCCAGATTTAAAAAAAAAACAGTTGTTGAACAACCCAGCAAAAGTAGCAAAATTTAAAAAAAAAAACCTCTTGACTATCTCAGTCCCCTGACGACAAATTGCATTTCACCACAAAGATAATTCCAGAAACCAGAACTACTGACGACTACTAATCTAGTTAGATAATTCCAATGAATTGATTTTTCAATAATTAATATTGAATCGAAGTTTTGCTTTGGCGACAAATTATACTACTTTATAAACTGAACTAGTAATAATTGCAATACAAATGCATCAAACATCTTCAAATTATTTTAAGATTGTTTAAATTGCAAATAGTTTAACAGAATATGAGAAGCGTTACAGGATAGTTGAAGAATATAATTGAATGAAGTTTCGGCTTTACAGTCATAAAAAATAACAGAACAATAGTGTTTTTTCTCTTCTATCAACGTTTTAAATAATATATATTCTTTTTCACCCTACAAAACACAGACATTTTAATTCGTCATGGTTCAAACATTTCCATTGCCATATAATTCATACCCTCAATCACTCAACTTATGACTTAAGACAGTTAATAAACAGATCGAAAAACTACTAAATGACAGTATAATAAGACCATCCCGACTGGATCAATCAAATAAAAAGAGGTATTGACTAGTTATAAACTACCAAGAAGCCAATCCAAAGACAATCAGACAAGACTATCAGCGATAAATATCCTATCCCTGATACCTCAACTGTTTTAGCTAACAATAACTATTTCACAACGTTAGCCCTAACATCTGGATTTCACCAGATCCCAATGTCACAATAAAATATAGAAAAAATGGCATTCCCCGTCAACAATGGCAAATACGACTCAGTGCTTAAAATTATCAGTTGATACTCATAAAATTGAATATCAACTCGCTCCCTATGTAGCTGATATTTATCAGCATGAAAATCAATTTTAATATCCAGTCACGATATTATTGGAACAGATAATCATTATTCCATCTCTAAAACTGAATATCAAATATCAGCATAAACGAATTCGAAAAGAAAAATGATACTCAATATCAAAGATGTCAGTTACATCTCGAGGTGTTGATATTTTCACTAAACGTTGTTTTCACCATAAACGTTTGATTTCAACGCAAATCGAACAAACAATTATCTCAACTTCAAAGGAAATTGTCATCGCAAAGCCTTCTGCAATCTGTTGCGTACCTATCCACTAGAATATAAATATCCAGTGCAAGGCGCTGAAACTGATATTCATATTCACTGCCATAATAATATTCAGCTCTGACTTTTTTGTAACGGATTATGAATTTTTCAAAACGAATACATAGCAACATCGAAATTCAGCGGCTTATTATCAATGAATTTTTATTCCAATGATATTCATATTCCTTCTAGAAAAAAGAATTTTGATATTGTATTAACTCAAAATCAATCATTTTGAGTTTCGATAAAGTGATTTTTTTCAGCACATACGAGTTCATTCGATTACCATTTAAACTGATAAACGCACCCTCTATTTTCCAAAGAGTAATGGGTGATATACTACGAGAACATATTGAAAAATATTGTCATGCTCACATTGATGATTTTATTATTTTTGGAAAAGCGTTCCATGAATAGTTGGAAATTTTAAAAATTATCCTTAAAACACTGCGAAAAATCAAAATTTAGCCTGATAAATCAGAATTTTTGAAAAGCAAAATCGAATTTCTAGGATTTATCGTTCCAGAAAGTTCTTAAACCAAACATGAATAGAGTCAAATGCATTCAAAATATCCAAAACCAATTTTTTTGAAAAAGATTTAAGATTCCTCAGACTATCCGGATATTATAGACGTTTTGTAAAAGAAGCCTTTGACAAAACTTTTAAGAGGAGAGGATGGCCACAGCCAAATAAAAAAAATACAAATTTAACTAATCTAATGATGTTCTAGCTTTTTCAGACTTCGAAAAACCGTTCATCCTTACTACTTGCGATAAAGCACTAGGATCTGTGCTTTCTCAACAATTTTACGACGGTGATCGTCCAATAACTTTTATTTCCAGGACGGAAGAAAATTACGCAACCAACAAAACATCTTCACGGATCATCTTCGACTAACATTCACACTTGCTCCAAAAATTAACAAAAATCCTTTCCCGAAGAACATGATTATCAAATGTTCTATAAACCCAGAAAATCCAACGTAGTAGCTGTCGCGCTATCCCGAATCCAAATCAAATCCCTAACTCCCACTCAACACTCGTCTGATGACAACGATAGTTGTTTCTTACCATTAACTGAAGCTCCCATAAACGTTTTTCGTAACCAGTTAATCTTTCAAATCGGAAAAAGATCAACAGATCAGCACATCGTCCCATTCGAAAGACATAACAGACACATCCCTACGGAACCGAGCTTCCCAAAGCAGTTCCTTAAAGCCAAATTAAAACAACTTTTCAATACCGCAATAATGAATGACATTTTTACAAACGAACCAACTATATGAAATATTCAGGAAATTCATAAAGAACAATATAACTCAAAAATATTTAAAGCTAAAGTTAAAGTTTTTCCAAAGCCCGTATAATAGATCTTAATAGTGAAGAAGAACAATTAGAAGAAATAAAAACCACTCAATTTCGTTAATCGAAATACTAAAGAAAATTCAGAACAAATAAAAAAAAAATACTTCTCACAAATGCACAAGTTAGTTTTGAAAATAACAAAAACACAAATAATGCAACATGTAAAAACATACTAGATTTGTAAAACAAAAAATATGAACTATAAAAATAAAATAAACAAAACCTCAACAATTTCTTCAAGTCAAAACTCATACTCATCCTGGAAAAATAATACATATAGATATAGGTATTTGCTTCAATATTCAATTTTTCTTTACAAAACTTTTCAAAACACCCGTTAGTAAATCTGAGACTAACGGTTAAGTAGAAAGTTGCCATTCTACACTTAGGAAAATAGCTAGAAATATAAAGTCATTCAATCCTGACATTACTGTTAAAAGTCTTATTCAAGAAGCAACACACACATATAAAAGTCTATACACTCTTTTATAAAAAACACCAAGAAATATTTATCTAGGAGAGAACACAAATGACTTTTCAAACACTAGCAGAGATTAGAAACCGTAACAATAAAAAAATGTTTGAAACGTTTTAAAGAGAAAGAAGAAAAGATTATCCCAAAAACTTACCAATCATACGAAACAAATACTTACACATACGAAAAAGCGCACACTAATAATAAACGTGCAAGTAGATATTAGCCCATTAAGATAAAAGAAGATCATAACATGTACAATCCATTGTATAAGCCAATTGAAATTAAGAAAGATAGATTGTCAGAAACCTTTGTAAAATTAAAACCAGCCACTCCACGACATTCTCGACGATTGAATGCTATAGGAACCGCATGGAAATTGATATCCAGAACACCCGACGCCGATGATCAGAGAATCCTCATCTCAAATCTCAATACGCTCATTCAACAAAACAATAATCATGTTGTGATCAACGAGGTGATAAGTCGCCGTATAAAAACAATAACGGACATTACCAACCGACTGCTTAGGATGGAAAAAGAAAATATACAAGCACAGTTAAACAAACACGACATCCATATCGTATCATTCGAGCAACTACTCTCTCGATTAACCGCACAAGTAACGATGAATTCAATTCACCTAGCTTATATACTAAAAGATCCACAGTTAACAAAAACAATTTTCGAATACAACTACATTGATTCCACTATTAGAAACGACAAACGAATCACTATGAAACAGAATTACCTTTTAAGAAATGATACTGAAACCTACGAACTCAATCAAGGTTGTAAAGATATCGGTGAATATTTCTTGTGTGACAAATCGATGCTAAGCCATACCCCAGAGTGTATCCACTCTAATTGTACGGTCGAAAAAACTTATTCCAACGGTCTAATAAAACGAATAGATGAAGCCACAGTACTAATAAATGATGCTGTCGCAGATGTCACATCAAATTGCAGCAACGCTAATAAGACTCTGACCGGTTCGTTCCTAATACTGTTCGTGAATTGCAGTTTACGAATCAATGGAGAATATTACGCAAATTTGGAGACTATCGTTCCAGGAAACACGTTCTACCCGACTATTGGACTTCACATCGCTGAGCACCACCTGATAGACGCTCTCCCGGTCGAATACTTGCAACAGCTCACTCTGAAACACCGCGAGCAGCTCCAGTTACTGCACGAAGGACACGATTTGTTTAATTGGAAATTCAATATATTCGGATCCATTGGAACTTCGGTAATTGTGACCCTGATAATTATCATTATCTTTTGTTATCTCTCCAGCAAACCAAAGACCAGCATCAAAGTCAAACCATCCAAAGAACAGCAGTCATCGACATCCAATCGACTTTGCGGACAAAGTCATTTAAGACGAGAGGAGTTAACACAGCAAACAAATATCCCTCCCGCATAGAAGCGAAACCATCAAGGAGTGGAAATTCTTAATGTTGTTTTCCACTCCTGTCGTAAAACACCCGGCACGCACATCTGGCAAGATCGCATCCCAGCGCAGCGTGGGAAAAGTAGAATATGGAAACCGTGGGAAACCACGCTATCACTCTCTCCGCTTTCCACTATTCCAGTGCACCGATCGATGCAGCGTGGGAGGTAGGAATAACCGCGTAGAGGTAGCAGCTAGGGTAGGTTAAGAGTGCTAGAATTAAGAAAAATCAGTTTTTAACTCGGTAGTGAATAAAGAGGACATAAGTCCTTTTTCCTTAAGTTCATCATGTCTTTTTATTAACTTAACTAATTAGGAAGACTTTCCAGTTTCAAAACTAGAGGCTACAATGTACAAACACTATGAAGCAACTACGAAAAAGGATGAGTGATAGTTAGTTTTATCAATATAATTAAGTTTTTATTTAGGCTATAAATCAAGCCTACTTTCAATATCCCGTGCTTATAGATTAATTATAAACGGAGATACTATAGTGACAACAAGCAGTTTCAATGAATATACAACGACGAGTTCGTTAGTGGTAGGCAATGATAGCTACCACCAGTGATGTCTCGGAGCGCAAAACTAGGTCCATTCTAAAATCAATACTAGGTCCATTCAAGATCAAAAAAGGGGGTTAACATTTTTAAGGAATTTGAAGATTTTACTGGTTTTACTGAACTTTTAAATACCTAAATTGAAATTACACATATTTTAGCATCATTTTAAGAGTATTGTTTTATTTCAAACCAGAAGGGTTCCGGGTAGTAACAGTTTGAAAATACTCTATGGTGACTGCCAAAACGCTGAAAAACAGCTACTTTTAAATAAGCGGCAATAAAGTGGTTTTGGCTATAATTTTAATTTAATTTTAATATATTTACGTTCAGAAATGATTAAAGATAAACATTAAAGCTAAATACAGTACAAAGAGTTGATAATTATATCCTAACATTCTTATTTAAAAATAGGTCCATTCAAGATCAGAATTCGACTGGGTCCATTTCAAAATCATTTACCCTATATATAATAAGCAGGAATACATGCGGTTTTCATGTTTAAATTTTAAATAAAAATGCTTAAAACTCATGTTTTCTTTGCTCGATTAAAATATTTACTTTGTTTTTTTTTCGCCCCCCCCCTTCAGTGGCCGAACACTGGAAGGACAAAAACTTCATAAAAAATTTGTAATGGCCTTATAATGCTCCGATTTTTAGACAAAAATTGACTGAATTAACTTATAGGCCTCTGTCTGTCCCTTCTGTCCCGTCTGTCTCGTTTGTCCCGTCTGTCTCGTTTGTCCCGTCTGTCCCGCTTGCCCCGTCTGTCCCGTCTGTCCCGTCTGTCCCGTCTGTCCCGTCTGTCCCGTCTGACCCGTCTGTCCCGTCTGTCCCGTCTGTCCCGTCTGTCCCGTCTGTCCCGTCTGTCCCGTCTGTCCCGTCTGTCCCGTCTGTCCCGTCTGTCCCGTCTGTCCCGTCTGTCCCGTCTGTCCCGTCTGTCCCGTCTGTCCCGTCTGTCCCGTCTGTCCCGTCTGTCCCGTCTGTCCCGTCTGTCCCGTCTGTCTGTCTGTCTGTCTGTCTGTCTGTCTGTCTGTCTGTCTGTCTGCCTGAAACTACTGAGTCGATCGGCTCAGTACTAGCTAAATAATAACATCAGAGAAAATTAAAATTTTCATTGAAGTTTTCTGGAAAACTTTGTGATGTCGAATTTGTTTTTGAATAGCCGTTTTATGAAATTCTTCGATCCTTCTAAACAAACTATATGATAATGTTGGAAAAATGTCCAATCACATTAGTGCTTGTCTGGTTTTAATTGATGCTTTTCGGTGAAAAACGTTGAATAAATATGTTTCAAGCTAACGTTTCTGCCTACTCATTTCGGCCATCATAAGAACTATTTAGTAAAAGAAAATACAACGGACAACGGTGACAAATAACGACGATTAATTTTAAATAAAGTTTTTGTGTATCAAATGTTTAAGAAAATGTAAGTTAATATTTTAGTGTGTTGTTTAACAGAATATTGTCTATTGTATTTTCTTTTAATAAATAGTTCTGATGATGGCCGAAATGAGTAGGCAGAAACGTTAGCTTGAAACATATTTATTCAACGTTTTTCACCGAAAAGCATCAAATAAAACCAGACAAGCATTTTCGCACGGTGATTAAAATAGACCAAATCACATTAGTGACCACTTCGTAGGCTTTGAAAGACGCGAGAGAGCAGACAATTGTTCTAGTTTAAGGTGAAATTAGTCGTCATCGATTCTGCCAATTTCAAAAGCAGTTTTTTGTTTGAAACAAAAATTCTGTTCATGAAAATATATTCGCTGTGTTCAGATTAGTAATAAGAATGCAGTGAATACATTTTCATAATTGGAATCCCGCTTTTGGGCTCAAAACTGCTTCCGAAATTGGGCTCTCCGACGAAAAGTTAATGACTGCTAATTTCCCGTTAAAACCGTTTAACCGTTTATGAGCAGCATAGATGAAACACAGAACATCATTCGCAAATCATTATGTTTGATATCAAACTTTAAACATAAGATTGAAAACATGCTCAGGTGTGTTCCATCCCAGGCAGGAGTGTTAAATCTACATACAGTCATTCAAATAATGAGAATCTGAAGACATTTGAATGTGTTTTAGTTGAGGGTTACAGCAAGTAGTTGTCAAACTAGCTACAAAGTATAAAGGTCTGTGCCTGTGGGTTGTGGACTCATTCTGAGTCACCCAGCAAAACATGAATCCGTTATTTCAAATGCACTCGCAGGCAGGAAACTTACAAAACGGATATCCTTTAAAAGCATTTTTTATTGAATTGGTTTGTTGTCCTTCAACTTTAAATGCTGTTGGTATTTCAAAGCCCCAAAAAAAACACGGATTCTATTTTTATCGCTGCACCAGGTACAGTACATCTAACCTCTAATCGAGCCGCTTCGCCATCAGCATAGTAATATGTCGCTACCGTCGTCCAGCAGTGCGTGTGGAGCGGAGGTACACTCCATCACCACCCATCACGTGGTAATAATAGAATAATTCTGTTTGCTATGCAACGAGGCCAAATTTAGCCTTCCAGTCCACCCACCAGTCCAGTAGCCAACTACCGCCCTATGTTTTGCTGCTCCTTTCGGCAGGCCACGTCCGTCGGGTTAATGATTGATTTACGATTCCAGCTGCTCCAATTCCGTCCTCTCACCGACTTTCCACCGAGTGAGTCATCCGCATCCAAGTGGCGTCGTCTGGCGTTTTGTTTGGTGGTCTATTTTTACGAGGACATTAAAGTACGCAGCCCACATCAAACCACCAGCGATATCAACGATAAACGGGTATTGGCTTAATCTCTCTCTCTCTCTTGCAATGATCCGACCTTCACCTGTGACCACGAGACTGTTTGTGCTTATGTTCCGTCCTATCACCACACGGCAGCCAGGGATCCCCTGACTCGGCTTATCATACGTAAATACACAGCGGATGTCGTTGTACCGTATCCGTCCCACAACATCCGATTAATGTCGTCTCCGGTAACGTTTACTAAGTGAGTGACTGACTGACTCTGAGTGAGTGAGCAAGTGAATGAGGGCAGTGAAGTGTGACGGACTGTATCTCCACACAGTCAGTCAGTCAGTGATTGATTTATGCACATCGAAGAAGAAGAAAAAAAACGGTTGCGCCGGGTTTCGGTCTTATCGGGGGTGTTATCTGTTCTCTGTTTGTTCCCGCAAATTCGTCCTGATAACGCACATTTAGCGAATGGACAAAATGATAATGCAATAAATGGTTTCGTGAGATAACAGCGCTTGAATAGCGCCTGAAATTCACTGGTTGGATCTGTGACATTTTTTTTTGTTGTTGTTGGTTTGACCATAAACAGTGAATAACAAATGCAATTTTTTTTGGGCGGATGCTTTTAATAGGGCGATAAAATGAAATCACTCTAATAATTTTATTACCATATCGATAATAAATTGATTCAAGGATTTTATTTCGAATATTTTTTTTCAGTACGTCACCTCGGTTGACTCGATATACATAGGTTAGTAGTCATGTTATTGAACTTTAGCTTGGCAGGACTGTTAGGATTAGAATGATTATCGTATCAGGTGGCCAATACCTTCGCACACTCATTGTGAGTCTGCCTTAGTTTTGAGCGATAATTTGCGTCAGTTTGTGCGTATTTTAAATTTAGCTATAGTCTCCTTCGGTTGAACTGATAACGATTTATTTTGCAGACTGGTTTTAAAGATCGCATTATGGAATTATTGATTTATGTCATGATTATGCCTTTTACGGCAAATAATTAAACAAAAAACAAAAATGACGTTGCAAGTGACAAGCGTGATTCACAATCGAACAACTTTCAAAACAGATCTTTTATTTATTTTATGTTCTCTGTTGAACTTGAACCAAATTAAAATGCTTACATCAAATTTCGATGCCAAACATACAAGCATTTTTTATGTCCGTTCTACTTTTTGATTCAAACTTTTCCACGCAGTAGAAGTGCTCTATGCTAAGCCGAAAATCAAAATCGGTTAGCCACTTGAACAATATGGTTGGAAAATCGCACGCGTAGCAGTAAATGCCCCGACATCGCACTAGGGCGGACCAGCAACGGCTAGTGACGGCCGCTACGGGGCACCAGAAGAACGCCTGGTCATCGCGTGCAACCGAAAAATGACACAAACCGTGGATGTCTAAACGGGGAGCGCTAAAAATAGCTCTCCAAGCTGTACGACGACGACGACGACGACGACAACGGGGGTGAATGATTACCTTCACCTTTCTTAACATCCGACCAGGTAGTGAAGAATGAATTTGTTTTATTTGCTGTCTAATGACAGCGGTAGAGGTTACGGAAACAACACTGGAAGTTAAAAAGTTGAAGGCTGTTCAGTTTGATGGCTCCGAAGTTGACTTTCAATCGATTTAATACAATGCAAGTAAATGCTAGCTAATGGAACATTTCTATGAAGTCATTTTTATCTAGTTCTTTAGACTAAAAACCAACTCAAAATTCAACATTTCCAAGAGGACTTACTAAACAGGTGTTTATTTGCTGAGTTTATCGGCTGCCTTCGAACATCTTGCACTCATTATCGCGCTTGCGAAACAATGTTTACCGATGCAATAAATTACTGCTTGTTGTTTGACCACTGACACATGCGATCGCGATCGAACAAGATCAGCACTTTGTGTCCGAGGTCGAACATTTGGAAAACATTTCTCATCTTTCAGTTGTAGGAGCAGTCATTTTGAGATGTAACTAAAATTGAATATTTAAATCGGCTCGTTTCTTCTTGAATGTAATTAAATAAAGTCAATCCATTGCAGAAAAGCATTACTATAAGCAAGGTTAAAGGCAGGCTTGACACGTTCATTTTAATTCGATTTAGCTTACTATACTTTACTATCACACCGAAGTAGAATTTGAAGACGGAATTTATAAAACATTTAAAGTACTATAAAGCACCAGTAATATGGGGAAATGTAAATACAAAGCAATGCTCAATTCAGCAATATTTCAGCTAATAACTAGCTTTGCAACTATTCCCTACATCTGCTACAAAATTTGCTTGGTCTGCTTGAATGGTACAGTCAAAAAATCAAAATCGTACAATCACAATTAAAATGAACGTACCAAACTTATTCAAAGATGTAGATATACCAAAAGGAAATTTAACACCTTGTCAAAGCCTCTATTGAACTCAATGAAAAATGGAATCAAGACGTGGAAGACGTGGACTAGAAATTAGCGTTGAAATGGAACTTAACATAAAGTATTAAATTAAACTTGAATTTAGACTAATTTGGTCTTGAAGTTTTGTTTCAACTTGGGGGTTGGTTTCAACAATGGGGTTTAAAGTTTGATTTGAAATAGGATTTAAATTTGGAGTAAATCGGATTGGAAGTATTACTTGCAATTAGCGATGAAATCGAACTTAAAAGAGAATTTTATTGTATGTACTTCATTTGAAATTGGAATTGCACTAGTCTTGCAAATGAACTTGAAATTGGAATTGTAATAAAAGTTGAAATTGAATTTGAAAGTATGCTCAAAGTTTAACTTAAATTTCAAATTTAAATTGTACGTAAATTTGATTTAAATTGCACTTGAGAATAAACTTGGAATTACATAAAAAAAATTAGACTTGATATTGGAATTCAAATAGCACTGTAAATTGAACTTAAAACCAGAGTGTAAATTTGTCATAATATTGGAATTGAATTAAACTAGAAGTCGGACAAGTAATTGGATTTGAAATTGTGCTTGACATTGGAGATTGGACATCAAAGTAGACTTCAATTTGGACATGGACACGAAATTAGACACAAAGTTTAACATGAAATTAAGGATTAACATATTTCGTCTTACAAATTCACACGTTTTACTTCTTTTCTGTTCCTGTTTTTACTCTTTTGCAGTCCCGCTTTACCTCTTTTTGTTCCGTTATTTCTTCTTTTTTGTACCGTTTTCCTGGCTTTTGCTCTCACTTCATGCTCCTCTTTTTTCTCGTTCATTTTGTTCCATTATTTATTATTTTCAGTCCTGTTTATTCACTTGTTTTTCACTTATTTTTTTGTAAACTTCTTTCCCGTTTTTGTTGTTCTATTCCCACTTTTCGTTCACTGTTTTAATCTTTTTCGTCTTTCAACTTCGTTTGTTCCGTTTTCCCTCTTATTGTATCCTGCTTTGCCTCTTTTCTGTCACGATCTGTTTTTCGTTTTATCCCATTTCTCTTCCGTTTTCATTTTTTCCCCATTTTCCTCTTTTTCTGTTTCTAAACTTTTCTGCTCCCGTATTGTCCCCTTTTCCTTTCCTCCTTTTCTATCACGTTTTTTTTTACTTTTTTACTTTTTTGTACCGTTTTTTCGCTTTTCTGCCCAGTTTGTTCTTATTCTGTTTCTTGTTCGCCCTGTTTTCTTTTTCGTTTCTGATGAGTTTAAAATCCCCTTTTCTTTTCCGCTCTCCCTCTTTTTCTGTCTCCCCTATTTCGCCTCTGTTTCCTTTTTTCTCTTTTTACGTTTCGTTTTCCCATCCAGTCTGTTACGATTTTTCATTTTTTCTTTGTTTTCTCTCTTGCTTTTTCCTTTTTTCCATTCCGTGTTTCCAGTTTTTGTTACGTTTTTCTCGGATTACCTCTAGATCCATCGGCAATCCGTCGTCTTCTGCTGCTCTCCAGAAACACAAACAAAAAAGGAAAAATGAAACAGGAGGGAAAAAACGAAAAAGAGCACTTTTCGGGTACAGGTTTTATGCAGTGACAACCTACCTTGCCGTAAGACGTAATCCTACGTCAAAATGAGGTCTGGACTGGACAGAAAAAGTTGAAGAACGAAAGAGGAATGAAGAAAAGTGAGAGAAAAAAAGCAACAATCATAAAGAAAACTAGAAAATTAAGATAGAAAAGAAGAAAATTTGGACAAAAAAGAGAAAATATGAGAAAAATAGGAAACTCGGAGCAGAAAAAGAAAAAAATGGAGGAAAAAATTTAAAACAGAAAACAAAAAAGACAAAACGGAAAAGAAAAACAGAGCGTGACAAAAAAGAGGACAAAGTAGGACATAACAAGAGGAACAGACAAAAACGTAAAACGAGATCGTAAAGCAAAAAAATTAAAAAAGACGAAATCCGAGACCGAGAATAAAAGAAAAAAATCGAATGTTGGGCAGAACATGACAAGCGAAGAGGAAGAAAAATGGGCCAAAAAATGTAGAAAAATGAAACATAAAGAACGACAAAAGGATCAGAGGAAAATCAGAGTTCAGGAAAAAGGCGAAAACGGGACAGAAAATAGAAAAAAAACAACCAACAGGAAACGGCTAACAGAAAAAAAAAGAGAAAAAAGTGTGAAAAAGAGGAAAACCAAACAAGAAAGGGAATGCGGAACAAAAAACAAAATAAATCAGAAAGGAAACGAAGAATAGCGAGATAGATAGATAGATAGATAGAGAGAGAGAGAGAAATGAAGACAATTGTGTAAAAGATGTTAAACGGGATATAGAAGAAAATTGTGACATAAAATGAGAAAACAAAAAGCGCGGGATAAACAGAACTAGCACAGAAGAAAAAAGGCAAAAAATGCAAAATGAAAAAGGGAAACAGGTGCCGAAAGGGAAAATGGGAGTAACACGGAATAAACGCAACAGAAAAGATAATGAAACAGGGCATCGGTATGAGGCAAAACGAGAAAAAAAGGAGATAAAAAGAGCTAGAAAAAGACAAAAACTGGAAACGATATAATTGAAAACAAGAAGACTGAAAACGGGGGAAAAAATAACAAAAATCGAGTGAATAACACGAAAACAAGACAAAATAGGATGGAAAATGGAGAAAAATGGAACAATAAACAGGAAACACGGGACAGAAAAAATTGTAAACGAGAGATAAAGAGGAAAAACGGACAGCAAAAATCAAGAAAAAGGAACTGGAAATGAGAGAAGGGGAAGAACGGAACTGAAAAAAAATCAGAGGGGTTGTGTACAAGACACGACCGCATATATAGGTGACGCAGGACTACGTAAGTCTCTTTGTAGTGATAGTAGCATGTATTCATGCTTGTAATCATTCGATTCTTCATGTATACATGCTATATGCAACATATATACATGCTACATGCGTTGTATGTAACATTGAACAAAGTAGTAACACTGCATACGTTCAATTCTCAAAAGATTGTGCATTTGAAAACAATTTAACAAAATCAAGAACACAAACTATTGCTTTCCTGCTACCTTACTGAAATTAAAGATTGTTTTTATTACCCATGGTTCCCCACGTTGAAGGGATTTCACCAATTCAATCCTATTTTATTAACAGCACAGCTTTTCACTACACTTCTAATGAAACGGCAAGCATGCGTATTCATACAGAGTCGTATTATAACCGAACACTACAGTTGTAGCACATTTTTCCAACACAGATATCAAATTCGCCGAGGTTTATTCACCTCGCAGTAAAGAATTTGCGATCTGTTGGGGCAACGGACTTCTGTCATTTTTTCTGGCACACTTCCCTAACACAGACATCAAATTGGACTAGGTTTAATCGCGTTCGTAAGAAATCTGTTGGCATGAGGGGCTTTGTCACTCTTTCTGGCATACTTCCCAAGCAAGGACATCAAAATGGTCTAGGTTTAATCGCAGTGTTAAGAAATCTTGTTGAAATGGGGAAACTTTGTCACTTGTTTTGGCTTACTTCCCAAGCACAGATATCAAATTGGTATAGGTTTAGACATCGTAAAGAATCTTCCAACCAATCACGAAGCGAGAATTCTGGTAAAACATAGATTCATTATTTTCAATGTTTCAATAGTTCAACATCAAGAATCCATACTTTTCTTCATTTGGGTCAATTCTTAGAAGATTTTTCGATCGATTGGTGTAAGAATATTGAAAATCGATCGGAAAACCGCTGAGCTATTAGCGCTCAAACCTTTTCATTTTTCGTGACGCTCGCATTTTTCGATTTTTTGGAATGACACCCTATCTCAAAACTTGCCGTAAGACGTAGTCCTACGTCAAAACGGAACAGAAAAGAAATTGAACGTGTGAAGATGAAAAATGTCAATTTAATTTTAAGTTAAATTTAGAGTCCATGTCCAATTTGAAGTAAATTAATATAAATTCAAGTCTCATTTAATGTCAAGTGTACAAGTTTAATGTACAAATGTCAAGTTCAATTGCATGTCCGATTTTAGGCCCAATTTAATTTCAATCGTAGATTCAATTTTAGTTCAAATTTTAATTTAATTTCAAATCTAATTTTAAATCTATTTATTAGTTGAATAAGAAGTAAAGCTTCAAACGCAATTTAGTCTAAATTCAAGTGTAATTTAAAGTCCTATGTCAAATCCGATGCTACGGTTATTCCAAAATAATCTTCTGAAAGGTCGCGTGCCCCATTTTTTATGTCTGGGCACGCAAGTAACTGTCCCCTTAACCTTTTTAAAATCTGCTCAAAATACAATCACTACTAAAATGAATGTTGTAAACTTGGTTGAAGATGTAGAATTACCAGCAGTTTCGCGCTTAACAAATGATTTGTGTAAATTTAACTCTATAGCAAGAAGAGTGAAATCAAGAATAAATTGGTCTCTTATTCATAAAATGATGTAACTTTATCCCATTCCTTTAGGTCTTTTGTTTCGCGTTTCTTGAACTTTCAATCCATTTGCTGTCGAAAGCAGTAATTTTTGTTGCAACAGTTTACTTGCCGAGACTTCAAGTTAAAAAAGGAGCAAACAAATACTGTTCTAACGTTACGATTCAGCCTTCCAGATTGGCAAAATTGGAGCGGTTGCTGGCATTCTTAGCGCGAAAACGGAATGTCAGCTTTGCTTTGCATTCTACAAACGGTGATCAACAAAAACCAGTTTAGAATATCTAAATGTAATCATAAATGAGTGGTTGTCTTCATTTCTTTGATTGCAGAAATGATGACGCTACTCAACTCAGAATCGTAACTGTATACAAATCTCCCGGTGACTGCGAATAACGTGTCGTTAATTGGAAGATTTTTTCGCGTATAAAAATAGTGGCTTCACATTTTCTCTTATAGTCATCATTCTTGCATTTTAACGATAACAGACTGATTCTTTTGAAGTCGCCCAAAAAGCAAGCCAAATTGTTCAAAATGTGACTTTCGTGACCGGTTTAGTATTTAAGCCTTGTATAAAGCCGAAACGTCGGAAAGAATTTAAAAATCAGTTCTGATTTCTACAAAAGACTGAAGAGCCGGACAAAAAGTGAAAATTAGCATTGGCAAATTTCAATCTATTCCGCTTTCTCAATACATTTACCAAACAAACCTCACTAATGGTTTTCCATACAGCTTCGAAGTACACTGTGATACTCCACCAGGTCTAACCATCTTACTCGGTGCGCTTGTGGTCGTCTTGTTCCTACCGGATTTGAGGCGAATACCATCTTTGCAGGGTAGTTGTCCGGCATTCTAGCAACATGCCCTACCCACCGAATCCGTCCAGCTTTGGCCACCTTTTGAA
The DNA here is from genome assembly GCF_943734655.1 of Sabethes cyaneus. NCBI lineage: Eukaryota > Metazoa > Arthropoda > Insecta > Diptera > Culicidae > Sabethes > Sabethes cyaneus. Next base: position 247,292,879 of record NC_071355.1, on the reverse strand, counting down.
TACTAGGTTCGCCATAGAGATGTACAAGTTCATGGTTCTTCCTCCTGCTCCGACGAGCACTCGCAGATCCTTCTTGAGCATTGTCCACGATAACAACCGGTCTAATAAGTGTCTTGTACACTTTGTACGCGGGCTTAGGTTGTTCGATCGCAATTGCTTGTGAAGCCCATAGTAATAATACGCCTCCGAATCTCAATGCGGGTCAGATCCTCACCCAGTGCTAAGATTTTCGTGTAATATTATTTATTTATTTATTTATTTATTTACTAGCTTACCCGACAAACTTCGTATTGCCACAAATTAACCTGTGTTGTACATAAATCATGAATCTCGGATGATCTTTGTCACTATCTCGAGTTTTGCAAGCCCCCCAGTGGGCGGTGCTTCCGACGGCGGGTCACCGGCAACACTCGCGACCGGCTCGGCCTGAATGATCTAGTGTTACTATAGATAGTTTTTGTGGTCTTGTTATTGATTAATGTTTTATGGAAGAGTCTCGAATTTCTCGAGTTGGATTAGTTTTTGAGTTTCGCAAAAATTTCTGTTTTATTTGTATGAGAGTCCATATTCCCCTACCACAGGGGTGAGAGGTCTCTAACTATCATAAAATAAATTCAAGACTCAAAAATCTCCTACATGCTAAATTTGGTTCCATTTGCTTGATTAGTACTCAAATTATAAGGAAATTTGTATTTCATTTGTATGGGAGCCCACCCTCTTAAAAGGGAAAGGGGTCGTAATACACCACAGAAAAAAAAATCTGCCATCTAAAACTCTCACATGCCAAATTTGGTTCCATTTGCTTGATTAGTTCTAAAGTTATGAGCAAATTTGTATTTCGTTTGAATGGGAGCCCCCCCCCTCCTAAAAAGGTAAGAAGTCCTAATTCATAATGGGAAAAATGGTTGCCTCCAAAAACACCCACATGCCAAATATGGTTCCATTTGCATGATTAGTTCTCGAATTATGAGGAAATTTGTATTTCATTTGTGTAGAAGCCCCCCCTCTTGAAGTGTGGAAGGATCCTAATTCACCGTAGAAAATATTTTTGCCTCCAAAAACCTCCACATGCCGAATTTGGTTCTATTTGCTTGATTAGTTCTCGAGTTATGGGGAAATTTGTATTTCATTTGTATTGGAGCCCCCCCTCCTAATGTGGGAAGAGGTCCTAATTCATCACAGAAAAAATTCTTGCCTCCAAAAACACCTACACGCCAAATTTGGTTCCATTTGCTGGATTAGTTCTCGAGTTATGAGGAAATTTGTATTTCATTTGTACAGGAGCCCCTCCTCTCAAAGTGGGGAGGGGTCCTAATTCACCATAGAAAATTTTCTTGCTCTCGAAAACCTTCACATGCCAAATTTGGTTCCATTTGCTTGATTAGTTCTCGAGTTATGAGGAAATTTGTATTTCATTTGTATAGGAGCCCCCCCTCCTAAAGTGGGGAGAGGTTCTTATTCATCATAGAAAAAATTCTTGCCTCCAAAAACACCTACATGCCAAATTTGGTTCCATTTGCTTGATTAGTTCTCGAGTTATGAGGCAATTTGTATGGAAGCCCCCCCTCTTAAAGGGGAGAGGAGTTACAATTCCCCTTATAAAGAGGGAGGGGTCTCAATTTACCATAGAATAAATTCTTGTCACCGAAAACACTCACATGCCAAATTTGGTTCTATTTGCTTGATTAGTTCTCGAGTTATGAGGAAATTTGTATGGAAGCCCCCCCTCTTAAAGGGGAGAGGAGTTATAATTCCTCTTATAAAGAGGGGAGGGGTCTCAATTCACCATAGAATAAATTCTTGTCACCAAAAAAAACACCCACATGCCAAATGTTGTTCTATTTGCTTGATTAGTTCGAGTTAGGAGGAAATTTGTATTTCATTTGTACAGGAGCCCCCCCTCTTAAAGTGGGGAGGGGTCCTAATTCACCGTAGAAAATTTTCCTGCCCTCGAAAACCTTCACATGCCAAATTTGGTTCCATTTGCTTGATTAGTTCTCGAGTTATGAGGAAATTTGTATGGAAGCCCCCTCTCTTAAAGGGGAGAGGAGTTACAATTCCCCTTATAAAGAGGGAGGGGTCTCAATTTACCATAGAATAAATTCTTGTCACCGAAAACACCCACATGCCAAATTTGGTTCTATTTGCTTGATTAGTTCTCGAGTTATGAGGAAATTTGTATTTCATTTGTATAGGAGCCCCCCCTCCTAAAGTGGGGAGAGGTTCTTATTCATCATAGAAAAAATTCTTGCCTCCAAAAACACCTACATGCCAAATTTGGTTCCATTTGCTGGATTAGCTCTCGAGTTATAAGGAAATTTGTATTTCGTTTGTATAGCAGCCCCCCCCCCACTTAAAGGGGGGGGGGTCCCAATTCATCATAGAAAAAAATTTTGTCTCCAAAAACACACACATGCCAAATTTGGTTCCATTTGCTTGATTAGTTCTCGAGTTATGAGGAAATTTGTATGGAAACCCCCCCCTCTTAAAGGGGAGAGGAGTTATAATTCCCCTTATAAAGAGGGGAGGGGTCTCAAATTACCCTAGAATAAATTCTTGTCACCGAAAACACCCACATGCTAAATTTGGTTCTATTTGCTTGATTAGTTCTCGAGTTATGCAGAAATTTGTGTTTCATTTGTATGGGAGCCCCCCCTCTTAGTGGGGGGAGGGGTCTCTAAGCATCACTAAAACCTTGCCTGGCCCCAAAAACCTCTACATGCAAATTTTCACGCCGATTGGTTCAGTAGTTTTTGATTCTATAAGGAACACAGGACAGACAGACAGACAGACAGACAGACAGACAGACAGACAGACAGACAGACAGACAGACAGAAATCCTTCTTTATAGATATAGATTATTATTATTACTTCAACTGACTAGAGTCTACATGAATGTTATGTGTCCATGTCCGCCGGTCCGGCAGAACAAAGGGATGAAATTAGAGATCTCCACTGCTGACGGTTAACCGCCATGGCTTTTACCTGTCGCCAGGACAGGTTCTCGTCTACAGCCCGGATGTCGTTGGCTAAGCTCCGTCTCCATGAGCCTCTGGGTCTGCCTCTTCTACGCTGTCCTTGTGGATTCCAGTCGAGTGCTGCTCTGCAAACCTCGTTCGCTCCTTTCCTCAAGGTGTGTCCGATCCACTTCCACCTACGCTCACGAATTTCTGTGGCTATCGGCCGTTGATGACACCGACGATGGAGTTCCTCATTGGATATCCAATTATCAGGCCACCAGGCACGAATAATATATCGCAGGCACCGGTTAATGAATACCTGCAGTTTTGCGTTGTCTCCGCTGAGACGCACCACGTTTCGCAGGCATACAGCAGTACGGATTTAACGTTTGAATTAAAGATTCAGGTTTTCGTACTTAGAGTGATCTGGTTTGAGCGCCAAATGTTTCGCAGACCTGCAAAGGCACCCCTGGCCTTCCTGATCCGTGTGGCTATATCAGTCTACATGAATGGGTTCTATAAAACATTGGTGCTTCTTAACCTTTGTACAAATTTATACGATGGCTCGTCGAAATTAAACAATTCTTCCACTTTAGAAAATGTTCTAACAGATGCAGTAACGGGTTCATTACATCCAAAGACGGTACGGTGGAATGGAGTTTGCAGTAAGCCGGTGGAACGTCGAGTCCGTTGCGAAGCACGAAAGTCCAATAGAGATAGAAGTCTGGGGGAATCGATTTCACCGTTGATGACTTTGGCCACGAATACTGCCTGGTGCGTTTTCCGTAGATAATCTAGCGAGTCTAGATCAAGTAGCCGGCAGCGATCAGAATACGGTGGGAGAATATCGGGTTGACAGTCGCAGGGTCGCGGGTCGCAGGGCAAGCCGAATGAATTTCCTTTGTACTCGTTCGATGCGCAGGTTCCATGTTAACTGCTGAGGACACCATACAATACTACAGTTTTCAAGCAGTGGCCGAACCAGAACACAATACAAGGATTTCAGGCAATGCGGATCATTGAAATTTCGTCCAATTTTAGAAATAAATCCCAGTTGACGCATTGCCTTCGAAATAATCGATTCACGGTGTAGGTCGAATGTTAGCTTAGTATCAAGTAACACACCAAGGTCGCTAACGTGGTCTACTCTGCGCAGCTCAGACCCCTCAATCTGATAGTTAAATAGAATCGGACTTTTAATACGGTAAAAACTTATTACCTCACATTTTGCCACACTTAGTGTGAGCCAGTTTCGTTTACACCAATCAACAAATGTATCGAGTAATTCTTGCAGGCGGCGACAATCATCGGTTTTTCCAAAAGGTAGAAATAATTTCAAGTCATCAGCGTACACAAGTCTGCACCCGATGTCCAATAGCAACGTGACGTCGTTGAAAAACAGTGAAAAAAGTAGTGGTCCCATATTACTACCTTGCGGAACACCCGAGGTATTAGTAAATTGCGCAGAAATACACGTGCCAAGCTTCACGCGCAATACCCTGTCACGCAAGTACGAGCTGAGCCATTGCACTAGTTGTTGGGACGCACCGAGTCGAAAAAGTTTACGAAATAATATTGAATGGTCGATCCGATCAAAAGCTGCCTTTAAGTCCGTGTAGATTGCGTCCACTTGCTTCTTATACTCTATTTGTGAGATACAGGTAGAGATGAACTTCATTAAATTCGTACAAACGGAACGACCAGGCAATTATATCAACGGTTCAATGCCACGCCCCAAAAATTTAATGTATTTCCTACGTTCCAGTATCAAAAAATTAAATGTGTAAATGAAAAAGAAATCACGCATAGAGGTGTGTCTCTAGACTTGTTATCCAGAAACGTGGAAATGTTCAAATATGAAAGACAACGCTGTGAATTTGTTTTGCATACACTCTTTTTTAAAGCACGTACAATAAAAATTCCTCTGCGTATTGCTCAACAAATATAATAAATTGTCTAGTGTAAGATCAAAGCGCAGCCAAGCAGCGCAACAGCGGTCACGCAGCGCCGCGTCTGCCTCGAATCCCACCGAAATCAACCGAGTCGGTTGGTAATACGAGTCTGATATTTTCAGTTCAGACCACGTAGATATCGCATAAACCAGCAAAATTAAATGATTGGATCAGATGAACTCTTAATTTAGCCCAATTGATCCGCAAAACGGTGCTATTTTTAGTTCAAACTCTGAAATGAAAAGAAAAAACTCCACAATTCGTTCAAACCGGCTGTATCTACTCTCTGTCAACCGACTGCCGATGCAATGAAAATTAGCTGCGTGTGCGATCCGCCGGCCGTGCCGTCAGACTGGCAACGTGCGGGCAGCGCGCGAAAGTAGATAATGATCAATTTAGATGACTGGCATAAAAATATGGATCGATTCCACAGAACCCCCAGCGGGTTAAATTACCCACATGCCACAACCGATCCACATCAGCGATCAGTTGGTAGTAGAGCACAGTTCTAGACTCCACCGGCGAGTATCACAGGTAATTGCAACCGGCGCATTGCTCATTTGTTCGCGACTTGTTGGAGGGTTGATAATGATGTGTACATTACGTACATAAATTAGATGGATACTTGGCGGCAGCAGCCGGCGGACAATGTCTGTCTGTCCCCTGTCCGGTAAGGCGGTAAACAAAAGTGCATTTCGTCGTGGTTTTATCGCCGCCGCCGTCGTCGTCGTTGTCGTCGCCAGCGAAAAAGTCACCGTCGCCGTGCGTCCGATGCAGCTTAATTGACGCTGACAAGCATTTCCTTTCAGCAGCTAAAGTCTTTACGGAATAATATAGCAAACAAACAGCTGCTTGCAGCGAGCAGCGGCGGCGACGGCGATATTCTTAAAAGGAAATCTGCAGAAAACACTACACGATGGAAAGTTTCTTTAAAATATTAGCATGGTTAGTTGTACGATCAGCTCCGCTGGCTTTTTTTCGACACAAATAGTTTAATTTACCTTTCTGACTCATGGTCTATTTATTTGCCTAATACTTTTTTATCATCAATTATAAACAGCTTTTCTGTATTTTATGTTTTTCTGTGCAGACTTTCTCCGAATTATTTTCGAACTTTACTCAACGTATGAAGAATTTTTCCTGTTATGTAAACAAATAAGCTTACCCTGACTGCAAATGCCTACTACAAATGCGTTTTTGTACACTCTTAACGTGAACGTTTCACTCTTCAGTGAAACAATTATTTTTGTTCCGTAAGCAAACAATGAAGCTAAATTAAGAGATTAGGAGATAAGCAAAAGTATCCCACACCAGTTTTGGCTAGAAACAGCGAAGTGGCATTCGAATATCGAACGGCTTTCTGCGTTATACGAATATCGATTCAATTCGTCAATTGAACACTTCCATTGTCCCACATTTGGTACAATTTGGAAAACAAATTGAAGATTAAACTAATCAGCTGACCACTTGAGTGCGCTCGTCTAATAAAAAAAAACCGACTGTGAGGGTTGCACAAATGTGTTCTCCGATTAGGAGTGATAATCGTAAACAATTGGACAGTTTTAGATTAGAACTGTTTAATTTTACCGATCAAAAAATGGTTGATTCATTTTGGAGGTTTGTAGCAAAAAATTAGGTGCAATATTTTTGCACCTAAATACCTAAAGCTTTACCGATAAAATATTCATTCACATGCAAGTACTGACCGGTTGAATGCCTAAGTTTGCTGGGTCTGATTGATCCGCTGCACATAATAAATGTACAAAAATAGAATGAATATTATCAACTGCATTATCACTGCATGACATCGCGAGAAAACACGCAATCTAACCAATTTATTCAGCCAGACAAATTATCACCGAAAAGCTTGATAAATGACCGATAAGTGCCTGATGCCGACTCCGATTGGATCCGCGCATCCGGCGGGTGACGGTCACCTTTGCTTACCCTTGCTCTATCTATCATCTATCTTTCATCACAGAAGTAAAAGAGCACAAACAGGTGGCTCGAACCTGCGCCGATTGCTGCACAGAATTTTTTTTTCAGAACCGAAATACTAAGCCACCCCCAAGTCAAAATCCGCCTAATCACCACCGCTCTAAGATAGACCACAAAAATACGCAACATGGAGGGTGCGCGTCAATGCGCGCGCTGTCATTGTCAATTATTGTAAAAAAAATTTTTTGTCTCCACTCAAGCGAAAACCGGTTCGCCCCGGCACTTAGCACCGGATCACATGGGAAATGGAAAGTAAACTGTTATTTATATATACCTACGAGATGTTTACCGAAGTACCCAACAAAACCGTTTGTGTTTGATTGCACTTATTCCGACAAATGTCAACGCTTTACCTCGATTAATCTGTCACCGACGACGACGAAGCCGTCGTCGCCGTCGCCGCCACCAAACGATGAGGGTGCTTCTCGAGCCCTTTACCACGCGACTCCATCGGAAACTGAGACTTTTTGCAAAATGATCAAATTCAACACTTGAGGCATGCTAAATGTTGCAAATACGTCGTCTGTTTATTTACTCGATGGATACGGTGATGAATCTTTGCCCATGCAATTATGGCAGTGATGGTCACGTGAAAAACCAGACGCTCTTGAATCGTTAATCTAATCAAAATGCATGGTTGTCGGTCTGATAGCAAATATGATTGCCATAAATTTGATGGAAGCACACAAAAATATTTATATTCTGGAGCCTCTAACGTCCATTTTTTTCTCTTCTTTTTAATATTAAATTTGTTCAATCTATTGAATAAAATTACAGCTAACGTTGTAACATGGTTAAGGTTTTTTTCTCATTTCGATTCCTCAGCCGATCGACAACACACTAACCGATGACGGGCCAATTCGTCATGAATCATAATCTTCGTGCATTCGTCGATTTAAAAACACATTTCACACCGAATACGCTCTAATCGTTACTGAGAACTCGTAACGTATCGCGTATCTGATATAAACCTAGGGAAGCTACAACCGTTGCTATAATCGAGAGTATTTCTAAAGACCCCTGATTTGGCCGTAAAGCTATTGCAATTCTACCCATGCACCAGGTAAAAATATTTGCATAAAAATTTCAGTCTCCTTCCATAGCAGAAATTTAATCCACAATGTCATGAACAACGCCATACGTTCGCTAATTAGATACTGAAAAAGTTGGACGAAGATCCGTTTTTACCGCAAAGCTGTGTTCAGTGCCAAGGCGCTCCTCTAGTTTAACTGAATTAGTAACATGTAGGTAGAACATGTAAGAAAAACTAGATAATAAAATTAGATATAGATTCTTCAGTTCTTTCCCCTTCACACTTTAATCTTCTCTAAGGATGCAATCTATAACTATTGCAAACCGTTTCACCTTAGCCGTTTAAAACAAAACTACGAGGTTAACCGTATGTTTCCGGAACAATTTTGTTTTTGAGATCTTTGGTCAAGTTTTAGTGTGTACAAACAACCGGAACGCTTAGATGAGGGTATGAAATGGGGAAGACAATGAAAATGGGTCTAACTATAGCTATGGTCATCCCAAGATGGTTTCAACTGTTCGACAATTATGACTTGACTTGACTAACTTTCTTCCTCCTCGGTTCGTTGTTCATTTTAAGCATGGTTTCTTTATATTTTTTACCAAGCTTCATTAAGTTCTCTTTCAATTTAATCTCAATTTGGTACATTTGGCTTGTATTTCATAATTTCTTGTTTTCTAGCGCACGTTTGTTAAGGAATTCTAGCTAATTATAGTCAAGCTAATTGTAACTACCTAACCGTATATTTAGTACAGAATAATCAGCCAAAATAGAGCAGACTGTTTTTATATGCAGAATCTAGAGGTTTTTGAGAATCGCAGTGGTGACCTCTTTCCTTGCTGGAAAGAGCCGACGGGACTGCTCCGTAGATATACGAAGTTGCTCATAGTCGAGATTCGAAAATGCGACTACGGATAAAAAAAAATTGAAATATACTTTGAACAAAATTGAGATGACACAGTAATGTTCCGATTTTGTCAGCCCCATGTTGAATTTTGGGCTGACAAAATGGGGAAACTGATAAAATCGGGAAATTTTTTTCAAAATTCAAGACTTAAGACCTTGCAATATCGAAGACTTCTACTAAAAATTAAATTTCAACCCTCAGTTTGTCAACCGAATGCTCAATGAACCGGACACAGCACACTGGTCCAGAAAACATTTTGGTGCGCATTAGCTTTGTGTGGGAAAACTTGGTTTTAGGTTTATGAAACCTTTGGAAGAGTTTCTTAAAATTAAAAGTTCTATCGTCCAGCGAAATTCAAATTTTGTTTAATTCCCCTTAATCCCGCTAAAAGTGCAATAAAAAATGTATTTTTCTTCAGTTTCAATATAACACATTGATGTGTTCTGCAAAGTTTTACAGCATATTATTACAAGAAATTTTGCTGAAGACAGTAACCTTCTATCTCTTCAGCAAAGATAGAAAAATCCTATTTCTCATAAATGAAAAATCGTTAAAATCAGTTTTTCTATTTTAGCTGTTTTTGTAGTTGCTAAATGACTTTTTCTAGTTTTACAAAGTTGTACAAATAGTAAAAATACACAACATTGCTGGATATAGTATACCTCTATCTTTCCTTGTTTAGGAACTATAGAACTTTTACTATCAAAATACCCTTATTTTGACCCCGAATATCTCGCAAGAAGGCATCATTTTATTCAAAAACTCTCCCCAGAGAATCAGAATAGTTCCAAGCAGGCTGAAAAGTTTTATAAATCCTTTTTAAAAGCACAAAAGTTAAACAAAATTTATAGACTGACAAAATCGGGATAAAAAGCTGATAAAATCGGGGGTAGACAAAATCGGGAGGTGGCAAAATCGGAACATTACTGTACTTGCTATTTAATTATAGCATTAATTAGTCAAAACAGAATCAAGCTGATAAAATATTTAAAATAAAAAAAGAATGAAAATATCGACTAAATTGAAAGTAAAAAAATAAACAGATCCAGAAATTAAATTAAAAAGAAAACTTTTCAGTTAATACGTATAGGTATATGTCAAGAATAAACATCTTTTCTTGGAATTGGATTCGAAATTGCACTTGAACTCAATTTTCAAATCTGACCTGAAATAGCTCTCTCTCTATCTGTGCATCTTCTCTCTTCCATCTTTTTGTTACTTTTTTGTAACGTTTTTGTTTTTAATATAGACATTGTTATTTTCCATGCAAAAATCTACGAAAAAAAGACAAAAACCAACGAATTTTTCAATTCAATTTCCCAGCGGGGGGAGGGGGGTGACAAAAACTTTGAGAATGATTTGCAATGGCCTTATGGCGATTTTAGTCACTTTGGACTTCTTTTATTTCGTTTATGTATGTTTTCTTATTTATTTTTTGTTCTCAATTTATGGCTATTCTTTATACTTTTTTGTTCTTTTATGAGTATCTTTGCCTTTTTTGTTGTCGATGTTCCACTTTTTCTTCTGTCACTTTTCAGACTATTGCAAATTATATGCAAAATATAAGCGTAGTTCGGGACGATCGGAAAATTTTGCATGGAGTTTTCTATAAAAACAAGAGACCTCGAAATTTTTAATTACATATGTTTAAATTATTTTTGTCACTTTGTCAGTTTTGTTACTTAAATTGGTTTTAAAAAAAGATTAGACAAGATTTTTATTTATTTCCTGTGGGTTCTATAACCTAAAGAACCCGAAAAATGGGTGTGCGGGTATCAACACTTCCAGCACGAAACAGATGTGGAAGTTCAAAATTTCAGTTTTTTCTCTCTTTTGGTAGGGTTTTGCATAGAAAATAATAGCGTTTATGTGAAAAGCAAGAATAGATTTGAGCAACATTGAAAGGACAAAAACTTTATAAAATATTCGTACTGGCCTTACCTATGTTTTTATCTCCTTCGGTCAATATTATACTCTGTTTTGGACACTTTTTTTTAACTATTCCTGTCTATTTCTTGCTTCTGTTTTGCCTCCTTTCCGTCACTTTTTGGCTCTCATTTTTGCTTTTTTGTCTATTTTTCATCAATTTTGTGTAAGTCTTTTCAGACACTTTTGTCACTTTATTGTCTTTTGTTTAGTATGTTTTTTGTCCCTGTTTATCTTTTCTCTTTAGCTCTCTGCCACCCACTGTTTTGTGTCTCTTTCGCACCAGGTTTGTCTCCCTTTCTCTGTCTTGTCTCTTTTTGTCTCCTTTACTTTTCCCATCTCTCTCTCTCTCTCTCACACACACACACACACACACTCCTTCTCACACTTTATCTCTTTTTTACTTTCTCCCTCTCTTTTTTATACTCTCTCTATCCTTCTCGCACTCTCTTTCTCACTCATTGGAAGGACAAAAATATTTGTAATGGCCTTGTTTTTATCTCGTTTTGTCAATATTTTACTCTTTTTTGTTCTTTGACTTTTTTTTGTCAAATTCTTGTTTCTTTCCTGGTTTTGCTTCTGGATATCTTTTTTGTCTCTTTTGATTTATTTATATTATTTCTTTTTAGGCACTTTTGTCACTTTAGTGTCTTTTGTTTAGTACATTTTTGTCCCTATTTAGCTCTCTGCCCCCTCTGTTTTATCTCTCTTTCTCTGTCTCCTGTCTTCTTTTTGTTACCTTTACTTTTCATCACTCACTCTATCTCTTTTTGTCGAGAAAGAGAGAAATAGAGAGAAAGAGAGAGAATTTCTCTTTGTCTCTTTTGTTATTCTCTTAATCTTCTCTCTCTTTCTAGTTCCTTTGTTCTCTCTCTCTTTCTTTTTGTTTCGGTTGAATTCTCTCTCTTTCTGTTCTTATCTTACTCTCGCTAGTATCTCTCTTCAGCACAATTCCGAATGCAAAAATATAATTTTCGTAGTTAAAGCGCACAAATGAATCAAAATTTGTATAACTTTATTTACCAGATAACACTAGACCATTACATATATTTTATAAAGTTTTTGTCCATCTGATGTTGGGCAATAAAAGGAGGGGGGGGGGGTTTAAACAGGCAAACAAGATTAAGGGCTTAGAGCGATTTTATTTAAATATCGTGACAATTAAACCTTTTCTTACTTTCCACAACTATCTATTTATATGTCTGTATCGAAAACCAGGTCTCTGACAGGACGTCATAAGAGGCTTATCAGTAACTAAGAACAGGTCCCTGACAGGACGTCATGCTTTCGTATCAATGGGTTATATTCTCAGTCACCTCTCTAGTCGACTGCTGGACTGCTCGATTGTTCAACTGGTTGACTAGACTGCTCGATCGGACTGGTCAATTAGACTGCTCGATTTGATTGCTCGACCAACTTTCAGCTTGATTCAATAGCTCGACTAGACTGCTCGACTTAGCCACTCAACCCGACTGCTCGACTCAACTGCTTGACTCAACTGTTTGATTCGACAGCTCGACTTAGCTGCTCGATTCAACTGCTTGACTGGACTACTTGACTGAACTGCTCGACTTATCTGCTCGAATGAACCACTTGACCCGACTGCTCGACTAGACTGCTTAAGTAAACTGTTCGATACGAGTGCTCGACTCAACTGCTCGACTGAACTGCTCGATTCAACTGCCCAACTCGACTACTCGACTAATTTAACTGCACGACTAGACTGCTCGACTCAACTGCCCTACTGGACTACTCGACTCGACTGCACGCCTTAACTACTCGATTCAACTGCTCAACTGGACTACTCGACTCAACTGCACGCCTTAACTACTCGATTCAACTGCTCAACTGGACTACTCGACTCAGCTGCTCGAATAAACATTTCGAATGAACCACTCGACTCAACTGCTACAATGAACTGCTGGACTCAACTTTTCGACTTAACCGCTTGACCCTATTTGACTATGAACTATTTGACTGGACCATTCGATTCGACTGCTCGACTCAAGTGCTCGACTAGACTATTCGACTTAACTGCTTAATTAAACTGCTCGACTAGACTAATCGATTTAACTGCTCGACTCGACCACTCTATTCAACTGCTCGACTCGACTGCTCGACTAGACTAGACTGCTCGATTTGACTGCTCGAGACTGTTCGACTCGACTGCTCGACCCAACTGTTTGACTCGATTGCTTGATTCGACTGCTCCACTCGCCTGCTCAACTCGATTGCTTGTCGCAATTACCCTTATTCTGCGAGTCACATGACTCAATACGACAATTGTCACTCGCCGTGACTCGCCACGGCGAGTCGAGTCACCTAAGTGACAATCGTGTCACCTACGTAAGAAACCCTTGTCACCTAAGTGACAAGGCGAGTCACCTAGGTGACAATTGTCACCTGATTCTCGGTGACTGCAACATAGTCACGTCCAGAGGTGGCATAAACCGCAGCGCAGACCAAAAGACACACATTCTTAAACAACACAACACTCGCCATGCGGTGTGTGTTCGCCCACAAATTCCCTTCAGTGTCTCTTTTGCTAAACACGCTCTTTCGTGTTTTACGCGCACCAAGAAAAGGCAGCCGCAAACGCAGAGTGATAAATTTGCTGCGTGCTTTACTACACCAAGAGCCGCACTCTGCGCGGCTGGATTGTACACCCTGCGCTGGGTCAGTTGAAGTGGTGTGATTAAAAAAAAAGCATTTTTACTGTTGCGGTGCCTGATCCGTACTAACTTAACATAGACCATATTAGTTGTTCAGTGCAGCGTGTATTTTCACTTTTAAAAGGGCAGAAAATTTGTAAATACAAAACAATTTTTTTGCGCAATTCCGCACGGAGTGTGGCAAAGGGCAGCACCAAGTGCTGTTTGTCACTCACTGGGCGATTTTCACCGAGTGCTGTTGTTCGCTCCCACTCCGCTTTCGCTCGTACGCTGTGTGCATATTAGCTGTAGAGGTGTGTTGCCGAATCGCTCTGTGCGACAAGGCATAATATTGGAACATTGGGCGCATAGTGTGAGCGAATGACAGCCCTGGTCACGTCACTCGCCTCGCAGAATAAGGGTAAATATCATATGGTCGGTGTTAAATAAGACCGAACCAAGTCGCAAAATTTTAAAAAATGAGTTAGAGATACCAAACGATCAAGAATTTTCTAAGTGACATTTTACTCTAATCAGACTACATAAGTGTTGCAAACAGCCAGAGTTAGAAAATGATTTCGAATGCAGCAAACTTTGAAAGTTTTTTTGCTCGAAGTCAGAAATTTGCCACTCGGTTCTGTTTGACTTAACACCAACCATATGAATCAGTTTGCGGCAGACAATAGACGGTTCAGAGCCACTCACACAAAAAAGTCATATTGCCCGCCTATAGAATCAGCACAGTGGATATAATGTTTTTATTCAGTTAAAGAAATCCAATATGACGCAATATAAGAACTCAAAGAACTACTACAAAGATTAAACATCTTCGCAAACACTGGCCAATGAAATGTATCCGCAGTTTTCTGAATTCTTAACAGACATTTTTAATTTTCGGATCGTAAGTTTTGGGCTCAACTAGTATAGGATATTATTTTCTATGTGAAAGCCTTCTAAAAAAGTCACAAAATCGAAGAAATTTTTTTTTCACTTTTGGGTCATTACATTGTTTAAACTTCCATTTCGGTTTCGTGTTAGGAGTGTTAACACTCCGTACCTATACTTATTTTTATTTAGTTCTTTACGGTATAGAGCCCACAAAAATCCTAAGGTTTGAATCTTCTTCAGGGCCGAAACTGAGATCGAAACGTTGGCGTTAAAGAGAACAAATCGTCTACTTTATTTAAAGACTGAACAACCTCTGCTCTACTTTTTATTTTTTCAAATAGGTTTTAATAAATCAAATCATCAATCATCAGTCAAATAGGTCAAATAAATTATGCAAACATTCACAGAAAATTTTGGAAAACGATAATTTTATTCTAACTTTGCTTCGAGAATTAGTGTAGCAAACTTTCCGAAGTTTTGTTTTTAAGTGCTGACAACTCATAAGTTGCGTGCTAACACGCGTCAACAGAATGTTGTTACGTCAAGCAAACCGTTCTGAGCACACTTTTCATATCGTCTATCGAAAACAAATTTCATGTGAGAATCTGAAGCTCTTAAAGCATGGCCTTACCCACAGGATTAAGTCAATCAATGCTTTTTTACATTTTTGAATGAAAAAAAGAAACAACAAAAACGAAACCAAACTTTTGCCGCTATTTGGAAGTGTGTTATGTGTTTGTTTGATATCTCTTAGGGATTAATCCGACACTTCCTGACTTCAATTACATACAAAACGTCTTATGTTTCCTCATAAATCTGTTTTCAAATCAATAAAATATATCATACTACAAAAAATAGCAGCATGGCTATTTTTAAGTTTTGATTTACCTTGAGTCACCACAATTTATTAAAAATAAACCTAATGAATAACCAGTCGCGAACAGTCGCTCACAGAAAATAGGAGCAACAGTTGCAACTCATCACGGCCAATTCATTAATCACTAAGCAAACCAAAGAACAACATTTTTGTGGAGTTTATATGGATAATTACTTACTTTTGTTTCGTTCTCCTGATGGTATTGATGATGTGGAATGATTATTCGTTATTCAGAAGCAGTCGGAAGCAAAACATGAATAATGGAAACGCTTGGTAGTCTGCTTCTGCCAACTCACAACAAAACTGTCGATCACACCAGCAGCAAAACAAAGTCCAAAGAACTCTTCAACCATTGGATAACACCGTTGCCGCCAGTTCCAACCGGTTCAATAACTATAACAATAAAAAACTAGTTTCTTCTCGTTGGCCGACAAATTTATCACTTTCAATAATTTGACCGCCCACAGAATGCAGTCACCACAACGGATTTACTGTGACATTTCTTCACGCCGACCGCGCTGATTGCTTGTCATCTTCACTTCTTCGGCCGACACGCAAAATTACGGCTCAACGACGCACACACGCACTAATCGCGGAGGCGTCACCCGTTCAGTCTTCAATCCGCGACCGGTAAGCTCCGGCGACTGCTGCTGCTGCTCACTCACTACTCACTCAGTCAAACGGTGTGTTTGCCCTGTTATCCGGAGAGTTCGGCGTTTTGCGAACGCTGATGATTAGCGTGAACACACACGGGGTTCACACCTGTGCTGTGGTGTATTGTTGGATCGCCTTTCGCGCTACACCCGTTCTGCTTCGGTTTCGGTAGTCAACTAACCAAAAGGACGGCACACACCGGCGCTCGCCGCCGCCGATCGACCATTGCGAGCTAGCTAGCTAGCTTAGCGGTGAGCGAACACGCAGAACAAACGCCACCGCAATTGCCATGATAAGTATTTTTTTTTTGAGCTCCACCAACACCACCACCGGAGCTCCTCCGCGGAGGTATACTAGCTAGCGCATCTTTCTCCAATCACACTGCTTTCCATGCTACTGCTGTGGAATCATTTTTATATGTGCACTATTCTACGGTATAGATATCGCGTGCTTGCTTAACAACCGGCACATTCTAGTAGTCTGTAGTGAATTTGGTTTATCCAACGCGGAAAAAATGAACACACCGGCTGAGTTGGTGTTGTTTGTAATCAGCAGAAAAAAAATATGGCCTGAAAAAATGAACACGAACAAGTTTGAATAAGACATTTATATGACAAGATTTTGTTTACAGATTTTATTTCTTTTTTAATTGTTTTAGGGTCACTGACTTGATATTAATATGCTTGAAATTTATTTCACTCTTGTCAAGAAAGTAGGATAAACACTGTCTCTGATTTTAAATTGCTTGTCAAAGCATTGAAAAGTCTTCCCTAATGAGTGGATCGAGGATTTTCCATCGATTACTTTTTCTTTTAGTTCTATACCTTTCAAGAAAGTTATTCAACTATATGACATAGTTGAAAAAAGAAACAATTCAATTTATACCCACCGAAATTTCAAGATATCGAAACCTTCAAACTAAAGTTTAATAAGATATCCACCAAAAGAATTGTACTAGTCAGCCGACTAGCTTGAAGCGGTCAGTACAATGATTCTTGTATTGATTACGACTTTAATAATAAATCAAAACCTTTCCACATGACACGTACTTCGATAAGTTGTCTGCCAATGTTCTGCTCTATGCCAATGCAAGTAGTCGTACTTGCTAAGCAACGCAATTTTTTGGCTTTCATTCTTCCGTGCAGGTCTTTATTAATGAATAAAAAGACCGATAATTGGTTAAGCATAATTGATTACCTTCGTCGTCACGGAAGCTTAAATTTTTTGTATCTTTCAACTCTTTTTCCCCTCAGGGGAAGCCACCTGACATTTGGGAAACAAATATTTATGAAAATTTTAATTTGAATGCTTTTAGTAAACGCTAATTAATCTAAAAATTCACACTGACCAGAGTGTTCCGGTCTGCTTAATAAATAAATCTGAAAGAAAGACACATGGCTCCAGAAATCATAACCCCTCCTCCGGAAAGCTAGATTTCACCGGTTCGACTTATTGTTAGCCTTCCTCTGTTCAAACCGTGCCTGCTCAATTAGTACTCGTTAATCATCGTAATGACGATGATGATGAAGATGATGATACCGACGACGACGTCGTAATATATTCGACCGCTCGCTTGCTGTTGCAATTTTTCGTTACCTCGCGACGTTGCGTTGTTTTGGTTTTACTACCAGAACCATTTCACTTTCGCATAGCGTGCGTGGGTCACAGCGCGCGACCGCGGCAGCAGGTCTGCCAGACAGCGGCGGGTGACCCCCAGCCGTGTCATCGTCACCACGGGGGTATAGCTCAGTGGTAGAGCATTCGACTGCAGATCGAGAGGTCCCCGGTTCAAACCCGGGTGCCCCCTTGAGGAAACATTTTTTTTTTTGTAAACTTTCTCGCTTCTTCAAGTTGAGTGGTGTGCTGACCATGGCCAACACGGAAAGCAGGGAAAGCTTCAATTCGTCTGGGAAATAAATTATGACCGTAATAAGCGTCGTGCACGACGGTGCAACATTGGAATTTCCCAGCGACAAAACGTAGAATTTTCCTGTGATTCTTTATGCTGGTAGCCAAAGCGGATTATTGCAGGGAAGAACACTACATTGTGTAGCAATAAATTGCTGCCCCATTTAGAACGACTTCTGAAATCGGACGGAAGTCGTCAGTCTAGGTTAGGTGTACCCACATAGTAGGACGAAGGTTATGGATAGGAAATATTATGCTGGCATTTCCAAAGTTCAAGGATGCTTTATTGTTTAGGTAAAACGGCCGAACAAATATTTAACTGTTATTTTGAGAGTCATTAGTATTTCGTTGAATAATGATTCCATTACAGTCATTAATTTAGTGAGCGACCTTTTATTATTTGGACTTTTATTCCGTCGAATATTATTGTAGACTTATAAGTTTGTGAGTTAACGAATTGATTTCAAGTATTTCAAGTCAACGGCTAAATTGCCTTCGTTAAAGGTAATTCTTATTTGCCCGTCTTAGACGGTGGAGGCGACAAACATTCTTGTTACTGCATTAAACTAGTGCTAGCCCAACCGCAGTAGTGTAAACTTCTTTGCTGGCTATGATTCACTTCCAGTATTCTGCTACGAGATTGTTCACACTTGACCGCGCGTAGCCAATTCCAACTATTTATTATCGTTGCGTGAACTTCTTTCCATTCTGCGGGTATGTTTATCTAGCGTTCTCAGCTACACGTCCGATTGTCAGTGTTTGTACTATACAATTCGTATGAGAGAAGACTCTTATTATAGTAGTAGGAGAATATAATGAAAACACTACTCGCCGTTAAAAGGGGTATCGAATTCATTCGTTGGTCCGCTGCGCGCAATTTTATGCTGAGGCCTATAGTGTGATGTTGGCATTTTGCGCGCCTTCTCATGAATTGAGAGAGCCGCTTGCTAGATAGTAAACTCATGAATTCTCCTTTCAACTAAGTAGTCATGCAGCTTGTGTGAGAAAATTTTTATTGTACACCTGTCAGGAGGATATGCAGTGAGTTAATAATTCTTTCGAAACTACCGTTTCAGCTTAAGCAATTTTAATAACTTGACAATTGACTAGAACGTAGGGTAAAGAACTAGTTTTAAGCAGTCTAAGCGGGTCACTGATTGTTTTACCTTATTACAAGCGATGGGTTGACTAAGTGGGGGATATCAGCATACCAATCTTCTTGCTATCTTTAGTTCTTCAAGCTGTTACCATTGGAAGACACTATTGTTGAGCTAAACTTTTGATTTTTCGCTTTAAAAGTTGGAGCGGTGGAACTAATTTTGAACACACCGAACCCATTTTCACCCGCAAGGTGCTGTTTTCAGCAATCCTGAAATCTGAATTTTTTTACGTCCCGTTAAAAAATCCCTCGAACTTTTCCCCCTATTCAGTAAGTTCGCGTTCCTATCCGCGACCTACTAATCGGCATCTGATGCGTAATCGGCATAGCGTATCGGCATATGCGTAAAATGCCATCTGTCTAAATTGTTTATCGGGGCATACACTCACCGCACCGTTCGGCAAACGGTATTCGTCGTCTCTTTTATTGTCTGGTGTTCTTATGGGAAACTGCGAGTTTGACGTCTCACTCGCTGTTCATAAGGATGGTGGGAGAACAAAAGAGGCAAACATAGAAGTGCACACGATCTAACTTTAGAACAGTGTTGTCAAAGCAAATAACATTGAAACACATCGTTGCTTCATTAAATCACTGAGAAAATCTTCGAAAATTATTGAAAAAGCTGTCTTTTGTGTTGTTTTTAATAAAGAAAAATTAATTATGAACATACATTTCTCTTAAAAGTATTGAACCACGTTTTCACCATAGGAGGTTTCAGTTAATTTCAAACTTAAAATTCTTATTTCCAGAACCGAAACAGTATCTTGGCAACACGATAGTTCATCAGTTGTGCTGCAGCTGCTGCTACTGATGAACAGGTTCCATCAGTTCAGAATTTGTTTTCAGTTTTGTTAGAAAATAATAAAACTTTCGGCTAGTGACAAAGCCTTAGATAATAGAAAAAAAGAGACTGAATAATATGGTATGTGACAATTGAGTGCTTGACTTTCAGAGTGGTTGTAATCAGTGCTGAAAATTTGATGAATTCGTTAGTAACGAGGTGGCGATTGCTGAAGAGCAGCTGAAAAATGTACGTTTTTGGACAACAATTTTTAATTCATCATATTTCTTGTCGGAAACCCAGTAAATTGTGTTTGTGTGAATCAAATGTATGGTTAAGTGATTTGTGAAGATGATCCTATCAAAAGATTTTGAAAATATGAATAAAAAAGTGCATTTTCGGATCATTTATGTTCAACTGATTAAAATAGGTAACACTGCTTAACTCGTTCCTTACCCTAAATGGTAAATTGAAAAGATACAAATAAAATATTTGTAATTAAAATAGACTTGCTGAGGCGCGTGTCCCACATTTTTATAAAATTTAATGTGAAAAAATCCTCAAGGTGTAAACAGCAAATCCGGAGTTTTATATTAATAGAGACAAATAAACTAAAGCTTGCTTCAGATAGTATTGAAACAAAAACAATTGCATGTATTTCAGTTATTTATTATTGAATTTAAAATCTTTTCTTACACAAATGTAGCAGTTGCTTCATACTTTTAAGAAAAAATACGGATAAAATTATTCGTCACGGTTTCGAAGGAATTCTCGAATTCTTCTCCTGTAATATTGCTCATTAGGCGGTGCACACTTTCTTCGTTCACGGTTTTAATCTTATTCCACCAGGTCTTCATCTGATTGATGTCTCTGACAACTTTTCCTTTTGCCTTGAGTCTCCTCTTCATGATTACCCAGTATTTCGCAATAGGGCGGAACTGGGGGCAATTGGGTGGGTTAAGGTCTTTCGGAACAAACATGGACCCCTTTTCCCTGCATACCATTCTTGAACGACTTTGCTGTAAAGACAGTTTGCCAAATCTGGCCAAAACATCACGGGATGGTGGTGGGATCGAATGAACGGAAAAAAATCGTTCTTGGATACACTCCTTTTGGTACAGTTCCGACGTCATTGTCTTATTTGTAACGAAAACTTTCGTTTTTCTGCCACAGCTGCAAATACCCTGCCAAATCATAAATTTTCGTGCAAGCCGTTGCCAAGTAAAATTTTTGACTTGGCATTTGCCCGGGGTCAGCCTTGACATAAGTTTCATCGTCTATCAGAAGACACCCGTCGAATTTTGTTAGCACCCGGTCGTATACCTTTCGAGCACGGATTTTGGCCACACTATTCTGTTTTATGATTCGGTTTGGTTGTTTTAGCAAAGCTCGATACGACTTGATTCCTTCCCGGAGTCGAATTCTCCTCACGCTACTATGGGCAGCACCGAATTTTCTGGCCAAATCACTGTCCGACAGATTGAGATTCCTCTTGATGGTCTTCAAAATGTTACCACGCAGTTTCCGGCCGACAGTTCCACCCCGATGATTAGCTTGAGGCTTCCGAATTGTCGTCAATGTTTCCTTATACCGTTTGATAACACATCATTCGGTATTTCTAGACAATTTCAGCTGTTTAGCTAGCCTAGATACAGTCCACAATGGATTTTCCAAATTACTGTGCACAATTTTTCCCTTCTTTCGGCTTCCACTTTCGATTTACAAAATACAGTCCGGAATGTTAAAAATACATAGGTGAAGCTAACATCTCAAGTTTCCTTTTAACCCAATGCCCTTCTGGCATACAACATCTCAAGTGTCATAATCTCAAAAATCTTAAATCTAATTTTAGTTCAAATTCATATCAAATTTCAAACCCAATATTAAGTAAAAAAATCAAATCTAGTACTGTGTTTCATATGCGGCTTTTAGAGACGCCTGCTCAACAGGCCGCATTGTCTTCCGTGCACTCGTCGCCATTTCAGCAAAGGCATTGCTGGCTCGCTGGTCTGTGCCGTCCATGTTCGTTGAAGCTCGGCCAGGATTCTTGAGATTGCTCTGCTAACGACATTCCAAATGTCCTCGTGCAAACCCTTTTTCTCAACAATGTTGGTTGTGTACGTTTAGTACGGGCATATCCTCGCGCAGCGCTTCAGATCTGGGGCATACAACCCAAGTAACAATTTGGGTTTTATTACACTCTTATAATGGCATTTAAGAACAAAATTGGTCTTGAAGGCCACCATAAGAGTACAATAAAACTCACATTGTTGCCGTCGAAGGACCTCATGCTCGGGTGTTTCTTCAACACCATCACCCTTCGGACAAAAGGGCGACCTTGCATGCCCGAATCGGTGTAAATACTGTCTGAAGCAACCGTGTTCCGAAAGAAATTGCTATTCACCCAGGCTTGGAGCAACCGCCATTAGCCTATGCGTCCATCTTCCGTTAATTGTGGAGTTCCACTCTACCACTTTATTATTGCCTCCGGTCTCATAGATTTTCGAATTCCTCTGGTATTCCTCCGGCAAAATGATATGGGAATCAGTCCCGCTATGACGTAGACCGCTTCCGAAGAAATAAATCTGCATGCGCTCACGACCTGCATTGCCCTGAGCCGATAGGTGCTATCCAATCTCTTCTTATTCCACTGAGATTTTAGCGCTGCTACCCAAGCAGGTCTAGGTCCGTATCGCAGTATCGAGCATACTCTGGCCAAAATACGCCTTTTACTGCTATTTGGACCAGAGTTGTTTGGCATGATTCTGGCCAGCGCATTAATCGCTTTTTCCGCTTTCTCGCAAGTGTAATTCATACCTACTCCTAGGTGTTTCAACCATCGCTTCGAGGCTATAAGGTGCTCTCCCACAACGATCTCCGCTGATTGAGCTACCTTGCGGTTGCTGACCACCAGCACGCCCGTCATGTGTTGGGCTATTTGCTATTTCATCCCTTGCCTCCAGCTTCCGATTATGTCTATCGACTCGGTTGCCATCATTTCGCTGTCTGTTCCAGCGACTCTCCTGCTACTACTACTACGAAGTTGTCTGCGAACCCAACGATCTCCGCGCCTCTAGGCAGAATCAGTTTAAGTACCCTGTCGTACCCCGTTCCAAAGAGATGGACCCAGGATAGAACCTTGCGGGACTCCTGCCGTAGTCTTGATCGTCCTCTGTTTCTTGTTTTTCTCATAATAAAGCACGCAATTCTCTAAGCTTCTAGCTTCTGAAAATCCTACACAAATAGTCAGGGATTCTCGTTCTATGGAGTGCTAAGCGATAGCCTCCCAGCTGGCACAATCGAATACGTTCTTGACGCCGATCGTTATCACTGCACAGTGTCGGTTTCCCCTACGCCTCGGTTTGGATGCCTTCTCAGCTCTTTCGATCATTGTGAAAATGGCGTAAATCGCCCTTTACGAGACCCGAACTGTCTCTCTGAGAGTCCGTGATCGCCCTCCAACCATACCGTTAACCTGTTCAAAATGATCCACTCCTGTAGTTTTCCTAGAGTATTCAGCAGGCATATGGATCTATACGATGCAGGATCTTCCGGAGGTTTCCTTGGTTTTGGCAGCAACACCAGCTTCCGTACTTTCCACCTCTCTGGGAAACGGCCTACGTCTAGACATTTCTGCATTACTGTCCTGAACATGTCTGGGTACACCTGCACTGCCGTTTTTCGGGCCACGTTGGGGATTCTATCCGGCCCAGGTGCTTCCACTTCATCATACGGCCTAGGTGGACAGACATTCGGATCATGCTCTGGGAATAGATCCTTAACAATAGCTTGTCGGGACTCCTTTCAGTTGGTATCGTCGGTCTACTGAGCTTCGCTATCATTACTCTATATGCAACACCACATGGGTTGACATCCGCGTCTCTGCATAGCTTCCTCAGATAGATTTACTCTTCTTTGTCGCCTTTGCTAGTGCTTCCCTGGCCACTCTAAGCCCCTCTCTTCGCTCTTCCCTTAACACGACATTACTTTATCGTTCGCTTCTTCTTGCCCTGTCTGAGTGTGTGTCGGTTTTTTTTGGAGAAAGAAGAGAAACCATAGACTTTGTGGGATTCACAATTTTTACTACTTCCGTCTACTCCCTACCCCCCGGGACTACCGTCAAGTATTACTTCGGGAGGATGATGTTGCATTTGCACGTCCTTCCCTTCACAGCCACCGTCGTAGGTTTTCTTCAGTTAGTGCAAGTGTCTTCATAACTAGATTTAACCATCGTACTTCTGCCGTCTGCGTTACTTATCGAGCGACCGACTCGATAGCCATCCCTTCACGGCCACCTTCGTAGGATTTCTTTGCGAAAGCGAATTTTACTACGCTTAATTCTGCCACAATCTACTTAGGTAGTCTCGTGATTTATATACACGAAGATCTCATTTTACGTCCACCATTATGGGACGTAAGAACAATCGGTCGTAAAAAGGGTGGACGTTAATTTTCAAATTTAATTTTTTTCAAATTTTAGACGTAAAAAAGACGACATTAATTCAAGTTCCGTACGTAAAAATATTGACGCACAACGAAATCACGTAAAATAAATAGACGTAAAAAGAGATTCTAGTGTACCTTCGCCGCTCTCCGCTTCCAGCTTTTGCTCCGTTAAATATCGTTCGCAAGTGCGGGCATGTCCTCCGTGAGTATCGTCAAATCCATAAAAAATACCGGTCTAATAAGGGCTATGTACTTTGTCAGCCAGCATCGTACGGTGGCTATCGTTTTCTAGCGGATGAAAGCGTTTTTCGAAGGGCAAAGTAGGCTCGATATTCTGCTTAAATGCGCCGCAAGATCTCCTTATTTGTGTTAACCGCGGCCGCCAGCGATCCCAACGTCCACCGTCCACGAAAAATGCACGTTCGTCTCTTTGAGCCTCTACTAATTATGTATTTGGTCTGCGACGCATTTACTTTTAGCCCAATCCTACTAGCCTCCGCTTTCAGTCTACCGCAGGTAGCCTCCGCCGTTGCGAAGTTTCGGCCTACAATATCAAAGTCATCTGCGTAGCCAAGAAGTTTGCTACCTTCACTGAAAATTGAGTCTCTCGTTTCGTTTTTACTCGCCGGATCATCTTCTCAAGGGCGATGTGGAAAAGCATGCAGGATAAGGTGTAACTTGTCTCGACTTTTGCCGTGCCTGGAAGGGACTCGACCCTATTGACTCTAATAATCTCTCCCAGTCAAGATTAGAATATACAACGTGCATGTCAACTGTGAGGCGAGTGGCGAATGAACTTCCAGGTTTAAAACCACTCTCTAAAAAAATCAATACCAACCAACCAACTGTGAGGCGAATTTCAACATTTTGACTTTTTTGTCAAATGAAGAACCCGGTGTATAAACCAAAATAGCTTATGATGATTGAAAATAATTCCCCATTTTCAGAATAAACTCCTTAAAGGTAGGCTATGTCATTTTTTTTGCAAACCCCCCCCCCCCCCCTAAGAAAAATTCCTGGCTGAGCCCCTGTGTAGCACTCAGAAACCTCTTCAATAATCCGTGCAATAACTCAGACCACTTGCAGTATAAACACTACCCAGAAGTCTTCTGTTACTGCTCAGTATTGCAGAATTGTTCGACAACATTCTGGTTAAGACCATAATAACTATCGCCGCCTTCTCGCAGGCATAATCAACGTGATTATTGAAGCTTAATCGGTCGTCGATAATTACGCCTAAGTGCTTTACCTCACGCTTCGAGTCGATGGTCAATTGGTGTTTATCTGTATCCAAAACACGAA
Organism: Sabethes cyaneus; assembly: GCF_943734655.1. NCBI lineage: Eukaryota > Metazoa > Arthropoda > Insecta > Diptera > Culicidae > Sabethes > Sabethes cyaneus. Next base: position 247,267,437 of record NC_071355.1, on the reverse strand, counting down.
AAGCGAATCTCGAATCGATCTACACAGGCGAGAAAGCAGCCTTTTGTCATGTGGTCCACGATTTTGTTTTGTTCATAGTTAAACAGAAAAAATTAGAATGGCTAAGGTAATTTCTTTGGTTTTCTATTGGACTAGGACTAGACAGCGCACAGTCGAGCCAATTCTACAACAGGTCTGGTGTCCCACAAGGAAGCTATCAAGGACCAGTGATTTTGTCACTATTCTTCATTGATGTATGCGCAACGTTACCTCGAGAACTCAAACATCTGTATGCAAATGATCGAATCTCGGCTGGGTGGTGCTGCTAAATCAGTAGGATCATTGCACTAGTCCCGTAAGTGTTCTGTACTCTAAAAACGGGCAGCGAAGTCTGTCGATAAAGAATGGTTATGTCTTGAAGCACGGTTATACCCAAGGCTTTGCTTTGAATGCATTGAATGAATGCATGATTTGAAGCTCTGAACCATTCTCAAGCACATTGAAGACTGCCGCTAACTCTAGCATTTACTCAATATCCTCGTCAACTAGTACAAAAAAACGAGCACATCATACGTAAATATTTAGTCACCCTATTTAACCACAAAATAACCCGATCATAAACAAACTACATTGATGAGTATCTAAATAAACTTTCCGTCCTGAAAAATGCACCATACTATCTGCGAGCTCTCCACTAAAAGGTATTGCGATCAACATTTTCAATTGTAAAATTTTTCTTTAAAAAAATTCATCTATGCTTCTGGTTGACCGAAACCGAATTGCCATTTGTTTAACTCCTGTTATTAGATTCTACACCGCCCTCGTCCACTTTATTCGCCACAGAACGCGTGTTTGTCTTAAACTTGCCCGCACGATCGTGTTGCTCCAAAAAAGGTAGCAGAGGTGTATTCAGTCACTCGTTTTACCTGGTTGACGGTCCCAGTTGCAATGAAAATGAGTGTTGCTTTTCGAGCCGCTGGATACAGATAACCAGCCAAACCAGATATTTCGTAGCGAACTTCCACAGTTTCATATACTTGAAAATATTTGCCACCTTTCCTTCCGGTTACTGTTTGAAGTCTACCTTACCACGGGTTTCATAGTCGATTACCTCGTCAGCATCATCCTGTACAGCTTCCGGGATCGTGTTTTAGACCAACTTTGTGATTTTTTCTTGACCTTTGTAATGAAGTTAAGCATTCATTTTTTTATAATAGCAACTTTTTACAATCGACGAAGGGAACGCTAGAAGAAAGTAATGAAACAAAGGTGTTGATAGTATCTCAAGGGAGATAAGGCGTGAAGGAGAGGGTCATTGAAGCAATTCTATAGCGGTTCTCTGTACACAACCTGCGGAATTGTATTTTCTTTTTCATGTCCTGTCTCCACTGAGATACTATCAACCCATCGATTATATAAAAAAAACTACCGTTGTAAAAAAAGTTTTATTTTGTTTAATGTCGCAATTTGGAGTAGCTACCCTCTTATAAGTCGACATTGCAGCTTATTTTTCATTAACTCGATGCACGGTTGCAGGCGATAATCCCAACTATTTTTGATGCAGAATTGATACCCTCCCCTCTTGGAATTTTTTAGCGCACTTTTTTGAAATACAGGTACAAGTAGGGTGATTTATCTATTTTGGACATGCGTTACGCGTACTCTGTATTGGACATTTCCGTTTGATTTTGCCGTAAATGTCCAAAATAGAGGACGCGTAACACCTGTTCAAAATAAATAAATCTCCCACATCCGGCTGTTTCTTGCTGTTTGTTCTACTGATGGATTACTTGCTGTTTCACAGTTCCACTGACATTCCAAGAGTAGAATCCTTGGACGCATATTTATCAAAGCTTCAGAATTGTTCGAATAATTCACTAACAAGAAGATATTTTGGCGTAGTTTCATACATCGTACAAAATTGTCAATATGTTACCAAAGAACCACTATAATCGATTTCTTAGGTTTAACCAATCATCTGGTAAATCGTTAAATTTTTGGATTAAAATCTACGCACGTTTTGATAATACATTGGCAGATAAGACTCGTAAAAGATGTTCTAGTATTAAGTGACAAATTTTACAAAATAAGCAAAATGCGAGAACAATTGATTCAGATTGACAATGGAAACTATAGAGTATTGTCGCTTTCAATTCCCTGTTTCTACCATGACACTCAACAGATTCATCACAATCTCAGGGAATGAGTAAATGTTCCATACGTTTTAGGGGGCGTAATTTTTGGATTTTTGCCTGGTCATTTTGGATATCTAATTGCTTATTTTTTACAAAAATATTTCAAACATTGTGCCAATCCTGTCTCAATAGAAAGAACGAATTGTTTTCCGAACGAAAATAAAAGCAAACCTGAAATATTTTTCATCTTTTCAATATCTTTCAGTAATTATTACTCTGGTAAAACAATTTAAATTTGAAATTCATGTGAATTTCAATTTTCAGTAAACGATTTTTATTTTTGAAGTATCTGACTTTCAATATATTCAAAGGGATATAACAAAGTTCAGAAACATGTTTTAGATAAGCCTTCAGAAATAGAAACTTACAATCGATTTTCGATGAAATCAATCATCAGTCACTTTCTACCATTCGACATTTCGTTGTCATACATGTCATTATCCACTTTGAAGTGAATTCAAAACACCTAATTCGTAGCCCACGAACAGTCTACCAGTAATTTATCACATGGCTCATGTACACGGACCCAAACCGATCATCACTCAAGCAATCATTGGCACGTTCAATTATGTTACACTTCTCCAGTTCCTCCCTGGTATAGGACAATCCGTCTGTGTGGGAGGAACTGTTATCAACCATCTTCGAGCGACGATGAGCTAACCTCCCGAAACCGGCAGACGGACTGGTTCAACACAATCAACCAGTGAAAGAATTGTTTGTTTGGCCGGCCAAAAGTAACCGTCCGGTTTGCCGAAAACATTATCTGCTCTAATTATAGCCGATAGCAAATTGACTCTAATAGGAGTTCTGGACCGACCGGCTTGGCTGGCGAGAAATGAGACAACCGATGCCACACCAAAGAGAGGGAAGGGGACTGTTTCTCAAAATGATTTCCAGAACTTATTTTTTTCGATTTTCATTATATTTTCGTTAATTGTTCCTCTGCTTTATTAATTACAAAATTTGTCAAAATTAAGTCCTAAATAGAATTTGGCTAGTTTTGCTCCATTTTTGTTTTTATTTTCTTTTATTTATTATTATTAAATACAACGTGTGTGTTCTGCATTTTATCTCTCAATGTTCGATTGGTTTGAAGTATTCACAAAAGAACCTAAAACAACGGTGCGCGTGATTGATGGGAAAATCCACATCCGCTTCACGGATGTAAAACGTTCGGCGAACGAGATTGCTACGGAGCCTCAATCAATGACAGGTAGGGGACAAGGTAGGGAAAGAGGGGGCTCGATTGCAGTTCTAAAGAGTTTGACTGAAATTCGCTAGTTTTTTGTTATTGAGCGGTAACCGATAATTTGTTAGATCAGATTATCTATTTTATGCTTCTTGCCTGTTTCTTGATTTGAGCTGAGAAAAGAGAGAAAAAGAAGTTTTCTCTCGTGGGAGGGGAGTGCACGGGTTCTTAAGTGGCTTTCGCGCCTCGTTTATTTTTTTGCTGATAATTTCCTAGGGCCGCCTTTTGCTTACGCTTACGCTCCTGTTTTGATACTTTTTTTCTCGTTTTGTCTATGAATTTTTCATTAATGTATTCTATTTGATACTTTATTAGCGAAAAATGATTTGTTTGTATTATGGAACAGACCACTTCTAGTGTTTTTTCATTATTTTCTTCTCTATTTTTTTGCTAGTTATTTTATTTTTCTTCTGAGGAACAGTACAAATCAGTTTGAGGCTTTGCTGTGAGAGAACACTAAACATCCGAAAACCAATCGAGGTGAAAAGTTGGAAGATGATGAAATTCTACTCGCTGGATGAGCATGTCAGGAAATTAAGCCACGTTTTTCGCGCTACGATTTGCTTCTCTTTCCGTCTAAGTTTTCTCATTTTTTTTATCAAGTGCTCCGATTTGTTTCCTAACATTAGTTATTTTTTAATATGTACAAAATCACAATTCTTGAGACTAAGTCTTCTCAGCTAGAGTTCGGAAAATTGCCATCAGTATTATAGCCCTTTAACTCTACACCAGAAGCGAGTTTGGTTTTATTCTTTAGTTTTAAATCTGTCTTCTTTTACTTTTATTAGGTAGAATTTTGAAATGGAGGAAAAGTTTCAGAATGAAACACGTTTTGCCTTTTTTTATCGTCAATTTTTTTTTTTGCGCTGCCGTTTTGGTTCAAAAAGTATTCAAAGGGGCTCTGCTAGAGGCTCGGTCGCTTTGAGGCCCGCTCCAAGTACTATGCGGCCCCTCTTCGTTAGTGCTTAGATAAAAGTTTGAAGGTAGGTTGTTTAATCGCTATGTTTTTTTCCATTATTGATGTATTTTGCTTCATCTAAATTTGATAAATGTCATATCTACAAATGTGTGTGTGTTCGTGTTTGTGTGGTTTTGGCTACGAGAAATTTAGCCATTTATGGCCGAAAATGATCTGCTAATGAGCTGCTGGTGAGGACTATCGTTGTGTGTGTTAGTCTTGAGCTGATTTATGAAGATGAGTTCGCTGCTGGGTGTATCCCAAGTAACAATCTGGGTTTTATTGAACTCTTATGATGGCATTTAAGACCAAAATTGGTCATTAAAACCGCCATAAGATTATAATGAAACTTACATTGTTGCTTGGGATGCTAGTATTGCTTGATGAGATTTTGAGAGAAATCGAAGGAGGCGAGGGAGGACAAAAGATAAATAATTGAGAAAGGCATAACTAAAACCTACAAATATTTTACTCTTTATTTTCATTACCGAAAACAGGTTTTCAATTTGCAAATTAAACCAATGTTACACTATAAGCGCCTTATATTATCTGTAACCAAAACCAGGTCCTTGACAGTTCCTCATGTTTTGGTAGCAAGAATTGCAGCTTACTGCCTAAATGCTTTACCCAAAGCTGAGACGAATGCATGTGCACCTAAACTATAGCTGGATCGAGCACTTCACGAACACTCTCTTGTCCGGAGGATGATTTCCTCTGGGCCCGAAAAACAACCAGAAAATTGTACTATTTTGGTTATGGAGGTTATGAGATGGGGAGAGTACGTCAACATTGCTCTGGCTCTCTCAAGCCCCTGCCTAGAGCATCCTCAAAAACCTAAGTCAAACGATGGCAATCGATGGCCATGCCTGGAAATGCCTCACGTACATAGTGGAGCAGCCAACCAAAGGCTGCCAGGTTAGGGGCGGCTCAAACAGCGTCTGTCTCGGAGCGAGTAGCTGAATATGAAAAACTATATCCCGCACACTACGCTGGCTGGCTTGCTTGTTCGAGAGCTACATCAACTCGGAGTTCGCTGCTATTCAGAAAGTTCGGTGACCAAATTCCGGAAAAAAGAGATTTCGTGCAGGCACTTCTTTCCACTACTACAGTGATGGTAGAAAAGCAAAACATTGAAACGGTTTCGTAGTGTTGGAAAAGCAAATGCGACGATTTATCCAGTGAATTCGTAGATGACCGCCCAACAAAAATTTTTGCTGCATAATTGCTTCTTAAGCGTTTATTCAGCTTCTATTCAAATAAAATGTTTGTTGGGCGTGAGTGTTGAGAATCAAGAGTAAATTCTTTAACTACTACCTGCTAAGGACGCGCTCTGTGACACGCTAGAAAGGACCTATGTAGTGTGCCCAAAACTTAACGAAAAAATCTTCATCGGAGATACAAATGCGCAGATCGGGTGGGAGGAACTTTTCCGTCCAGTCATTGAAAGACTGCCCTCATTTGTCGACCAATGATAATGGTCTGAGGCTCATACATTTCGCCGTGGCCAGAGGAATGGCCATCTGCCACCTACTTTCCACGTTTGAATATTCGAAAACACACCTCGAGGCTTCCAAATGGAGACTTTAGTTTTCAGATCAATCATGTCTTGATTGACGGTCGACACTTTTCAAATGCCATCGATGTACGGTCTTTTCGGAGACCAAATATCAACTCTGACCAGTATCTCGTAGTGTGTAAGATTCGCGCAAGGTTGTCGAACGCGGCGAAGACTCGTCCTTAAAAAATAGTTTTTCATTTTCCCATATGTTTGAAATAAAATTTCAAGCTTTCAAAAACGGCCAAGTTTGATTTTTTTCCGTTTGGCTCCCTTCTGAGATATTCTATTCTGAAAAAGGCTAAATCCACAGGAAAAACGTTAGAACTCATTAAAAGTATGAGTTTTCAACATACAGTGTTCTACAAAAATATGTCTTTTGATAAGAGAAACAACTTTGTGAAACATTATGATCCAATAAAACCAATAAATTTGAAGTAATAAGCGAAAAAGCGATTTTGGGGAGGTCTTTATATAAAACACCTTGTCAGCCAATAACTATAAAAAATACGCCTACTATGTCTTTGGCAAAGTTAATTATATATTTTTTAGCTACAACTTTGTCGAAGAAATTATTCTTCTATCTCTTTTCTACAAAAAGTTATTAAGTGTTAGGTGTTTACAAGCCAAACTGGAACTTGCTGAACATTGTGGGAAGCTATTTTGAACCACAAAACACTTTCCACTTAAGTTTCGCTTCTGGACCACTGTGCAGTGATTGACGGCAAATGGCCTTAGCAGCAGAATACGCCAGAAAATTTTATCAAAGAATCGTAGAACAGCTGGAAAAAAGGGAAGAAGCTATAAGTGGGCTAAGGAGGAGCCTCCATGGTGCGATTAAAACAACTGCGATAGAGGTGATAGGCATAACGCGTGCAAAACAGCGTAACAGCTGGTTTGAAGCCGAATCCCAGAAAGTGACAGCTGAGAAGAAACAGGCTAGCTAGGAGTCGCATGCTCACTGCGGCTACACGTCAGAACAGAGAAAGGTATGGACAGACTAATGCTGTGGAAAAAAGCCCACCGTCTTAAAAAACGCGAATACGACGAGTACGTGCTCGCCGACGCAAAAGAGAGATTCGCCAGCAACGGCATGCAGAGTTTCTACAAAACGGTGAGACGGAGGAAAGGTACTCTCCCGTTTCTTTTTCTGTGGGCTGAGACCGTTAGCGGCGAGCACCAAGCTAGTTTTCGTGAGGTTCGCTCATCGACGGATCAGGTGTTTACCCTGCGTCAGTTACTAGACAAGTGCTCTGCTTGTGGACTTTAAGGCGGTGTACGATTCTGTCAAACGAAATGAGCTGTGGCACATATGCTAGAACGCGACTTTCCGATGAAACAGTGGACCGAGCACGTGGCCAGAATTTCTCCAATTTTCAGGGGCGTGTCGGAATTTTGAAATGAATATTTTAAAGACTTTGGTTTCAAGTATGTACAAATTCCATATTCAGGATTATCGAGCAAGCTGGAGGGAAGAATTGCAAGTTTTCCGAATGAAATAATTTTAAGTTTTGGGGGAACGAAAAAACGACGCACTCCAACGGATTTCTCACATCCTCTCTCTTTCTTATTGTTTCTCGGGTGGGGAAATGTCTGACGCATTCAATGTTTGTTCACTATGTAGTCCTAGTTTAGTAATAGTAGTCTTAGTGACGTGAGTGTCTGTGTGAGTGAAGTTTATCGTAGTAGCGCTCTTTTCGCATAAATGACTTTCATGCTCAATTTTAATAGGAATTCTATTCAGTGTTATTAACTTGTTATTTAACCTTTCTTTTTTCATCTTCTTCTTGGTTTTGCTATTTGACTGGTTGCTTTTGCTTTACTAATTAAAATATTCACATTTATCAAATTGATGTAAATTGCGTAGAAAATTTTTCATTCCCGTTTTAAGTTCATTCATTTAATGTACTTTTTTTAACTGGTTCAAGGATGATTTGCACAAAAAAGTATGAATGAAAGTGGGGGCATAGCTCAAACAGATCTCGTTTAGCATATTCGTTAGGGAATTTTTACTCAATGTTTTTTTTTCATTCTGTGGCTAAGCAGAAAGAGGGCGGGTGTGTGTGTGGGTTTTGTGTGGTTGGTAAAATGTCCTGTAATGCCATATTTGTAAAAATTCGTAAATTGAACGTTCAGGTTTCGTTCGGACTAAACTAACAGATATAAAACCGGTGACCATCGGCGGATTGTTTCAATCAATCAATAATAGTAGTAAACTTTTTCTCTCTAACTTGGTAGGACAGTAAAGTGGGATCAGGTTACAAACGTTTTTTTTTTTGGTGTAAAATTAGACTACCTATAACGTATCTCTTTTGAATAAACTTTGATTGTTCGTTGGGTGTAAATTAGCGGTGTTTTGATGCTTTTCACACAATTCGAAAGTTAAATAGTAAATATATAGAACAAGCTTGAGCTTTCCATCTCTTCTAAAGTTCTAAGCTAGCTTTCACCTTTCCCATTCCGTTCGAATAATATCAAACATCAACTCAAGATTCTTAAGGATAGGCAAAAACCAGTGCGCGAAGCAAATTTGACCTTCAATTAGTTATTTTTGTTTTCCTTTTGTTTAATACTGATATGGTACATTTTATTATCTCTCCGCGTTTGCCGCAGAGAATGATTCAATTTTTGGTTTTATTTTGTTTTTTATCTTTCATTATCGGTGATTTTTTTATTATTTTACGTTGCCTATCGTGGCATCCTTTTTTTTACGCATTTAATCGCTGGATTATTCGCTTGCTGAACCTTTTCGGGGGTGTGTGAAGCTTTCGTCCTCTCCGTTTGCTGGCACAGAATCACGTGTGATTCGTATATGGTTTGGTCTTGGCTTCCCGCAGGAAAACGCCATCGCAGTTTCGTAATTTCGTCGACGCAAAAATCGCTCACTCAATAACGTTCGTGTGGTTTTTTTTTTTGGTTTGCTGTTCTGTGATCATAATTGATTTTATTTTTATTTTAAAGATTTATTTAATTTACCCCTTAAAGTATAATCAACTTTACAATTTGGTTTACTGTACTATTTGAAAATTCATAGAATTTCGTAAATACTCCATCAGCGACACTTTTTTGCGGGAAACCATCCGTGTGGGTCGACACTGGCGACTCTAGTCGGCACTTTTTATTCGCTGCTCATGCACTATTTCCGTTTTTGTTCCTTCCATTCCGGGTTCCGGTTCCAGTTCCGGTGCGGGTACTTTCTCGGTTCCCCCCGCCCCACCTTCGGTTCCTTGGACTCCAGGGGTCTCCCGGATGAAAAAGTATTACTTTCGCTGATTTGTTTTTGTTCGGTTTGTTTGAAATGTGTCAAAATATTATCTCTTTTTTTTCTTCTTGTTTTATCTAATCACTTACGGTCTTATTTGTTTTCAATTAACTACGACTTAATTATTAATTGATTTAAATTGTATCTCCTTTTTGTGCTTTCAAGTTCGTGATTTAATGCTTCAATTTAGTCAACACTTTCCTACTGCGCCTTTTCTCCAATGATCTCCGCACTCTCTCTCTCTCTCTTTCTGTCTTTTTCACCGTGCAGCGAGAGGTTTCAGTGTTTTTCGAAGATTTCAGCTAGAGTTTCTCTCACTACTTTTCTTGTGAACTATCGAAACGGGAAGATAAACATATTAACGAACCACCAAACAATGCTGCAAAATCTGTCTTTTATATTATTTTTTTTTACTAATCCGATAAACTTCTTTTTTACTGCACACAATAGGAAAACGGTTCAGTACATCTCTCTGGTTCATGGCTTCCAACGTAAAACCGATGAAGAAACAATAAAGCATAGCGTTTATAGGACCCTTCGGGATGCTTCCAGCACTTGGGTGAAAAAAGAAAAACTACTCGGTGACCACGACGACCGTCTGATAACTGATATTTTGATAAATTTTGAACTCGATTTTTCACTGCCGTGCTTTTTGTTTCTTTCCAACCTTTTCTGCAAGGAATTTAGTTCGTTTACTTTTTTTTAATAAGAAATGCGACTGATTTTTTTTAGGTTTGTTGTTCTTGTAGCTGCTTTCTTTACATTTTGCTGGGCTGCTTGGCGTTACTTGAGCTTGGCTGGAATGCGTGCGTTTTGCGTTGTCCAATAGCTTGAATTAAGGTTGGACGAGAAAAAACTTCTGCGAAATATTCATGTATTAGGAAAAAATTTTCCTCTATTATGCTCTTGTTACTCGAATTTCAAGTGCTAAGCAAAGAAGATTATATGAGAATGTTGTTGTTTAAGTTGCCAACAGACGCTTACGAAAATGTCTAATAGAAATCTGGTAGCCATTTGGTCTGATAAAGAGGGGCAGTTTTTGGGAATCGCTTTGGTGGTTTTGCTCACGGCAGATGTAAAATTTTTCTTGAAACGAAAGTTGATGGCTAAAGGCTGGAAAATCCAAACAGATTTGGGAGCTTTTTTTTTTTTTTTTTTTTTCCTGTATGGACTCATCACTGCGACCATTATGGTTAGATCTATTGTGATATCGCCCGGGTGTTTGTTGTATAACCCGCACTGCATTTATTTTGGCTATAGTCGCTATTGAGTGAGCGATATGCTTATTGATTTTTTTTTTTTTTATGCGTGCTTGTGTGTAATTGGGTACCCTTCTATCAATACTTTACTCTACTTTACCCACCTCGTTCCACATGACAGCGCACAGTCCCCAATTATAGTCATCCCTGGCGTAGCAAACCAGTGCATTTTTACTATAAGGGTCTCATTTTTGCACTGTCAATAGGCCATATCGGGATAATATAGAACTCAGCATGAAGGAAGGGCGATGAGGGGCCTGAGAATAAACCCATGCTAAAGTCACTTTGACATCGAATGGCCTGATTCTACTAAGATTCGAACCCATGACCATTCGCTTGTCAAAGCAGACTCGGTAACCTTGCGGCTACAGAGCCCCTCAGATTTGGGAGCTTGGCAATGCTGATTGAGGAAGACACGATGTCGAAAAAATATATCATTTCGTACAGTGAGCTCAAAACTGTCAGTGATAAAGCCTGCAAATGGGAGGCGAAGTACGTATCTGTCAGAATAAGGAATAAAAGCAGAATTAGAAACAAATACGTGTCATATCATTTGCCTCAATTATTAGATTCTACTAAGTCGCTCTTACTCGGTAACCATGATTTTTTTCTGTTCAAAATCTTTAAAGAATGTTACATGAAATGAAAAAAAAAATAAGTTCATATATTTTCATATATATAATAACTGTCAAACCCTTATCCGCAACTATAAAAATTCAATTCCAAAATTTCTTATTGCATTGCTAGCTAAACTTTCCGATATTCTTTTGTATTAACCTTATCAAGCAACAAAAACAGCCGATCGCAAACTTGGTTTTGAACGTCAATGAGATGATTTGTTTTTTGAAGGAAAGGTAAACGAACAGATATTTTTTAAGCGTATTTTTAATAGTGAGAAGCTGGTTGAGCGTAAGGTCAACTCAAAGCTTCCGAAGTTCTTCCAAACCATCATACCCTCTCTGCTCAAAAAAACCCAAAACCCCCACTCCGGCAGTCAAACCTCAGTAAAACCAACACGATAGAACTTGCCAATAGCATTCCGTACATTATTGTTTGATTCAGACAAAAAACGACGACCCCGACGTCGCAGAAATTATTGCTCGAACTGCCTTCCATTGAGCCCAAATGGACCGCAGTTGCGCACTTGATAATGACTCTTCCTTCCAAGTTGAGTTGTGCCCCTTAAAAACTACTATTTACAATAGGTCCAAGCTTAGCCGTTCAAAATTGTAAATCAATCAATTCAAGCATGCCGCAGGTGAGGCTGCACGGAGTGTGAAGTTTCGGAGCAGACAAGCTCCCGAGTTGATGGTTTGAAAGCTTTTTATTAATCATTTTATTCCACTTTCAAAACTCCACTCTGCTTCAACCGTGGCATTTTTATACCTATGGTTGACTCAAACAATTTTTCAAATGCAGCTTGTGATGTGTGTGCTCAAACTGGAAATACTCGGGTGGAACGTGGAACGATGATATGCCTTCCCAAAGCATTACTTTCAAGTAAGTTGAAAGTGAAAGACAAAAATAAACTAATGGTTTTCAGTTTGATGATTGTTGTATCAAGGTAGATGATTTGTGTTTCAAGGTAGATGATAATAAATAATTAAATAAGTTGCAAATAAAAATTTTAAGATGAAAGTCACCTTTGCTCAATAATCCAACTTAATCACACTTTACATAAAATAAGAGTTATCAGAAAAGTTTAAACTTTTCCTGAATTATAGTATGAACCCTCTAATTCCATGAAACATACATTAAAAACATTACAACATACATATAATCTCAACTGTAAAAGATTTCTTAAGGAAGCAAGAATAATTTTACTGTGTTACCTCATTCTTTGTTAATGCGGAGGGTGTATTATCCTACTATAATCAAATAAAATGCGTTCGCATAATTATCTTCAATAATCCTCAAGCGCAGTAGAAAGTCTTCATCGTCATACAATTTCTCACGTTCAAACAATAATCGCGTACAAACATGCGCATAGATCTTTTCTATAATTCACACCAAAACCTAAACTTCTCAGGTGAAGCAGAATAGTTCCTACGAACCCCCATTACGTTAACCATTTCTGGGTTAACCTAAGTTCTTCACACATTAACGCGGATGGTAAGCGTTCTTAACCCACAGCGATACTTGGTCGTCGCGTTGTTATTAAACAAATGCTACGACGACTAAAATACGTATGGTAAGTAGCATGAAGCCAAACTTCGGCTGATTGATTGTTCTTATGAACAACACCATTCTAAGTACTCTGTTTAAGAATGAGGCCAAATTACCAGCTCTTTTTGGCTAAGACACTTAATGTGTAGAGTTTAAGTTGGGTGTAAGTATACGAAATAAACACAAATTATTCTAGTGGGTCAAGTCAAAGTGTAAGCACTCAAAATTTATTCTTCATTAAACGTCGACGTTGAGGTCGACAATCGTAATATTTCAAATGTCGTTACAAACAGGAAACGTTTACCGTTATGAACTAGAAGTTATTTTTTGGGGAATTCATTTCTTCCAGGTGTATGCTTCGAGTCATGTGTCATTTTCTCAATAAAAAGACTGACATGCAAACAAAGATTATTAAACTCATTAAACTTTTTTATAAAATGATCAGCTCGGTTAAATATGTGTTTCGCAAGCTACGCCCATTTTCAGGTCGTCATAGTTTAGGATGACGTCTGACGTGACATCTCGGAACTTACGAGACAGTCCAGACTTTGACGACTCCTCGCGGATGACCCAGTGTCCCGAAAAGTCTCTTGCATTGATTGATTTCATTATCGTGCCATTTGAATGTTGAAACGTTCAGAGAAATATTACAGGTGAGACAGAATTCTTCTTACAATTGCGAAGAGTATTTCAACAAGTATTTTATTAACAAAGTCAGGTTTAAAATATATACATCAGCTTTTAAAAAACATTCTTTCTTAACAATCAAGGTTATATTCCCGGACCACATGGAGTAGTTTACGAAAAGTTCTTGGCCGACATGAAATCGTATAAACTCGTTTGAGAACAGAAGCCGAATGACCTGCCACAGTGTTAAAGTTTAACGAAAAATTTTATTCAACGGCAAAACTCTTTTTTGATTGTTTGAATGGGTGCATTAGCGATGATCGCATTTGGTGTGATGAACAGCCACAGGCAACACAGTTTATGGGCTGACGTAATCCACATTACAGTCAATAGATAACGCTATTGGTCATTAAGTATTGCATCTGGCAGATAAGTGAGTTCAACAAGATGGCGCTACTAACCACATAGTGCGCAATTTAGAGGCGAGTTTGGTAAGCATTTATTCCCTCGTTTTGAAATTGCAAATTGGTGGCCTAGAAGGTGTGATTTAAATAACTGTCAGCTTGCGTAAATTACACAAGCTACACACACACACACACACACACACACACACACACACACACACACACACACACACACACACACACACACACACACACACACACACACACACACACACACACACACACACACACACACACACACACACACACACACACACACACACACACACACACACACACACACACACACACACACACACACACACACACACACACACACACACACACACACACACACACACACACACACACACACACACACACACACACACACACACACACACACACACACACACACACACACACACACACACACACACACACACACACACACACACACACACACACACACACACACACACACACACACACACACACACACACACACACACACACACACACACACACACACACACACACACACACACACACACACACACACACACACACACACACACACACACACACACACACACACACACACACACACACACACACACACACACACACACACACACACACACACACACACACACACACACACACACACACACACACACACACACACACACACACACACACACACACACACACACACACACACACACACACACACACACACAGATTACAATTCGAGTCTTTGAAAAACAACTCTACAAGGGTCATTGGTGATGGTCAGCCGAAAGAAATGTTCGACAAAATGGTGCAAAATTGGATCATTGGCATAAACCATCTCTAGCGTAGTTTTGCGGAGAAACTGCAGTGTCAGTTGTCACTTTAATCGAAATTTATCAAGTATGGGTTTAATTCCCAATCGAATTGTTATTATTTATTGATCTTTTTTTCTGAAAAGCATTATTTTCTGAAATTCATAAATAACATACTTCGAATCAAGTGTACTACTTTGCACTTGTGGATTAACTTTCAAATGTCAAATAATTTCACAGGTCTTCTGTCGAAAAATTCCAGGCAACACCACTTGTTGACTAATTCTGATGTAAGGAATAACAGCAAAATTCAAACTTCTATTCCAAAATCCAAGATTTCATACATCAACAGTGTTGCCACTGCAGTTTCTACAATGTTCAAATCGCAATAGCATTTTCTATCTCTCTCTAATCTCTCCAGACTCTAATTTACTCATGACAAGGATTTACTTTATTCCGACAGAACGAATTTGACCTGCGACCTGCAGGCTTCATCAATGACAGAAGTAAGACTGAAACAACGGTCTTACAATAAGTATAAAACCCAGTAATGCACATTTTTTCATTGGAGAATGAAAAATAAAGTGCATAATTTCATTCTAACAAGATTTCCGTGTTGAAATTATTTTTCAGTTGAACTTTTTAGTAAAGGCAACAACAGGAAGCGAATTCCCTAAATCCGAATTGGTTTGGGACAGTTGTCTCCTCTCAAACAGCAGTCTCACTCACCTTAGTGAGAAGAAGCGGTGGATCACTATTCACTGAATTGTTACGTTCCTCACGTATGAATGCAAGCGAGCATAACATTATTTACATCTTGAGAGCATGTATTCTGTAGTGTGCCGGCAGAAAAAGGAAGATGAATTAAAATCGATGCTCATTGGAAGGTGGAGTAAAGCTGCAAAGTATTGCAAAAGAAAAAATTCTCCTCACTTTTTGAAAGAGGTAACATCCTCCTTCTGTCGGAGCAAATCAATTCCTCTTCTGCGCTATGCAGTGAAATGCTGAGAATTGAGATTATTTTCAGAACGCGGTAAACTGGCAAGCATGGCCAGTCAAATGCAGTGAATTAAAATCCATATCAGACATCAACGTTGATCAATCAAACATATTTAAAATCTGCAATTATTTAACCCTCTCGCGCCCAAGAATCGTGCCATACCATTGATGTGCAATGATAGGGCTGGCAACTTGCTTACTGACACAACGGCAGTAGCTCGAGATGTTGTTGAATAAAGAGGTAAACACGGAGATCAGCAGAAACAGGATAAGAATTGTGAGCAATGACCAATCTGTGGAACCACCAACACAGAAGGAGGTTAAGAACGCAATGGTCCTATTTTTATAAAAGGGCATCAACTCGAGTGCTAAAGCTATCGAAGCATTACATTGCTCAATTCTGCTTATAAGGTGCTTTCACGTATCCTGTTCTGCAGACTGAAACCGTTAGCGCAGTCCTTCGTCGACGAGTACTAACCTGGTTTCGTGAGGGTCGGTCCACGACGGATCACATGTTTACCCTGTGTCAGTTACTAGACAAGCTCCGGGAGTACAACTTGCAGACTCATCACCTATTTGTGGGCTTTAAGACGACGTACGATTCAGTCAAACAAATTGAGCTGTGGTAGATAATGCTAGAACATGGTTTTCAGACGAAAGTAATTACGCTGATTCGTGTGATGCTGGATGGGTCAAAATCATGCATCATGCGAACCGCTTTCGTGACGTTGAATGGAATGAAGTAAGGGGATGCACTCTCTAGCCTGCTATTCAACATTGTCTTGGACGGTGCAATACGAAGAGCAAACGTGGAAAGAAACGTCGATATCATCGCAATCAACTGAAAAGGCCTTTAGGCCTTTTAAACGGGAAGCAGCGAGATTAGAACCATTCACCATTGACACCGCCAAAACGAAATACATGAACAAATACTCGGCAGTGGCCATCTCAGTCAACAGCTTTTTTTATTTTCTAGAACAGTATATGAATGATTCCGGAACCAAAATAGGTTCTACCGAAATCGGTTCTAAAACCTATCTCACAGATAGAGTATGTATATTAAGTTCGCCAGATCCATCAATTTTTGACAACTAATTCACTGGTGTCCACAGAGGTTTCTCAAAAGAGTTGTTGGTGCAAATTTTAGGTCTTCCAGTTCCGGCTCTTAGAATGATTCTAAACCGGTTTCATACCTAGCAAACACTCACAAATTATGTGGCATACCAAATTCACCACCTCTAAAACTTTGGAACTCCGCAAGGTAGTCACCTGGGATCGTTGTTTTCTATTGTGTTCATGATCAATCTAGCTGACATTATCGACTAGTAAGTATAATGAGAATATCTATTATCTGATGAAGATTTGTGCTTATCGGGACTCCCGATTAAACAGAAGTGATACACGTTCCTTTGTATACTGAGAGCCACTCATTCTCACGCTTTTTACCTTTGTTTTAATATTTGCTCTGCTTTTGCGCTTGAGAAAATTAAGGACTGCGCGTAGTGACTTCCTCAATAAAGTAGTAATCTTACTTTTTCATTATTTTGAGTTAATTTTTTAAGTCCACCTCCTAACCAAGAAGTACAGCCAAGCTCCAAGCCCAGTCTCAGTGTGTATTGCCAATTGCGTGATCCTTTTACGTAACTCTCGCTCTTCTCGTTAATCAATAATTACAGTATTTTAATTAATAATTAATAATAATAATTTAAATATACTTTTTTATTATATATCACAGTCGTGCCGCTGTTGATAAATTTCTTCTGCTCTCCTTTTGCGCTTTCTCTCGTTCTCGTCTCACATGTTCGGCCTTATTAATACCCCGTTTATTTCTCTCTCTAATTTGTGCCACTTTGTTTTGCGTCTTCATCCAGTTTTTCACTATTCTGTACACAAGCTCGATCGAAGCTTCCGCGACGTATCTCCGGTGTTCATTGCCTTCACTCGTCGCTTTTTTTCTCGTCAATCAAACACGCACAATTCATCATTGTACGGACCGCGTTTATTTCGCCATCTTTTAAACATCCGAACTGCATGCCGCCAACAATGTGTGTGTCCAGCATCATCAACCAGTAGCTCCGTCAACAGCCGTCATCCGTCATTTCATCCGTCTGCTCCATCCTGGTAATGATGATTCCTACCACTTGACGACGCTCAATGAATAATTTAGAAATTTCACTTTACTCGCTTGCGACCTTTTGGGTTAGCCCTTCGGGGCGACCCCGGAATTTCCGAGATCGACGGGCTCCAAAAGGCTGCAATTCAATAATAATCGCTCGAACTGAAGGAATAAAGAGTTTACATTATTATTAAATACGGTTTCGTATGATTACTTTTTTGCATGCTTGCTTGCTTGCTTTTGCACTACAAACAATAGTCGAAAAAGATTATATTGTTCAATTTCTTGACTTGTTCTTAAGCTTAGATTGGTTGTGTCTCTGTTTTTGTTTTTGTTTTTTTTTTTATTCTTTGTCTTCGCTTGCTTTCGTTTCGGTGCACAGATTATTGCGAAAAATTAAATCGTTCTAGTTGTCAACTGTTTGAGCAATATGCGTCTTCACCTAGCGACTGAAAAATTAGATTTTATCAGATTGAATGGTGAAATTTTTTTTACTGTTAAATGCATTATTTTTTACTAAACTATCGAATTTCAAAGACACCTTACGATGAAACAAACGCTCACATCGAACCAAAACGGTGTGGTGAAATTTATTTGATGACAACTATCCAATTCGAAAAAACTAGTTTTCAACCTTTCAACTTAAAGGTTATTTGCAATAATCGTCTAAAATGTGTTCCCCTCTTTTGTTTCGTTTTTTTTTTTGTTTTTTTTTTGGTTTTCATTTTTTTCCTAGCGCTTTTCTTTTCGGCTAAACATTCGTGCTTAATCTTTTCCGAATCTTACCGATTCGTTTCAGGCCCCGTATGTCCTTTTTGCTTACCGACTGAATGTTTCGCTTGATTTTGTTTGTTTCTTTTGTGTATTTTTCTTCTTCTCTACCGCCCTTGGAATTCATTTAAAAAGTCTCGACAATAATTTAATGAATAACAAATTGATTTTGTGATAAAACCAATAACAATAACCTTTTCCATATGGCTACGAAACGATGATGTGCGGTGCCGAAAATAGAACAGCTATGGTTGCCACTATTGTGAAAAATGTGAAAATTATAAGGCACAATCTATCAACTACCATTGCTGCGAACTTCCAATCCTTGGCGACGTCGCTGTCCTCGTCTTCTTTCCGTATCTGAAAGACAATGGTGGAGAAATGTTAGTTTCACGGCATAACCAAAATGCTATTTATTTGCCAAACTCCGGAAAAAGTAGGCATTTAAATCTAGTTGCAGGCATTGGCGTACCCAGGGTGGGATGTTCTGGGGTATGTGTCACTTCTTCTCTGTCAAACTTTTTAATTTAATTCTTAATTGAATCGGCCACAATTTTTGCGATAAGTATCAATTTCAGGTTAAAATTAAATTCTAATTTCATGCTCAATTTTAACACCGATTTAAAGTCCAATTTTAAGTCTAGTTTTAAGTCCAATTCCAAACAACATTTCAAGTGCAATCCAATTTAAAAATAATGAGTTGTGCAATGGAAAGTGAGATTTGAACACGGCCAAGTAATTTTCCTTTAAACTACTGTCGAATACTTAGTTTCGTTTCAATCTCCTAATTTCACTCACACACCACACACGCCTCGATGGTGATATTATTTTTATATAACTGCTCTTTATTTCTGCCGCAGAGAAAATAGTCTGTTATTTACTCATTTAGTGCGATAGAAACAGGCAGTTCGTTGCCGTCAGTCGCTCCGGCAAATCTATGTTCATCGTCAAGTCTAAATAAAGCTTCGATTTCAGATCCAACTTCAAGTACAATTTCAAGTTGAATCTCAAATCCACTTTCAAGTCCAATGTAAAACCAATTCATTTCCATTTTCAAGTCCAATGATAAGCGAAGTAATGGTGGAAAAGTCTTAACCCATTAAGCCCCACACTTTTTCCAGCAGAGATAAAAAGCTGAAACTTTCAGAAAAGTTTTGTTTTAGATCAACTAAGAAAAAACCGCAGAGATGTATTTTCAATTTTGTTCCTATGTCCCGCAACGCTATGCTGAAAAGATGCAAAAGCAAGGACTTTCAGAAGGGTAAGGGAGTGGTATGTAGTTTTCTCATAGCTTTGTCATTGTGGAGGGGTTAGAACATTAAATTCGGATGGAGAAATAATGACATTGACGTTCCCGCTTTGACCGGTTTCGCCTTTTCCATCCGAGGGTAAAGTTACTAGTTTGAGCTGACTGAAAATTAGCAAGACCTGTTAGATTTACACGGCTGTAAGTTTATTATACGTAACATCTAAGCTTTGAGCAAAAACAGGTCGATTAGATTTTTTCCTAATCTTTCTTTGTTTCTTAGAGTCCAAGTTGATATCTCAAACCTAGTCTTCTCTAGAATCAAGAGTAGGGTACGTTACGTTTTCGCAATGCTGGGAAGAAATTGGTTAAGAAAAGAAGCAAAGAATGCGACAAAACGAGAAAAAACAATGGAGAGCATTATGAATGTTTTCCTTGACTAAATCTGGACAAACAGAATGGAAAAAGAGAAAAAATGCAATATAGAGAAAAGAAAGAAGAAACGCGACCGAATGGGAGGGAGAACGGGACATGAAAAAAAAGAATGGGGAGAAGAAAACCCGAGAGAATAAGATGGAAAACTTGGCAAAAAACGAAGAGACTGGATAGAAAAAAAATGAAGAACAGTAAAGAAAAAAGGAAAATTAAGGGAAGGGAAGGAAAACTCCTAAAGAAGATGAAGAAAATGAGGGATAAACTGGACAGACCAAGAGAAGAAATGGGACAAAATAGAAGAAGGTACCCGGATAGCAAGTACGGGAACAGCAGATTAGATGAACATGAACATAAACAAAAAGAAAGGAAAAATGAGACAGAAAAGAAAAAATGGGAATAGAAAAATAAAAACGGAATTCAAAAGAACTAAAATGGAAATAAAAAATAGAACGTGACATAAAAAAAGGAAAAGCAGGAATAGACGAACGAAAAACTGAACGAAAAACGGGATAGAAAAGTAATGTAAAATGACGACAAAAATAAGACGAAAACAGGGACCCAAAAAATTCAAAACGGGACAGAAAATCACTAAAATGAGGCAGGAAAAATCAGAAAAATAAGGACGAAAAACGACACAAAAGAAATTTAGGACGAGACGACGAAACGGGACGAAAAACGGGACAATAAAAGGAATAGAGAAAGAGGAAAGAGCGGGCAAAGGAACAGAGGAGGTAAAAGGAAAAATGAGGGAAAAAAGAGGGAAAACAAGACAATAATACGGAAAACGGAACAAAAAACAAGACAGTAAAGAACTCAAAAGGGAAAAAACATTAACACGAGAGAAAAAAACAGATAGGATATAGATAGGAAGCAAGGAAAACAAGAAAAGCGGAATAAAGAGGTCAAACGGGATATAAAAGATGAAATATGAGACAAAAAACGGGAAATAGAGATCGAAACGAAGGAAAATACGAAAAACGGAAGGAAATAAAAGTAAATCGAAAAAGAAAAAACGGAACCAAAAGCAAAATAAAAAAGAGCAAAAGTTCAAAAAACGGAAAAGACAAAAAATGAGAAGGAGAAAAATTGAAAAAAGATGAAAATTGGAAACAAACAATAGACTGCAAACGAGAAAGAAAATAACAAAAAACAAACGGAAAGCATGAGGAAAAACAGGTCTGAAAATAAGAACAAAAAAGAGGAAAAGGTGAAAAATGAGAGCAAATAGAGTGAAAACGAGATTAAAAACAAGGACAATGAACAGAATAGACAGAAGAACAATGAAAAATAAGAAGGAAGAAAAAGGAAAAGAAAATGAGGATGAACTGGACTGAAAATGAAAAAAATGAGACGAAAAATAAGAAGAAATAAACAGATAAAAAATACGGACGCAGTGGAATGGAGAAACAATAACATAAGAATTGCAAAATTGGACCGAAAAGAAAAAAATGAAGAGAGAAAAATTTAAACGGGCAACAGGGATAAAACGGAAGTAAAAACCAAACGTGGCAGAAAAGAAAGAAAAATGGGATATGATACAGATACAGGGAGAACGGAACAGACGAACGAAAAAAACGAAATAGATAGAAATGGAGTTAACTAAAAAACACAAAAACCGGGACCGAAAAAAAGAAAAAAGTCGAGTAAAATGACAAAAATGATAAAAGAAAAGAGAAGAAATGGAGAAAACGAAAGAAGCGAGACGAAAAATGAAACAGAAGAAATTTAGGACTCAAGAAAGGGGCGAAATGGGATAGGAAAGGAAGACGAAAGGAAAAAACGAAAAAAGGGAAAACTACCAGAATTCGGAATATGGAACAGAAAACAAGAAGGAAAAGAAGAATAACGTAAGAAAAAAAACAGATAGAAAAAGCATGAAAGTCGAGAAAAAGACGTCAAACGGGATATAAAAGGAAAAATATGAGACGAAAAATGGAAAGCGGGAAAGAAAGAGAACAAAAGAAAAACAGGTGAAACGGACTGAAAAAGGACGGAAGATAAAATAAACTGAACCGAACTGGTACCGAAAAACAGAAAATGATAAACGCAAGAAAGGAAAAGAGGAGAAACAGAGAAAGCGGAAGACTAAAAACGAAACAAAAGAAATTTAACACTCAGGAAAGGGGTAAAAAACGGGACAAGAAGCGAAGAGAAAAGTAACAGAGAAAGAGAAAGCAGTGGGCAGAGGAGCAAAAAGAGAGCAAGAAAAACAAGAAAATGAAATACGGAACAGAAAACAACACAGAACAGAACCCAAAAGAGAAAGGAAAACAGAAACAAGAAAAACAAGAATAGTGGGAAAGAAGGACAAACGGAGCAGAAAACCAGAAATATGAGTCAAATAACGGGAAAAAGGGACAGAAAAAGTAGAAATGAAGAAACTGGAAAAAACAAACTAAAAAAAGATAGGAAGAAAAATACGAAAAACGAAAAGTAAAAAAAGAATCGAAGAAAAAAAGGAAATAATGAAACCAAAAACGGAATAAAATGGTAAAAAATCGAAGAAAAGACGAAACACGTGAAGAAAAGCAGATCAAAAATACAAAAACAGGAAACGAAAATGAGGGAAAAAGCGGAGAGGAAAGACAGAAAACGGGTAAAAATATGCGAAAAGTATGAGGAAAAAAGGACTGAAAATAAGACAAAATAGAAAAGAAAACGAAGGAAACCGAAACAATGGAACTGGAAATACGGGGCAGAAAAAAAGAAAAGCGAGATAGTTTCGGATAAAAAATTAGAGCAAATAAGGGGAAAACAAGTTAAAAAACGTAGAAAGGGGACATAAAAACGAAGAATAGAACAGAAAGAAGAAAAATGAGAGAATTGAAGGAAGAAAAGGAGAAAGAAGCTGGACAGAAAAAGAGAAAAATAGGGCCAAAAAAGGGGGAAGGAAACAAGATAGAATATACGGGAACAACAGAATGGAAAAAAGAGGAGCAATAGGACAGAAAAGAAAAAACGTTTAGAGAAATAAACGGAAAACAAAAGAGATAAAAAGGAAACATAAAACAGGACGTGACAGAAAAGAAGGAAAAACAGAATATAATAAACAACGGAAGAACGGCACAGACGAACAAAAAACAAATGAAAAACAGGATAGAGAAGACGTTAAAATGCGACGACGATGGGAAGACGAAACCGAGTCGAGAAAAAGGAAAAAGTCGAAACGGGACACAATGACAAAAACGAAACAGGAAAAGAGGAGAAACAAGAAAAAACGGAAAATGAAAGACGAAACACGGAACAGAAGAAATTTAAGACTTAGAAAAGGGGTAAAAAACGGGACAAGAAAGGAAGAGAAAAGTAATAGAGAAAAAGGAAACAGCGGGCAGAAGAGGAAATAGAGTGAAAATAAGACCAGAAAACGGAATACAGAGCAGAAAATAAAACAGAACAGAACAAAACTCAAATAAAAAAAGAAGAGTAACGCGGAAGAAAAAAAACAGATAGAGGAAACAAGCAAAACGAGAAAAGCGATAAGAAGAGTCAAGTGGGATATAAAAGGAGAAATATGAGACGAAAAATGGACAGAAAAAGAAGACGTAAAACGGAAGACAAAAAAATGGAGAGGAAAGAAAAAAACGAAGCGTAACACAAAATAAAAAGGAGGAAAAGACGGAAAAACGAGGTATAAAATTTTCCTCTTGTTGATGTCCACAAAAAAGGAGAAGGAAAAAAGCGGAACGTAAAAAGAGGAAAAACTGGACTGGGCAAGAGGAAAAGCGGATCAGAAAAGAGTCAACTTTTAAATGTGAAATATCAATTTTAATTGCAAGCAAAACTTCCTGTCTAACTTGAAGTCCATGTCCAGTTTGAAGCAGAATTTCAAGTTCAATTATTCCAAATTTCAGTCTAATTTCTAATCCAATTTTTAGTTCAATATGAAGTAAGTGTTCAAGCCTCTATTAATCCATATTCAAGTTATATTAAATGCCCTATATAAGCCCGGTTTCAAATGTAATTTCAACTCTAATACTAGGAATTGGAAAGACTGTTCTAAGTTTAATTTCTAGAACAATTCTGTTGCACACAGAAAGTCCACAATTTTCAAACTAATCGGCTGGAATTTTGTGATAAGTAATAATAGATTCGCCATTCTACGATTACTCCGTTTTTCCAGGCCAACGCATTGAAAGATCAGGCGCCCCACTTTATATTTATGTCTGGGCACGCTAGTGGTTGAAAGTGATTTGTAAACTGCATTATTACGGACGTTCACACCATCTATCGACGCGTGTCAACACTGCAATTGCCACGTAGTTCAATTAATTGATTTCCTGTGTAATTCGTCAGCGCTCATGGACGTAAATCTGCCGCTTTCCAGTTGCAATTAGTAACGGTTCCGTTAGTCTATCTCGTCGGCTCGTTCATTCGTTCGAAATAGAAACACTCTGAGTAAAACCGAAAAATATATTTCACGTGCACTCTAGCGCTGATTCCGGTTGACCTCCGCAGTAAATTAACTTTAAACTTTTCTTGTTTCCGATAATAGCGTAAAATTCGAAAAACCGAGAATCACCATCGAACCACGTTTCCGCAAATAAACCAAGCTTTAGTTCCAGCTGGGAAATTTATTCTCCCGGCATACACTGCCTGACCGACTGCCAGTCGATTAATTGTTACAACTTCTGCAGCAGAAAATCGCGACTTCAAAGCTCTCGAGCAAATCTTGCCACATCATTGTTTTCGGTCGAAAATTTCCCCGTAAAACCAGACAAGCCCAAACAAAATGACGAGAAATTGAATTATATTTCAATTCTATGTAACAAACAGATAAAAAGTCCCGCAATAAATAAACCAGACTTTCCGGTCAAAATCGGTCTCCTTCTACCGGTCACAGACTGTGGCTGTATGTAGAGGCACAGGCAGGCTGTAGTAGATTGAAAGCCGAAGTAAATCAACCGAGATCAGGCTAATGAATACCAGATTGCTGAATAATTAACGCGCAAGTACAGTCTCGTTCCGTCCGTCGAACGCCCGGCGCCGTTATCGCAGATTTCGTTTTATCTACCCCACCGCAGCAGTGGCGCCCAACGTCATGTAGAAAAGGCCACCCCCCCCCCACCCCCCTCCGGGCAGCAAAGACGATCTGGGTGGGAGAGGGTGGGGCAATCAGAAAGTGTGGCCTATAATGAATTCTAGCTTCAGCAGTTTTTCTTTCGTTATCCTATATCGGACGTACTAGCCGGGCGCTAAGTACTGTCTCACTGTGGCTTCGATAATTGGCCATTTAATTATTTAGCCCTTGCTAGCGACGTCCGGCCTCCGTCCGTCGACCGGTTGCTTTTTTACGCGTACCTACCTACTTTAGAGGACAGCTTACAGATGAGAGGAACATTGATTACCTGATCGGTGATAAAACGTATCTCTTTTAATATTAAAGCTAGTTCGTAATCAGCGGATGATGTGAAACACGTGTGTGGTGGCGCAATTGCATCTGGCATTCGATTGCTTCCGATCGGTCCCATACTTCCATCATCGCTACTGCAGGCGGTCGGCGAGGCAAAAAAGGGATTTCACGATGATGAGAAAACAACGAGAGGTTAATGTAAATTTTACGAGCTCCGCTGAAAGGGTTGCACGGGTTTTACGTACCTATAAACAGTCCTGAAATATGTTGGATTATGTGGCAGTGTACCTCCGGGGGTTAGTGGTCTACAGTTGTGACGAAAGTCATCATCTATATCTAATACGTTCGCTAGTAACGACTTCGATGATCTGAAACACATAGGAAATGTGATTTTGTGCGCCAACGCTGGAGGATGATTGGACTCACCGCTCTTTCAGTTCGACATCCTGTATGTGCGTTTTCCGTTCGGAACTGTCCGATGTCGGTGTAGGCGGATATTCCATCGACAAGTGTCTACCCGGTCGACTCATTCTTAAAATACATGGCAGCCAATATAAAAAGATGATTCTAACCTGTCGAAAGCAATAGAACACAGATTTATTCATTGGCATTATTTCGAAGCACAATTGTTCAGAACCAAACCCATCCGGTTGAAAGCTAGAGGGTGCACCAAACCGAAGAATCGATATCCAATTAAATGCGTCCGCTTGAACGGAATTCCAAATTTATTTTGTGACCGACTATGCATTATTGACATTAGTTGCACACCACTGACTCGAATCTGTCTGGAATCCGAATCGATTGATAGTGAACTATACTCTGAACAAAAATAGTTTGCAACAACTATCGATATTTGTTTTAATCACCTTTACGGACAATAAACTAATAGCACTTTTCGAGCAATAAACTAATAACAAAGCAAAGCCACCAAAAAACATTGATGGACAAACACTGATGCGTTATACCGTGACCGGGTGCATTCTCATATGCAACAAATTTAATTGCCAAATTGATGCCACAACGACAACAACAACAACACCAACAGCTAGCGAATTGAGAGTGACTGCTGCAATAAAGTCTCCGGCCACACTCGATGCCAGATCATCAAATCATACCATAAATACCCGGTACCGGTACGGTACGATTCGATTCGATTCGATTCCAAACTGATGAATGGCTTTTCCAGTCGGGTGGTGCAGCCGTGAAAAGAGAAAAGCCCACCATAGTTTGTCGGTTTGTTTCCGGAAAACACGTAGGCATTCCACTCCACCGGCGAATTCGTCGGTCGTTGGGAGCTTTGTTTTTCGATTCGGTAGAAAATTTTCAAACTCATTATTCTACTCGGCAGCCGCTGTTATCCGCTGGTTTATCAAATGAACACCGCTAAATTCCCGTCGACCGTTGTTTGCATTTATTAAGCAGCAGTTTGAAAATCAGTAAAAACGGACGGGAAACCAGGGAAACCACCAATCTGGTAACACTGCTCGCTAGCCACGGCCAATAAAATTTCTGGCTGGTTAAACGTTTTGAAGTCAATTTTATTTAACTTTCGTGTGGACAAGTATTTGGTCAACAAAAACCGTTTTTCACGTGAATATTGTGATTATACCAAACTTCATGCTTATTAAAGGCTGTCCAACAGAGGCTTTTTTACGCGTCTGAAGAAACCTTCCACGTGAATAATCTTATTTAAATTTGAAAAAAATACATAACGTATGTAAGATCATTACAAATATTTTACGAATACGTTATTATATTCCATGCGAAATCCCACCAAATAAGAGGATAAATCAAACAAACATTTTTTGTCGATTTTCGGAAACTAGATTGTTTGAGCTTCCATTTCGTGCTAGAAGCGTTAACACTCTGTATACTCATTTCTTTAGGCGAGTTCTTTAGACTACAAAGTCAACGGACAATTAATTTTATTCGAAACTTTTTGCTTGAAATGGAAGTTTCTAAAACATACACTGATGAAGCCTGCAAGTCGTATGCCAAACCTTACTTTCTTTAATTTCAGGTATCGTATCCTAAGCCGAAATAAAAATCATCGTAGGATTACATTTTACCGAAGGGAGTCATCTTTCATACATTTCCATTGCTATTGCCTTTCTTCCCAAGCACAGATGATACTTAGATACACATCCAAGCTACTGAAATTTCGGTAATTTCCACTTATTACGAAATAAGTGACGATGTTTTTCCGTTCCAATAGAACAGGGTTGCTTGAAACTAAATCAATATAATGTCCAGAAAGTAGGTTTGGAAAAGTGTTATACGACACAACTACCTCTAACGATTGTATGGTTGGAATGGGGAATTATGTTCCTATTTTCGCTCTGGATGCGCTCTAACACTTAAACGATGAAAAAAAAATACTTAATGGGAATAAAACCGGTCGCTTGATTAACCTGATTCTTCTACCTGTTGGTCCAATTGCGGAAATGAACAGTGATTGGGTGAAACTAGATCTAGAGTCCAAAATCCGCAGTCCGGAGTCCAGAGTCTAACGTCCACAGCTCAGAGTGCAGAGTTCAGAGTCCAGAACCGACACTGGAAGACACTGCAGAGAACGACCGAAGTGGTGATGGCTCTCGAATCAAACAACGTGCTCGGAGCTGAATCATCAGACAGAGCTACTGGCCAAACTAAACACTCTCGTTAAGCGGTGGATTCAAGATGTTTCGATCGCTCAGAATATGCTGGAGGCAGTGGCGGAGAAAGTAGGCAGAAAGAATCGTACCGATTGGGAATTCACGACAAGAACGCGGATATTGATGCCCTCTGCGTTACTCTGCGTAACATCGAGGGGGCCGACTATTTCGAATCTTTCTTCGATCTAGAGCCCAGAGTCCAGCAAGCAGACTCCGGAGACCGAAGTCCGAAGTCCAAAATCCGAAGTCCGAAGTCCAGAGTCCGGAGTCTAGAATGCAGAATGCAGAATCCGGAGTCCGGAATTAAAAGTTCCGAATCCGGAGTCCACATTCCGCAGTCCAGAATCCGGAGTCAAGAGTTCGGAGTCCAGGATCTAGAGTCCAGAATCCAGAGTCCAGAGTCCGGAGTCCAGAATGCTGAGTCCAGAGTCCAGAATCCGGAGTCAAGAGCTCGGAGTCCAGAATCTAGAGTCCAGAGTACAGAATCCAAAATCCAGCGTCCAGAGTCCAGATCCAGAATCCAGATCCAGAGTCCAGAGTCCAGAGTCCAGAGTCCAGAGTCCAGAGTCCAGAGTCCAGAGTCCAGAGTCCAGAGTCCAGAGTCCAGAGTCCAGAGTCCAGAGTCCAGAGTCCAGAGTCCAGAGTCCAGAGTCCAGAGTCCAGAGTCCAGAGTCCAGAGTCCAGAGTCCAGAGTCCAGAGTCCAGCGTCCAGAGTCCAGAGTCCAGAGTCCAGAGTCCAGAGTCCAGAGTCCAGAGTCCAGAGTCCAGAGTCCAGAGTCCAAAGTCCAGAGTCCAGAGTCCAGAGTCCAGAGTCCAGAGTTCAGAGTTCAGAGTCCAGAGTCCAGAGTCCAGAGTCCACAGTCCACAGTCCACAGTCCACAGTCCACAGTCCACAGTCCACAGTCCACAGTCCACAGTCCAGAGTCCATAGTCCAGTGTCCAGAGTTCAGAGTCCAGTGTTTAGAGTCCGGAGTTTAGAGTCCAGCATCCAGAGTCCAAAGTTCAGAGTTTACAGCCCAGTGTCCAGATTCCAGAGGAGTACAAAATCTAGAATCCAAAGTCTAGAGTCCAGAGTCAAGTGTTATGTACCCAAAGCCAAAAGTCCAAAAGTCCAGAGACTAGACTCTAGACTCTGGACAGGTTACAGAGAACTACGAATTCTAGAGGTCAGAATCCAAAGTCTGGAGTCCAAAGTCAAGAATCTAATGTCCAGAGTCCAAAATTTAGTGTTTAGAGTCCAGATTTCACAATCCACAATTCTGAGTTAAGCATCCTAAATATAAATCTAAATCCAAAATCCAAAATCAGAGTCCAGAATCAAGACTCCAGAATCTAGAGCCCAAAGTCAAGAATCCAAAATCCAGAGTCTAGAGTCCAGAGTCAAGAGTTCAAAATCTATAATTCAGAGTCCAAAGTGCAGAGTCCGTAGTCCAGATTACAGAGTCCAGAATTTAGAGTCCAAAGTCCAGAGTTCAGAGTCTAGAGTCTAGAGTCCAGTGGAGTCGAAAGTACAGAGTAGTTCAAAATCTAGAGGCCAGAATCTACAGTCAATAGTCTAGAGTGTAGAGCCAAAAATCCATAATCCAAAGTCCGTAATCCAGAGTCCAGAACCCAGAGTCCACAGTCCAGGGTCCACAACCCAGACCTCGTAGAATCCAGAGTCCAGAATTCAGTGTCCATAATTCAATTTCCAGGGTCCGAAGTCTAAAGCCTACGGAACAGAGTCCAGCAACCGAAATACGTAGATATTAGAATCTATTATTCAGAGCACTATACAGAAGTCCTAAAGGGCAACAAGTGGAACTTTTTTCCTAGTATCTTTAGTTTTCATTTTATTATTTATGGTCTTCAGAACTTTTGTTCGTATGAATATCCCCCTTAATCTAAAACTATCAAAAGTTAGTGATCGCTTACTATAATGAAAATAAAAAAATAACTTTTTTGTGTTAGGAAATACAGACATAGTTTCTTCGGCAAAGTTGTAAATATTATAAAAATAAGCAACTTTGCTGAAGAAATAAAATTTCTATCTTTATCGAGTGCAGAACTATTGCGCATATTCTTTAAAACTTTTTTAAAAATTGGTTTTTCATACTTAGCTTTGCTGAGTTGCATTTTACAAGAATACAATATTCTAGGCAATTATTGAAACTCTCAAAACACACGTTTTTGCAGAAGACCGCAGACTGGGACTTTTACTGTTTAAATTATCATATATTCAAGCTTTAAATTTCTGTAGCTTCACGAGCCTATGGGGTAAAATGGGGCAGGCAAGTGGATTTATGAAATCAGCACTTCATCTTAAAGCTTAAGTCGAGTACTATAAACTTGTGTGGGTTCCGCTCGTCTCCAACTACCCAAGTGAGAGTCGGGCAAACATACATTTTATGTGTTTCGCGTTCGCTAAAGGCTCGTTACACGTTCATTTTTGTTGTGTTAGCAGATAGACACATGGTTACTTCGGAAATGTTATGGAAAATATAAAGGCAAACAACTTTGCAAAGAAATGACATTTCTATCTATCGAGTGCAGAGCTATAGAGCATTTTCCTTGGAAATTCTTTAAAAATGAGTTTTTCACACTTAGCATATGTTGGTTGCATTTTACAGGAATATATGGTTCTAGACAATTATTGAAGGACTCAAAATACATGTTTTTGTAGAAGATTGCAAATCTCTAGGACCTTTTCTTACAAAGTTACCGCATATTTAAGTTTCATTTTTCCCTAACTTCACGAACCAAAAGCGCCAGTAGCCTAACAAGTCGCCGCTAACAAGTAGATTTGTGCAAATCTATCAAGTCGGTTTTATGGACAGACGATTAACAACGGAACAAATCTTTGTGTTACTGCAGATTCTCCAAGAATGTCGCGAATAACAAGTCGCTACGCACTACCTACTCATCGATTTTAATGCCGCGTATGATAATTTTGGCCGTGAACAGCTATGGAAAATAATGGATGTTTCAGACACTTGCTGAGCAGTATACCAAGCTTAAACGGGCTGTAGAAAAGTTTTATATACGTTAGGTTAAAGGTTTAAAAGGTAGTGAAGCCGCACTGGAACGCTTAGGTGTTCGATCGTTTTTCGACCATTTCCCGTGGTCGGATCATCACAATATTAGTTTCAAAATAAGCGTAAAAGACTTCAGAATAAAAATCTGAAATAAAAAATATAATTTTTTCAAAATTTTTAGTCGTTAATGTCTCCTTGAGAAGCAAGTACCTGTTAGCAACTGAGCGCGATAGAGCTCGAATAGACAATTTAGTATTATAACTTATGGGGACGAGTTTGAAGTGGTAAATGAGTTCAATAACAACTGTAGCAGGGAAATCCGCCACGTATTCTTGCCGGAAGTCGTGCTTCAAAAATGTCCATATTGTCCGCCGTCCGCCATGCGTAGAATCATCCGCCACCATGGAATTAAATATGGCGTCCAACTTTGATTATTAATTTCTAATCGTCAATTACCACTCTTTCCAAAAAAGCTCACATTGTAACATTTTCGATTTTATCGACTTATAGTTTAAAACGGGTGTTGAAATCTTACCGACGTTTCTACTCATTTTGCAGTCTTCTTCACGAAACATCCTTCAATGCATAACGCTAATCCAATCTACATACCAAAACTTAAACTATCAACTCAAACGTTCAATCCGTATTGCAGTACGTCTGCAAAACGTGGTGAATTTCTGCGGAACAACGCAAAAATTGCAGGTATTCTTTAACGGCTGCCTGCAATATATTATTCTATTCAGGTGGCCTGACAACGGAATAGCCAACGAGAAACTCCACCGTAGATATTATCAACGACCAATAGCAAAAAAAATTCGTGGTGGAAATGGATCGGACACACCTTGAGGAAAGGAGCGAATGAGATCTACAGGGAAGCACTTGACTGGAATCCGCGAGAACAGCGTAGAAGAGACAGACCTAAAGGCTCATGGCGACGCAGCTTAGCCAAGGACATTCATTGAAATGTTCAAGTAGCGTTGTCCCTCAATTTTTACTAAAACATATTTCCCTTTTATCAATGGTTTCAAGGAGGATTAGCTCCAATTTTAGAATCTAAAGCAATTGCTCTGGTGAATAAACTAAAATTAAACATGCTTTGCGTAGCTTCGAATAAGTCCAAACCAAGTTCATTTGCCAGCAGGAGTCAACAATTACTTACCAGGGTTTCTGGTCAGATTTTCTTTCTATTATCCAATGTCCGAGGATATGAATATCAACAGAAAGAACAATTTCAAAAAATAATCTGTAGGTACATTCTGTTTGCTCGAGAATCCTTTGGTAAACTAATAAATAACCAACACCAAGAATACGGAAAACATAATTTCAACCGTAGCTCGCCCACCGTCCCCTAGGAAATTTATCATCATCGGTACTTGACCGTGGCTCTTTCTCCGGATTATTGCGGCTTGCTCATTGTTGCACCGTTTCACGTCATAGTGCAGTCGTAAGCTGATATGTTCTGAAAGGCGATTGCAATTAAAACTTTCCCAAAGCTGATGCTTCCTTCTGCTGTTGCGATAGCTACGCTCGGGGCGAAATGCATAGCCAAACAATTGGAAACCGACTTTGCTCCAACCAATTCGAACCACTCTCAGTGTTATAATGCATGCTAATTGAATAACCACATTTCGTTATGAAGCAGTTCGGTGGCACCATGAGTTCCGGATAGCTTTTTAATAAGTGGGTAATATTCGCTTCTGGTGGAAATTCTACGGAAATAATTGCTTAATATTTTTTAAATTTTTAATTAAAAATTTCGAGAAAAAAATCAGGTTCCTATAGAAATATTTTTGGCTAACCTTTAAATCAACCAAAAGATAAAAGCAAAGCTTTAACGAATTGGACGACAACATGTATTATCCTGGATGATGATAAATTCATTTGCAAAAAAATAATTTGCTCTGGGCAACAGATTTAATCCTGACACACGACACGAATAACACAAATGAATACATGAATTCGCCATGCCATCGGCGAAGTTTAATCAACTTAATCCCATTAACTCGGAGACCTGGTGTAATGAATGCAACGAACATTTCCGCTGGTGGCTAACTATCCACAAAAAAAAAAGAAATCCACTGCTAAATCTGTCGCCTGCGGTCCTTTGACCATTCATTTTAAATTAACCCACTTTCAACCCCTCAAAGGCGGACGCCTACGTAGTGAACCTCTCCTAGCTATTCATTAGCACCGTCATATCCGGATGATTATGGTCCTGTCTGTCGTCCCCGGACGCAGAAGGTCCTACTTACCCAATCAGACATTTCGTGTGTGTCCGCATTTCTATGGTGATAATTTAAAATTAAAATTGTCGACACAACGGATGAGGCAACCATAAACATGATGCAGTTAAAATATGTGCCTGCAAAAGCGGAAGAAAATTTAGAAAGGTTACAACGTGTGTTCGGTGCTCGAGAGCTGCGGGCTGCGGGTAGAGTGGATGGTCACATCCTCAGACAATGGATGCAAATCGCGATAAAAAAGAACTACTAGATACAAAGAGATTTGAGTTAAAACAAACTAAACCCGTTTAAACCTGTTCCCAATTTGGTGCTGCGAATCGAATGCCGTAAATGATAATTTTTGCAAACAATGCCGGAGAACTGCACCACCGCCCACCAGCCAGCCCGCATCAACCTGCCAAGCCCTGCAGGGCACACACAAATAGTACCTACCTAAAAGTGGAACAGCGTCCGACGTGGCTGGCATTGTTTCAGCAACCATGTTTAAAAATACAGTCAATGATAATAAAATTGTTACACCTGGTTGGTCACGGCCGGCGTCAGAGATAGGGCCCGAAATCCCACGAATAAACATGAAATTGAAACAAAGGCAGAGCAGAAAATACGGACAATTAATCCTTGGATTTCCACCGGTGCGGTGCGGTACTGGCTTGCACTCGCCGTCCTGTGGGAAGAAGCCATATGGTGCAGAAGGAAAGAGTCTGAAGGCACTAGGCGGGGTAATCGGCCAATTATTGCCGGTTATCGTTCAGCACACGGAGCTAAATGCGGATTGAAATCCCTGACCCAAAGCATGGGATTGAAAGCGGAGAAAATCTACTATCTGCAGTGCCGCAGGATGGAAAAGGATATTTCAAAATAATGTGTGTGTAGTAAGAGGAAAAAAACGAACGACTGCAGAACTTTGCTTTCCTCCAAGCGGATAATTTGATATATCCAAAGATTAATATTAAACTGAAAAGAATCCTACAGCATCGCAGAGAAGAAACAGCGACAAATCACTAGTTCAAGTGCGAAAAACGAAATCAAATCAATCACAGTTCAAATCGAATCTAGCTACAACGAATAAAAAAGCAGCAACACCAATATATTAGCTCAGATTTAAATCCGGTCAGCTCTGGGGGGATGCTCGCCCCACCCCACAGCCTCCGGATCGATTGGATTCCCCGTGTCGAACCTAATGATAACTTCTCTCCGGAATCCGGCGGTAGTGTGAATCCGAGCAGTGCCATCGACGCTATCAGCACGCACGGAACGATCAAATTAAAAAAATAGTACAACGTCCGCCGCCGGATGATGATGGCGAATGTGATATCTATGTAAGGCTCCGGACAGCAGTTGTAGTAGATTTCGTTACGCTTCCCGGGGACACCTGCGGGAAAAGGGGGGAAGAGAAGAGCAAAAACAGAATGGGAACAGTGAGAATGGATCATACATGTGCACACACACACACAACGTGCAATCAGCTGCGAATTTATATTAAATTTGTTGAAATTAGGTTTAGTCGACAGTGAAGCTTTTCCAGATGAAGCTGAACCCAAGCGAAGAAGCTCTGATTCGCAGCGATACGATGTAGGTAGTTTCGTTTTCGCCAGATTGCACAGAACATTTTATAAATCGCGCACAAAATATTCGCTGTTCACTGCTGTGAAAGGTTTATTAAAGGTTAATTCTGTTTCTTTATTAAATACGCTAGAGAATGTATTTTATTTACATTGATAGTTGCTTGCAGATTCAGGTATCACCATATAAGCGTAAATTTACACATAAATTTCTCACATATTACATCTTATGTATAGTTACATCTGGACTGAACATGCTGTGAACATTTAGTGTGTCCCGTTTTTCTGTTTTTAGATCAACTTTGTTTTAGGTCGCAAATTAATTGATATTTTGTTGTATTTTTGTTTAAATCGAGAAGAGAAAACAATCTATCCACAGTTGTTGAAAAGTCTAACAAGGACAAACGTTCTTGTGATTTCTGGCCTCGCCCTTGCCAGTTTTACTACAACCAGTTTAAGCAGCAAAACAGATTTGGAAACAATACAGTAGAGAGCGATAGGGATAAAAAGCGTGATCAGAGGTCTAGAGCGAATCGTGCTCAGGCAGATCGTTTATGAACATAGCGAACAAAAACGGTCCCAAATTGATCCCTACGGGACTCCACTTGTTACGTTGAAAAAGTTTGAGTTTGTACTGAATGGTGAAGGCCCCCCACGGTACACAAATTTTTAAGCGTTGCTTCAATGACCCAAGAGAGGGCCAGAAGGTAAAGGAGGGCTAGGAAAGGGAACCTAACTTTACGCTCTTTCCACTTCACGCTTTGTTCCATTCTGTTTGAACACTATCCACATCTTTGTTTCATTATTTTACTCTACCGTCCCTTCCGGTTTTATAAGAAATGAATTTCAATTGTAATTTCAATAAAAATATAAATATAAATGTACCTTTAGACCTGAACAAGATGTAAACGATGCTTCTGGGGGTGGCGAAAACTGGAGGCGACAATTGGGTCCTGGGGGGTCGAAAACTTGTGCCTCAACATATTTCACAAATTTACCGTTTGCTTTTTCAAATATTTACTCTTCATTTTTATACTGAAAACATAATAAAAATCTATTTCTGTTTATTGTATGCTAAACAATGCTCGTCGATATGGAACCATACAGCAAAGAATCTCAGTTTTCTTGTTTTCTGTCTATAAAACTGGCATATTCTTGTGCCGTTACCCTATTTTAATTTCGTCTGTCGTAAATTAGAGACAAGATGATTGGCTGAAATTTTTTGAAGCGTCTGAATAGAATACGAAACCCGAAATCTTTTATTTCATTTCAAACAAAATGATGTGAAATGTGTTGTAAGAAGTCCTGAAAAGAGATTTATGTATAGCAGTTTATTTAACACGTCTAGTTTACTCTGCTAGCATTCCCAGACAGTCGGTAGAGATAGAATGTACGAATTGTACACTTGAAGAGAATATTCATAATGTACGTATTTGGAGTAGCGTCCCTGATCGACGACCTATAATATTCACAAAATGGGAAGAAACTAAAATCAAAATTTAGAGAAAACTGAATCAAAATTTTCGGAAACTTTTGACAGTACATTGAAAGAAAATCCCTAGCAGACTACTTAGTGTCAGAGAGTGAAGCAACAATCTGCCTTCAACCGCATTGACTATACCAACTTCTACCTCGAAATTTTGTACCGAACTAATGCATCAAAAGACTTCGTCTGCTGGCTTTAAACATACTCAACAAATCGTAATCTCTCCGTTAAGCTTGGTTTTACCGAGTCAAGTTACTTCTGCAACATGTCCAGAGTTCCACAGGGAAGTAATTTAGGACCATTACTTGTTATCATTATATTTCAACGACGTATGCTTTGCAATTCCACCTGGGTGCAAAATGCAACCTTGATGTAATATCAGCAGAGGACTGCAAACAGCTGCAAGAATTGGTAACCCGATCAGGAGGACCTAACAAAATTATAACAGATCTTGTTATTTTGTTATCAAATTTTCTAACAACAGTTATTATTAATATGATATATTTGATCATATCATAACAACTGTTGGTATAAATTAGCCTCCGTAAGTGGTTAAAATATCAAAAATTATAACTAAACCGCCTCTAATTAATACCTGATTTATAGCAATACAGTGGTATTCCGATTATATCTACACCTGGTTTAATCTACACCCGAATTTAGGTACCCCCGATTTTGTCTACCATTTAGACCCGGTTTTATCTACCTTTTTTTTAAATTGTCATTTCGGCATGAAAATTTGGAAGATTTCATGAATTTATGCATATCAGGGACTATTTCTCTGTATTTTATAGTTTACTATATGGCATCTGTGGTATGTAATTATACACAGAATGGGTCAAATACGCAAAGTAACTTCCATTTATATTTTTAACATTTCATAATGATCCTTTGTGATTTTCTATACTGTAACGCTAACGGGCACACCCCGTCTTCGCTAGAAACTATGGTTATCACCTTTCTTTCCATAAAAATTCTAATCTTTTGAACCATTAAACCGATTTTAATAATTTTATTACCAACTAAAAGGAATTTTAATGAGCTTTTCAGAAAAAAACAATAAACTGACGTTCAAAGTTTTTTTTATGATTGCAAAAACATTTTTTGTAGGAGCCTTGAAACTCTTAAAATCGCTTAAAACATTTAAAATATTCGTTTTTGCCTTTCTACTATATAAATATATAGTATAAAGGTATAGCAATCACTCGAAAACCCGGAAATGGAAAGAAGGTTTTATTTTTTCATTATGCTTTCAATGGCAAGCTAGTTATTTACATACGATATCAAAAAACAGATATCTGACATTTTTAGTTTTTGAGATACTCTTTTTTAAGAAATAAAGATGCGAAAATGCAATGGACTCGCATGGCGTTTTATTTTAGAGACGCATTTCTATGTCAAAAACCCCTTTTATTACAAGTAAAAACAAAAACCATGCGTCTCCATTGTATTCTCGATTCTTTATGAAAACTTTGAATTTCTTTGGTCTAAACACCATGGAAACATTAAAAGTGAAAGTTTTCAATGTTTTTGCGATAATAAAAAAAGTTTGGGCTTTAGTCCAATATTTTTTTTTCCTGAAAAGCTCATTAAAATACTTTCTATTTGGTATTAACATCATTGAAATCCGTTCAATGGATCAAAAGTTATGAATTTTCAAAGAAAAAAAAGTTGGAAAAAATGGTAACTTTTGGGACCACACTGACTCAGAAAAGAGAACCCTAAGTACCAAATAAAAATACGGATCTCAAATTTACTGTAAAGGATTAAGTACACAAAATTTAAATAAAATCGGAGCAATTTTGAATTTTAATGTCTTTTTTCATAATATTGCTGACTTGACATGCATTATGGTTAATGGTTGATATGAATAAAATGAGCCCTATGCGTAAAATTACGCTAAATTAATACATAATTGAAGAAAATGATCAATATTAACAATATTTTTTGTTCATTTAAATTATTTTGGAGCAATTTATTTTTCCCCAAATTTGTCTACTTTCCAAATATATCTACCAAAAATTTTCGGATGGGTAGATAAAATCGGTAAACCACTGTATATACAAGATATATTGACAAGTATTAGTAACTGT
Source organism: Sabethes cyaneus (assembly GCF_943734655.1). Taxonomy (NCBI): domain Eukaryota; kingdom Metazoa; phylum Arthropoda; class Insecta; order Diptera; family Culicidae; genus Sabethes; species Sabethes cyaneus. The sequence continues at coordinate 247,228,948 of NC_071355.1, read as the reverse complement.
GAAGTGACGTATTTAATATACTTTTAAAATGATGATGGTAATTAAAATAAGTTTTGCAAGTAACATATTTTGTTATAAAAGTAATTTGCAAGTAACATATTTTATTATTAAAGTGAAATATCTGAATATTCTGAATATACTTATATCTGAATCCGTTACAAACTTAAATTTGCTTCCTAATTAGTTTATTTTCAATTTGTAACATAATATGTTAAAAATATCAAAATGTGTTATAAATCAGATATAATCTTGTTATGACCTCATGATCGGGAAGCCAATTTGCTGATTGGTGTTACTATAAGCGTGCCCAAATATTCAGCTAATTCTGTTACCAGAAGCAAAACTCCAATCTTATATGCATATGAGCTTGATGAATCTATTCTGCAACGTGTTCCGGATATCAAAGATTTAGGAGTGGAACTGGACCCCAAGCTGACGTTCTAAAACTACTTTTCGGGCATTATAGCGAAAACAAACCGCAAATTGGGAATCAAAATGCGCTTAGCTAAAGGCTTTCGTGAACCGTACTGTTTACGAGCGCTTTACTTTTCGTTAGTATGCTCCATTCTTGAAACAGCCTCTGTAAATGGTGTCCCACATCCAATTGCATCACGGAAGAAACGCTGTAGAAGATTACCTAATTGACCTATCCTTTTCAAACTTTCAGACATTAACATAACCCATTAGTAAGTTTTTGGCATACTCATTTCATTCAACTTCAATACCATAACCGTATGCTTGCACCTTACGCATACGCTTAACTCCATTCATAAGGTTCTGTACAACATCTCGCTGCAGCTTCTTCTGTACCGAAACCCACTTTTTCTTCATGTCTTCCTCCGATTTGACCTCCTTGGGATACTTCCGTAGTGGTAGTATTTTTCATTGGGCCTTAGTTCCGGTGCGTTGGGGGGGGGGGGGGGGAGGGGGGTCATGTCCTTGGGTACGAAAATAACCCCAGTCACGAAGCTAGATCCGGTGTGGAGCCCATCTACGCAAATATAGATATGTTGATTTCAGATAATCGCCGCCACCACAATGTTTGTTCGATTTAATCGACGTTTTTCGGCGAAATAAGTATGAAGATTTAAATTACCAGTTAGTCCGGACGTTTCGAGCTACTACTGGTCTTCGCTCATCATCTGCGGACAACTTTTTCGTCCATTAGGAAAGATAAACGAAGTAGAACCTAATGGACGAAAAAGTTGTCCGCAGATGATGAGCGAAGACCAGTAGTAGCTCGAAACGTCCGGACTAACTGGTAATTTAAATCTTCATACTTATTTCGCCGAAAAACGTCGATTAAATCGAACAAACAAATATAGATATTTAGAACCGAAACCGTGCAGCGTTAGGATCTCTCCCATGGTCTAATCCGATAAATCTGTTATTATATGAAGACACATGTTAACTGCTAAACGTTGACACTGGTTAAAAGAAGAAATGCTTCTAGAGCCATGTACATTGCTGAAGTGAGAAATCGATGCTCCAGAAATTCTCGCTTTACTGAACATCAGTATCGCGCCACGAAATCTCAGAGCCAGAGACCTCTTACAACTCACATTTCATCGCACCCTATACAGAAACAATAAACCAATTGAAACCATGTGCCGTACCTTTAATTGTGTGCAAAGGCATTAACTGAATAAAACAACCAATTGTTTGCAGCAAGGTTCACAATTATTATCACATATAATTATTGAGATATTTCCAAAAATTTGTTACGAAACAAACTACAAACGACACGGTTTAGTAAAGAAGAGAGATAGGGTCTATAAACGAAGTGGAAAAAAATCGGCGGCCATCTTGGATTTGACCCCCATGTTAGATTTTATCGAAAAATCGCCGTTTTCGCCATGATCCCCTCAGCCCATCGAAAAGCAGAGAAAAAATTCTGTAAAGAACATTCATCAAATTACATGTGTAGTGGCATTAAATAAACGAAACAATCAATTATGTATATCAAGGTTTACAACTCTCATAAAATAGAATATCTTGCAACAGAAAATTAATAGTTTTATTCAGTTAATCCCATTGCACACCTAACTTGATGAATGTTTCTTATGGCATTTTTTCTCAGTTTTCCAATGGTGGTCTTGAAATAAAAATCGGCTGGGGGCTCATGGTGAAAACGGCGATTTTTTTATAAAATCCAATATGGCGACCAAATCCAAGATGGCCGCCAAAAAATTTTTTACTCCATTTGAAAGCCCTGTTCTTCTTCTTTACACAACCGGGCCATTTGTTAGTTCTTTCATGACAAATTTATGGAATATCACATGATATAGATCTCAAGGCTTGTTCAAAATTCAACTTTTATTAAAACTGGTAGACCCCTTGGCGAACGAGGGGTCCACTATTTCGAGGTATTAAAAGCGTAATTCTCGTTTTTTAACCATTTTCAACCAATTAAGTGCAATAGTGCCAATATTTGAAGACCTCGTGTCAGTAATGGCCCAATTTCAGCGAGAATTATTCACCCATTTATTTATTTGAATAAAGGGAGGAAGGTCCCTTTTTTACCAACCCCCCTGCACTGATTCTTTTGTATCAAAGAACATGGTTGTCAAGTTTGATGAAGAACCTTCCAGGTGTACTGGAGTTATAGCCATATTCTGCTTTTTTTTCAGATTTACTAATCGAATATATTTAATTTGTTTAACAACTGGCTTTCAAAAATTGCAAATGGCGCGTTAATAACAAATACCGGTGACGCGTTAATTTTTGCCACCATCATTTCAATATGCACGATAAAATTTAATTCGCATATGGTGCACAACTACGGAAACTGCTGAAAATTTATCATACTTTAGTTGGTTAGTGGGTTTCGAGGTACGACGCTGGTCTAATAAGCCAGTCGTCGTATGTTCGAATCTCGGCAAGGCAATGCAGCTAAGTAAAGTCAGTAGGATTGTTGCACTAGCCCCGTAGCTGTCCTGTACTCTAATAGCCGGCTGTCAAATCTGTCGATAATAATGGATCAAGTCTTAGACAGACGTTTAAGCCCAAGGTTGTTTGGCTTTAAGATCTTTTATTATCGTCGATTAGGATGATCTAACAGTAAATAACAGTTGATTATTTACCTTCTGTGCGGCGAAACAAGAGCAACCACACAGAAACAAATATTTTCGCTGAGTGAATATGTGGGGAATGGTACAGTTACAAGAGCGCCACAAAACTAGATTGAATAAACCAATATATTTTTGATCTATATATCGAAATGTCAGGAAATGAACTACAATGGTACTTGGAATGTCATGACTCTACTTGAAGCGGCACACGCGGGTCTCCTGGCACGAGAGCTACAGAAGATGAAAGTCGAGGTTGCAGCCATCTGAAAGTGCTATGGCCAAAGACAGGAGAACACGAATTTCGCGCAGTAGATCCTATTGCGGATACGATATTCAAGTGTCACATACAGTGGCGGCCATAAAGTAGAGCATGGAGTCGAACTCGTACTACATCGAAAACAAATGAAACTTATCATTAGGTGGAGGCCCATTATTGACTGTCTATACGTGTTGAGGATTAAGGGCAAATTCTTATAAATTTGTACACATCAACGAACGACGAACCCGATGACGTAAAAGAGGACTTCTATGATCTTTTCGAGAGGACCTATGAAGAGTGCCCAGGACATGACATAAAGATAGTCATCACATAGTCGTCGGACGCGTAGAGTTCTCTCCCGCGTACTGCTTCTCAGACTGAGGTCGTAGCAGGAAGTCTTTGTTGGCGAATATTAGTGCGGTTTTCGAGAGGGACGCTCGACGATGTACCAAATGTTTACCTTGTGACAAATTCTCGATAAATTTCGGGAATTCAACTTGCTGACTCACCAGCTGTTTATAGACTTCAAGGCGTTGTACGATTCGGTTAAACGAAACGAAGCTATGGCAGATTATGCATGAACATGGTTTGCCAACAAAACTGATTAGGCTGATAGGTGACGGGCTATCAAATCTGGTGTTCAACATTGCATTGGAAGGTGCAATTCGAAGGGCCGGCGTGCAGAGAAGCGATAGCATCATCACGAAATCTCATATGTTCCTAGGGTTTGCGGACGACATCGGTATTATCGGTGTTAACCTTAAGCTTAACGGTGTTAATGCTACCAACACGAAGTATATGGTGGCGTGATAGCCCTTCCGGCGTTGGAACTACGGTGGTGATAGACGGAGATACTTTTGAAGTGGTCAACGAATTTGTTTACCTTGGTACGTTAGGGACATATGACAACGATGTGAGCCGTGAAGTAAAAAGGCGGATAGTGGCTGCCAACAGGGCCTTCTGCGTAAGGCGACCTGCAAATCCGTATAAAACTCGTAGTCTATAAGACGCTAATTCTTTCGGTGGTACTCTACGGCAACGAAGCGTGGATGTTGAAAAAAGCGACCGACGAGTTCTTGGCGTTTTTGAGCGTAATATTGGCGGCATATTAGAAGAAAGTGTATGGCGTAGGAGCGTGAATCACAAAATCTAACGAGCATATAAAGATGCGGATATTATGAAGCAACTAAAACACGCCGGGCTATGGCAACGTAGCAAGGTTGCCGAATGAGAGATCACCGAAAATAATATTCAACAGAGAACGCATATATAAACACAGATAGTTATTCGTTCGAGACGTTAAATCGAATGATGCCTAACCTAATATACATTAGCCGCGATCTACCGTAAATCGTTCGGTTGAGGGAGGTCAATATCATTATGCTAACAGCTCCAGCTTGTCCGCAGAAAACACAATCTCCATTAGTTGCGCTCGAAATCCCTTCAATGTGGCTTTTCATTTTCGCCAGTTCAAGTGGAAGAAACTGTGAAAGCTGCATCGAACCATATTACTCATATGGCGTTCTGCAGGAACGGAATCGAGTGGAGCGGAGTGTATTAGTTTGCAGAACGAGCAAACAACCTTCTTTGCAGCTCGATGAGCTTGAATGTGCAAAAACCGAACATTATTCCTATCGACTGGAAGTCAATTGGTGAAACTCAAAACCCACCAACCAGCTGCAGGTGGCTATAGGAGTTTGCTACCAGCCATTATATCGTACACCCGTGCAGGCAGGTGCACAGCAAAGTTCAATGGATTGTTAACGACACAAAATTACGTCGAGTGTGCGGGAGGAACTCCGAGATAGCAAGTGTGTGTCTTGGTTTTCCAAACTAATACCATAAATACTACATTCTCATCTTTCAAGTACCCATTTCACAGGACTAGCTCAAAGTTGGATAGGATAGGATAAGTAACTTTATTCCAATTTAAAACTTGCTTTAAGACCAATTGTTTCAAATAGTAAATTTTTCCTAAATCCTTAGGATTATCACAGCTATTGATGCATATTTATAATACATCAAACGTCCCCTTTTCCACTCGTCGGCACAACTTTTGCCTTGCTGAAAGGAAGTAGTTCTTTCGGCAAAGGGATGCCTGTCGTCGATACCAAGACATAAGATGGAAGAGAAAACATTTAGCTTGCCTTCCAGCTATTCGTCTACCTTGTGCTGTGGGGTGGGCTGGGTGTGGGGTGGCAGCCACCCGCATCCGAAAGGTTTATTGATATTTGACAGTAACTACATACAATAGTGCCACTACTAGTCGAAGGTGTTCCTTTTGTCCCTGTCAGCACACTTCAAGCTAGCACACTAATGGCATGGAACTTGAACATAACAATGACGATGGTAAACAATAAAGCGTAGATCAATTCGTAACGTAACGACATAAAGTTCGTACCAACTGGCTGTAGGGCGTCGTTACGTAGGTACGTAATCTGGGACAGAATTCTGCACTGGCTGGACTCATTGTGTGAAATATTTGAATAAGGAAAGTCTGCTCGGAACAAAAGCCTAGGAAGGCTCGAAGGAGGACCGTCTATTTTCTCAGTTCTCCGGAGACCGATATCAATACTGTTGCTGCAATCGTTATATTTGCTTGAAACTAATTTAATTATAATGAGTCCACCGGGATGGGGGATAGAAAACTGGCTGAGTGGCTTGCCACCAGGAGGGTAGCGGATATCTTTCCATCAACCGAAGGGACAATCGTTAGTTTTCATGTGTGTGACTGTGTAGACTGCTGGAGATTGCGTAGATTGGTTTGCTCCCCTTCCGGTGGGACAATAATTAGACTCTTTTTCCCTCATCTTTCTCCGTTTATCGTACAATAAGCGTTGTAGTTTAAAGCTAAGACAGTAATTTGTGTTCATGGGATGAGTGAAAATGGGTTTCAGGAAATAATTATTTGAATGGACGACTTGAAAAGCGAATTTTAGGAAACTGCAATCCTTGAACCACCCAAAACGTAAAAAATACAATTAAACGTACAGCACCAGACTTTCTTTTCACCGAATTTCATTGAAGTGAGTGCTCTATTCAGCTTCCAATGCAATAGTTCAACTTACAAACCACTCGACGTTTCGAAACCAAAAATGTGTAAAGTTGCGAATTTTTACAACCGCAATCCATTAACTGCGCTCCAAAAACAACACACCGAGAAAAGTCGACCCACAGGCAACAGCTCAAAAAACACACATCCAACCCAAGCCATGCCACTGTAAAACACCACTTGTCAAAAGTTTTACAGCGTTCTGGCGGAAACAAACCATTTCAATTGAATTCGCTTTTCCACCCAGAAAAGTTGTTTGCTGGTGTCAGATTCGGGTCCAGCAAACATGATCGAGTTGGTGCGGATTGAAAACATGCTTTTGGTTGGTTGATGAAGTGTTTTTTTTTTGCTCCCACACTCCGACTTTATCTGTGGTTTGCTGTTTCCAACAGTTTGAAAGCTTGAAATTCCAAACCAGTAAAATTACGAGAAAAATTTCCAGTGATGTCAAATGTTATTTTTTCCGATGCGGTACGGCTGCCGCAGCAGTATCGAAATTGGCTGTTCATTGTAACCGAAACTCCCCGCCACCGCAAACGCAAACCGAAATGATAAGTCCCATTACAATAAAAACGAAAAACATGTGGTTTCCTGTGCCATTATCTTAATTTTATTGCCATCAACGAGGAACATCGGTTTTATTGAATTTGTCCTCGCTGGAAACGGGTGACCTTCAAACGTCACTTCTCTGCCGTCGGTCGGTCGGTCGGTCGGTCGGCTGGAGCTGGATGCAAGGCTGCTGCTGCTGCTGGCTCGAATGCCTGCCCGTGACGAAGGTGAAAAAGTGCTCTGTCACAACCGGTCCATATCTTCTGGGTAAACTTGTTCCTCTGTGCTTTGATGCTGATGGGTTTCGCCCGTACCCAAGACGTACTTTTCACTCTGCTTTCCGTGCTACAAAGCTACAGAAGACGATGCACACCGAGAACATCCTGTCAAACCGACTGCCGATCTCCCCCATCGTTTAGATTGAAATTAATTAAATTAAAAATGGCTTCCGCCTTCACCGGTTTGCGTTAAACATTTTATGGGCCGGAAAATGAGGTTTTCTCAATGTTTTCGATTTCCTTCATGCTCCGTTCAATCAGTATTCGTCGAACATATATGGTTTGAGATTGTCAACAATAATTTCTTTCGACAACTAAAGAATTGAAAGGTTCAAAATAAGGGCGCAGTTTGATGCCACGTTTACTTGGAAGATTGAGAAGAGTTTGTTTCTTTCCAGTCACATTACGACTTATAATTTTATCTCGAATCCATTGTCAACCATCTAACCGACCAATTCCATGGTGTAAGATAAACCCACCCATCCCCAACCAAGACAACAGCAGCGATTTAACTAATAGAAGAACATGTTAAATTCATTCATCCGAGATGACCGCCGCCTATAGCCTGATGCTGGTGCTATGATGATGCCTAGCGCACAGAACCAGACAGAGCAGTTGTCCCCGAAGCACACCGGATGACAGGCCGGATCCGAAATGAATCGCTCCGGTAGGAGCGAAGAATAGTTAGGGACCGATTTAAAATCATTTTATTATTATCACTTTAATCACTTGCTCCCCGATAATTTCTTCCTCCACCTATGATGACGACGGGATGCTGAAAATTTTGCTTTCTGAAAGGATACGATCCCAAACCCAAGTACCCTTCTACAAACAAACACACACACACACGCTCACACTCACACAACCAGGTACACGCAAAACGTGTTCTTTTGCACAGAGGCCATTCCCTACCGGGATTCCTCGGTTCCGATTACCCGCTTCGAACGAAACTTAGAAGGAGGTTTATTGTACTACTTAGTAGTTGGCATAATTTATGACCGAAGCAGCGGCACCAAACGAGATTATTCCCAAGTTGCTTACTACTGCTGTGTATGGCGCCAGTTAGGCTAGGCTTGGCTCGGCCCGACCCGGCCGTCTCTTCCGAAGTGGAAAATCTATTCAAACATCGCTGCCAGTCTGTGCCCACGCAGGCCGCTCGCCGCCTGCCTCCGGCCGGCCGACCGACCGACCGGGGAGAAAATGAAAGAATCTTCATCCGACCGTGAGCCGGGTTTGGTCCGAGCCGAAAGCCCAAAGCGAGAACCATCGATATTGTTATTGGAAATCCCATTCTCCTTCGCACCGCACCGGCGAGCCCGATGATGAGGTGGGATGATTTTTGACGAGCTCATCCGTAGGTTTAGTAAAAACAGGTGAGTTGTTTTATGTGGATTTTCGGCGGTGGAAATCATTTGATAATTGGTTTCGCTTAACAAGCCTCTTTCCTGGTTTGGTTTTTGTTTGGTGAATCGATGAAAACGATAGCAGGGAGCAGGCTTATGGTTGGCTGTCCACTAGGTTTGTGGGCTAATTTGGACATAAATTAATTTCCAATTTCATTAGCGTAATATCGCTATCGCTTAAAGATTAATAATTGTTCGTAAGAACGTGAAAAAAATATTTTGAAAATTTTCTATGTATTGTTTAGTTTCTTTGGAGTTTTTCACCGCCGTGGAAAATTACGTGATAAGCTTTCTGAATGATATTATTTGTGGATTTCTAAGACAATCATCAAATTCTAGGACCTTACCGCCAATTTGGTACGATAATTTGGATTGTTATTCCATTGGACTTGTTCATCTAGAAAGAACCAACCAAGACTGTCGCCTGAATAAAACATATTGCACGAAAAATTATACAATATAGACTATTTCGAAATTTCAATGGGTTTCAGAAGGTAATAATCGATGTTTGTTTTCGAGTTAAAGCTAATAACTGGTTGCTCACCATTCCTATCGTAAAGAGATTCATGTATTTTACTCAACGATTATCCGCTATCTTGAACTTTAAATCGAAATCATTTCATACAATACGGTCAAGCCATCATGGATTTAAAAATAGCGTCACAAATCGATTTCCGACTTCTGGCCGACTAAGCTTTGTGTTCCGAAAAAATCCATACGCTTGGGGTTTTCAAGCAACATTCTGAACCTCGATCCGTCATTGTGGATTCCAAAATACTCTTTGGCACCACATTTTAGATTTTTACTTTCTGACCGAAAACAAACTTGTCACTTGACGTGGAATGACCCAACTGCTTTTTTTCGATAAGCTGAGGACAAAATCGTTGGCTTTCTAAAAAAATTTCACTGAGCTGAGATTTATTTAAAAGCCTTTTTCATTAAAGAATTCCTAAGCAGCCAAATTTCCTACGTTTTTTCGTGCGACGAAGAAGAAAATGATGACTAATTGTTTCAATTTCCGTCATTCATAAAATGAAAACAACTGACGCAACGCATTGTCGTTATTCTGCAGCCGGGAAAACTTGCATGACCAGCACAATTTTTTGCAGAATAACATTTGTCATGCCGTCCTACACAATAACATGCGCGCTAATTTCGTAAACAATGTTATAATTTTTATTTCGAACGTTGAAATATTTTGATGGGCGGATTTTAAAACGGTACGACGAATTTAAGAAATAAAGTCAGTCAGGCAGATTTTTTCATCAATAGATTACGAAATCGATTATGAGAATTATATATTTTTCGATTTTTATTGTAAAATAAATAATAACTTGAAAGATTATGTATTCAAAACTTTTAGCGAGCATACGAGTACTGTAGTATATCAGTGTCCATTTGCAAATTCGCAATGTTTCTTAATGCTCTAATAACCATTTGAATGTAGTGCGAGTTGAGTTTTGGTGCAACAGTACCCGCCCAGTTAGACTTCGAAGCCGGTTATTAGAGCACAGGACTATTACGGGGCTAGTACAACAATCCTACTGACTCTAGCAGCACCGCCCAACCGAGATTCGAACATACGACGACTGGCTTGTTAGAGCCGTATCGTACCTGAAAACTAACTGGGCGTGTACTGTTAAACCAAAAATCAACTCGCACTACATTCAAATGGTTATTAGAGCATTAAGAAACTTTGCGAATTTGCAAATGGACACTGATGAAGACTCGAAGGCATGAAGTCCGGCTCGCTTCATTGTCTGCTGGATGAACCAGACGGAAAAATTGACCTTATTGGCCACGTCCCGATTCGAAGGGTGCTGACTGTGCTTGAAATAATCCCTCACCTTTGATGCTTTCACGGGGTCGACCGTCTTCGCTTTTCTTCCGCTGCCAGCTCCTCTGGGAATTCTTAAACGATTTTACCCCACGAGGCACGGTCGGACCATTCGATTCCCAACTTTATCGTGATTCACATATGGAACTGGCCAGGATTTGCCAGACTGCAACCCATAATTTTTTGTTAAAGCGCTTCTTGCTTGGAAGCCATCTCGTTAACCACGAAATTTTGCACATGTAAACGTTACACTCTAAATTAGTTTTACCCCAAATTTCATCAATTTTTACCCATGCAATAAAAAGTTACACACAAAAGAGTTGCGTTTTTTCCGAGTGCAGTTTTTCATTCTATCCCATTCGCTCTCGGTCTCTCTCAATCTGTCTCATTCTTCCTTCTATTTCATACTCTTTCTCTCCCACACACCCTCTCTCTTTTCTTTGCCAATCTTTTTTCTGCTATTCTCTCTTTTCCTCTGCCGATCTTTGTTTTTTATAGCACTTTTTTTCTTTTGCTCTGATATTCTCTCTTTTGCTATGCCATCGCCTCTTTCTCTTAGTCTGCTTTTGACTCTTAGGTTATAATTTCTTAAAAATATTATGTAAATATATAAAATTGCGTGAAAAGTTTATAGTATCTGGCAAAGTTATTAGTTATTTGCGAGCGAAGATGAACAACGGACCTTCTTACATATCAAACGTGTCCCAAATCTGACATAATAGATATATTATAACATATGACACATACGCAGGCTTCTTTGAACATTTCACTGCAAAGTGCAGTGAGGAATAGATTAGTTTATGCTCTCTTTCTCTCTCTGAGCGGACTCATTCTCCGATTAGCGAAGAACGTTTTTGTCACTTGACTTTATGTACAATGAGCGTGAACATCTTTATGGCGCCGCTTTTGGATTGGAAAATTGGCTCAGATGTCGTTACCAACTATATCAAAGGAATTTGTCTTATATCGAGGAAAAAATTGTCTTATATCGAATTGTCTTATATCGAGGTTGTTTTGTTACGAGGTTGACTTATATCGAGGTATCCCTGTATTTGTGATCTTAATTTTCATAATTATTGACTACAAGTACACTATTAAATATACAAGTTAGTTTCAAATAAATGGTGTTTACATAACGAGCCTCGTTTCGTATGACAATTTAGCATTGTTTGTTTTTGTGCCTCATTTGTTGCATCCACATCGAAACCGCGCATTGTTTTCGACAAATTACATTTCAATTAAATTGGATCTTTATCTAGCTCCCCCTTCTACTAACAACAATTCCTTTCCCGAAATGCTCGTGAAGATGCAGAGGATTCCCTGGTCTTTGGTAGCAACAAGTATTGGACTAACATTCCTTCCCATCCCACCAGGACCCACATTCGGACATGCTGGCGCCGGTATTGATTAGCATGCAGGGACTGATAAGGTTGCACAATGAGGAACAGTGTGTTGTCCTAAGTATGCTTTTTCCAGCCATCCAGCCATCCTTTCGCGCGCCGCATTTTTCATTAAGAATTGTAACATTCTCAAAAATAACTACATGTACAGCGGTCAGTCCCGGCGTAGTGGTTAGCATTCATGCCTCTCATGCCGAGGACCCGGGCTAAAATCCCAATCCCGCAGAAGTCACGAATGACCCAAGCTGGTTAAAGTGACTATAATCGAACAAAAAAAACTACATGCTCACAAATTTTCCTAGTTGTGTTAATTAAGGTAAAAAATTGCAGGAATTTAAACGTTTTGACAAAAATGTTGAGTGGCAGACTTAGGGGCGCTTACGGTACATTTTTTCTTCTATCTTTTCCTGTTGAAGCCCCACAGAATGCATGATCTTAAGTTCACCTATACCATGCCCCACCTTCTCTATTATATTTAATGTAAAACAAAATTATTCTTTTGTGGTGTAACCTGAAAATCCACCTTCAAGTCCAATTCCATGTCCCATTTTTTGTCCCATTTCATGTTTGTGCCGTTTGAGGTCAAATGTACACTACCAATTTTAGCTTCTATTTTAATTTTAATTTTAGATTCTATTTTACATCCTTTTTTAAGTCTCATTACAACTATAAATTCACAAATAATGTTAGTCCAATTTTAAATTCAATTTGATGTAAAATTTCTAGTTTGGTTTCAAGTAACGTAAGCCTAAATTGGTCCCATATAAGTTCCCCGTACTTTGATTTCTAACTGCTTCAATAATGCCAACTGATTCGGAAGAATTTATGACGGTCACGAAAAATATCTGACAAAAAATTTCCAACGCGAAAAACAAATGATCCATTGCAAACCCAACTTCATGTGCTATTTAACTTCAAGTAAATGTAAACTTAAAATTTAACTTCAAGTAAAACTTTAAGTCATATTTCAAATCCCATTTCTTGTCCCATTTAGAGCACTGTTGCTTCAATTTTAACACTATTAAGTACCATTTCAACCTCAATATGAAGTAAAATTTTTAGTTCTATTTGAAGTAAAGCAAGTGCAGATTAGTCCCAATTTAGGTTCAATTTCATGTCCAATTTCAAACCCAATTCAAAACCCATCTTAAGTCCAATTTCAGGTCCAGTTCCATGTTCGATTTCAACTGGGCTAGTTTACTTCGAGGTACGCTACTGGTCTAACAAGCCAGTCATCGAAGGTTTAAATCTCGGCTTAGGCGGAGCTATTAGAGTCAGTAGGATCGTTGCACTAGCCCCACTAATTATCCTGTACTCTAATAACCGGCTGAGCAGTCTGGCGATAAAGAAGGGCCAAGTCCTCAAGATGTTTATAACCCAATGCTTGGCTTTTTTTTTAACACTTTTTTTTATGTTTCATTGGAAATTCTGTATGAAGTCCAACTTAAAGTTCAATTTAATTTCAATCTATTCCAAATTGCCAGTCCTATTTAAAACTTGAAATCAAAAAAAGTATTCAATTTCAATTTGAAATCTAAATTCGAAGGACAGTATCCCGCCTTCTGATTGCGTCTGGGCAACCTAGCGAAGGTCACTAAGCAAACACCTTTCCTGGTATTCTCCTTAGCATATGGAGAGAAAAGTTTAGTCGAGATTTAGTTTGTGTTTTGTTTAGTATTTAGTTTGTGCGAAATGAGTTGTTGTAAGAAAAATTAAGATTTGACAATTTTTCGGAGATTTCTTTGTCTTTTTACTATAAAGATGAGCAAACAGAAGCCTGCTCATATGTTTTCCATAATTGCGCTCTTTTGATACAGAGACAGGTATTTTCGTATTGCAGGTTTTGCCATAAAAATATTATTTAAAGAAAACAGAATGAGATGAGAGTGGATGCTGATTACTAAAAGATCGGAAGTAACCAAGCGTTAAACAGAACATTCCGATGCACTGTTGAGTGACGAGGAACTCTCAGTCGTTGAATGGTACAGAATGGAGATTGAGGATAAGGCTTCGTGCACAAATTACGTAACGCTTGGAGGGGAGGGGAGGGGGTCGAGTTTGCGTTACTTTTTGTTACATAGGGGGGAGGGGGAGTCAGAAGAACAGTTACGTAACAAAATTATGAATACCAAAAAATATCTGCAAAACGAAGAAAGGACGAGTTGATGGCGTGAAATAGTGAATTGGTTTAGACTGATGGAGATTCAAATTCAAAATTATAGTTTGTAGCTGATGAAGACGTTCCTACTACATTTCCGAATGTATTGTGCAACCAGGACAAAATTGGACTTCCGAAAAAACGGCAACAATTTTTTTCCGTACCGTGCATTAAACCTAGTGTCGGAAGTAGTGCGCTGTGCTGTGTATCACGTCTCATTTGCTATACAGCGCACTACCTCCGACACTAGCGTTAATGTACGTACCGTACCGGCAGAAAAATCATTTGCCGTTTTTTTTCGGAAGTTCAATTTAGTGCTGGCGACACAATATTATGGTTGAAAACCAATTGACCTCAACATGGATCAGTGCCTGATTGTTGTTTTTAATATGATTTTCTTCAATTCGTTAAAATAAAAAAATATACGATTTATGTATTTTTTTAATGTCAAGGGGGGGGGGTTTGGTCAACGTTACGTAATTTATTGGGGGGGTTATACCAAGCGTTACTTATCGTTACATGGGGGAGGGAGGGGGTTCAAAATCCAGAATTTTTGCGTTACGTAATTTGTGTACCACGCCTAATGGACAATCAATGGAAAAAAGCATCAGCAGAATTTTTGCTGAACTGCTTAAACTTGACAGTGAAAGGCTGTATTGTGCTGTCCATCTGGTCAATCTATTGATATGGTCTGCAGGAAAACTACCAACGGACTAATTGAAAATCTCGTATGCTCGACCTACCTGCAAGGCCGTCCACTCAGAAGCAGTAATTGTCGAGGTATAATTCTCGTCAAGGCGGTATACAAAAATTCTCTCCGTCATCTTGCTCCGCGGACTAAAACCGTTAGAGGAATCAGTAGTTTTCGAGCGGGACGCTTCACAACAAACAAGATAGACTAATCTCAAGTTTTTAGTCTTGACCTTGAAATGCGGTCATACATAAGGTTTTTTTCTAATTCCCGTCGTAATATGTAAAGCCATTCTAATTTTCATCATTTGTTGGATGGATTTAATGAATACTCCAAAAGTTTTTGTGCTGATTTGACTAAAACACACTTACCTTCCGCTCCGTGAACTTTTAAATCACTGAAAAGCGATTATTAAAGCATATTATTGAAATTGCGCAACTGACTTTATTTCTAAAATCCGTCGTACCGTTTTAAAATCCGTCCATCAAAATTTTTCATCGTCCGAACTTAAAATCACAACAATGTTTACGAAGCTAACGCGCATGTATTTGTGTAGGACGGCATGACAAATGCCTTGCGTGAGTTATTTTCATTTATGAATGACGGAAATTAAAACGATTAGTCGACATTGTCTTCTTCGTCGCACGAAAAAACGTAGGAAATTTGGCTGGTAGGACTTCTTTAATGATAAAAAGCATTTAAATAGATCTCAGCTCACTTTGATTCATCGCGTATGATAGACAACAAACTAAAATATTAGGGAATAACTAGTTTTGCATTGTGTGTCATAAAAATGCTGATATTTTTGACAATTTGTGTTGGATAGGACGGGAATAGGCAATTACGACGATGTAGCAACATACCCTATATATTAATATTTTTTGAAACGATGGTTCTACAATTGATGAAGGGACGGTAGGGGAAAGAAATGAAAATTTTTTGGTGAAGGAGGGGAATAGCGGAAAGGAAGGGGGGAGGGGGTATTGGTAGCTATGCTTGACAAGTAGTCATTTTGACTCCTACCTTTTGTCCAATGCTGGAAGGTGCATGAGTCGAACCAAGCTGTAATCTGAGATTATAACCGGATTCGAACCTCAGTAATCTTTGTGATTATATTATACATCTTAAGAAGGTTTAATGGATGACACTTGGTGGCTCAACAGCAGCCTCAAATTTACTTTTCTTTATACTACTGATATGCTAAAAGCTGCAATATTTACGTTTGAATGAAACATTTTTTATTATATTCGAGTTTTCAAGACAGTAATGTACCTACAAAGAGACGACAACAGTACTGAACAAAGCACCTTCTTTGTTTTGGAAAAAAGGCGGCGCATGGTTGTTTTTCAATTCGGTACCGGTTCAAGTGGTACCGAATTTACGATAAATGTTATAAATGTTAGATATCTTTAATTTTTTTTAATTTGATAAATTTGTTTAAAATTGAAATTGTTCGTTTAGAATTAAAATGCCATAAAATTGTGTCTGCGCTGCTCAGAGTTCGTGAGAGTTTTCCAAATATAAAGGTAAAAATTCATATATTGAAATCTGAAATCTGATTTAAAAATCCAATACAGCCAGAATGCTTTTACCCAGAATCTGCATTCTGAGTGGTTCTCCATTACGGTCTGACGTTTAAAAATTAAAAGTGCTAATGTTACGCATTTTTATGCTAACAGTTTTTAAAAATTTACCACCGACTTTCCTTTAAACAGCAAGTTGATTAATGCAGATTATCACTCTCCCGAACCGCTTCATCAGCAATGCGGTTCTCAGCATTAAAATTCATTACAGCAACTCGCTCTCTCGGGCAACCCCCGCGAGGGCACAGCTTCATCGTGCTTCACAGTATAGTCCTGTGTCCTGTGCGTCGTCATTGCCGTCGTCCGAGCTTGAAACCCAACAATGCAGTTCATTAGTCATTCCTGGTACTTACCCAGCAGGTCCCATTCCCCGTTCGTCACGAAACTACTGACGTCCCCGCCAGCTTCGTCTTGCAACTGCAAGTCTAGCTGTGATGTGGCCAGAACGGATGGTCCAGATAGTGGTGACAATTTCCCGATGAACACAGTTGAAAAAGAAAGCAGGAAAGAAGATGAAAAAAATATCCTTGTTAGTGGTCAAAGCACAGTCCGCACACTCACACTCGGGCGCAGGTTCGATTCAATCGGGATGGTGAAGACAAAGGTTGTTTAAAAATGCATAAAGGAGTTTACTTCGAAAGCGAAACACATTTCGATGCTTGGTTCTAGAGAGGAAGCGTATGAAAACCGCATGCATAACTAATGAGTGTATTGCTGTACAAAGTAAAGAACACGCGGAAATGGTCGATTAGTTGCCGTTGCCGATGTGAGAACCGTCTAATACGTTGCAAACTATAACTTGATAACGGAAGGGTAGCATTAAAACGAATGCAAATGGTTCGTGGGTACGGGTGTCCTCCGGCACGGGGGGAACTCGACTCTGGCTCTGTGTGTAGGTTAGAATTAGCGCAAAAACAAAACTTGTCAATCTCAACGAGGATTTGCGTCAACGCGGGGTGTTTGTTTTGTGAGGGGCGGGCGGTGGATGCAGGGTGATCCTTACGGTACGGGCAGGCACTTTCTGGACCTGGAGATCATTCCGGTTGTTTATTTGGAAATCAATCGAAGTCCAGAAATCGTTAAGGATGTTCACCACCTTACGGAGCTACGGATTTCGGTTGCTTGAAAACTTGGGTGCAAGTCTTTTTTTTGTATACGCTAAGAGTGCAAAAGTGAGTCTAAAGTAATTCACCGCTTTGGTTCTCTGAATGAGAAGGATACATTTTTTTATGATTTATTTATGTAGATTTTTTTTTGGGTGGGGTTAGTTCAGAATGGCGATGATATGATTCATTCGATAGTTTGTATGATGGTTTTTCCTCTCATTGGGGTTTGGTTTTGCATGTTTTTGGATGTCACCACTGCAGGCTGATCATCACTGGATCTAGCGCGCTCATTCGATAGTCATGCGACGGACTCCGATTCACCGAAGTCTTTTTCGGAGTGCACCCAGCGCGACTGCCGACGCAATGTAGTCTGCTACGCGTACAGCGCCCGGAAGCGAAACCGAAAAAGTCTTTCGAGCGTCGAGGACCCGTCGTCCTGTCGGCGACGTGACGAAGTGTGACGATTGTGGATATCGGGCTGTGCGTGTTCTGCGATGGTTGTTTGTTTCGGAACAACAACAACAACATTGATTTCGTATGAAACTGATAACGGATGATTTGATGGAGGCGGGATCGGTTCCGGTGAGGAAGAAGGGACTCGAGAAAGTATTTACAAAACTAGGTGTACTAAATCAAACCAGTCTAGCAAACAGAATTGTGGCAGACAAAAATTGCAGTTAAAAAAAATGATGATAATAATAAGATATTCCAGACTCTAAAACATACGCCCTAGCCTTAGTATTATTCTAGAGCTAACAGAAGCGACTCTTTTTGTACGGAAGCGCAGCGGCTAATTTGGATTCTTTTAACTTTAGCTACACCACTGCCAACCAATTCCAAGTAACAGCTTAAGTTTTATACACTCTTATTGTTGTTTTAATGAACAATTTTGATCATTAGAACCCTTATAAGTATACAATAAAACCTGCAGTGCTACTGGGATTAACTAACTGTCATCTAAGCTCCAATGAACGAAACGCGCTCGCTAACATTCGGTTTTTTGTTATGTACAAAACGAGAAAGCTCACTCGATCTAAAGTTCGGTCTAGAAAAAAGTTCAATCAAAGCGCAGCGCTAGCAGACTGCCTCTAGAGATGGCGGCTGGAAAAGAAAACGAAAAACCTAGCACGGATCTGAAAGGCGAAATTTCCTAAGGAAATTTCCAAACATTGCTCGCAAGTGTGTAGGCAAATCATCATCAATCATTCAGGAAGGCGAAAATCCGCTACTGAAAGTAAGAAAAAAAACGAAACAATCTCTAATCGAAGAAAAAAGTATAATGCAAAGGAAAAGTCTCGGACAAAAAAGAACTCTAGGTGAAATCATTTGCCGGAAAAAAGAGAAAGACTGAAGAAGAACATAAGAACATCACTTCGTTTTTTTTTGGTTTTCAAAACATAAAATTCACGCAAATTGTTTTTTTTTTTTGGTGTGTGGGTGTGTTCATAGTTTTCAAATTTACCTGGAAACCATCATATGTCCAACTACCAAACTTCATTTCACATCTTTGATCATCAAATGGAAACCACGTTATATCTATTTTACATGTTGATTTGAAGATTCCTGGTGGCACATACAAACAAGAACCATTACTACGTACGACTACATTTGTTGGATATGTGCCATCAAAGCCTTCATCAGCACTAAAATATAAATATACGGTAATGATGAATTTTCCAACTGCTGCTCACTTTCATTTCTTTTTCGCTAAGAGTAACAAGAGGTGTGTTTAAAATCTGTCTAGATTAAAGTAAGATTAGTATATCGGTTAGGTTAATTTTTGTGTTAGGAACAGTTGTTAGTTGGTGGTTATTATATCATTCTCATGGAAAACGAAACGAAAGAAAACTCAAAAGACGAGATAGAAAGAGAGAGAGACAGAACAAAACAGTTTTGCACTAGTATGTGTGTATGTGAGTGAAGTGTATGGAAAGTTAGCTGGTAGAAGCATCTAAGCGATATATTTTTTTTATTAACAGTGATGGGTGGTGAAATGTGTGTTGGTGTGTGGTGGTGACGTGTGTAACGGTGCTTTCCGGCGGTAGTGTGGTGATTAGTGAGTGAGATTTTTTTTTGTGACTAAGGGGTGACGGGCAGAAATGGACGGTTCCTCTGAATGATTCTCGTACGTTTGCTTGTTTCGAACGCAACAAAACTCGCTCGTCGTCAACCGGAAATGGGGGCGCCCGGTCAACGGAGGGATAATTCGCCGGAACCAAATCGCGGACGAACGGCAGAAATGTGGTGCTCAGCTACAGTGCGAAAGCGATAGTAGCTTCGAACGATGACAGTAAAAAAGTGAGTGAGAGAGAGACAGAAAGATAAACGAAAACAATGAGACAGAGATGGTGGCCGAGGAATTTGATGCACATTTTCCCGAGCCATCTCTGTCTCCATGCACAGCATACTCTGATGTTACTGCACGGTAGCATAACAAGAATAGAGAAGCCGGACGAAAGATGGGTATTCAGTCCTTTCCGGAGGTGAAATCTACTCGGTGGCCGTCTGTATGCGCCGGTGTGAGCGGAGTGTATGTGCATTCGTCTGTATGTGTGTTTGTTTTGTGCGTACGGCCAGCGATCCGGTGCTGGTTGGGCTGGTGAATTTCGGAAATTTTTGTTCGACCGTGCGGTTCCCTGAAATTATCCCTCGGTCCACCGCGCCCCAACGGTTTCGGACAGCCATCTGTCCGCTTTTGGTTGTGTTTTATTGTTTGGTGAGCAACAAGCGAATTTCCTTGCGCAAGGGGGGTTTTGGCATAACTCCAATGTTTGACGATCACACACAGGTTCCACTGGTGGTGCGCTCCTCGGCCGTGCACTGCTCGCCGGAAGTGAAGCGTGTCCCGTGCGCCTACTTCACCGGGGGCGGGTCGGTTTTGGTGCGGACGGGGCCACACTCTGCAACGTGACAACCCGGGGGGTCGAGAGAGGGTGACCTTTAAGGGGAGAAACGCTTGATTGGGGGTTCCGTTCTGTTTTGTTGCTTCGCGGGATTGTTAAAGCAATATTATCGCATCAATTGCTGGAAAAATCCAACCAGCATGTAGCGTTGGATGGCTTTTTTTCGCAGAAAACATGTTCATATTTCGTGTGCCCAACACACTTGAACCACTTTTTTGTTCTTCACATTTGGACGAATGTGCAGAAATTAGTAAGTAGAAGTAAGATAAAACTCCAGCAATTTTGTAAATTTGAACCAGCAATTCCGAACGAAATGCAGAATTTGTTTAAACTTTAAGCTTTCCTTCAATTACGACTGATTTTCACTACAACGTCATAGTGATTCGAATATCTGGCACCTGATTGTTTAGACCGACATAATAACCAGTCCAATCTAAAATAAACATTTTAAAACAGTATTTATTTGAATAAACTTCAAATTTTTAGCTCACAAGCCAATTTTTAAAATATCTGAAATTTTGGCAGCACTGCCAGATGTTTGCTCCTGACGTTGTTCTTTGCTACTTTTATATTTTAAAGTATATTTTAAGGAAATTAGCTGCTGAGATTAGTTAAAAGAATTTTCGTTAAACTGCAATGATTTGTACGGATTATCTTTGAAAGATTTCTGTTTTGTGCACAGTTAGTAACTGCACGACTAATATTGAAGGTTTTATCACACCCTTATGATGGTTTTCGTGACCAAAATTGGTCTCAAATGTGTAACGGCAGAGTGCAATCTAATTCAAAATTGTTATTTGGATAGTAACTGGGTATAACTGAACACAGTAATAGCGCTGACGGACAGACCAAACTCTTGCGTCCAAAACGCACAATTTAAAAAAAAGTGTGCTACATAGCATAACCGCAATTAATTAGCAATTCTATGAATCATGTCCGTTTGCTTGTGATAATAGTCAAACCCATATGATTCTATTTAAGTATGTCATATTAGTACCATATTAGAAAATTTCTAAGAATACAGGTAAAGTTGGAATTAGGGAATACAAATCCCTCCTACTTTCCCTCTATTTAGTAGGTTCGCGTAATGGAAGGCTAACGGGAGCGTTTGCTGATTCGTCGGTGTGTTTAATCAATCGGCTAGACCTGACTAGGTTGAATATTTAGTAGGGTGATAAATTAGAGCTAGCCTATCCAACCAGACGAAATAGGTTGATCAATCGGGAGATAAAATTTATTTAGTTCACCCCCGACGATAAGAGATTAAATTCCCTAACGCGTCGGGTGACTGAGACAACCTATCAATACAATCCGACGAAATCAGTTGATTAATAAGGGCTCTTAGGCGCGCCCTATTTCGTCTGCAGGTACGTAAAGTAACACCTTTCAAAGTGAAGGTGAGGTGATTACCATTAGGTAGATTTGAACGGGTATTAAGATTGAGCCGAGAAAAGCCCATGGCCAATTTGTCTTAAAGTTGAGTTGACGAGAGAGCCATGGCCAATGAATGTTATGGCCAACACGCAAAGGTGAGCCGGGAATAGGCCACGACAACTGTAAATTAGGAGATTGTGTAGGGAAAAGCCCCTAACCAACACCTATGAAGATTGAGTCGAGATGAATCTAATGTCAATGGTTTGAAAACACTAAAACGCTGGATAGGTAGAATATTATGACCATTGACTTCAGGAAAAAAGGCTCGTAGGCGTACAAAATCAATGATAAGATATTGTTCATTTACGCAGGGGGAGGATGTAGCGTTCTGGCATTTATACCATGCAAGAGGATTTACCTAGAATATGTAATGTACGTTATTTACAAATTATTTGGATAGTTGATGATAGCATGTAACTGACACAGAGAGAAGGTGACGATTGACATCTTCCAGGAAGTCGGAAATTAGTCGTGGAGATGGCGAGTCCCCAGTAAACCATTTGGTTTGTATATCTCGATTGCAACTGAGAAATATAACATCATATCTGAATGAAAAAGTTATATTTCACGCCAGATAAGAACATATAAGTACCAAAGTGGAGGCAATGTACGTGCGAAAGTTTTGAAAATTACTTGTAAATCTATCTTGCATTTTATACAGCAGTTTTTATAACACGCAACTTAATACTCCTGGATATATGATTAAGATATAACTTAATATTGCAATCATCTATACTGCTTTATAATTCATAGTCATGTGTTGTAAATACACGTACAACGGCAAAACAATTTATTATTTACTTTGTTTTGACATATTCTAATCATTATACAATTCCAATATAAAATTTCACGTTGAAAACGATTCAACGTGAACTTTCTATTACGATGTTCTGTTATCTGGGTCACAGGATATCACAGTGAAGGCACATGGGGAAACTTTGCAAAATCTGGAGCGTTCCCATCGTGATTCAACCATCTCAAAAGTGATGTATAAGTTCAAGGATTCATTAACAGTGAAGTACAAACCAGGAAGAAACGGCAACCAGAACTAGCATGCAGGAAGATGGAGAGAATTTCACCCGAAATCCGAACATTGCAACACGTGATGTTCCCTAGAAGGTTGGCGTTTCAAAAAGCTACGTCCAAAAAGACAAAGGCAAAAGCTGAATAACAGGCATACAAAGTTCAAAACTTTCCAAACCGTGATGGACATCAGCTAACTGTATGTGCCAAAACCCGCGCTAGAATGCCCTACACGGTTATGTTGACCAGATACAACTGCTTTTTGATGGATGATGGAACATACATTAAAGTTGACTACCATCAAATCCCAGAACAGGGGCTTTGCAATGGAAAAGATGGTTAAAAGTGGATAATCGTTTCATAAAGAAGGAAATGTCCAAATTCATATCGAAATATCTCATTTGGGGGGCTGTATAGTGGCAAGCGAAGAGAAATTTTTGTCACAAAAGATACCATCAATGCAATCAAAATTTACAAGATTGAGTGTCTCCAAAAACGTCTTTTGCCATTTTTGAAGCAGCATAATGGCTGACACTATTTTGGCTGGATTTAGCTTCATTGATTTATTGTAAGGGCGTATTGGAATGGTGTGAGGCTAATTCAGTATGGACCACCGAACTGCCCTGAACGACGGAAGTGGAAAAAATTATAAAAAGATCAACTGTCGAATTTCGTGATAGCTAAGCTACATTTGTGGGAAGTTTGAATTTGTTATTTTAATTGGAAGTATAGATAAGCTTGTAGAAGTTTATGGAGTACACCAGGTGGAGTGAGATCTGGCGGAGAGTACTCGGTGTCCGAGGAATTGGAGAGCGGTAGCTCTCAACCGAGTTACATGGAGAAACTTTGTTCAACAGATTTTGTCTTAGGACGGCAAGTCACCTAAGTAAGTAAGTACACCTACTGGTAAATCATGTAAAGAATGTTCAACCTACAACAGATAATGATTTCGCTCTGGACAGCCTAAATAATTCGAAGACGTAGGATTGGCTTTAGTCATTGTAAATCCAAGTCAAGTGCCAGAAGAGATCACGAGAAGAGACTACGTATCTGATGGGACTAAAAGGGTGTTGCGTATTCTGAGTTACTTAAACCTGGCGATTCTATTACGAGTGCTCAATCTATATTAACGCGTTTGAGTATATATTGCGTTACGCGAAAAATGGGCAAAATTGCCAGAATAGGCAAAAGTCGCAATAACATTCTACTGCATGACAATGTATGGCCTCTTGTCGCAAAAGTCATCAAAAAATATTTGGAAACGGACGGATACAGCACGACTTAGCTATGCTACTATACCGTAACTATATCACTTCACAAGACGAAACAATATTTTCTAGACAGAATTTGAAAATCGTCCTACGGGAAGGACAATGAGTAACAAAAAGTAATGGAGAACATGCCACCTAAGCTGTTACTTCCATTTGTTTTTTTTTTTTTTTTTTTTCAACTTAAAACGTGAAGTATTTGATCTTAGGCAAGCGGCCCCAATTAATTGTTGTACTCCCAATAAAAATGTCACCAAATTTTTTCAGCTGCCTGCAAAAAAACCTGAACCTTCGCTTTGAAGAATGGATGTTTGATCAAAAGGTTCATACCTTGCATCAGTCTTTAACAGCTGTCAAAATTACTGCTTAATTGTATGCCTTGCGCAGGCTGTAAGTTTCCTGCTGTTAATGTTATTGTGTTCACCTTGGTGAGCTTAGATGTTTATTACGGTGTCGTTAGCATAACGGGAAGAACAGAGCACTTTCAAGCGAGTGTTTCAGTTAAGTAGTTTTCTTTTTAGATTTGCGAGTTTTAATTGTGCTGAATGCTGATGGATATATTTAAAAACTTTACGTTGCTTATGTCGCGTATTCAATATGGATCGAATGACTTCTTTCCACCTAGCAGGCACCATCGTAAAAATGCTCGGATCAAGCCAATGATATATTTTCCATGTAAGTTGATGTTTAGAGGTTGAAATTGTGCTTTACATAAAAAATTTATGAGAACGAATCCTAACCGATTGTACTATTGCAGCCAATCGTTTTATTATAAATGGGCGGCCTTACCGGTTAGGGAGTTAATCGTACTCGAACTTTCGTAAAAGTGCAATATTTTGCTAAGCATTATTTATCTGCGAGAGAGACTCTGAAGGTCCGGCCAAACAAACTGCATGTTTCCGTTTCGAGCCTCAAACATGCAAACAAGATTACTACTTTTGAGCTCTTTGTGTGGGAGTATAGATCCCTGCCCATGTAGTGGAGATTGACAGTATAGTCAGCGATGCTAGTCTAACCGTCAAGGACCTTCTGGACTTTGGAATTTGTCGTCTCAAGGTTTCAAATATCTATCCAGCATTGACTTTTAACTGCAAGCGATTGCATAAGGTATCGTTTGACAATGATACTAAGGAGTATACTACGTATGCAGCCCCGTGCGGTCGCTCTAACAGGATTTTGTTTGAAATGTCTTATAATAGGAGCGATCCTAGTGATCCAATATCCATGAACTCCCATGAAACCTTTGTCCTCTGACGGGTCTGAAACTAGCGATCCATTTGAGTAGTCTTCTTTTGCCATTGCTAGAGAGTTTTCAAAAAAAAGGTGTGCAAGGCTACCCAAAACGGGCTTAACATATCCATAAATCGAATGGCGAATCAAGACTTGCTAGACTTGACGGAATTTAAGAAGATTCTAGCACGTTAAGCTTTAAGCACCGGAAAATCTCGTATGTTTCAATGCGATGACAGATTCACAGATTGTGAGTCAGATTTTTAAAACTATCACCATTATCACCTGATCGCCTTAAATTATTTCTTTTGGCGTTTTTGGTATTTAGCCTCCTTGCAATGGATGTATTCTTCAATGACTAATTCATTGTTGAGGTGGGGGACTCAGACAATGTAATTTACAGTTCGAAAAATCTGCCCAGCCTTGCTAAAAGACGCTTGATGTATTTATTCAACAACCTTAAAAATATAGTCTAATGTCTAGAGGCCATTGGGTCTAATCAGACAGCTTATTATTAGATACACAATTTGGTTTTAGGCAGACCAAAGGGAACAACGATTGTCAATTTAGGATTTCAATTGATTTTTGACGATTTTGATGCTTTTTACTGTGCACAATTAAAATCGAAATTCCCATGAACTAATAATAATTCCTTTGAGCTTTGTATGTATGTTCTCAATTAACTATCAAATGAACAATTTTCAAACAGATTCGCAGAATTAAAATCCAATCAAATAAATTGACAAATTGTGAATTCTGGAAGTCCTCCGAACCAATACCTTCCGAATCTCAAAAGGCCACCCTCCCTCGGACCTCCCGGCTGCCACTTTAACACAACAAGCATATAATTTCATAAACCTAAACCTGCAAAAATTCGATCAACGAGAATTGCTAGCTGGCCAATTGCCGGGGTGATAACTTCAAGCTTGATACCGGCTCAGCATCAGCAGCAGCAGCAGCCTAGCCTAGCTGCTTCCCCGTCCAACCGTCCGTCGCCGTCCGGAGTCGTTGCCGTGACCCACAACCAACGGACGAACGGACGGTGGGCGTGCTTCGCAGCCAGTTCCGTACGCCGCCGGTTTCCTGGAAACCCGGTACCGAGCTTCAAATTAATTCGATTCAATTGTTACCCCTGCGCGCGCGCCCAATTCTCGCATCACCGGAGAAGACGGCTGCTTCTCTGAAAGAGAGCGGCGCCGGTCCTCATAATCCTGCGGTCTGCTAACTGTTTGTTTCGCGGGATGGTGGAAGGTTGTGTGCTGGAAAATGATGTCGAGGGCAGGGGGTGGGGGCGTGAGGGCTGTTTGAGGGCAGAGCAAAGTGCGACCCGAACATCGACACCAACCCGACGACGACGGTGGCGGCCGCCTCCTTGAGCGATCTGTGGAACCCGCACACAAGCGCTCGAACCGCACCACCTTCCGAGCCTTCCGGTTCGGCTTTCTCGATTGTTTGTTGGTTTGTTGTTACTGTTTTTGTGTAAATAATTTTGTGTTTTGTTTGAAGGATTGATTGTTTTCGCGCATTTTTACGAGAGTACTTCTGTATATGGATGAGAGTGATTTTAATTAGAGAAAGAGAGATAGTGAAAGTTGATGTTATGTTCTTTTTAATATTGTTTTGCAGTAAAATACTGTAGCTGGTGGTTTGTCGTGTAGCAAGTGAGTTAAGTTGCTGCTGCGGAGGCTGCTGCGTGATAGCGTGTGTACGTTTGAGCGTTTTCGATTGACTAGGCAGACAAATGCAGCTCAAGATTATTTTACTTCCAAACATCTGCTACATTATATTATGTTTCGGAATGCTTTTCGAAACCATTTACTTGAGCTGATTTTTTCTGCCAATAAATTCAATTTGATTAGTTCCATCAAACCTTGGTTGTATTGTTGATTTAGAGCTAATTTAAACAACATGACACTTGTAATTTAGAGTGTGTAATTACAACTCATGTTAAATTAAGTGATATATTTTGTTTTAACTTATGGCTCAATATTTAGGTTAGATTATTTAAAACTACTTCTGAACGCGAAAATAAATGAATATGTTCCTACCCTTGTCATTAGGTCTAGCCTATTGGTTATCCATGGCTCTAATCAAACAGAATAATCAGTTCGAACAACTAGCCCGGTTTTAATTCACTAAACAGATAAATATAACCTCAGCCATATTACAATCATATCAGTAACGTCACCGAACCCATTATATTTGCCGATTGAATCAAACAATCACGGAACAAACAAATACGTTCCATCCCCTAATTGAGAGATTGTATGCTGTAAAGGTTTTATAGGAGTACTCTTGACCCTCGAAACTCACGGGAACAAACCGCGCTTGCTCTCACGCTCTAGTCAAATGCCCATAATTGAGGGAATACGTTACTTTCTTCAAAAAACCTGTACATAAGTTAATATCTATTAAAACTGACAATTGAAAAGAAAATCGCTAAAAAAGTATTTTTTTCATTTCTCTACTTTCTCTGATACTTTCGAGAATAGTATTCTAGTTTAATATTGGATGCAAAATCATAAAAAAAATGTATGAATCGTAAAAATCTTATATGAAGCCGATATAACATTATCTGAATAGCTTAAGAGCACGCAAATAATGCCATGATGTTTTCGTCACTTGTTTTTATGTAAAAAAAATTCAAAAAGTCGTTTGGCGTTGAAACTCCAAATTCAGCCATCGAACGCGAAGTCGTAGGAATTTTTAAGATATCACCGAATTTTTATCTTTAGATTTTATTTCAAGCAATTTAGCATTACCATTTTTATAGTATTTAATATTAATTCAAAATTACGTTGTAACAATCATAGTTCTCTTTAGAAATTTAATAATAACTGCCACCGTATATTTTAGTCAGAAATTTCCCAGCCAACGGAATATGTTGGTCGAGTAAAAGCCAAAGTTAGGTACCATTCATTTTTTAATACAAGCGCTTTCACAGAATTTGAAGCGCAAAAACTCAAAAGTTTCAATTCCAAGTCAAATATAACAAGCCAAAAATCAAAAGTCACTAGCACAAAGTCACAAGATAAAAATATAAACTTTTGAATTCAAAAATCAAATGTGTGACATTAAATATCAAAGGTAGAAAACCAGAAGTCAAAACTTAAAGACTAAAGTCAAATATAACAGTCAAAGAGAAAAATGTCTAAAGTCAAACTCAAAAATCAAAAGTAAAACATCAACATTAAGAGTCAAATTTCGAAAGCCAAATGTTAAAAATCAAAAGCAAAAAAGCCAAAAATCAAGACAAGAAATCAAAAGGAAAATCAAGTGTCAAATATCGGAATGAACGAAAATCAAAAATTAAATAATAAATGTCGAATGTCAGTAGTCAAAAGTCCAAAATCAAAGGTCAAAGGCCAACATTTTGGCCAAACTTGAACAGTGGTGCAAATCAAAAGATGAAGACTAAAAGTTCAGTCAAAATTCATAAACCAAAAGTCAAACGATAAAAGTCTAACGTCTCAAGTCTCAAATCTCAAGCCTCAAGTCGCTAGCCTCAAGCTTTAACTCTCAAGTCCAAAGTCTAATGTCTAAAGATTATCGTCTAAAGTCAAACTTCTAAAGTCTAAAGTCTAATGTCCAAAATCTAAAGCCTAAAGTTCAAAGTATAAAGTATAAAGCATAAAGTATAACCTAATGTCTACAGTCTACAGACTACAGTCTAAAGTCTAAAGTCTAAGGTCTAAGGTCTAAGGTCTAAGGTCTAAGGTCTAAGGTCTAAGGTCTAAGGTCTAAGGTCTAAGGTCTAAGGTCTAAGGTCTAAGGTCTAAGGTCTAAGGTCTAAGGTCTAAGGTCTAAGGTCTAAGGTCTAAGGTCTAAGGTCTAAGGTCTAAGGTCTAAGGTCTAAGGTCTAAAGTCGAAAGTCGAAAGTCGAAAATCTAAAGTCTAAAGTCTAAAGTCTAAAGTCTAAAGTATAAAATCTAAAGTCTAAAGTCAAAAGTCTAAAGTCTAAAGCCTAAAGTCTAAAGTCTAAAGTCTAAAGCCTAAAGTCTAAAGTCTAAAGTCTAAAGTCTAAAGTCTAAAGTCTAAGGTCTAAAATCTAAAGTCTAAAGTCTAAAGTCCAAAGTCTAAAGTCTAAAGTCTAAAGTCTAAAGTCTAAAGTCTAAAGTCTAAAGTCTAAAGTCTAAAGTCTAAAGTCTAAAGTCTAAAGTCTAAAATCTAAAATCTCAAGTCTAAAGTCTAAAGTGCAAAGTCTAATATTTAAAATCAAAAAAAAAAATCTAACACAGTTATGTTCCGATTTTGTCAGCCATTTTGGTTTGACAAAATGACAAAATGGGGAAACTGACAAAATCGGGAAATTTTTTTTTCGAAATTTTTTTCAAAATTCAAGACTTACGACCTTATCGAAGACTTCTACTAAAAATTAAATTTTAACCCTCAATTGGTCAACCGGAAGCTCAATGAACCGGGCACAGTACGCTGGTCCAGACCCTTTTTTGGTGCACATTAGCTTTGGGCGGGAAAACTTGGGTTTAGGTTTATGGAACCTTTGAAAGACTTTCTTAAAATTAAAAGTTCTATCGTCCAACGGAATTTAAATTTTGATTAATCACCCTAAAAGTGCAATAAAAAATTTATTTTTCTTCAGTTTCAATACAACACATTGATGTGTTCTACAAAGTTTTACAGCATACTATTACTAGAAATTTTGCTGAAGACAGTAACCTTCTATCTCTTCACCAAAGATAGAAAAATCCTATTGCTGGGTATGAAATGGGGAAGGCAACTAGGAAGAAGCGCCCAACATAGCTCTAGCCATCCCAAGCCCCTACCTAGCGCCTCCACGTGGCCATACCTGGAAATACTTCAATTTGTATAATTGAGTAGCCAAGCTGGGAGGTGCGGGGTCGTGCGGTTTTCAGTTCCTAACCTTACAAATGTAGTTTTAGGCAACTATTAAACCACACGACTTTATTTTCAAGTATTATATGATTTAAACTAATATTTTTGGCAAACTAATCTATTTTCAGAGAGCGAAATAGGGCGCTATATCCTTGGCCAATTGCAGCCTGGCTTCTGGTCTAAATACCATTAGTTCATCCCTGAGGGTCCGGAGTATCACTTAACCTTTATTAGCAAAGATACTCCCAACGATTGTAAATAAATCATTATCTATGTGTACGGGAAGCGTTTGGTACGGGAGGTCCACGCTTTCTTCCTTCCCCTTGATTTCAAGGAGTTAAATGGAATTAGATATTTTTTCTGGTTCCACTTGATTCCTTGGAATTCTCTCTGCGGTACATGCTGCGCAGTTGGCCTGGCCGTTGACAAGAAAAATGATTGATTCAAGTAATCGTCATTTTCCAGGATGCCTTCAAGAATTGGCTGCGTTAGTGTGAGATAAAAAAAAAAATTTAGCTGTTTTTGTAGTTTTTGTACGACTTTTTCTTGTTTCACAAAGTTATACAAAAAGTAAAAATACACAACATTGCTGAACATAGTATACCTCCATCTTTGCTTGTTTAGGAACTATAGAACTTTTACTTTAAAAATACCCTGATTTTGAGCCCGAATTACTCGCAAGAAGGCATCATTTTATTCAAAAGCTCTCCCCAGAGAATCAGAATAGTTTCAAGCAGGCTAAAAAGTTTTATAAATCATGTTTAAAAGCACAAAAGATAACCAAAATTTATAGGCTGACAAAATAGAAATAAAAAGCAGATAAAATCGGGGGTGGACAAAATCGAGAGCTGACAAAATCGGAACATTACTGTATCTGAAATCGTAAGTCCAAAGGCTTAAGTATGAAGTCAAAAGTCAAAAGTCTAATATGTAAATAGACTAAAAAAATATCAAGAAAATATTAATAATATGTAAAGCCTAATGTCTAAAGTTAAAAGGCTAAAGGCTAGAGGCTAAAGTTTCAAGCCTCAAGCTTCAAGTCCAAAGTGTAAAATCTAATGTCTAGATTGATAAAGCCTAAAGTTTACTGTTCAAAGTATAAAATCTAAAGTCTACAGTTCAAGATCTAAAATCCAAAGTCTTTAGTCTAAAATGTCAGAAATCAAAGTATAAAATCTAAAAAGTATAAAGTATAAAGTATAAAGTATAAAGTATAAAGTATAAAGTATAAAGTATAAAGTATAAAGTATAAAGTATAAAGTATAAAGTATAAAGTATAAAGTATAAAGTATAAAGTATAAAGTATAAAGTATAAAGTATAAAGTATAAAGTATAAAGTATAAAGTATAAAGTATAAAGTATAAAGTATAAAGTATAGAGTATAAAAGTATAAAAGTATAAAATGTTAAGTATAAAGCCCAAAGTTTAAAATCTTCAATCTGAAGTCTAAAGACTTAAGTCTGAAGCCAAAATCTAAAGTCTACAACCTAAAGTCAATAGTCAAAACGCTAAGGTTAAAGGTTAGATGCTAAAGCCTCAAGACTCAAGTTTTCAAGTCCAAAGTCTAAAGTCCAACGTCTGATGTCCAAAGTCTAACGTCTAAAATCTAAGGTGTAAAGCCAAATGCCTAAAATCTGAAATATACAGTCTGAAGAGTAAAGCTTAAAATCTAAAATCTGTAATCTCAAGGATGAAGTTATAGTCAAAAGTCAAAAGTCTAATGTCTAAAATCTACGCTGTAAAGTCTAAAGTCAGAAGTCCGAAGTTTAAAATCAAAAATCTGTAGTCGAAAGGACTTAGTCTGGAGCCAAGCTCTAGTCTAAAGTTCGAAATCTGAAGCCTAAAGTCAAAATCCAAAAATCAAAAGTTAAAAGTTAAAAGTTAAAAGTTAAAAGTTAAAAGTTAAAAGTTAAAAGTTAAAAGTTAAAAGTTAAAAGTTAAAAGTTAAAAGTTAAAAGTTAAAAGTTAAAAGTTAAAAGTTAAAAGTTAAAAGTTAAAAGTTAAAAGTTAAAAGTTAAAAGTTAAAAGTTAAAAGTTAAAAGTTAAAAGTTAAAAGTTAAAAGTTAAAAGTTAAAAGTTAAAAGTTAAAAGTTAAAAGTTAAAAGTTAAAAGTTAAAAGTTAAAAGTTAAAAGTTAAAAGTTAAAAGTTAAAAGTTAAAAGTTAAAAGTTAAAAGTTAAAAGTTAAAAGTTAAAAGTTAAAAGTTAAAAGTTAAAAGTTAAAAGTTAAAAGTTAAAAGTTAAAAGTTAAAAGTTAAAAGTTAAAAGTTAAAAGTTAAAAGTTAAAAGTTAAAAGTTAAAAGTTAAAAGTTAAAAGTTAAAAGTTAAAAGTTAAAAGTTAAAAGTTAAAAGTTAAAAGTTAAAAGTTAAAAGTTAAAAGTTAAAAGTTAAAAGTTAAAAGTTAAAAGTTAAAAGTTAAAAGTTAAAAGTTAAAAGTTAAAAGTTAAAAGTTAAAAGTTAAAAGTTAAAAGTTAAAAGTTAAAAGTTAAAAGTTAAAAGTTAAAAGTTAAAAGTTAAAAGTTAAAAGTTAAAAGTTAAAAGTTAAAAGTTAAAAGTTAAAAGTTAAAAGTTAAAAGTTAAAAGTTAAAAGTTAAAAGTTAAAAGTTAAAAGTTAAAAGTTAAAAGTTAAAAGTTAAAAGTTAAAAGTTAAAAGTTAAAAGTTAAAAGTTAAAAGTTAAAAGTTAAAAGTTAAAAGTTAAAAGTTAAAAGTTAAAAGTTAAAAGTTAAAAGTTAAAAGTTAAAAGTTAAAAGTTAAAAGTTAAAGGTTAAAAGTTAAAAGTTAAAAGTTAAAAGTTAAAAGTTAAAAGTTAAAAGTTAAAAGTTAAAAGTTAAAAGTTAAAAGTTAAAAGTTAAAAGTTAAAAGTTAAAAGTTAAAAGTCAAAAGTCAAAAGCCATAAGACGAAAGTCCAAATTCATAGGCCAAGAGTCAAAAGTCAAAATTTTACTCAAAAGCAAAATCTTAAAAATCAAATGACGAAAGCCTTAAGTCAAAGGATAAAAATGATAAGTCAAAAGTCAAATGTAACTTTACTCACAGATAAAAACTCGAAAATCAGAACTGGCAGAAAATTGTGTTTGAAACTGGACTAGAAAATGAATCTGAAATTGGAATTTATATGGGACTTGAATTTGGATTAATTTGAGCTTGATGTTTACTTGAAGTAAAATTCGAACCGGAAATTTGAAATTGGACTTGAAATGGGTTGAAAATAATGGGCTTAGAATTGGACATGAAATTAGTAATGAAAGTTTACTTGAAACTAGACATCCAGTCGGACTTAAAAAGCTAAATTTTATTTGAAACTATGACTTAAAATTGAACTTAAAATTAGAGATGAAAACGGGTTTGGAATCGGACGTGAAAGTAGACTTAAAATTGGACTTTAAATCGGAGATTAAAATAAACTTGAAATTTCAACCCGGACTTGAAATTGGGCATGAAATTGAAAGTTAGGCTTGAAAAGATTTGTAACTGCATCTACTTTTACTTATCACAAAAATACCGGTTGAACAAATTAACCTTTCCGAACTTCCAGGTTAAACATTTTTTTTCGTTTTTTTTTAATAAATCTTATAAAGAAAATGTGTAAGCACTAGATTGTCTTTCCTTAACAATATGAACCGAAAAGTACGCATAGTATTAGTTAGTTACAATTAAATTTAATAATTCAAGTTGATTGGAGAGAAATCTCTTTAAAAATTATTTTAAGGTAAGCATTTAAAGTACTGAAAAAACCGATAAGCTTCAGTACTTTCCAATATTTAATGTATCTTGCATTAAATTGATAACAATTTAATAATATTTAAACTCGAATTTCGGGATTTCGAATTAACTCGATTGAAGGTTTAGCAAGAAATCTATGATGAAGTTTGCAATTTGTACCTATACCAAGGTTTGATGGTCGACTAAGTTTAAGCAGCGCGAGCAGGTGCGAGTGTTTGCAATTGTTGTTGTTCAGAAGTGTCCATTTGTTTCAGTTTTTTTCTGTAAATATGTTTTCGTATATTTGTCCGTGTCGTCTGTTGGGTTAGTTGTGCGAAAGTAATTCAGTATCTCTCGAGTCTGAGGTGAGGTTGTTTTTTTAAGTTAGTGTGGTGTACAGCGTACGTTTAGCGCTTTTTTAGGGGATTCTTGTTTTTTTGTAGTTTGTTTTTTTTTATTTAGATAAGAATGAATAACAACCTGTTGTACATCAAAACATCTGGTTTCCAAATTCGATGCGGTGGTATCCGTAGATCTCGCACACCACCATATTCCGATGTGTTCCACCTTAAATTCATATCATTCCATTCCTTTTTTTGAGAGAGTGTGTAATATTTTTAAGGGGGGTTTTTGTTTGGTTGGTTGAGGGGGAAGGCGGGTCATAGTTGGAGGTTTTTTAATCGATTTTGGTGTCGATGCAGTGAAGGATTTTAGTTACAATTCGCATACAAACGTTTTTGGTTTTTTGTTTTTTTTTCGGTTTCGAGCGTGGCGATTTCGTTCGAAGACGCGCAACATGAGGTGAAGGTAAGACAATAGAAAAAGAGAAAAAAGAAACATATTTAATTCAACGACATACACATTGATATTAGTTTAAAAAACACACACTGAAAAAGAGTAAAAGTGAATTAGAGTAAATAGCTTAGCCGACGTTGCGACGTGTTACATCTTGGTGGTAAATTCGTTCTTCTGTGGGCTGGTCACGTTTCCTTAGAAGATCTTTTTAACAGTGTTCAAAAAACTTTACTGAAACTCATGCATCATGCATCAAGTACCTCCCGAAGTTTACCCTTTGTACATATTTTAACTTCTCTCCTACCCTGCAGCATTCAATTCACCCAGTTTCCCACCGGCATTCAGCAATAAAAGTGTCTACTTCTTTCTTTATCCCCGAGAAAGTAGATCACCGCCTTCCAGCTGGGGGACTGCAATAAATCAATTATTGACCGAAACTGTGCTACTCGAAATTCACAGCCAATTTTCCAATTGCTTTGCTCAAGCTTTTCACCTGATCCAGGATATGATTAACCGAGCCAAGCGCGTCTGCAAACGAATGGAATGGAATTGAGAAAATCCAGCATGGCAAACCGAAACAACCGTGCTGGTGCCCCTTTCTTATTGGTTCGCGCTGAAGTGCTGTCTCTCAACTTTTATAGATCCCAGACTGGTCACCACTGGTGTCGGGGGATGAAACAACCGTCACGAGTCGTTACTTTGTTTCCCTTTGAATTTATTTCCCACCCATAAAATGGCTTCCAATCTAGCAGCAATTTATCGGACTCGGCAGAAGCAGTATCCTGCACTGCAGTGCCCATAAGCACGTATCACAGATTCGACAGCCAAAGTAATCTGCACTGTCGTTCCAGATGGGATTCAGAAGCACGGATACATGTCTTACGGTCCGTTTCGAATCGCGGAGGCGGGAGCGAGGGCGTTGAATCTCATTCAGAGGTGTGCGGGTGGATGGAACGCTCTTTAATAAATAAAATATGAACTCCACAATCGATTCGGACAGTTGACGCTCCTAAATTGGAGGAACTGCTTGAACCTTATGGCGGCAATATGGCCAAATGAGGGCTTTCAGCGGACAGGCCAACTCTCGAAAGTGATTGATTGACGAAGCAAAGTTAATTTTTTTCCTAGAGGGCTTCGCCTTCGCGGTCCTTTTGAAGTATAGGAGAAATCGAACAGTGCGTTTGTAGTTGAGAATCAAAAAACTTGCCTTGTGAAGCAAACATAAAATGCAATATGAAAATATATTATGCTAAAAGTCTCTTCCATTCTTGGAAATATCCAACTCTCGGATGTAAACTAATTTGTTTTCGCTAGCAATGGGTAATCCTAGAAATTAAACCATGCATACTGCCCGACGGAGCGCAGAATGAGATGAAAACTGACTGGTAATCCATGTTCTCGCATCTTATTTGGTAATATACATAATAATACAGTATCATAATTCAGGGAATCCAATTTAAAACTACAGCAAAATTAAGTGCAGAACGTAGGGAATTTCCGGATCCCACTCTCCAGCGGGCGGGCAAAAACAATATGCCACTACAATCTTGCACAGGATAAGGAAATATGTCAACTGTTCCTGTTCCTGTCTCTCGGGCATGAAAGTATGCCAACTAGTCACGCTTCCGTTCGTTCCTTCCGCCTAACTAGGACCGAAGCCCTTCGGGGCTGCTGCTGATGCTGCTGGTTCTGATGCAAAAGCAGCAGTCATCTCGGAAGCCAGCCGGCAAGCCAGCCAACTGGTGCTGGGTACTGGTACTGGTCAGGCACCGCAAAGGCAGATAATGCCTCCGCAAAAAAACCACAATATGATGAACAATTTATTTCCTTTCATTTCAGAACACGATATAATCCTATTTGCTTTATTTTTATCGTACTTATGTGGTTCGTCTTGTACTACACGCAAAGCTGG
This sequence comes from Sabethes cyaneus, assembly GCF_943734655.1. NCBI lineage: Eukaryota > Metazoa > Arthropoda > Insecta > Diptera > Culicidae > Sabethes > Sabethes cyaneus. The sequence goes on along the minus strand of NC_071355.1, from coordinate 247,192,441 downwards.
GAGCGAACTTTCGTAAGAAAAGCGAAACGGAAAGCAACGTTCCTTAAAAGTCCAATCCACCCCAAACCGAGCTGCACATTCTTGTAGGCGAATCACATTCGGGAGGCTCCTTATTCTCGAGTGACTTCCGGTTCAAGAAGATGCTCGTTAGGTCCGAACGGCTCTGCTCTGCATTTCCAGCCATGTATTTGCCTGCGGAAAAACCCGAATGCCAATTTCTTCATGCCTTTTTATGGGTTACAGTCATGCCTTGGCAACATCTGTAATTGCGGAAGAGCCTTGCATAGCATTTTATTAGCAATTATGTGGCTCTATCGGGATCATTCGTTGGTGGCGCCAAGTAAAAATAAAGATATATATTTCTCCGACTTCAGTCGAACGGTGTTGGGGTGAATAAAATCGGTAAAATCATTAAATTTATCGATTGGTAGGGAGAAATGCCAATTTTCTCAAATCAATTTTGTGCATTTTCTCCGGTCGCTTTAATGAAATTCCATTTGTTTCAAAACCAAAATTTAAATAAACATCATTACCTGAAATTAATTTCTTCTCCTTTGCCCTTGTTCTAGCGGCGAATGTTTAAATCATGTCTCTCTCTCTCTTTCTCTTTCAGTTTCCGCTTTCCCCAGCATAAACGACTGATGTCGTTACGCGATTGCAGCAGCCCCTTGCTGCTACCACTGGGTATAATTCCATTGCTACTCACAGGTCGACGGGTCGACACGGGAAAGGAGGGCCAGCAGAAATTGAAAACCAGAGTATAATGTATTTTCAATTTTCCCTCCCTGCTTTTCCTGCTTGGGTTTCGCGGCGAAACGCGACCAACTTTCGACTGAGCTCTCGAACGAAAATGCTAATGAACGCCGCGGATCGAACGCGCGGACGCCATTTGGCCTCCGCCAGCACCGACTCGAACCGACGACCGGGGCAAGTTCAAAATTATCCTAGAAAGGGCGATAGTTCGAAACTCAACCCGCTTTTTCCGCGCTTTCTCCGCGTTTGTACGCGAAAACTTCTTGCTTGATATTTTTCAATTGGTCCACCACTCGGTCACATTATTGAAATAATGTTTGATCTTTTGATGGCTGCTGCTGCTTCGTTGCTTTTTTTCGTTGCTTGGAGGCCGTTTCGGCTGCCGCGAATCGGCACAAAATTTAAATTTGACATGGCCAAAGGCAAATTTAATTCATTTGAAAGAATTGCTTTTGCGAAAAGACATCAGTTTTGCCAGATAGGCGCTATTGGCAATCAAAATTATTGAAATTCTTTTTTTATGCGAAGGAAAGAAGTGAATTATTCTAGTGACAATCGAAAGCAATGTTCTAGCGCATAACTTTTTGGAACGCAGATTCTCCCCGTTCAACTCCTGATAAACTGATGACAAAAGAGGCGACCCAGCCGCAGGCTGAAAACCTCTCTAATATAGAATTAAAAAAAAAAACTGATGACAAAGGCTGTACTTTACTTTAAAAAAGTGAGAAAATGCTATTAGAATAACAAAATGACTAACAAGAATAACAAAAAAATATAAAAAGACTGAAAACAAAAAATCAAGTTTATTCTGCCATCTTGAATAAACTTTCGTATAACTATCGCAAATTGAATAAAGTACAAATTAGCTTAAAAATAAATATTTCAAAAATTGATTAAAAGAACCAAATACTAAATCTTTTTTTCCTCCTTCCTCTCGTTTTCTCTTTACTCACATCTCTCTCTCTCTCTTCTCCATCTCCTCTCTCTTCTCCATCTCCTCTCTCTTCTCTATCTCTTCTCCATCTCTTCTCTCTCTTTTCTCATTTCTCTATCACTTCTCTCTTCTCCCTTTTCTCTTTCTTCTCTTGCTTCGCTCTCTTCCGTCTCTTCTCTATAAAATCTTCTCTCTTCTCTCTATTCTCTTCCTTCTTTCTTTTTTCTCCCTTCTAACTCTGTGCTAACTTTCTTCTAACTTCCTTCAAAGCCAAGCCTGGGTGCTAATTCCGTTATCGAAATTTGACCTTCTGTTTTTATACGACAGACCAGCTGTTAGAATACAGGATAGTGAGGGGTTAGTGCTACGATCCTATTGACTCTAACAGCCTCTCCCAGCCGAGATTCGAACATACGACGACCTCGACGCCAACTAGGAGGTCTAACTTCCTTCTTAGTTTCTTCTGAATTTCTTCTAACTTTTTTCTAACTTTCTTCCAGCTTTCTTCTAATTATCTTCCAACCTTTTTTCTAACTTTCTACTAACTTTTTGTTTACTTTTTTCTAGTTTTCTTCAAATTTTCTACTCTCTTACTCATAGCTTTCTTCTTATTTTGTCAAGCTTTCTCTTTACTTTCTTCTAACTTTTTTCCAGCGCTCTCTTTTCTGATTTCTCTATCACTTCTCGCTCTCTTTCTTCTCCCTTGTCTCTTTCTTCTCTTCCTTCTCTCTCTTCTCTTTCTTTTCTCTCTTCTGTCTCTTCTTTTTTCTATCTTGTATCTTCTCTCTATTCTCTTCCTTTCTTTCTTTTTTCTCTCTTCTAACTTTCTACTAACTTTCTTCTAAGTTTCTTTTGAATTTCTTCTAACTTTTTTCTAACTTTCTTCTTATATCTTTCTTTCAACTTTTTTATAACTTTCTTGCTGTTTTTGCTTTCCCACTTTTTTGCTTACTTTCTTCTAACTTTCTTCTAGTTTTCTTAAAACTTTCTACTCTCTTACTCATAGCTTTCCTCTTTTTTTTAATCTTTCTACTAACTTTCTCCCACCACTCTCTTTCCTCATTTCTTTATCTTTTTCTTCTCCGTTTCTGTTTCTTCTCGCTCATCTCTCTCTTCTCTATCTTATCTCTCTTCTGTCTCTTCTCTCTCTTCTCTATTTTATCTTTCCTTTTCTCTCCATTCTCTCCCTTCTTTCTTTTTTCTCTCTTCTAACTTTCTACTAACTTTCTTTTAGGTTCCTTTTAAATTTCTTCTAACTTTTTTCTGACTTTCTTCCAGCTTTCTTCTATCTTTCTTCCAACCTTTTTGTAACTTTCTTGCTTTTTGCTTTCCAACTTTTTTGCTTACTTTCTTATAACCTTTTTCTAGTTTTCTTCAAACTTTCTACTCTCTTACTCATAAATTTTTTCTAAATTTTTCAAGTTTTCTACTAACTTTCTTCCAACTTTCCACTAATTTGTTTTTAACTTTCTTCTATTCTTCTTCTAACATTCTCCTAACTCTCCAATAACTTTCTTCCAGCTTTCTTCTAACTTTCTATTTACTTTCTACTAACTTTCTTTTAAATTTCTTCTAACTTTTTTCTAACATTCTTCCAGCTTTTCTCTAACTTACGTTAACTTTCTTCCAATTTTCTTTTAACTCTCCAATAACTTTCTTCCAGCTTTCTTCTAACTTTCTATTTACTTTCTACTAACTTTCTTTTAAATTTCTTCTAACTTTTTTCTAACATTCTTCCAGCTTTTCTCTAACTTACGTTAACTTTCTTCCAATTTTCTTTTAACTCTCCAATAACTTTCTTACAGCTTTCTTCTAACTTTCTATTTACTTTCTATTAACTTTCTTTTAAATTTCTTCTAACTTTTTTCTAACATTCTTCCAGCTTTTCTCTAACTTACGTTAACTTTCTTCCAATTTTCTTTTAACTTTTTTCTAACTTTCTTCCAACAATCTTCCAACTTTTTTCTAACTTTCCATTAATTTTCTTCTAACTTTTTGCATACTTTCTTCTAACATTCTTTCTGTTTTCTTTAAATATTCTACTGACTTTCTACTAACTTTCTTCCACATTCGCTCTAACTTTTTACTCATGTGCTTCTAAGTTTTTTCCACTTTGCTCCTAACTTTCTCCTAATCCTAATCCACAAAAATATTTTTCTAACCATTTTATAATTTTTTTCTAACTTTTTGCTAATTTTCTCCTAACTTTCTATTGACTTACTTCTAACGTTCAACCAACTTTCCTCTAACTTTGTTCTAACTGTCTTCTAATTCTCTTCTAAATTTTTTCTTCTCTCCATTCCAAAAAATTTACATTACTTTTCCCTACCGTCCCTGCATCAACTGTAGAATCACCGTTGCAAAAAATATTTCTCCTAACTGTTTACTAACTCTTTTCCATTTTTTTCTAACTTTCTTTTAATGTTTTCTTACTTTCTTCTAACTTTTTTCAAACTTTCACTAAATTTCCTCTATCTTTCTTGTAACTTTCTTCCAATTCTGTTCTAATTTTCTTCTAACATTCTTCTAACTTGTTTCTAACTTTCTTCTAACCTTTTTCAAACTTTACACTAACTTTCTTCTAACTTTGTGCTAACTTTCTTTAACTTCGTTCTAACTTTCTCCTAACCTGTTAACTTTGTTTGGCCTTTCTTCTGTCTTTTTTATAATTTTCTTCTTACTTTATTTTATCTTTCTTCAAACCTTCTTTTCATTTGTTTTCTTCTAACTCTCTCATTTTTTCTTCTAATTCGATGCTCGTTGCTTCTGCTAACTGTCGTGTCATTTTTTCTTCTAACTCTCGACTTCTTTTTCTATGGCTCTCTTTTCTAATTTGCTCCAACACTTGTTTCTTTTTTCTTTGTCACACGTCCCTTTTTTCTTCTGTAACTCTCGTCTGTTATCTACTCTAACTTTCTTTTTCTTCGTCTCTCGTCTCTTTCTGCCTTCGTAAAATCATAGGAAATCACTCATTTATTCAATAGTTTGTAAACAAATATTTTTGATTACCGTAAACACACCTAATTCTCATCCAGCTTTTCAATCAAAACTTGTAAATTCCTGCAAAAATACGCGGTGTGCAGAATTAGGAACCATGCGTAGAAATAGGTGCGTTTGCGGTACCTTGAAAATGCCATTTAGCTTTTTTTATTTCAGCAATTCCATTACGTAAAGTTGGACAGAAATTTAATATTCTTCAACAATGTTCAAACCTTGTCTTCCTTTTCGGAAAATTTCGTACTCGTATTTTTTACCTATTTTAGAAGGTGTTTCCTTCTAAGTCAGGAAGATTTCGAATATTTTCGAATCTGCCCATTTTTGTTTTTAAATCTTTCTTTTTAAATTCATACCTTTTGAAGCAGTAAACCGATTTTAATGAATTGCAAATCAAATAAAGGTTAGTTGCTTCTCACAAAAAATGTTGGATTGAAGTTCGAATTTTTTAACGTAGGACTAAGTTTTATCGGGTATCATTTCAAAATTTAAATTTAGTTACGCCAGTGTCATGGAATAATGAAAGACGACTGATCGCTAAAACCTCCTCCAATTCAGAACGGATTTTGTGGGTTCGCATACCATCTGATTCAGGAAAGATGCAGCAATGATTTGGTGCTTATTAAACGACTGTTATTTGATTTGTAGATAGTGGATTTTAATTAAATCTTTTGAGGTAAACTTTCGCTGCACATATTTGATGCGATAATTTTGCTCCCCAGGCAACCCACAGCAACCGTTATTCGTGGTCAAGCAAATTTTTGCCATTTGATTTCTTTCTAAGCAAATAGGAAAAAAACTAAATGTTTTGGATTTGTTTCTGCTCTGCAAATGAAAGAAGTTGCTTATGCTAGTGGCAATTCAAAGCTCTGTTCTAGTGCAGAGATTGTATCTTGTTTCGGTAGGGAATAAGAACAAACTCGATTAGAATAATATTATCTTTTAGAGCGCAGATTCTCCCGTTGACATCGGGATAAACTAGTAGCAAAAAGTGTCGCAAACATGCAAGTGATGCAAGAATCTTGTTTCAAGATGCTCTCCTCTAGCATTTGGCGGAGCAAAACTACGCGTGAAACTTAAAAGTTTGAATCATCTACCATCTATCGGATTTTATCTCAAGCATTGTGAATGACTTTGAAAAGTGTACATTCCACAGATTTAAGCCTCCAAATAACCCTAAATTTGCTCGAACTGAGAAAACCGAATTGACGGCAGTCAGTTTGGTCAACAGGCGTCACGACAAAAAAGTCTCTTATTTAAGGCTTCTTTTTCAGCAAAAACGTAGTCCTGCGTCAACCATGCAAACTTGTCTATAACATAACTCTTCTGATTTTTGAAGCAATTAAGTTTTGATTATGCAATGATTTTTTCTTTTCGACTACAACTAAAGTGCCAAAGGAAAACGAGGAAAAACGAATATTGCTTTTCCAGCAATATTCCAGCAGTTTTTGTTTTCTATCGAAGGATGTTTAGGTTTCGTTCTATCTATATTTTATGGAATTGCTGAATATGTAATCCCAATATTTTGTCTGCTACATGCTCGTTCCCACAAAAACCCACCTATGCTACTGGATTAACTTGTAAAGGTTGCAACCTAAGCGGTAAAAATCGATTTTCAAAAACCATCGAAAGAGGGAAAACCAAAATGCTGATTTATACGAGTTGATTCACTGCTTCCAGCGATAAATTGTATGCTACAAGGGCCGCTGAAACCTGGGACTGCTGCGGGATACAGCTCCCCATCTAATGAATTTTGGGTAAAGTTACGATGATGTATGGCACCTCCGTGTCGGCGGTAAATAATAAACGACGGCTAATGGCACCGGCAAAAAACCGGTTGAAAAAAAATCCAGCGAGCTACCATAAATTACAGTTATTGAGCGACCAACCAGCAGCCGGAACCCTCGGTGAAACCGACGTGTTTTGATCGTTTCACATGATTAAACTTTTCTGCAGTTTCTTTTTTAAGTTTTGAGTGAAAAAAACAACTCATCAAATTGAAGTGCACTACTTCCGTCGTAACAGAGCAGCACACTGCTGGTGACCCGCTTCCCTCCCCACCGGAAGAACGAATTTCCAGATGATGTAACACGCAGACAACCCTCAACAGCTTTTCCCGTCGAACTCTCTCAGCAGCTCAAACGAACGTGATTTTTTCCATCGATTAAATAGTGATGGAAGCTCCTGCTGGCTATCGAATTCCTGAAATCAACAAGGACGATGCAAACACGACGACGTCATCTGTTGACGATGCTGACGATGTCTTCCATTCGAGGTGTTCCTGTTGAGTTTTTTTTTACTCGCTTTTGCAATACAAGACAACCCAACTGCTTGCAGCCATTCGAAGCGCAATGCGATGCGATTTATCTACCCAACAACCAACGGACGAACCGTGTCTTCGGGTCACCCATTTGGTGGGAGATTAATCGCATCACTAAGCCCGTCCGTCTGCAGCTGCAACAGTCGGACGACGACGCTGCTGTGGAAAGTTCCTTCATTCGTCGTTCAAATAGAAATCACACAGCAGGATGGATGGAGCCTTGAAGTGCCATACTTACTAGCTTCAGCCATATGTTTGTGACGAGCAGTTGATTTTTTTCGTCCTGCAACGAAACGGGGAAGAGAAAATAAATGATTAGTGGAGGAAGAAAAAAAAATGCTGTGCAATCTCACTCTGGCGATAGATAACCGCTCGCTGGACAGACGGACGGAACGAAGCCTTGTTGATGCGCTTCAGTTTTCAACTTTCGGTTCAAATGCAACGAAGAGGGAAAAAAAAGTTCCGATGATTTTCAACAGTTAAGCCAGAAAGTTTTTCGTTCTCTCTTTGCCAGCAAACTGTGGAACTATTTCGGAAGTGGAAGTCCAGATTTTTAATGAAATATTTATAACTTTCAGTGTACATTTTCATTCCCGTAGTCCACAAAAAAATAACAAACAAATTATTTTAAATTTAGATTTACAGTACGAAGAAGAGCTGCTAGTTGATTTTTGGTGATGAAACTAATTGTATTCAATGTACTGAGTAAAGGGCACTCAGTAAATTTACAAGCAAGCAAACCAACTTTATTGGATTACCGAAAAGCAACATTTTATGTAATTATTATGATAAAAACACGAAATAAATTACAAATTTAACCACCACCGCTGCGAGATTGCTTTGTTTGATTGCAATTAGTCATCTAGAAGTAAGTTAATTTGAAGTAAAAGCATTTGGTTTTATGCTTTCAACTAATGAAAAGAGGGAAAAATAAATACAGAATGTTTGCGGTTGCGCAATTTTCAACTTGCTGACGAATTCAGTTCTTTTTTTTTTGGTTTTCTCCTGTTTACAAATACTTTTCATCTAAAAATGTAACTTGCTAATAGTTTTTGCTTGCCACATAACATCAGACAAAAAAAAATCTACAACCAGATCAGATAAGTAAGTAAAACCACGGCTAGCATCCACAAAAGGTGTGGCGGTATAGTTTAGGCAATATTTACAAAAAACTTTTGGAAATTTTGGACATAGTTTTTACTATGTTTGATTCATTGTAATAGATTTTTAGTTTGACCCAACATGGTATATAATAATTTATGTCATGTTGGTCTATATATTTCTATTGATCTTGTTTCATTTTTCCAGATTTCCCGATAGTTTTTCCGTTTTACCTAATTTTATATTATATTTGTTTTATTTTTATATTTTATTATGTAAACAGAGTCAAAAAACTTGAGCTTTGATTGGTTTTTAAAGATGGTATTTATAAAAAGAAAACTTCATAAAAAAGAAAGTCTAAAATTCAGAAAATTAGGAAGTAAGAAAACTTCAAAATTGGAATACTAGGAAATAAGATAAATGATAACGAACCCAAGTAACACACAAAACAAATTGGAAAATAATCTTTATGGAAAGTAGTCGTTTAAGAGTACTATAAACGTACTTTGAAAACATGTGACGTTATTATTAAGGGTTTGAGATGTTTTGTGATAACATGAATTTATTTGACAGCTCATATCAAATGAATAATGTTTGTTTTTGTCAACATGTCAGCACGAAGTTTTTATTATGTTTCCATTACTAAATTTAAACTAGTGGAAGAACAAGTTGTAGCTTATGCTATAATAACGTTTTAAAATGGTATGAATTAACGTGATACATACTTCTTTCAATTGTTGTTTCATTAGACTTAAATTTTTTGCGCTTTTCTGGTAATAGAGAAGTTCTGATGTATGTAATATTATACTATTCTATAACAAGCTGTGTTGCTTGGGAAGAAATTAGAAAGCTAGAACACAAGAAAACAAGAAATTTAGAAAATTACAAAACTAGTAAGCTATAAAACTATTAGAAGATAAAATTAACAGTAAACTAATTAGGAACAAGGAAGATAGTAATAGTTAATACATCAGAAAATTAGAACTAGAACACTGATAAATCAGAAAACTAAAAAACAAGAATATTAGAAATCTTTCATAAAACTAAAAAGCGTGAAAGCTTGAAAACAAGAAAATAACAAATCTATAAAACTAAACTATGTAATCAAAAAACCATAATATAAAACTAGAAAAACAAAAACTGGAAAACTAGAAAACTTGAAAACTGCATAACTATAAAACCAGAAAACTATAAAATAAGAAATTTAGAAATCTATCAGAAAACTAGGTACTAGAGAAACGTAGGTAGACTAGAAAAATAGAAAACTAGTTAATTCTTAATTTTAAAAAACTAAGAAAACTAGAAAGTTAGTAACTGGTAGCCCAGAAAGCTAGAAAACAAGAATATTAGAAATCCATCAGAAAATTAGAAAACGAGAAAACTTTAAAACAAGAAAAGTATAAATCCATCAGAAAACTATAAAAGAAAACTAAAAGCTAGAAAGCTAGCAAACTGGAAAACCAAAACACTATGAAACAAGAAAATTTATCAGAAAACTAGGAAACTAGGAAACAATAAAAGTAGAAACAAGAAAACTAAAATACTATAGAAACAAAAAACTAGTTTACTAGTTTAAGCAACTAGAAAAGGGATCATTCAATAATGACGTCCACTGCTTATGGGGGGAGGGGGTGTCAATTTTGTGACAGGTTATGACAGATGGGGGGAGGGAGTCTAGGCAAATGTGACATCCGTCGAAGAAAATTTATTCTCATAAAAACGCTACAAAAACTCATCGATTTATTTCGATTTTCGAACTTATCTTACTTCAGAAGATCGCAAGAGGACCCGACATCGTCGAAACAAATAAATGACGCTGATTCTCTCCTACCTTCTCTTCACTCAAAAAGCGACTTGTTTCATTTGTTGAACAGAAACTTTCAAGCAAGCTTCAATTGAAGCTGGTAATTGTTTCAGTGGACGGCACCGATAGTCGGGCACGATTTGCCTATGTTACACTAGCTTAATTATACCATGCGTTACATTAAAGGATATATGTAAATCAATTTCAGTTCATTTGCAATCAAAGTTTTTAGTACTTTTACTAAATATTTGATAGACAAGTACAAAATAAACTTTAAAAGCTATCGTCACGATGTAGTGAAACCTGCCTCGCCGATGCAGATTGAAGATGTTTTAAAGCGGAGCGGTTCTCCTTAATTGAAACAAATTCATTCCTGCATTGATTTGTGACGATTTGCAATTGAAGGTTGTTAGAACCTTTGTTCGCAGTTCATAAATCATGCCCATAAAAATATTTTTACTAATAAAATTACATACAGCAATTCTATAAAAAAATCTGTAAAAAATCAATAAAAGTCTACTCGCTGGGTGAAGAAAGTTAGCAAAACGTGGAATCTTTTTATAATTTTGTTAAAAAGATAACTTTAAGATTAGTTTATCCGGAAAAATCTAGAAATTTAAATTTCTATTTTTCGAGAAAATACGCGACTGTTATTTTCTATGACTTTTTAATCTTACACTACTTCTTAAAAGATTAAGCTATTTTATAAACCACCTTTTCTTTTTACACGCTATTTTAGGTTTGTGTGACGTCCAAAGGGGGGGGGGGAGGTTGAGTTTTGTGACACAATCGGACAGAGGGGGGAGGGGGGGGGGTCTAAAAAAGCAGAAATTTGGTGGACGTCATATTTGAATCGTCCCAAACTAGAAAACTGGAAAACCAGAAAACTATAAAACAGGGATAGAAATTCATCAGAAAACTAAAAAACAAGAAATCCTTCAGAAAACTAGGAAATAATAGAACTGAACTAAAACTAAAAGCAAGAATCCATCCGAAAACTATTAAACTTCGTTTATTTAATGCCACTACACATGTAATTTGATCGATCTTCCTCATAGCATTTTTTCTCAGCTTTCCGATGGTGGTCTTAAAATTGAAATCGGTTCGGGGAATCATGGCAAAAACGACGATTTTTTGATAAAATCCAATATGGCGACCAAATTCAAGATGGCCGCCAAAAATTTTTTTACTTCATTTGTTCTTCTTCACAGAACCGGGCTATTTGTTAGTTGTTTGATGGTAAATTTATGAAATATCTCATGATATAGATCTCAAGGTTTGCTCAAAATTCAACTTTTTTGAACCTGGTGGACCCCATGGCGCACGAGGGGTCCACTATTTCGAGGTATCAAAAGTGTAATTCTTATTTTTTAACCATTTTCAACCAATTAAGCACAAAAGTTCAAATATTTGAAGTCCTTGTGTCAGTAGTGGCTCCGTTTCAGCGAGAATGACTCCATTGCAAATTATTTTTAAAGTTTTTTTCACACCCCTCCTTTAAAATTGGCTTCAAAAATCAGGGAGCAAAATCAAATTTTTGAGCGGGAGTAAAAATTTTTGGATAAAATCACTTGTCTGTGGGCTCTATGGCTTAAAGAACTCGAAAAATCAGTGTACGGATTTTTACCGCTTCTAGCACGAAACAGAAGTGCAATTTAAACAATCAAATGACATAAAAATTGACCGAATTTTTTTTTTTTTCTTCAATTTTATCTCTCTTTTAGCAGGTTTTCGCATGGAAAATAATAACGCATATGAAAAGCAATAATACATTTGGTTTTCACAATGAAACTTGAAGTAAAAACGCTTAAAACGTTTAATTTATTTTTCTCAATATAAATAGATTCTTTGTTTTTTTTGCGCGCTCCGTTCAGTTGCCTATTCAACATCGGAAGGACAAAAACTTTATAAAATATTTGTAATAGCCTAATCTTTATATACAAAAGTGAAGGTATATTTATATGTTCCGCCATAACTTCAGAACGCCTTGCTCGTTCTCCACCAAACCAGGGTAACATGTTTCTTGACATAAGAGAATCAGCACTGGCTGACTGAAAAAAGGGGAAAGAACCCTATCAACGGGGGAGGTTCAAATAAGTAAAATGGTTAGCCTAACTCTTGCATTAAGACCTATTGTAGTTGCGCAAGTGGCTGGAAGACAAGAAGGCGGGGTATTTTGAAGGGAGTTAGGAAGAGGTGGCCACCGAAGAGGAATATTTGAAAACAAAAAGGTTTTGTTTCAAACAATACAGCAAACATCAAACAGATGCATAATTGACTACGTGACAGAAGGGTGAGCTCACTGCGGGGGACCAACAAGGGAGAGGAGCGAAAAACTTGAGTATGAATGTATGCTCCACCATAACTCCGACACGCCTGGACGGTTCTTCAACAAACTTGGCACACATGTTTCTTGACATAAAAGAATCAGTATAGGGGAGGGGCTACAACTAAATTCAATTTTAACTAAATTTACACACATATTTTTGGCATAAAAGAATCAGTGACAAAAGGGGTCTCTTACAAGTGGGGGGAAGGTTCAAATGGGTAAAGGGATGCGTTTCTCTGAAAAGGGAGAAGGGAATACGGTGGCCACTGACAAAGTTCAAAAACGTAAAAAAGGCTTTGTGTCGATTTATAAGTATTACCGAAAATAACACAGATTTACGAGTGGCTGGAGGACAACAGGGGGAAGAAAAAGGATTTTGTTTATTTATGAGAATTTTCGTTATAATAACAGATGAACAGCGCCTGAGAGACAAAGGGGTCAGAGTGAGAGCGGGCAATCGACTAGTTTATTCTCAAATTTTGAATTATTTTACGAAAAAACGATTTTGTCACCTTTCCGCTTTTGTCACCTTTCCGCTTTTGTCACCTCTAAATTTAAGACGGGGCTGACAGTATTGGGTCAATGCGGCTTAGATAGACAGGTCGTTTTGGTACCATTTCTTTGTCTATCTAGTCCTGGCATTAAATGTTTTATATTATTTAAAAAAGGCGATTTAAAATTCCGTTCTTATATTTCGTTTTTATGCGAATAAAATCGGTCTATTTTTAAATTGGTTGTGTCTTTTTGCGATCTTTACGATTATCATGATATGTTATTCGTTTGTTATTCATTATTATGATATTTTTGAGTTATTTCTTGTGTCATTTTGCGCCATTTTTGTACAATTTCTGTATCAGTTTTCTATCCTTTTTACATTCGATATATTTTAATATCATTTTTCTATTTGACTATCGCGGTAAATTTTGTGAAAAACTTTATCCTTAAAGGCATAAAGTTTTCTGAGCAAGCAAGAGACCTCAATTTTTTGTAATGTTTTAAATTTTAGTCAACAAATTCTGCCCTTGTACAGAATTTCATAAAATTTTAGGACCTTTCGGCCCATTTTATACGATAATATCGATGCATAAATATTCCGCGCTCGCACGCTCTTAGATGCAGGCCTGCATCCTCGTTTTGTGGAACTTTTTCTGGAAAACAATTTTTGACCTAGTTTCATCACATTCTAAGTTTTCCAAAATATCAACCGCCGATACTATTTTTCACAACTGTAGAACTACCAAGTTAATTCCACTTTCGTCCATTGTCGATTTACAGAGCTGCTCCATCTTAATCCTTTTTAAATTCTTTCTGCACTTCCAAAATTGGAATAGAAAAATTTGTGTAAGGAGTGCACGAACATGAACTAAACATCAAACGGGTACGAAATTCAATAGAAAACTTTTCTCAGGGTAAAATGTACTGACTGAGCTGGAAAACATTTTCTTTGACAGACTGACAATACTGCCCGTACCAACTGCTACTTAGACTCCAATCGATGTGATGAGCTATTTGCGGCAGACAAACAGTACGAAGTTGCCAGCACATGACGCTTGTGAATATTTGCATCATTTATTTATTCACGGCTTCGTACGAAGTTTGATTAAAATTTTTATTTAACTTCCAGCCGACGCCGTACTTCCGTCGCGGCACAGAATCTTTTTCAACTTATTTTCAATTCTTCTGAATGTTAACACTATCCCTTGCGAAAGTAGCAGCGCCTTCGGAATCCGAAAACATTCTTGCCAGAAAGCAGTTCGTTTCCTCGTTTGAATCCGAGCTTCAAGTTCAAAGGGTTGTGTGCTGGGAGTTTTTATCTCCCCCAGTTCAAGTTCCGCATTCCTTTAGCCGTGCATGTTTTATTCAATGGTTCAATTCGGAATCTGATCGGATCCCTAAAAACCAGTTGTAGCAGATATGCTTCCAATCTATTACCGTTTTTTTTTCTAGTGAAGGTACTATCTGAAACTATGCTTTCTGCACGCTGTTTCTTTTTTCATAGAAGTTCATTGAATAGTATAGCGTTTACATCGTTGTTCGGAAGCGCCACACAATCACTGCACTGCACCTTCCAGTATAGCCACAATTTATCAGGAAATTCCCGTGCTCTCACGTACATTTTGTTAATGCATTTTTTAGGTTTTTCCGTTCCGAGCTTTCTTTTTAGCCGGATACCGGCAAGATAACCCGCCTGACCCGCGAATCTATTCGCATGTCGTTCGAAACGAGAATCAACTTGAGGGACCGTTTTTCCCGTTCGCAGCGCCAAACCAAAATCAGAGCCGCCCGCCGCCGAATATTGCTTCGGCATGATTTAGCGTTATTAGTTTTCTCATAAATTTTCGGGTACTTCCTGCTTCCGGCTAACGCAATCTAGCGGGGTCCGACAACCCGGGAAGGAAAGGCATGATGGTCCTCTCGTAGATAATAGTATGGCGATTGGAGGTGTTGAGGGTAATTTGTTTAGCACTGTTTGCAGTGCAATCTTGCTTTTGTATTGGGTAGCTGAGTCAGGGCTGATAGCCCTGGCAGATTTTATATGTTTCAGTTAGAAAAAATCAACCCTACATTATTGGAACAGTAAATGTTTGTTAAGAAGATTGCAAAATAAATGAACTGAGAAGTATTCATTTTACAGGTCCATTCAATCCTCATTACAACACGAACTGTCTCAATAAAAATAGTTAAATTAACCTAACATCCTTTATAGTAAAAACAAAAGAAGAATGTAAACTAATATTATCTGAAAGCAATTTTATCTGCGGTTTTGCAATTCGAAAACGAAACCGGTTGCTTCTGCCATCGCCGACGACCAACCGAAGAGAGCTCGTTGCTGGTCCTGATCACATAGGAAGCTGAGCTCTCTTCATAAAAACTACCCCACAAAATGCAGAGGCAGAAGACACAGCGGTGGTGCAAAGAAGTATTGCCATAAAATGGTAAACATAAACCATGTTATCGCCATTCTATCGAGGAATGGTTATTCATGAGCTGAGAGCGCTAATAAAATCTGCAACGACGTTGTGTCGTTTGGCTGGCTGCTGCTGCGGCGGTCCATTCTTTGCCATTGTTACTGAACTACTGCAGCGCAGCATTACGGTGCAATTCTTTTTGCTACTTCGAAGCTTGGTTGAACAAAAAACCAACGGTGCAATAAATATGTTGCCAGCTCAAGAAAGTTGCAGTTCGGTTTGCCAGTTGCCAGTCCGTGGAGAGTTTATACTAGTTTTCTTTTCTTATTTATTGTTTTTTTTTTTTACTTGGAACATCAAAGCGCTAAAAGAACAATTTGTTTTTGAAGTTTCAATTGCTTTTAAAGGTTGAGAAATAACATATAGTTTAGTTCACATACTCGAATCTTCGAGGAAGCAATTTTCTACTGGTTCCAACACCCCCGGTATGCCTAAGATGTGGGACGCGACCCATTTTCTGTTTCAAGTTTGAAGTCATAACGACCTGCCCTATGTTTCATTAAATTAACAGTTTCTATGTTCAATATGATAAGACTTTTAAAACTACAAAATATACCTGGTGACTGTCTTTTTTTCAACATCTGTGAAATTGCCACTAATATAATTGGAGATTTTTTGAGAATACTCAGAGGGAGAGAGGCACAAAGCTGAGTATGATAGCATCAAAACAGAATGGCAAAATAGGGAATTACCGGAAATTGAAATAGTTGATGAAACAAATGGTTTTTAGAAATAATGAGCAAGAAAAAATGACGGTGGCATAAAGCGAAAACAACAACAACAAATAAGATCAAAAATAGTCAGTGATATAAATGCGAAATTCTCATTGAAACGAGGCCACTGCTGACACGGGGTCTTCCTATATTAAAATTTTTATACCTGATTGGTAGAACATGGTTTAAAATGAGTTTAAAATTTTACTTTTATTATCTCACAATTGTTCGCCAAAGGACCGGACAGATTAAAAAAAACGTTGAAATTTGAGCAAAATTTGAAATCAATTCCATGTTTTATTTCCCAAATTTGCAATAAAACAACTAACAAATGACATGGTTCTGCAAAGAAAAACAAAGCTTTCGAAAGAAGTAAAAAAATTTAGAGATTTAGAATGGTGGTCGTAAAATGAAAATCACAACGAAAACAGCAATTTTCTGATAAAATCCGATATGGCGACCAAATCCAAGATGGTTTTATATATATTAGAGATTCACTAGATGCTGGACGTAACCATTCATTTTACGAGACTTTTTTACGTCTACTTTTTTACGTCCGAAATTTGAATTAACGTCCTTTTTTTACGTCCGAATTTTGAATTAACGTTCTTTCGTTTTACATCCTAAATTTCAATTAGCGTCCTTTCCTTTTTCGTCCGAGATATGAATTAACGTCCTCTCGTTTTACGTCCTCTTTTTTACGTCTGAATTTTGAATTAATGTCCTCTCTTTTTACGTCCGAAATTCGAATTAACATCATCTCGTTTTACCTCCAAAATTTGAATCCAAATATCCCGAATTCAGATTATGCCATGTTTATTTCGTCGGAATTTTGAATTAACGTCTTTTTGTTTTGTGTTAAAAATTTGAATTACCTCCTCTTTTTGAATTAACGTCTTCTTGTTTTACGTCCAAGATTTGAATTAACGAATTCTCTTTTTACGTCCAAAATCAGAATTAACGGCCTCTCTTTTCACGTCCTCTGATTTTACGGCCAAAATTTCAATTAACGTCCTCTCATTTTACATCCAAAATTTCGAATAACGTCCTCCCATTTTACGTCCAAAATCTGAATTACCGTCCCCTCTTCTGCGTCCCCTTTTTTACGTCCAAAATTGGTATTAACGTCCTTTCTTTTTACGCCCAAAATTTGAATCAACGTCCTTTCGTTTTACGTCCAAAATTTCAATTAACGTCCTCTCATTTTACGTCCGAAATTTGAATAAACGTCCCCTTTTTACGTCTCAGAGTTGAATCATCGTCCCCTGTTTTTACTTCCAAAATTTAATTTAACGTCCTCTCTTTTTACGTCCAAAATTTTAATTACGTCCTCTCATTTTACGTCCAAAATTTAAATCAACGTCCTCTCATTTTACGTTCGTAATTTGAATAAACGTCCCCTTTTTACGTCCCAGATTTGAATCAACGCCCCCTTTTTTACTTCCAAAATTTAAATTAAGGTGAAATTAGTAGTCATCGATTCTGCCAATTTCAAAAGCAGTTTATTTGTTTGAAACAAAAATTTTGCTCATGAAAATATATTCGCTGTGTTCAGATTGACAAGAAGAATGCAGAATTTACATTTTTACAAACAGAACTCCGTTTTTGGGTCCAAAAACTGCTTCCGTAACTGGGATCTCCAACGAAAAATCAATGACTGCTAATTTCCCATTAACGTCCTCTCGTTTTACTTCCAAAACTTTAATTAAAATCCTTTCATTTTACGATGAAAATTTGAATTAACGTTCTTTCGTCTTACGTCCAAAATTTGAATTAACACCCTCCTTTTTTATGACCGAATTTTGAATTAACGTCCTCTCATTTTACGTCCAAAATTCGAATTAACGTCGTCTTTTTACACGTCCAAAATTTGTTCGCTTTTTTACGCCCCACATTTAACCCATTATGACTCGGGTATACCTAAATTTGGACCAAATGAAGTGTAACTGTGTAATCCATTATATTATGGCTCGAATGTGTTGGGAAACTCAAAATCGTCATTTGTAATGGTTTCAAGGCCAAAATATCGCAGGTTTTATATTTCATACGCTCCGTTTCAAACAAACAAATTACAACGTTGTTTACATATTTCTTATCGAATTTTGTGATAGACTTTACATATAAATACCATTTTATATATTTATCAGGTAATGTTTCGTCACAAAATGGAGACTTTTTCATGCGTTTTGGAGACAAAGTTTTTTCCGCCATTTTTTCAACTATTTTTCTGCCATTTATCACAACTTTGCACTGTTGAAAATAATGTATAAGGGAGATAGAGGGAGAGAGAGAGAGAGAGAGAGAGAGAGAGAGAGAGAGAGAGAGAGAGAGAGAGAGAGAGAGAATGACAGCAACATCTCTTGTACTCATATTGAAATTGGATTTCAGACTTGACTTAAACTTTAAATTGAACCTCAACTGGGATTTAAATTGGACATAAAAAAGGACATTAAATTTGACATGAATTTGGGCTTGTTTTAGTGTAAATTAAAGTAGCTTTTTAAATTAAAATAGGACTCGATGTTAAACTTGCTATTGGACGTGAAATTTCACTTGAAATTGAATTTTCGCATTTGTAGCTGAATTTGGCCTCCCGGTTGGCTTCGAGCTTTGTGACGCTGCACATAAGAAGGACTCCATATAAAGTAGCGGCCAAAATAGCCGAATGTAAAATTTCACATTTTAGCACATGCTTAAACGCGGTTTTGTAGTAAATTGTCTATATTTTTATGATTCGCGAATAAAATTTTGATAGAAAAAAAATATCATGTAGAAATAAGCCGTCAAAGTTGCCCATTTCAAAAGTTTGAAAAATAGGTCATTTTATAAAAGTCAAAAAATTTAATACTTATCGCGGATGTAAATATTATTGTTATACATATCATTTTAAAACTGATACCTTAGCCTATTAAAAAATGAAATGAAAACAAATATAAACTCAATGCAGTGCGCGACAGGCTACTTACAATAAAAATGAAATTCTCACAAACTTTAATAAAAAAAAAACAACTCTTGTCGCCTCTTGTCGCCGCAGTTTCTTACAGTGCGTCTAAAAGCTCGAAGTATGTTGTATCAAAACATGAATTAAAAGTTTGCTATAATTTGACATTTTCCGAAAAAAAATAATTTTAAAATTGTCATACTTTTAGCAAGTCTTCAAAATTTTAAGTACTCTTTCAACAAATTTGATTATCTTTGTTACTAAATTTATTTAGTACCTGAAGAGAGTTTCAATGAGAAAATGGGAGAGTCCCTGCGAGAAAGAAAATTTTTGTTTGTCAAGCAAATGTTTATATCGGACACATTTGATCATTTTTCCCCAAATCACCCTAAATATGAGTTCTTATAAGTTTAAATCATTTCTTTTGTAACAAATATAATCTAGAATCAATTTGAAACTAAAAAATAATTTTGGCCAAAAATCGCAATTTTCCGACTATTTTGCGCTGGCCTAATAAGCCATAAATTGAAATTCGAAGGATGAATTTTGAAGAATTGATTTGAAATTTGAAGAATGATTAATTGGATGAACTGGAAAATTTCGATATAGACCAAAAATATATTGGGCTGTGCATTGGCAGGTGGGGCTCACATCCACGGTATTTCGGTTGGTGCCCGAATGTTTTACGCATTAAACCACTGCCGCTAGTAGTCTAAACGCTCTGATCGAGAAGATATCAGTCTTTTTTCTCGGCCATAGAAACAAAGAGCTGTCATACACAAATAATATCATCGCATACCAGTTTGAGGTGTGTATATAGAATGATAAAATGGAGAAAGTAAAACAATTTATTTTTGGTCTATATCGAAACTTCCCAGTTCATCCAATTAATCATCTCTTTCCAAAATTTTAAATGAGACATTCAATGGGACCTAAAATGGAACATAGAAATGTGGACATGAAATTGGACTGCAATTGGGACTAATTTGGCCTGGCTTTACTTCAAATCGAACTTGATTTTTTACTGAAACAGGACCTGAAATTACACTTGGCTATGGGCGAAAAATTAGACTTGAAATCGGAGATTGAACTGTGCTTCAGTTTATGAATTTGGTGATTAAATTTGTCTTGAAAAGGGACAAGGAATCGAATATAAAGTTGAAGTTGAAATAGGACTTAATATTCGATTTAAAATTGAAGTTGAATCGAGACTTTCAATGGGACATGAAATAGGTATGAGCAGTTGTGGCTTCAGTGGCACGTTCTGGCCACAAATGAAATA
The DNA here is from genome assembly GCF_943734655.1 of Sabethes cyaneus. Lineage (NCBI taxonomy): Eukaryota > Metazoa > Arthropoda > Insecta > Diptera > Culicidae > Sabethes > Sabethes cyaneus. Next base: position 247,172,301 of record NC_071355.1, on the reverse strand, counting down.
GGACATGAAACTGAACCTAAAATTGCATTGAAATTGCAGTTAAAATAGGACTTAAAATCGGACTTAGAGAATTGAAAGACTTCCATTTGTGAATAGGTAGTTGAAATTGAAATTAACCCTTTGTAAGGTCGTGGCAACAACACGCAGAATGAACACAAACTTCGATCAAATATAATGTTCACATACAGGAAAACTTAGTATTAATTTTTTTGTTGAAAAATACCTAAAAAGCTCGAAAAAATTGGTAGCAATATAGTCGCCACTCCCCGTTAAGCCCAAAAAACTTTTCCTCCAATATTTCGTGCTAATTTCTGAGATAAATCTCATTTTCTATCACAAGCTAAAATAACGGTAAATAGAATATTATCATCAAAAAAGTTACCAATTTAATGGTTTTTATATGAGATTTAACTAAATTTACTGATAATATTCAAAAATTGTTTTTTTTCTATAAAAGTGGCTCCCAAATTATCATTTTTAGTAATTCATCGGTCTAACACCATTAATAATATTGCCAAATGTTGTCAGAACCTATTAAGTAACGATATTGTTAAGTAAAACTGTATTGGTTATAAAGGCTTTAAAACACCGTTTTAATAGAATTTAAAATGGGACATAAAATGGGACATAAAATGGGACATGAACTGAGACTAAATATTAAATATTCTTTTATATTCATGCCGCAATATGCCCTAGCCCGGCCAATGGCTAAAAGCGTAGAAAACATCGAATAAAGCTAATCGTTTTTCCATGAGAATAAATTGGAAAGGTACTAAGTTATGATTTTTATGCAAAAATTAATATCTGATCGAAGGTCAGGTAAGCAATAGTCTACAGATAGTCATTCATTTTTGATAATTAACAATTACAGCTCGAATACAATGCATATAATTTTAATTACGTTTTAAAACTTTGGTAATAATGCAACTTCGCTTTTTAAATTTACTTAATGCTGCTCAATCCTTGTTCGAAGCCAAACAGCACCCGACAGCAAACGTTAAATTTCGAATAACGATTTATTACACTCATCTATCTTGTCCGGCAAGAGCATAGCGAAAACGATAAAATTGACGACATTCAATAAATGTCATTCTCATTGAAAAATTGCTTCGAATTATCTATCATGATGGCGACTTTAATATTCACGAACAACTAAATGATGGATTCGATTGCTGTGTGAATCGTTTCATAGCTTTGCAATATTCATTGCATTCATGATTACAAACTGACTTTTTTATAATTATAAATTTATAATTCGGTATTAATATTCTGTTTTCTTAAAAAGTGGAAGTGGAAATTGATTCAATATTTTCTGAACATATTAAAAGAACATTGATCAGATAGAAAGTACACTAAAATTCGCCAGCAACGAATCTTCCGCCTTGAAATTACTCCTTCCTTTACAGTCGGCAGTAAAATGTTACATTTCACAATCTCATGTGGTTTCCACCTTAGATTCGGTTAGCGGCAGCGGAAAATTTACCGATAAAAACGGGCAATAAAATAATATTTTTATCACCATCAGCCCAATATGGTCATAAACCGGCAACACTCTCTGCCAGATATCAAATTCCACTGCACAAGCTAGCAAATGCTTGCCGAACATTTCAAGTATAACCCCGAAACCGAAAACGCGGGGATCATCAAAACTGATTTTACATAAACACTTGAACCGGGAAGTGAATTTACCGAAAGTAAATTTCTGATAAGAGGTACTTGAATCTCGGATTTTCAAGGGAGTTACCGGAATTAATCAACCCGTAATTCAATTTTCTGAGAAGCTCTACTTACCACGTCAATAATTTGCATCAGGGTTAAGCCAAAACTCAACTGCAGGGGATCGGATTCGTTGACCACTGGCCGCTCCAGCGTGTTGTATGTGTCCAGAAGATCGTGCAGTAACCGCTTCTCGTGGTATCCAGCCAGGCACACTGTAAAGTGAAAAAGCAAAAACGAAACACAATTAATACTTTTTGTGACCAAAAATCGATACTCTCCCAGCCGCAGACAGAGGGACTTTGTAGCGAAAGAAAAGAAGCGGAAGTTAAACTTCATATTCAAGTCGGAAGGACAACGGGGCCCACCACACCCCGCCTTTGTGGTGTTTGTTTATCTTAATCGAAATCGCTCCGCCTCTCCTTCACGAGAACGTTGGCGCTTGGGGCGCAAAGTCAGAAAACGGAAAAGCTGTCGTTTATTTTAACTTTCCCTACACTAACAACTCTGCCTTCGGTGACCCCGTGCGTCGGTCGTAACCAGAATGCGATCCCAACTAAAGTGGCCTTCGATTTAAGTGTGGCAAAGAGCACACCAGAAAAAAAATCACCCATGAAATCATTCAAGCGGAAATGTCCACACGTCGTTGTCGTTTCCGAAGGGCCCTTTCCAAGACGATGGTTATTACCATCGACCCAATGACCCCCCGGAAAAACGTGAAAGGCATTCAAGTGAGTAGATTGACAAGACCTAGTAAGATACTCCGGGCCGCGCGCCGCCGCCGGCCGCCGGACTGTGGAAGGAACTGAACGGGACGGCAGAGGGTAATTTGAATTTGATACTTGTATTGCCGGCACGTTCCGCAAGGATGTGAACTTGCGGTGTGCATGGGCGGCTGGATGTGATATGCATGCGACATAGTGTGGCAAGCAATCTGTGACCGACGAGTAGCTGATCCGGGTCAGATCTAGGTAACAGCCGCGCAGCCACTCGAATTGATCTGCCCGGCAGATTTGTGCAATGTTCGATTTTTTTTGGCGAAATGTGTCGAAATCAAATGTTTTCCATAGCTTCAAGCAGAGTAAATTTCCATTACCTTATTTTCGTAATTTTCTTAAATCAACTTTCAACTGAGGTCTATCATCTTTAATATTATGACAACTGTTGCTCTGCAATAGACTTCATGCCGTACTTGCCTTTCTACAATCTTTCGACTTCATCCCCGTCACATGAATATGGCATCAAATAAAATCCCCTGGGGAGAACTCAATCGATATTAACCCAGTCATGCACTCGTCTACAACTGAGCCAACTGAGCGCACTCTAACCGATAGCAGATGCTTCAGCAGTCATTCGAGATAAACTCACCGGCCGATTGTTGCATCGGTTTGAAGAGTTTACGACTGTGAGGAATCAAGAGGAGGATTTCATGACAGCCACTAATGCTAGTATCACGTATCAACTAGAAAAAGGATACGGATCAGTTTCTCTAGCTGTACGTACTTACGTAAATCCCTTTTGAAATATACTCATTCGATATATTTTGTGATTCACTAATTCACTAAAAATTGACAGCAATCGGGAATGGTGCCCAAATTCAACGCAAAATTATCTTGCAGAATACTTAACACGTGCTGTCAAATGACTTGAATCAATGTCACTGAATTGAAGGAAACCTGAACGCACGTTTATCATCTAGAGAAACCTCTACATTACGTCACGTAGCCTAGTAAAGCTACCAATACAACATTCGAGGAAGAGAGCACACATAAAGGAAACAAATCGATCCCCCAAAGTAACTTCACTCAAATCATTCACTATAATTTATTGAGTGTCAAAGGCAGAGAACGAAGTACATTTTTTTCCGTAGCACAGCAAATGGTATCTACAACCTATTTTGTCGTACAAAAAAAAATAAAACCGGAAAGTAAATCGAAAAACGTCACACGTCTGTCGAATGAAAAGTCGAGTACTTCAAAGTAATGTTCACGTTGTTTGAATAATTGAAATTAATAAAAACGTTCAGGTCGCTCATTGGATTAAACGGGGTTTTTTCTCTCTGGAAAACAAAGTTTGTTGCAATGCCAGCCTCAGTTAGTTGCAAACGGAACTGCGACTAGTTCCGAGCAACTGCAATCAGTCCACCATCGCATCGCTGAGCAAAAAAAAAGATGACATAAAAACGACTCAACTGACATGACGTGTAGATTGCATGTCAGTCAGCTTCTCCTAGAGCCGTTCGGTTTCGGTTGAGGTGGTAGCTGTTGCTCCTGGCAAGTGAAGATGAAACCATTTCCTCACCGTTCCGTTGCAGCCTCCACCGACCGGTAGGTAGGTAAATTCGAACGAAACACGATTCAGGTTCAGGTTGCTTCGGCACACTACTAATAGGTGGCCAACCGGGCGGCCGCGTCGCAGGTAGTTGAGTGAGGAGGAAAACCAGAATCCGAACCGAAGACCCGAGGATGATAGCATGACAGATAGCGCACAGGACGAGAGGCAAAAGTAACTAATGACTTTAGCCCTGCCTGCTGGCGATGTACCCGTACTGTACTGAATTGCTTTCGGTGCACCGACCGACCGATGCCGGTGCAAATGAGAGACGAGGACACAGGAAAATGGGACAACACAGCGTGGCCCGTCGTACATCATCGGGGTCTACAACAGTGTTGCGGATGGCAAATGGACCGCGCGGTAATGAGGTATGAGTGTGGGTGTGTGGGTATGTGTACGGTGCGGTTTCGGTTTCCCCGCAGACCGGCAGTGTTTAATAATGCACCTGTCACATGTATTACTGCAGCAGCGTTATTATCTGTGACCCCCCGCCAGTCCTGGGATTGTTGGGATAAGAAATGAGTAAATACCCTACCGCTTCTTCGTCTGGCGCTGGCACGAGATTCAGTCAGTTGCCGAGCAGAAATGATACGTCCTGCTTAATAGGATGGGAAATGATCACAGGAGATTGTGAAAATATAGCAGAATAAATATTTCGAATTCATGTTTTACCATACAAACTGAGATATTCGTAGCAGAAATATTATTTTACGCTACAAGAACTTGTTATCATTATCTCATTTGCTATCCTTTCAAAATCCAAGTGTTATGTTTATTTTGCAACAACAGACCTGTGGCTCTTAATTCAAGTAATTAATCACAATAGACAACCGACAAAAGCCAATCAAATTAATTTTACAAATTGCTGAATAATGTATTTTGATATATAGCGACAGTGAGAGTGAGGTTGTACCATAAAAGCATACGTTTTTGTTTTTTAGCTCGTTATACACACAAATGAGACAAATAAGTTGATTAATAATTTGCCAGTATACAGGGTGTTAGGTAGCTTAGTGCAAATATTCCAGGGGGGATTGAGGACCACATTTGACGAAAAAAATCCTTCTACGCACATGGTCAAATCTCAATCGTTACAGAGTTAATAAATATTTTTAGTTTTTGTTGCAATTTAATTTTAAGTTTCGTTGCAATTTAATTTTAAGTGTTGAGTGTTAAATTTGCATCTGAAAACTGCACGAATTCATACATCACGCATAGCACAGTATATCATCGCGTGCAACGAACTCGGTCTGATCCTTATGGAAAACAACAGCGAAACAAGCTCCATAGGACGTTTCACAAAACGATTACAGCATCAAAATGTATTTTCCGGAAGAACTTGCGGACAGTCACCTTTGCTATTGTTTCGCTAATTGTGTAGCAACGATGTGTAGCCAAGCACGAGCATGATTGTAGATTTTCCGACCGTCAGCTACATAATGGAAGTTCGATTTGTCACACAATGATTTTAATAATAATAATCATTTACGACAACGCACCGTCGGCTTCCTCCAAGGAACGTTGTTTTCAACGAGGCTTCGAGGAGAGCACCAAGTGGCGTCACCAATTCAACATGAAAGTTTGCGGATCATGCGAAATGATCCCAGGACATGCACAAGACAAATTGCGGTACAGCTCCGTGTCACACTGGAATGTGGGGAGCTTGCTGAACCGGGTAAAAATGCATTCCAACATGTACAATAAAATTTACCGTCTACAAAAATGACACAAAAATTACCATGAATTGATCAAAATACTCCCAAAATAAAACGCAAATATGACGCAAGAGATACAAACATGAGACAAAAACGATACCAATATGGCACAAAAAATGCTATAAAAATTAAACAAAATAGCTTCAAAAAACAACGTAAAAATGAAATTAGGTGGCGAAGCGTTTGGCGAGGAAGAATGCTAGACTGAATGATATTCCGAAACTTCGATGTTAGGCCAAAAATATATTGAGTTCAATTACTGAGTGGGACTCTAACCCAAAGAGTAGTCTGGGTCTGTCAATAAAGAAGGATCAAATTCTTAAGGACGTTTTATACCCATGGGCCATGGCTTGTATTAGCACAAAAATAACACAGAAGCACCACAAAAAAGTTCACAAAATCATTTTTTTTTTTTTTTATTTTTACTGGTACTGACTTTATCGCGGTCAAACGTAAAACTCTTTTGATTAAAGCAGAGGAGCGTTTGGTGCGAAAAATGTTAGACTGAATACTGGGCAAGTTTCGATCTGCGGCTAAACCTAAATGTGTGCGAAAGATGGAACGCTTGGACTGGTAGGACAAAAACTAGATCTGAGACTAATTAATATATGGGTGTGGTATAGTTTAAATGCGTAAAGCACTCGAGTACTAATCGAGAAATTCCGGGTTGGAGTCCCGGTGCCACGCTAAGCGGCGGCCACGGCGAATGGCGGCCGAATAAGGTGTGAGATCCTCATTATAAGGTGAGTAATAGTAGCGAGTGTTTACCGGTGACCAGTCGTCGGAAGCGCCAGCCACTGCGAAGAGTCAGCTCCCATGCAGCAGTGCTTGCAAAAAAAAGAAGAGTGCAAATATATTTCTATGTGTTACGGTTATTCGTGGTTCGGCCATTCGTACGTAAATGGAATGCTAAATGCTCCTAAAAACCTCTTACAAGCCAACGGTTGGGCTGGTACCGAATGGCCAAAACACAAATGGTCGAATAACAAATGTCCGAAATCCAAATGGCCGAATTTTAACGGTTATCATAGAAGGGCAAAATTATATTTGGTCGAATTGCGAAGGGCCGAACCTTAATTTAGCCGAGCCACGAAAGGCCGAACTCTTATTTGGTCGAATAACGATAGACCGAACTCCTATTTGGCTGAGTCTCAAAAGGTTCATGAAAAGACGAATTTTTTCCGGAATGCCTAAATAATTACTCAACAAAAAAAATTAATTGGAAAGCCGTTTACAAATGAATTTAGTCGAACAAAAAACAAAATAAACAACACAACGGGCTGATACCGAATGGCCGAAACATAAATAACCGAATCACGAATGGTCGAAAACCAAATGGCCGAATTTTAACCATAGTCAACGAAGTCCGAATCATGAAAGACCGAATCACGAATGGCCGAATCACGTAAGGCCGAGTTTTCTTGGAATGCCTAAATAACTATTCAATACAAAACATGAATTGGCAATCAGTCAACAAATAACTGTAATCAAACAAAAAACACAATAAGCACCAAAACCATTTACTATAGAGTATAGATGATTGAAATTTCTTTCTTCTCCTAAGCGCAAATGGTTCATGACCTATTTGCCGTGTTTCCTAGTTGATATAGGGCGAAACGGCCCCATGCTGCGAATGTTCGCCGGTAACCCGCAGTCGAAAACGTCGGCCTCCTCCCACAGAAACCACTTCTATTTAGGTGCATGCATTCTCCTAGGTTTACTGAATAGTAGGGGTTATACCTAGGTTGAGTCCGAATGAGCGGTAGCGAGTAAGGGCAGCATATACCCAACAATTGTGTAGGTTGAAGGCCATTTGAGATTCGGCCATTACATCTATTATGCCATTTGTTATTTCTGCCATTTGTATTTCGGCCATTCGTGATTCGGCCAGTTGCGTTTCAGCCATCCGTAGGTAATCCCGGCAGATTGCCTAACGTCCATACCTAATTGGGTACACCCCTAGAAGCGTCAAATTACACGATCAGGGAGGTTAATTTACTGGTCCAATATAGGATTTGCTCATCAAACTTACTTAGTTAATTGATCCATTGCTCCATGTGATGTATGTCAAAAAGAGCCAGCTTGCTGAAACCACATATCGGCCTGATCCAATGCTTGCAATCTTGGCAAAAAAAATCCCCGGAACGAAAAAGAAATTTAAAAGAAACACGACCAATGATACCGCCGGCTCACAACCGCATTGAAACAGTACATTGTTCTGAATCTATTTGTAGTTTTTGTACAATCTATCACACTGTATGCGAAAATTGCTGTCAGAAATCAGTGTCTCTTCACTGTACTCAATTTTTCGATAAAAACGGATCTTTCTCAAACCAATTAAAGGCACAATTATCTTCAGCTAAGTTGTAAGCTAGCACGGTCGTTACAAAGTAGTTGTGGTAACCGAATTATGATTAATTTCAGTGGTAATTCGGTTGCTTCAACTAAATGGACCTAATGTGTGCTACTTGGGTTACTAGAATTAATGATTTATGTCTGGGAAACACATTTTTCCCGAAGCACTAAGGTATTTGTTAACCATGAGGGTTTTCCGCAATTTTAAATAGTAACGTTGCAAAACAAACAATTATGCAGTCGAAAGTTATTCCTGTTCGTAACGCTTGAATTACAAGGTGCAACTAATTGAAATACTTCGCAAAATCGCTTCTCAGAAATTCCATTCCTGTTGGAATATAAACTGAGCTCCTAGCCTGATTGCAAAGAATTCAGCTTAGAACGTAGAGCAGTGTTTACCACTGTTGTGGTGGACGCTCATGATTGAAATGGTTCAGCGCGACGCGGATCGGTTATGCTGTATAAGCGTAAACGGACTGTACCGCGTCGAACGGTGACAATTATACGCTGACACAGCGCATAGCGTAAAACGTACGACACATAGCATAGGAAGAAATATTTCAGTACAATATAGTCGAGAACGACACGTTACGAGGACCACATCTAGTATTCTTACTCCAAACCGAACCGCCATATCCCAAGAATATTGCATGGCGATCCTCGCCAGTATGCAGTGAAAGCGAGTTTCGATACGGTTAAATTTTCTGATTCACGCGTTGGAGATGCCCAAGTAAAAAAAAAAAAAAAAAAAAAAAAAAGTGGTCGAGTTTTGTTCCGGAAGTTATAGTTTCAGAAATTGTGCAATGAAAAACGTCCTTGTTGGTTGCAAAGCGAAAAAGCACGCTTCGAACAGTGTTCTGGAAGAGACCACGTAATACGTGAATCGTAGAGTGAAAAAAAAAAAAATTACAATGGGATGGTTTAGTGCGGATGAAATCATCGCACCGGCCGCATCAAATAGCGTCATTGAACAGAACCATACCGCACAAACAATTGCACTGTGCGTGATAGCAGCGTTGGCTGTAGGATACATTGTAGTGCGGATAGTAGCAAAACTGCACCGCCAACAGACAGAAAGTGTCGCCCAAAGAGCTATTAGTATGGCAAATTTGCCAAACGTGTAAGAAACTACCAAATGTTGTGATTCAAAATAAAAACAATTAAAACAATAAACAATTGCTTTAAAAAACAAACGTATAAAAAAAAAAAAAAAAAAAAAAAAAAAAAAAAAGTGTAGTGCTGTCCCAAGTAGCTTCCACGTTGCATTCGTACATCGACATACATTCTACGGATAAAAGTGCTGATTCAGTTGTACAACTGGAAATGATTTCAATCAACCAGACGATGACTGCGAGAGAAAATTTCGTTCGATGATTCCAGCTTCGGATGGATGGAAAATTTCACACTAGCGAGATATGGGAAATTTCGGCTGCTGCGGGGAAAAAATGTCAAATGTGATGACCATAGAACATCTCAAATATAACCAGAGAAATAATTGGGAAGTATCCATTAGTAAAAAAAGAAGAATATAAATTACTTTACAAAAAAAAAAAAAAAAAAAAAATTTTGTTTTAGGCACTATCACTGGAATGGAAGAATTTTTCAAAGCAGGAGATGCGTTAGGGAAATTACATGCTAATTTAAAAAAACATGCCAATTATAAACCAGGCACTAAGGTAAGGAAAATAAAGGAAATCCAAACCATATTAGAAGAGCTAAAAAGGGCCGTAAACAAATGTAAAGCAATAGAGACTAAAGCCCAATTTAAAAGAAGATATCTACAACTGAAGTCTGTTGCTAGGCAGTGCTATAAGCTGCTTGGCTCAGTACCTGCTAACCTAGACGACACCTTAGCCCCTGAAGGCACTAAAGGGGGTGAGGGTGAAAATTCGAAAATACAAGATAACGAAGAAGACTCAGAGGAATCAAACGACGACGAGGAAGTTCTTCAAGAAGAATTTTCAGACTTCGAAGAAGAAGAACGCTACGAAATGGCGACCAAACTAGACCTTAGCTTGGCCATGAAGGTAGTCGACAGATATAATGGCGAACCATCGAAACTGTCCATATTTATTGAAACCGTCGAATTGCTGGAGGAATACTCCAACGGAGTTCCACCAGCAGACGTCCTGAAATTTTTAAAAACAAGACTAGTAGGCGCAGCCCACGGGGCAATCGATAATGCCCGAACAACCGCCGAGGCGTTTGATGCACTGAAAAGAAAATTTTCGGTGAAGATTACACCGAGAGCGGTGGAAAAGGAGATGGCATTGCAAAAACAACATTCTAAACAAATCGCAGAGTTCGGCGCGGACATAGAAAACCTGTCCGCTAAATTGGCAGCCGCACACGTTTCAATGGGAACTTTCCCAAGTGAGGCGGCAGCCCTAAATATTGTCGAACCTGTAGCGGTTCAGGCATTTGTCGAGGGATTGAAAGATCCCTCAACACAATTTTTCGTAAAAGCACGGAATCCGACATCGCTAAATAAAGCGATATCGGATGCGTTGGAGTGCCAAAGTACTCCAAAAACTGAAAATAGTTTAGAAAATATGATGGCACTATGGTGCACATCAGGAAGAACGCCCTATAGGGGCAACGATCGAAATAATTGGAGAAGCCGAGGAAGCTCTAGAGGTCGTGGTGGTTACCGAGGAAACACTAGGTACCGTGGTAGGGGTACACAACACAATAACAACTATGGTTATAACAATAACCACCAAACCAACCAAACCTACCGAGGAAATAACAGTCGCGGGAGGAACAACGGACATGTGGCACATATGGCCGAACCTCAGCAACGACAACAACAGCAACAACAAACACAACAACAGCAACAACAACAACCTGTAGAAGAGGCACATTTAATCGATCTTTTTCGTTAATTTTAGTGCGAAGAAGGCTCTCAGAGCAAAATTTAAATTATTTGGCAGAGTAATAGAACTCATAATTGACAGTGGAGCATCTTGTTGTATTCTGGACAAAAGATGTCTTCCCGAATTTATCAATATCAATAATTCACACACATTAGAAATCAGTGGTGTAAACGGAGTAACCCGTACTCTGGGATCCGTTGACACTTTTGTGGGGTACAAGTCTGTGGAATATCCCATTAAATTTAATATTATAGAGAGCTTGCCGGATGCAGTTAACGGCTTGATTGGCACAGATTTTTTGAGAGAATTTGGAGCCATTGTTGATTTTGTGGGTATGGAGATGAGATTGCAACAACCAAAAACTGAAACATGCTACATTATACCGGCTCGTACTGAGGTGGTAAGGTACGTTGATACCGGTGTGACGGGTACTTGTGTGGTACTACAACAAGAAATAATGCCGCATGTTTTCATAGCAAATTCAATATCAGTTCCAAAAGAAGGGAAATTACCCGTAAGAATTATTAATATAGCAAATAAGGAAATTTGCATTGAAACAAAAAATATTGAAACAAAGGATCTAAGGGATTACAATGTGGTAGGAAAAATTAAACTGCCAAAATACGATACTAATAGAGCAAGTAAACTTTTAAATGAGTTGAACTTGAAACATTTGACAAAACAAGATCAGGCAGAGATGCAGAGGCTATGCTTAAAATACGCTGATGTGTTTTGCTTGAAAGACGATAAATTAACAGTAACGGATAAGTACACATCCAGTATTAAAATAAAGGATGGCACAACTCCAATATTTTCTAAACAATATCGCCTTCCCCTGGCGCAAAAAAGGGAAATAAATGACCAGATTGATAGGATGATGTCAGATGGAGTCATTGAAAAGACTAGTTCCGAATGGAATAGCCCAATTTTACTAGTGCCAAAAAAGTCGGCGAATGACAAAAAGAAATGGAGGTTGGTTGTTGATTATCGGAAACTTAACAATGTTCTTGAGAACGATACATTTCCACTCCCAAATATAGAGGAGGTCATAGACTCATTGGCAGGAGCGAAGTACTTTTCGCATTTAGACTTGTCCCAAGGGTACTACCAATGCAATTTGAAGCAAGAGGATAGGCCACTAACAGCTTTCTCGACGTCGTCTGGACAATATCAGATGACAAGGCTTCCAATGGGACTAAAAATAAGCCCAGCATCATTTTCAAGACTAATGACCATAGCGATGGCAGGTCTTAATGGAGAGAAGTGTTTAGTATATTTGGATGATCTCATCATATTTGGTAGAAATCTAGAAGAGCATAACAAAAATCTCTCGAACGTTTTCCGAAGATTGCGAGAGGTAAATTTAAAACTAAACCCCGAAAAATGCAATTTTTTGCAAGAAAATTTAGTATACCTGGGACATTACATATCTGCTGAAGGCATCAGGCCTGATCCTGCTAAAATCGAAGCAGTGAAAAAATGGCCGATCCCTTCCACTGCGGATGAAGTCAAGCGATTCGTTGCTTTCGCAAACTACTATCGGAAGCACATAAAAGACTTTGCTAGGCTTTGCACACCGTTAAACAAGTTGACCAGAAAGGGTGTAAAGTTTGAATGGAGTAGCGAATGCCACAACTCATTCGAGAATTTAAAACAATGTTTTATAAATCCACCAGTACTGGATTACCCGGATCTAACGGAGACCAACAAATTCAACTTACATACGGATGCGTCTGGATATGCGATTGGTGCTGTGCTATCTAATAGCAACGGCAAACCGGTTGCATATGCCAGCAAGACTCTGAATAAAGCCGAATCAAATTACAGTACGATAGAAAAGGAGTTATTGGCTATGGTGTGGGCTATCAAGCATTTTCGACCATACCTGTATGGAAGAAGATTTGAAGTCTACAGTGACCATAGACCATTAGTTTACCTTTTTACTTTAGCTGACCCCTCCAGCAGATTAACAAAATTCAGGTTAGCTTTAGAAGAATATGATTTTGAAGTAACTTTCAGGAAAGGAAGCGAGAATGTGATAGCGGACGCGTTGTCACGCATTTCGATTCAAGACCTGAAAACACTTCATGGAAAAACTGTTCTAGTCGTTACCAGAGCTTCGAAACTTAAAGGCGAAAAAGCGAATGACGATAGGACTGATCAACCTTCGTCTAAACAAGACAAATACGTTAAAATGGTAATGAAAGATAACATAAAAAGCATGCAAATCTCCACAGATGTAATTGAAATTCCCCTCAAAAGGACACAAATTGACCTACGGGCAATGTTGTCGAAGGTGGCGGAATATTCAAAAATTAATAATATAAAATATATAATCATCAAAAATAATAAGGAGACATATGACGTCATTAAAAAATATGAAGAACTACAGATATATGGTCGACCATCATCAGTAAAAACATTACCAATTTTAATAAAAATCGGAGAGCAAATAGAAGAAGTAACAGACGAAAGGTCAAAGCTTTTAATACTAAACGACTACCATATATTACCGACAGCGGGACATGCGGGTATTAGACGCACACTTGCAACTATAAGCAAAAGATATTTTTGGAAAAACATGAAATGCGATGTAGAGAATTTCATTAAAAAATGCAAGCAATGCCAGATATCAAAAGTTGGAAGATGCGGAAAAACTCCAATGATCATTACGACAACAGCAAGCACAGCATTTGAAAAAATCTACGTAGATTTGGTTGGTCCTTTGATACCTACCAATGGATACGAATATATACTAACAACGCAATGCGAGTTAACAAAATTTATAACCGCAACACCGATACCTAACAAGTCAACAGAGACAGTAGCTAAAGCATTCGTGGAGCATGTTATTTTAAAATATGGTGTTCCACAACGAATTGCGTCGGATAGAGGAACAGAGTTTATGTCGAGTTTGTTTACATCCATTGCCAAATTATTGAATATTCAAAAACTAAATTCTACAGCTTACCATCATGAAACTATAGGTTCTTTGGAGAACACACACAAATGTTTAGGAAACTTTTTACGCATCTATTGTAACGAAAAATTATTTTCTTGGGTACATTGGATACCATTTTACACATTCGCATATAACAATACCGTTCACACTAACACTGGATACACACCTTTTTATTTAGTATTCGGAAAAAATAGTAACATGCCTTCAAATTTAACAAATGATAATCCAGTGCCTATTTATGACATAGACAACTATAGCAAGCAATTGACGTTAAAGTTACAAGTATGCCATCAAGAAATAAGAGAAAACCTTCTTTCTAGCAAGATGAAAAGAACAATGAAAAATAACTTAAACATTGTACCAAAATGTTATAACAAAGATGACTTAGTCCTAATTAAAAATGAAATAGGTAAAAAATTGGACAATAAATTTATAGGTCCATACAGAGTAGTAGAGGACATAGACTCAAATATAAGGGTAGAGATCAATGGTAAAGAGGATATAATACATAAAAATAGAATAAAAAGTTATAAGGAATGAAAATAATAATACATATAATTTGAAACAATAGGACGTGTGGTGGACGATTGTTTCATAATGAGTTCTTTCAAATTACATGGGAATAATACGCATTATATAAATCCTAGTTCATATTTCCTTGTTTAGTTTAAAAATTCTTAACTATAGATAACAATTTTTAAAAAAATGTAAATAGGGCGTGTGGTGGACGCTCATGATTGAAATGGTTCAGCGCGACGCGGATCGGTTATGCTGTATAAGCGTAAACGGACTGTACCGCGTCGAACGGTGACAATTATACGCTGACACAGCGCATAGCGTAAAACGTACGACACATAGCATAGGAAGAAATATTTCAGTACAATATAGTCGAGAACGACACGTTACGAGGACCACATCTAGTATTCTTACTCCAAACCGAACCGCCATATCCCAAGAATATTGCACTGTGAATGGAATTCCTTCATTCCTTCGAACAACGAATCGTCGAAATAACATTTCCATCCAGGTAGATGCGTCACATGAGACAAGAACCCTGTGAAAAGGTATAACGCCTATGAGCGTCGCATGGCATGCAAGCCACATTTTTCCTCAATATTTTATTCAAAACAACCGATATCAACTTCATCAGATCATTTACTTTCTGGCCAGCAAGGTGACTTCCCCTAGACTAGACTCACACATTTGTTGGTTGGTGGCAGAAAAATGTTTCATAGCTTGAATCGAAAAACGGTAGGTACGCACGTGAAAAGACTAAAGAAAACTTGTTCGTAAATAAAATATGGATATGGTGTGTGTACGGAGTGAATGCTTTTGCGCCAACAACAAGTATGAAAGAAACTAATCCCATCGTCATCATCAGCCAGGATAAGTTGACGACGATGATAGCGACGTCGATGATGGCTGACGACGACAACGTTATATGCTGCTATACATTACTCGAACAACGGCCAGACGGCCGTTGACCAATTTATTAAATAGTGTGGGATGAGGGATGTCGTTTTTGGCTCATTTTACATTATTTTCAAATTAATAGAAAATTTAAATAAAATCGTCAAAATGCCTGTTGGACTTAACTAGAAAATTTTTCATTTAAAGATCGTTCGTTTAGAACATGTGGAAAGTAAGTAGAATCTAAATAGGTCAGTAAACATCGTGGCGGCTCGTTAGATAACCAATTTGTTGAGAAGAAGGACCCCTCTACTGCAGCAGCATCCCATCCCGAGCTGTTGCTTTATACTACATCACGGCCGTCTGTGCCGGGAAATAATGATCATGTAGAAGCATCAGTTTAATGACCTCATCCCTGTTGATGTTTTCTGAACGCTCGTACTTGCCGGCAAGTCAATATTTTCTGCTCCTAATATGAAATGCAGTGTTGCTGTAGTTTATTGTTTTCGGGTAAGAAAACGTTCCATTGAATTTTAAAGTACATTTTTCAAATTGGTAGGTATGTTATATTTCATTCGTATTACATCCCCAAAAACCAAGAAAATATGAACCTTCAGTGAGTTTGAAGTTAAGAACTCTGAGTGGTGATGGCAACACTGAGATGGTTACCAAAAGCAATAAGCTTAGAACTGAATGATGGGATTTCCGCAATGACACATAGCCACCGGGAGCCGTCTGAATTTCTTTCTTCCTTCCTTTCTTTCTTACATACTCGAGCTGAATGGCCGATCTGTCCAACCAACCAACCAACCGAGCGAGTGAGTGAGTGACTGCTGTCATTCGTATTGAGGATAGTTGAGGACGAGGAACGGCGGAGAAGTTGGTGGCATTTCGTCAGCAACAGCATCAGCCAACAACTGCCGCACCGCACCAACCGGTACGGATAAGCCGGTAGGTGGCACACAAGTCGAAGAGCCGACTATACCAGCCAAGTCATGAATACATAGAGTGTTAATGAGGCGCAGGATGAATTACTGTTTACCTTCGGGTTTGGGCGGGAAAAGATTTTTGTTCTCGGCTTGCCGCCCACTGCAGACAGAGGGTGGGGGTGAACGAGATAAAGTTTGTCGTCCGGAAAAGTTTTCCGGAACGGCCAATACGAGACGCTACATTGTGAAAGAAGTACACAGATAAATGTTTCCTAGTTGTAACTTCTTTTTTTGGGAAAGACAAAACCTGTTTTTCCTGAATCAAACTCATCGTATCTCAGCTCCGATCACTGTCTGATCGGAGATCTGAGTTTTAGTTATCATCATAAAGAATGATAAGTTAAAAAAGGCGTAAAATGCTTACCACAGCTCTTTAGTTCCCAACTGGCACCGAGTGAGCGAGCCAAAACATTCACCTTCAACCGAAAAGTAATTTCAGAACTGCCATCATAATATGTTTTGATAGAGCGCTGAAGTATGTTTTCGTGTTATTCCAGCTTCAAACAGCTTTCGTCATTTAGCCCGTTTACATAAGGCCGGACATAGGCCATACGTTCGTCACAGACACGGTCATCAGAAGTGATACAACCGATAGTGGAGCTTTTCTCCGAAAGCGGATAGCCGGCGCACAAAGCCGGTGATGATTGATGAGTACAATTAATAATCACTCAAATCCAGCCAATGGCCCAACCAGCAGCAGGCCGGCAGACAACGACGGCTGGGACATTTAGAGCAATTGGTCAGGCTTTCGAACAAACGATCGCCATTAGTTTGGTTTCCGAGCCGGAAAATGTGCTCAAATTTGACGAATTCTCGAATGAAATGACATAATAAAAATTATCGCAATCATATGGGACCTCATTTGCTCCTACTCTTAATCGTGTCACGTTGCGTAATTGTCACATGAAAGAAGTATAATCCAATTAAAAATGAAAACCACCATTTTCCGATGTTCCCCGAAGCTTGAAACGGGGGAAAAATCGATTATCTCTTATCGCTGGAAAAAAATACGTCCACCTCGCTCAAAGCACCCTTCCAGAAAACGATATCATTACTTCACAACTGTTGCCTGCTGCTGCTGCTTCCTTTTGTCATTTCAATGGACCTAAAAATGACTTTCCCCACAAACACAATCCTTTGAAACAGATGCTTATGCTCTTGTTGTAGTTCTTGTCGGCCTCGGCACACGGCCCAGCGCAAGACAAGCACAAAACACTGCCAGCATCATCGATTGGCTGTGTGTCCTATAAATACTCTTCAAGTCTACATCGATGACCCTTTTCAGTTTCGCCGCCCCATGTCACCGGCAGTGTTCGGCCCACTCCCGTCCCTCCTTTCTTGGCTTTCAATGCAATGTGAGAACCTGTCTCCGTTGGGATTTTGCCAAGAACTCTTACACGACACATTTAGCGATGTCTACCGTAGTTTACTTCTGCTCCATTGAGAACACGCTGTACGGTCGTTTGAAATGCGATACCCGAAGAAATGCAACAGGTTCGTTTGTCTGTCTAGTTTTTTAATCTGACCGACTAGAAAAACACGTCTATTTTCAACCCGAAGGGTTCTAGGGACTTACATTGTGTGTCCTTTGTGACACACAACAATTATTTCCAATTATACAACAGTGAATTCCAATCTATCCCGAACAAAAAGAAAGGCGAGAGCACTTGAATATCCAAAATTCAAGCCCCCTGGATCCGGAACTCGGGTGATGTAAGTAAACATTGCGCACCGAAATAACTTCGTCGGGAACATCGATGCCTTCGGAAAAGGTCTCCGCTTCCCACTCCGATAATCAGGTTCAGGCAAACTAGTGAACCCATTCCAGCTGGAGCATGGAACGAAGGGCTTTAAATTAACTTTAACTCGAGTCTAAATTGGATTTTGAAAGTTTTCCAATGGGGAACATTTCTGGGTTCATTAAATTAACTATGGCGGGTTGCATCCATTCTGGTGAGTTTCAAGACTAATAAGTTTTCTGAATTCGACTTCGTAGTCGAAGTGTCCGAAGCATTGCTGTAATATTAGCATAGTTGTTAAGTTGGATGGAGAGTTAAATTTCGTTGTAGTCGAAAGTGATGAGGGTTACAAATTTGGCTCACAAAACAAGAGAAAATCTATCAATACAAAACTGGTTCACTGGAATATCTACTGCCATTTTTGTTACCATGCTGTTAATGTCAAAATTTAGGCAGTAGTCCAAGATATACAAAAATTGAAAGGCAAAACATAAGTGGGATTTATTTTTAACTGGCCGCATTATTGGCAATTTGCCAAGAAAATCGCTAGCTAAAAAATCAAGTGCAAAGCATATCTATTCTCGGAGGTAGAATAAAAGGTTTATCGTTGTACAACTATATTTTAATTGATACGTTATTTATGCTTGGATACTGACAAACAAACGATCCATAAGAAAAATGATTCAAGCCTTTATCTAGAATGTTTTTGGCAGGAACCGTTTCAGCCGAGTGAACAATTCGATTGTTATAGAGAAAACTATATCTTATCAATTTAAATAAAAAAAATAGTCAAATAAGCAGAAAGTACTTTAATGAGAAAGTTAGAAGAAAATTCTAATTATTTCTACACACTGGTATTCCCAGGTTAAGGCGCACTGGGGCAGGTGCCCCACCTTTTCTGTTAAATTTAGTGTAAAACAAAATAATTCGGAAATCCATAGTTTTTAATTGATTTGATTTGATTCTTTATTCCAGAGGTTTTCAGCCTACGGTTGGTTTGCCTCTTCAAGAAAATTAATTCTGTAAAAATATCAAAAAACGAAAATTAAAATTCACAAAAATCAAAAATCTTTAATTGAAAATCTAAAATCAAAAATCAAAAATTGAGATTTGAGATTTAAGATTTTTCTAAAACGGTTTTGGTACTATGTTGAAACTCTATTGAGATTTTTTAAGAATCTTTTACGATGCTTTTGAGACGCTTCTGATACCCTTTCGAGATTCAATCGGAATTTATTCGAGATTCATTCGAAGCTTTTTTGGAACTTTTTCAAGAATCTTTTAAAAGAATTAATTATCTCGTTCTTGTGTATCCTCCTTTATTACACCGTTAAAGAACTTTTGGTATTATTTCAAAGCTGTTTTGAGATTCTTTGGAAACTCTTATGAGACATTTGAAATTCGTTTGTGATTGTTTGGGTGCCTTTTGAGTTCCTTTAAAGACTGCTTTGAAACTTTTGTGAAACTCTTTTGAGACTCCTTTGAGATTTTCTGCGACATTTTTAAAAATCTTTTGGGAACTGTTTGAACTCTACTGACTTTCGTTTGAAACTCTTATGCAACTCTTTTAAGACGCCTCCGAGACTCTTTTCAGTCTCTTTTGAGATTTATTCGAAAGTTATTGGATAGTTTTACAATAATCTTTTACGAATCTTTCTCGCTCCTGAGTCTCCTCCTCTGAAGCAGTTTAGAGACTTTAGACTTAGCAGTTTAGACTTTTAAGACTATGTTGAGGTTGTTTAAAAACTCTTTTGAGATTCTTAAGAGACTCTTTTGAAACTCTTTTCAGACAGCTGTGAAACAATTTTGAGACTATGCTGAGTCTCTTTTAAAACTCTACTTAACTCTACCTTAACTAAACTTAAACTGAACAGAACCATTGTGTGCATATAACCAGTATGCAGTAGCACTTGAGGGGTGCCATAAAAGGGCATGAACAAGGTAAGTTTTGAGTTGAGTTTTAAGGTTCGTAAATGTAATTTTTGAGGATTAGTAAACCGAGGTTACAACATTTTATTTACGGGAGCCAAAATGTTACGGCTTGTTAGGATATGGCTTCGCTTATGAGATTACTTGAAGACTTTTTTGAAACTTTTTTGGATTGCTTTGAGTTGTATATTGAACTCCTTTAAGATTTTTCTTAAACTCTTTTGAAACTTTTTGACTCTTTTGAGACAATTTCACGACTCTTTGACACTTTGTCGAGACTGTTTTTTAACCTCTTATGTATGAGAATCTTTCAGAGTGTTCTGAGACTTCTTTATAAATTTTTCTGAATCTTTTGAGATTCTTTTGGAACATTTTTAGATTCTTTTGAGAGTCTGTAGGAACCCTTTGAAGACTCTTTTGTAATTCTTTGAGGCTTTTAAGATTGTTTTAGTTGTTTATTTGTTTATTTGATTGTGAAATTCAACTGACACAGTTGTCTTATTGAATATTATAGTCATGCTTATAAAAAAAAATCTATTAGATAATTTCTGTGCAAACTTATGTGAAGGTTCGCCGAACTCAAAAAGGGTTTCAACTGCAGAGAAAATTTGAATGCAGGTAGTTATTGGTTCGTTGCATGCAAAAGTTGTTCGGTGAAAACTCGGCTGCAGCAGTCCGGTTGATCGGAGGGAGCGTTGCGACGCACGGAAGCTCAAAGCAGATGAATCGTTCTCACCATTTAGGATCTTTGCTTCACATACAGCTTGCTGAACCTTTCTATGCCGCTCGAGTGTTTGAAGACCCAGAAGACGACAACGTTCGGGATACGGTGGTAGATTTGCTGGATCACGCCAAGGTAAGTCTTGTAGCGCAAGCCGGATAAAACGTTTTTGAACCCGTTCCATACACAGATTCCATGTCAGCTGATAAGGACACCAAACTATGCACGCATTTTCGATCAGTGGACGTACTAGGATACAGTATAGCGCCTTCAAACAGTGAGGATCACTGAAATCACGAGCAATCTTAGCGATGAAGCCTGGCTGTCGGGAAGCTTTCGATATTGCAGTGGAGCGATGTAAATTGAACCTCAGCTTGGCATCAAGCAGTATTCCGAGGTCATTGACTTGGTCGACTCTCGAAATTATCTCTTCATTTATTTGGTAGTTGAAGAAGATTGGACTAGCGATGCGATGGTAGGTCATTACTTGGCACTTCGGGTTGCTGATGACTAGCCAGTTTTTCCTGTCAGCGAATATATCCAAAAGTCTCTGAAGCCCCATGCAATCATCTATAGACCGAACTGGGGAATACAATTTCAAATCGTCAGCGTACATTAGCTTGCATCTAACTCCAAGCAGCGGGGCGATATCGTTAAAAAACATCACAAACAGTAGAGGTCCCATGTTGCTGCCTTGAGGCACACCCGACAAATTAGTAAACCGGGAAGAGAAACAGGAGTTAAGCTGTACACACAGAACTCTGCCGTGTAAATAGGAGCTGAGCCATTTTGTGAAATTCCGAGATGCGCCAAGTCGCGAGATTTTCTGCAGTAGTATTTTATGGTCAATACGATCGAACGCTGCTTTTAGCCATAAGGTTCGTGCTTACGGATCGACCAGGCGTAAATCCGTGTTGGGCGGTGGATACATAACATTTTGTTCTAGCAACGATAAAATGAGGGAGTTTTAAAACACTTTTGTTACTCTGTTTAAAGACTTTTATGAGAATCCTTCGAGACTCTTTTCAGACACTTGTGAAACAATTTTGAGACTGCGATTTTTTTTAACTGCTTTAAAACCCTTTCGAAACTCTTTTGAAACATTTTGACTCTTTTGAGGCTATTTCACGGCTCTTCGAGACTCCATTGACACTTTGTTAAGACTATGGTTTTTGAAATTTTTATGAATACGAATCATAGTTTTTGGAAATTCTCTTAACTTTTGTGAGAATTTTTGAGATTTTTTTCGGGATATTTTTAGATTCTTTTGAGACTCTGTTGGAACTTTTTGAAAACTCTTTTCAAATTCTTTTGTAAGTCTTTGAGTCTTTTGAGATTGTTTGGTTCTTTTAGGACTCTTTTATAGATTATTTCACATTTTTTGAGACTCTGTTGAAACTGTTTTGAATTTATTTTAAAATGCTTTAAAACCAGATTCCTTTGAAACTTTTTCGAGACTCTTTTGAAACTTTCTTAGATTCTTTTAAAACTCTCTTGAGATTCTCTAAAAAAAAAATTTTGGGACTCTTTTGAGACTCCTGTAAGATTTTTTATGACTTTTCACAGAAGTAGCTTTTGGAACTGTTTGAACTTTACTAACTTTCTTCTGAAATTCTACAGCAACTCTTTTGAGGCGGCTTTGAGGCTCTTTTTAGTCTCTTTTGAGATTCCTTCAAGACCGAGAGACATAAGAGTTGTTCAGCAGAGCCTCAAAATTGTTCCACAAGTTTTTGAAAAGAGTCTCTAAAGAAAGTGTCGAAAAGTGCATGAACCAGGCAAGTTTTGAGTCAAGTTTTAAAGTTTGTAAATGCAATATTTTTCGAATTAGTAAAGAGAGGTTATAAAATTTTAGTTACGGGCGTCAAAATGTTACGGCTTGTTAGGTTATGGTTTCGCTTTTGGAATTCCTTGGAGACTTTTTTAGATTCTTTTGACTTGTATTTTAAACTCCTTTAAATCTCTTTTGAAACCCTTTTGAAACTTTTTGATTCTGTCGAGACTATTTCACGACTCTTTTGAGACTCTGTTGGACTGTCTTTTTTGAAATTGTTGTTGTTGTTGTTGTTGTAGAGTTTGAACTGTTTTAAACTTTTTTGAAAATCCTTTGAGATTCTATCGGGATATTTTTAGATCCTTTTGAGACTTTGTAGAAACTTTAAAGTCTCTTTTGAAATTCTTTTGGAACTATTTGGAGATTATTTCAAATTTTTTGAGATTCTGTTGAAACTGTTCTGAATTTCTTTTGAAACTCCTTCGAACAAGCCTCATTTAAAACTTTTTTGAGACTCTATTGAAATACTTTTGAGACTTTTTGGGATTGTTTTGTGATTCATTAGGGACTCTTTTGAAACTCTTTGCCGACACTTTTGAGACTCTGTTGAAGCTGTTTTGAGTCCCTTTCAAAGCTCTTACAATTGAGTTTCTTTTAAAACTTTTTGAGTCTCTTCTGAGGCTATTTCAGATTCTTTTGAGACTCTTTTGGGACTTTTTTTGAAAATCATTAACTCTTTTCAGACATTTCAGACCTTTTTGAGACTCATTGGACACTTTTTTGAAACTATTCCTTAAAATAAATTGATTATAAATTTTAATATATATAGAGATAAAAATAGCGTCACACGTATAAATTGAACAAACTTTTCTTTTCTGTAAAAAGTTCCGACACCATGAAATTGCTCTCCTTTTCAACAGCTTATGAGCCTTTAGTTTCTTCCTTCATTCTTCGTTTAACGGCCACGAGTAGTGACAGCAATTATGTTCATTCAAAGCAAATTATTAGGTGGATTAAAATTTGATTAGTGTCTACTGGATGCTTTTGAATGAGGATTGCTAGTTTTTTTAAATTAAAGAATATTTAATTTCAAAATCACTCAACTGCTTTAAGTTAATCCTCTTTTCTACATCTGATTCATCGCAAGTGAAGAATAAAATTTCCGAATTGCAGTGATACTATCTTTTCGCATTGCTTAAGTAATCGACATTTTCTTCGGTGGCGCCATGCTACTAAACCGTATTGCCGCCCGGACTCCCCTCCTAAATACTCATGTCTGCCTGCAGGCGGAGACGTTATCTTCCGCGTTCTCGTACGGAGCTGTCCCCGTAGTGCCATGTGCCCTTCCTGTTTGCTCAATGTCTAATATTTGTGTGCAAATTTAATCAACACGTTAGTAGCGCTCTTTGGCGAAAACGGGAGAGACAATGGCAAACTGTATGTATATGTGAATTGCTTCTACTTTATGCTTTGGCAGCGTCAAGTCGAATCAAGCATAGGATGGGATTAGGGTTTTTATGTTTCGTTGCAGGGAATATCATTTTCCCTGTGACATTGGAGCATTAGTGATACGTTGAGTGGAGCTTAAAATTTCATCCGGGCAAATGACAGCTTAATTAGCTAGCATTATTAAAGTGAAACTTTCCCGTTTCTATTCATGGCAGTCAGTAGAGGCGCATGATAGTTTATCGCTTGATGGAAACCAAAAAGCTCCAGCAAAATATCGGGCAATGAACTGATGCAATTTCTAAAGCATTACCTCATAGACAATTATTTATACGGAATTGCTTCACTTTACTACATTAGAATAGCTCATAAAAATTCAACGCCTGGTTAAACATCGTCTCGCTGCATTCTCCGGCATGTTTGTGAAACAGCTCTCCAGTAACCGCGCTTTGTTACTCATAATACTTCATAAACAAGCCACCCGTTTCAATAAAAGAAACCGGAAGGAATGTGCAAATCTTGCGTCCTGCTCTCATCCCTTTCGCATTCTTCCTCCGAAAAAGGGACTTCCCTAGTGTCGCCTTAGTGTGAAGCATACATTTAGCAGCAAAACACTTTAAGAAAGTCAACACCAGAGCACCAGCGTGTGTTTCGTTACTGACGAACCCCCAACCCGCACGTTTCCATCTAGCGGAAAATATCCAGCGAAACACCGAGCCAGCATCATCCGGAAGTTGATGCACAAGGCGGCCACACTAATAGCGCAGTATAAATTCGTCATACATATTTCACATTCCTCCCACACACAGTGTGTTAGTCATGAAGACTGCAGAAGAGAGATTAGTGAGCTCCGGGCTGATTCTGAGCCTTTCCGGACGACGACAACGACGACGGCGGCAGTCAGTGGCGTCGCAGAATAAATCAGGAAATGGCGACCTAAACTGATTTCCTACCTACGCGGCTGACACGGCAGAAGAAGAAGCAGCTCGGCTTGTGTGGAACAGTGGCGAAACGACAAAAAGCACATGGAAACCGGTATGCCACATGAGTATTATTACTACGGTTCAGAAATTTATGAATAAATAATGAATTTACTTAATGTGGCAGAAGATCAGAAGGGAGTCATAAAAGCAGCGATACGGCAACCGGAAGGCGTTGGAAAAAATCCGTTCCGAAGCATCTGGCAAGCCAATGAACGTGACGGAGATGGCAGGCTGATGAAACGACGACCGAGACCGACCGAAAGTGAGCGTGAGGGGCAAGGGGGAAACATCGTACATATACGTGTAGCAGCATATAGCGACCAGCCTAATCTTCCTCCCTGTCCTGTCCTGTTCTGTCCTTTGGCCACAATCCGTGTGGGAACGCGTGTGCACCGTTCCGGCACCGGTGGTTAGGTATTACGTGCGAGAATGAATCACGGCTCCGGCAGTATAGAACGGCACGGCAGTTATAGTAGCGTTCGCCTCGCAAATGGGAATCAGATCGTTTCGGAGTGGCGAAATTAAATCGTCGGCACAGGTCTCTATGGTTTGGCTAATGCGATTCCGGCGAATTCGTTTCGAATGGCACGACGCCGGTGCGGTGGCGCGACGATGAGTGAGTGATACTCCCGTGGAAGCAGTTGCCGTGGCTGGGAACTTATCAGAAAAAGGAAAGTTTATTAACGCAGTTAGAAGGTGAAATGGTTGAGATATTTTATGACGTACGACTAAGTACTTGGGAAAACCTTTTCGGGTGTGCCTGTACATTGTTAGTAATAAAATCATCATACGCAAATGTTTAACAATATTGATTACTAGCTGACCCGACAAACTTCGTATTGCCACAAATTAACCTGTGTTGTACATAAATCATGAATCTCGGATGATCTTTGTCACTTCTCGAGTTTTGCAAGCCCCCCAGTGGGCGGCGCTTCCGACGGCGGGTCACCGGCAACACTCGCGACCGGCTCGTCCTGAATGATCTAGTGTTACTATAGATAGTTTTTGTGGTCTTGTTATTGATTAATGTTTTATGGAAGAGTCTCGAATTTCTCGAGTTGGATTAGTTTTTGAGTTTCGCAAAAATTTCTGTTTTATTTGTATGAGAGTCCATATCCCCCTACCACAGGGGTGAGAGGTCTATAACTATCATAAAATAAATTCAAGACTCAAAAATCTCCTACATGCTAAATTTGGTTCCATTTGCTTGATTAGTACTCAAATTATAAGGAAATTTGTATTTCATTTGTATGGGAGCCCACCCTCTTAAAAGGGAAAGGGGTCGTAATACACCACAGAAAAAAAATTCTGCCATCTAAAACTCTCACATGTCAAATTTGGTTCCATTTGCTTGATTAGTTCTAAAGTTATGAGCAAATTTGTATTTCGTTTGAATGGGAGCCCCCCCCCTCCTAAAAAGGTAAGAAGTCCTAATTCATCATGGGAAAAATGGTTGCCTCCAAAAACACCCACATGCCAAATATGGTTCCATTTGCTTGATTAGTACTCAAATTATAAGGAAATTTGTATTTCATTTGTATGGGAGCCCACCCTCTTAAAAGGGAAAGGGGTCGTAATACACCACAGAAAAAAAAAATTCTGCCATCTAAAACTCTCACATGCCAAATATGGTTCCATTTGCTTGATTAGTTCTCGAATTATGAGGAAATTTGTATTTCATTTGTGTAGAAGCCCCCCCTCTTGAAGTGTGGAAGGATCCTAATTCACCGTAGAAAATATTTTTGCCTCCAAAAACCTCCACATGCCGAATTTGGTTCTATTTGCTTGATTAGTTCTCGAGTTATGGGGAAATTTGTATTTCATTTGTATTGGAGCCCCCCCTCCTAATGTGGGAAGAGGTCCTAATTCATCACAGAAAAAATTCTTGCCTCCAAAAACACCTACACGCCAAATTTGGTTCCATTTGCTGGATTAGTTCTCGAGTTATGATGAAATTTGTATTTCGTTTGTATAGGACCCCCCCTCCTAAAGTGGGGAGGGGTCCCAATTCATCATTGAAAAAAAAATTGTCTCCAAAAACACACACATGCCAAATTTGGTTCAATTCGTTTGATTAGTTCTCGAGTTATGAGGAAATTTGTATTTCATTTGTACAGGAGCCCCTCCTCTTAAAGTGGGGAGGGGTCCTAATTCACCATAGAAAATTTTCTTGCTTTCGAAAACCTTCACATGCCAAATTTGGTTGCATTTGCTTGATTAGTTCTCGAGTTATGAGGAAATTTGTATGGAAGTCCCCCCTCTTAAAGGGGAGAGGAGTTATAATTCCTCTTATAAAGAGGGGAGGGGTCTCAATTCACCATAGAATAAATTCTTGTCACCAAAAAAAACACCCACATGCCAAATGTTGTTCTATTTGCTTGATTAGTTCTCGAGTTAGGAGGAAATTTGTATTCCATTTGTACAGGAGCCCCCCCTCTTAGAGTGGGGAGGGGTCCTAATTCACCGTAGAAAATTTTCTTGCCCTCGAAAACCTTCACATGCCAAAGTTGGTTCCATTTGCTTGATTAGTTCTCGAGTTATGAGGAAATTTGTATGGAAGCCCCCCCTCTTAAAGGGGAGAGGAGTTACAATTCCCCTTATAAAGAGGGAGGGGTCTCAATTTACCATAGAATAAATTCTTGTCACCGAAAACACCCACATGCCAAACTTGGTTCTATTTGCTTGATTAGTTCTCGAGTTATGAGGAAATTTGTATTTCATTTGTATAGGAGCCCCCCCTTCTAAAGTGGGGAGAGGTTCTTATTCATCATAGAAAAAATTCTTGCCTCCAAAAACACCTACATGCCAAATTTGGTTCCATTTGCTGGATTAGCTCTCGAGTTATAAGGAAATTTGTATTTCGTTTGTATAGGACCCCCCCCCCACTTAAAGTGGGGAGGGGTCCCAATTCATCATAGAAAAAAATTTTGTCTCCAAAAACACACACATGCCAAATTTGGTTCCATTTGCTTGATTAGTTCTCGAGTTATGAGGAAATTTGTATGGAAACCCCCCCTCTTAAAGGGGAGAGGAGTTATAATTCCCCTTATAAAGAGGCGAGGGGTCTCAAATTATCCTAGAATAAATTCTTCACACCGAAAACACCCACATGCCAAATTTGGTTCCATTTGCTTGATTAGTTCTCGAGTTATGAGGAAATTTGTATGGGAGCCCCCCCTCTTAAAGGGGAGAGGAGTTACAATTCCCCTTATAAAGAGGGAGGGGTCTCAATTTACCATAGAATAAATTCTTGTCACCGAAAACACCCACATGCCAAACTTGGTTCTATTTGCTTGATTAGTTCTCGAGTTATGAGGAAATTTGTATTTCATTTGTATAGGAGCCCCCCCTCCTAAAGTGGGGAGAGGTTCTTATTCATCATAGAAAAAATTCTTGCCTCCAAAAACACCTACATGCCAAATTTGGTTCCATTTGCTGGATTAGCTCTCGAGTTATAAGGAAATTTGTATTTCGTTTGTATAGGAGCCCCCCCCCACTTAAAGTGGGGAGGGGTCCCAATTCATCATAGAAAAAAATTTTGTCTCCAAAAACACACACATGCCAAATTTGGTTCCATTTGCTTGATTAGTTCTCGAGTTATGAGGAAATTTGTATGGAAACCCCCCCTCTTAAAGGGGAGAGGAGTTATAATTCCCCTTATAAAGAGGGGAGGGGTCTCAAATTACCCTAGAATAAATTCTTCACACCGAAAACACCCACATGCCAAATTTGGTTCTATTTGCTTGATTAGTTCTCGAGTTATGCAGAAATTTGTGTTTCATTTGTATGGGAGCCCCCCCTCTTAGTGGGGGGAGGGGTCTCTAACCATCACTAAAACCTTTCCTGGCCCCAAAAACCTCTACATGCAAATTTTCACGCCGATTGGTTCAGTAGTTTTTGATTCTATAAGGAACACAGGACAGACAGACAGACAGACAGACAGACAGACAGACAGACAGACAGACAGACAGAAATCCTTCTTTATAGGTATAGATTTGATTCCAGTTGGCCTAGAGGTATTGATGTAACAAACTTATAGTACAAATACTTCTTTCCAAATCCCAGCTACCTTGTCTCGGACGTAGAGAATTTGT
Organism: Sabethes cyaneus; assembly: GCF_943734655.1. Lineage (NCBI taxonomy): Eukaryota > Metazoa > Arthropoda > Insecta > Diptera > Culicidae > Sabethes > Sabethes cyaneus. The sequence goes on along the minus strand of NC_071355.1, from coordinate 247,143,261 downwards.
GCCTAAAAGAGTTTCAATAGAAACTTCCCAAGTAACAATTTGGGTCATATTACACTCTTATGATGGCATTTAAGACCAAAATTGACCTTCAAAACCACCATAAGAGTACAATAAAACTCACATTGTTGCTTGGGTTAAATCTCATAAAAGTCAAAAAAGACTCAAGATTTTCAAAAGAGTCACAAAAAAGGCTCATAAACTCAAAGATTTTCAAAAGATTTTTAAAAGTGTCTCCAAAGAGTAGCATAAGAATCTCAAAAGAATCTAAAAAATATCTGAAAAAAGTCCTAAAAGAGTCATAAGACATAAGCAGAACCATAGTACAAGAAGCCGTAACATTTAGGCTCCCTCGGATAAGGCATAATTTGGCATGTTTTTTCTCAAATTTATGTCTCGAACAATGATTTAAAATATAAAATATTGTTCCTCTATTTAACAATCTAGGAAAACTTGTATTTACTAATCTTAAAACTAACGTCATAGCTTGCGTTAGCGAGGTTCATGCCCTTTTTGATGCTGCTCAGTGCTAGCGCCCTCGACAGGGGGCCAATATGGTCCTAGACATATTACGGTTCATAAGAGAACCAAACCAGCCTCAACAGAAACTTCAAATTGATTCGCAAGTGTCCGAAAAGAATCCCTAAAGAGACTCGAAGAAGGCTCAACAGAGTCACAAAAGTGCGTTAATAGTGCGCCAAATAAATCTCAGAAGAGTCCCAAAAGAATTTCAAAAAATCTAGCACATTCTCAAAAGAGTCTCCAAAACGTCTTAAACGAATCTGATTCATAGGAGTTTCAACACAGATTAAAAGTGTTCCGAAATTTTTTGAAAAGAGTCTCAAAATGGTTTCAAAAGAGTATTAAAGCAGACTCAATAGATACTCAAAATAGTCTCTACAGAATCTAAAAGTTGTCTTAAAGATTTTTGGAATAATCTCAAGAGTCCCAAAAACTCGCAAAAGAATCAAAAAGTTTCAAAAGATTTTTAAGAGTTTCAAACGAGTTCCAAAAGAGTCAAAAATTTTTAAAGGAGTTCTAAAAGGGTCTCAAAACAGACCCAAAAAAGTCTCAAAGGATACTCAATAGAGTCTCAAGAGAGTCCAAAAAGTCTCAAATGGGTCGAATATTTTTAAAACAGTGTTGAAATAAATTCATGAAATAAATTTTTACAAACCTTAGAACTTAACGCAAAACTTGCGTGCGCCTTCGATCAGAGCCAGTCAGACCATAGGTACGCTACGTTCTGCTCATTAGAGTATAAAAACAGACTCAAACCAGCCTCAGCAGAGTCCCAAAATTGATTCACAGGTGTTTAAAAAGATTCTCAAAAGGGTTCCAAAGGAATCTCAAAAGAGCTTTAAAACAGTCTCAACAGATCCCCAAAAGTGCTTTCAAACTGTCTCAAAGGAGAAGACTCCAGAAAAAATCAAAGATTCTCAAAATATTCTTGAAGAAGTCTCAACAAAGTCTCGAATAACTCTCAAAAGAGTTTTCAAATCACAAAAAAAGGTTTAACCCCTGCGACCATTATTTTGATCTATTGTGGTATTTTTTTCTCCTTATGATTGAGTGACTTTTAGAAATTATTCCGAATTTTCATACTGAAATACTTGAAATATTGAAAAAACGATAAAAAATATTTTCTACATTAAAAAGAGGAATTTCAAAAATCAATAAATCAATAAAATAGGCCATCTCAAAAATTGGTGAATTTTTTTTTAAGATAGATAATTATGTAACCTACAAGTCTTCCATACATCGCAAAATGGGCATTTTTAAAGGAAAAAAAATTTCGTACGAAACCTCATACCTATTTATAACTTTTTTTTCAGTATGGACATGAGCAATTTTTTGTTGGATAAACTTTTCGTTTCAAGTGTCACAAAAGATTCAAAGGTTTTCAAAATAGTTTCAAAAAAAATCTCAAAAGAGACCCAAATGAATCCCGAAAAAGTTCCAGAATCATCCCAAAAGTGTCCCAAAAGAGTTTGTAAAGAGTCTCAAAAGAGTCCCAAAAGAGTCTCAACAGAGGCTTAAAACAGTTTTTCAACAAAGTATCAACAGAGTTTCAAAGAGACTTGAAATAATCTCAAAACATTCTACCAATAGTTTCAAAAGAGTTGCAAGAAATTCAAAAATTCTCAAATAAGTTACAAAGTCCCAAAAGAGTCTCACAAGTTACAAGAGTCCCAAAAGAGTCTCACAAGAGTCCCAAAAATGCCTAAAAAGAGACTCAAAAGTGTTTGGAAAGAATCTCAAACGAATCCCAAAAAGGTTCCAAAAAAGTCTCAATAGAGACTCAAAACAGTTTCAACAGAGTTTCAAAGAATCTTGAAATAATCACAATAATTTCAAAAATGTGCAGAAAGTTTCGAAGGAGTTTCAAAAATTTTCAAATAAGTTTCAAAAGAGTCCCAAAAAGGATTCAAAAGAACCAAAAATTTGTAAATAGTTTGAAAAGAGTCTCAAAAACGTCTCAAAAGTTTGGAAAGTGTCCCTAAAGAGTTTCAAATGAGACTCAAAATAGTCCCAAAGGAGTTTCAAAAATCTACCGAAAACCAGGTCTCTGACAGGACGTCAGAAGAGGCTTATCGGTAACTAAAAACAGGTCCCTGGGTTTCGTGGCAATGAGTTGTATTCTCAGTCACCTCATTGGTCGACGGCTGGACTGCTCGATTGCTCAACTGGTTGACTCGATTGCACGACTGGACTGGTCGATTAGACTGCTCGATTTGATTACTCGACTGGACTGCTTAACTGAACTGCTCGACTGAACTGTTCGATTCGACTGCTCGACTCAACTGATTGATTTGGACAGATCGACTTGATTGCTTGACTGAACAGCTTAATTTAAGTACTCGAGTGGACTACTCGACTTAACTACTTGATTCGACAGCTCGACACATTTGCTTGACTTACTACTCGATCCGACTGTTCGAATTAACGGCACGATTGAACTGCTCGACTGGACTGTTCGATTTAACTGCTTACTGGACAGCATGATTCATCTGCTCGACTCAACTGTTCGATTCGACGCTCGACTTAACTGCTCGATTCAATTACTTAATTCCACTCGACTGCTCGAATGAACTGCTTGATTCAACTACTAGATTGGACTATTCGAATCGGTTGCTCGGCTCAGCTGCTCAACCCGATTGCTCGATTCGACTGCTTGACTTAACTGTTGATTCGACAGCTCGACTTAGCTGCTCGATTCAACTGCTCGACTGGACTACTCGACTGAACTGCTCGACTCAACTGTTCGACTTAACTGCTCGACTGAACCGCTTGACCCGACTGCTCGACTAGACTCCTTAACTAAACTGTTTGATTCGACTGCTCGACTCAACTGCTCGACTAGACTACTCGATTCAACTGTTCGACTGGACTACTCGACTTAACTGCTCGGCTGGATTACAAAATTAGTATCAAAATAGGCAGAAAAGACTGCAGAATCAAAATCTGAAATAAAAAAATAATGAAATTTTCAGAAGTTTTAGTCGTTTATATCCTCTTAAATAAAATCCAATACGACAATAAAACTATTTGTTTCAGTTTCCGACTATGACTCTTTTATGTACAACATCTTTGAGCTATATTATAAAAAGTCTCGAATTAAACTCAAATGAGTGTAAAAGAACCTTTAAATGTCTTAAAAGCATCTCAGCATCTTAGACTACGAGTTAGTTAGCATGTAAGTAATACGTCTGTGTAATATTTATGTGTCGAAGAGAAAATAAACAAACAAAATACTCTCAAAAGAAGTAAAAAAATCTCAAAAGAGTTCCAACAGAATCTCAAGAAAAGTCTCAAAAGGGAAACTAAGAAACGCTCTAACAAATCTTAACAGAGTGTCGAAATAGTTTCAAAAGAATCTCAAAAAGATCTTGAATTGAAAGATCATATATTTTTTAAAAGTGTCTAAAAGGAAGACACTCAAAAAACAAATCAAAGATTTTTAAACGATTCTTGAATAAGACTAAAATAAGCCTTGAACGAATGTCTACTCAATCCCAAACGTACATCAAAAGAGTCTCAAGACTCTCGAAAGCACCTTGAAAGAGACCCAAAAGAATTTCCACAGAGTTCCAAAATTATCTCTAAAACGTTTCAAAGCAATCTCAAACAAGTCTCAAAAGAAACTTTAAAAAGTTTGAAAAGAACCTCAAAAAAAACAATGTCTTTTCGAAGACTTGACCCCTCTTTATCGACAGATTTCGTAGCCGGCTGTTTACTGGACAGGACAGTTACGGAGCAAACACAACTCTTCCTAGCACCGCCCAGCCGAGATTCGAACACACGATGACTGGCTTTTTACTCTTGATTTTGGATATTGGATTTTGGATGTTGGATGTTGGATTTTGGATTTTGGATTTTGGATTTTGGATTTTGGATTTTGGATTTTGGATTTTGGATTTTGGATTTTGGATTTTGGATTTTGGATTTTGGATTTTGGATTTTGGATTTTGGATTTTGGATTTTGGATTTTTACTTTTTGATTTATGAGTTTTGATTTTTTTATCGAGAAAACAGGATAATTGCAGGGCTAATGTTGATCCTATTGACTCTGACATCCTCCCCCAGTCTAGATTCGAACAATCAACACCCGGCTTGTAAGACCATTGTCGTACCTAGAGATCCATTGGGAAGCCAACTCGAACTAACCATCTAAAAAATAGGAAAAACTAAACTACATTTAGTACTTTGTATTATTAGATGAAGATTTCGTAACGTGTTCGATAAGAATGAAATGAGTGTTCAAACCTTCAAAAAAAATATGAAAATGTGCAACTGCAACACTGAACAAGTTTCGTTCTCTGCAGCGGTAGCAAATCACCACTAATGCAATGTTTAAAGAAAAACAAAGGATATTCTCCATTATTCCTTAATAAAATCAGCAAAAAAGATGTTAAGACGTCTCAGCTTCAGATTCCTTGAAGCTTCTCATTAGTTATCGTTATCCTCCCCGCTAGCAAGCCAGAGCAGGGATGATGGTCGTCGGCTAGCTTACTGAAGACGACGACAATGATGGCGCCCGTCTGGATAAAGCCGAAGATTAGACAAGTTTCGCGTTTTCTCTTGTCTCTTGTTAGCACGCTATCTCGTCAGCAGCAAGCAAGCAGGTTGGTTATTTTTCTTTAAAAGCTTGCCCTAATTTCGCTGGCGGCAAATGTAGAATCCACCGAACAACCACCGAAAGTGGGACATTTCTAATTAGCAAAACCACAAAAATTCACAACTGCTCGATCAAGGAATAACTAGATTACGGGCGACATTCCATTATTCATCCTTCGCTAATCCTTCTTCATAATGAGTTGATGTGAAAATGCTTCGCGCTGCTGAAAAGGCACGAGGCGAACAAGAAATCAATCACCCGTTCCGGGACTAATTGCTTGAGTCCCGAGTTTAATAATTTTGGGATTGAAGGAGGGACCTGAAGGACTGGATAATAGATAATACGTAGATAATAGAAAACTAGAGGTTGAAGTTAAGATAAATTACAAACGTTATAGAACTTCAGTTAGAATTCTATTTCAATTCCTGTCAGCAACGTCTCTTCCGGATCGGCATCAAACACAAGTATCCAGCATTAGAAATACACTGTGAAATAGTAAGCTACCGCCTTTCAACCTTCCCCTTACGGAAAATTGTAGTTAATTCGACGTGCAGCATACGAATGTGAGGCACGACACACCCGCACGGGACCAAATCCTGCAGCGGAAAATGTTCTCGCCACACACCATCCGGGAACGGTACAGTTGCTGCTGTTGTTGTTGCCTACGGGTAGGAACCTTCACATGAGAAAAGGGACCGGTTTTCATCGCACGACCATTGTTACTCACTGAAGTAACTAACTTCGTAGGGGGTTATTCGTAAAAGTAAGCGAAGCATATTTCTCCTCTCGAAAGGGTCGGTCCTTTACTGGCGAGTGAATGCAACCAACCTTCCGAGTAAAACGGTACTGCAGCATCGTTCTTCCTTCGAAAGACTCTCGCCGAAGTTGAAAGAACAACAGAATTTTCAATTAGGCGAAAGTATTTCTACATTTTTTTTTCCTTACTTTGCTCCTAGCCCAGGGAATTTTCGTCATACTGGCCGGTTCGGTATGTAAGAAAGTATGCGCTCTTCTACAGTAGCACTGTTTCAGGAACGAACCATTCGTGTGCATTCGTGATTATGATCTTAGGCTCCATTCTCAGGGCAAGCTCGAGACAAGCAAGAACGAAAGAGAGAAAAGTTTGCTTTGCGGTAACGCATTTCCACTCTAACTAGCGCCTTCAACGCCTAGCTGCGTACTAATTCAGGTGAGGCCCGAAAATGTTGATGTTGAGTGGAAAATTCGGCTCTGCACCAGGGGGTGCACACAGCAAAAGAGCTTGAAAGGTGGCAAACTCATTACGATAATTGAAACATAAGCAGATAACTAATTCACAAGCATCGTTCAGCCAACAAGTTTTACTTCACACTTTCGTAGGGTAAGTTAATAAAAGGATGAGGAAAAATGTTGTTCAAATTGAGTTCGTTTAATTGGCTGCACACGGTTATGAAGAATTTGAAAAGAAATAGAAGACTTACCCAGCGCCGAATTGGCTATCAGCATCAACACGATGATCCACTTGTACAGCCGCAACTGCTTGTAGCACCGAAAGTTATGATATCGGCTTAGCATGATGATCTTGGAGATCATCTTGATCATCTTGATCACGATCACCAAGATCTTCTGGTTCATTCTGAACCGGCCACCACCTTCTCGCTGCTGCTGTTGCTGCTGCTGCCGATGACGGTGATGATTATGGTGACGATAGTAGCTACGATGGCGATGATGATGATGGTGATGATGACGATGATGACGAAGACGACGACGACAGGAGAAACGCCAACGTTAACTCAACCGACTCTGGCGATTCGATCCCGTCCGTGACCGCACCGCGCTAAGGGTCGTGATCCGTTATTGCTTTTTTCAGGTGACACGACACGGTAGTTGGTGATTGTTGCTCCTTAAATCCTCTTGTGCCTACGTGCCTATCGGTTATTAAATTGTTCTACGGAGTGCTGCTTGCGTGTCTCGTCAGTGCCGCGATTTTATTCAAATTCGTTAATTCACACTAGGTAATGCTGTTCGTCCCTTAAGTGGGTGATGAGTTTGTTTGTTTGTTTTTTTCTTTGTAATTTAATAACAATATGCTATTAGTTGATGTTTATTCTTCATTGATAAGATTCACCGTTTATTACTGAGTTTTCCAAACATATTACTCGAATTTTTAGTTGTTTAATATTAAGATGGAGTAAACTTCCTGTCCCATTATATTTATCAATATTAATTCAATTTGTCGAAAATTTGTTAAAGTACTATTGATATTATTATTTTATTATTATTATTATTGAATTGCAGTAAACTGTGTCTTTTTATGAAACTTTGTATTTTTAATGTTTACGAGTAATAATACTATTATTGGTTTATTAATGATCAATATCAATTTTAAGTTCAATTTAGGTGTACTATACAACTGCTAAGAAGACGCTACTTATCTTAGCTTATCGGCAGAAAGTAGTACGACTTCTCTAATACGCATTATTTATTTCTTATTCTGTCGATTTTCGATTTGCGCGAACTTGGTGTAGTGAAGTTTTATCTATAATCGTGACGAAGTTACGAGACCACGATTGTTTTTTCCGTGCCGTTCGAATTCAGATGCTACTTGTTTCGAAGTGCTAAGGTGCTTTCCTCCTCCTCTCAGTAAGTATGCTAAGTAATCCGTTCCTCCGAGGAGCTAGTTCTGTTCGGTGAGGCGTATCGAATAACGCATTTGAGTTAGAGAGTATGTGGGTTTGTTTTTTTTTTCGTGAGTGAGTCCACCACCAGACTGGTAGTAGTTTCCGAGGACCAATTCCAAGTTGCTTACTTAGACGGATCTTGAAGCGTGGCGTTTTTCGATGGTCTGGCAGTAAGTGTTCGCGCGTTGCTTTCGCGTTCGATTTCGAAACAAACAACGACGGTCGTGCTGAAGAAGGCTCGTGGTTGCGTTCTTTTTCTCTATCTCTCTCTTCTTTTACTTCTTCCCCGTTTTCAATTTCACCCTGTATGTTGTCACCACGGCGATTGATCGCTCCAGGCAGTACTGCTGTCGACCACCGCCGATGCCGTTGTATCGAAAACTGTCGCAATGTTCGCTGTCGCTGCTGCTGCGGTTGTCGCTGTTGTCGCTTTCCAATCGGCTTGATTGAGTTCTCATGATTCCCAGCTGTGTCCTTCCCTCGATGACAGACAACCGGCGACGACGATGGCGACGAACGGCGACGAACGAGAACTGATTTTACCGCTGATTCGCCCGTTTCGGCTGTTACTTTCGCTGATAGGACTGCTACCGCTATTTCCGTTATTAATTATTTTCAGCCCCGGGCCACCCTCGATGTAATCGATGGCAGTGATACATTCGGTCTCGGTGGCGGTGATCCTACTGAGAGAAAATTTGCTACAGCCACTAGTGTTGCCGTGTGTGCCACGTGCGGAATCAATGATGGACATTGGAATTCGAAATTCGAACCGATTTTTTTTTTATTTTTGATTCGACGCTCACACAATTCTTTATCCACGTGCAGGTGTTACGATGCGTTCAATCAATTTTCTGTTGCTTTTCGATCAATTCGCCCCTTCAGTTATGTTTATGCTGGTAGTTAATTCCAGAAGCGATCCAAAACGAGCACCGTGCTGTGGTTGATAGTCGCATAACTTGGTGTGTGTGGTCTGAAAATACAATTAACGCAAATTCATTGTTGGTTGCATTCGAAAATTTATTATGGGAATTTTAATCAGATAATCAAATCAATTAAGGAGCTACAAAATGATTGTTTTGCTGTGTTCAATTACGCTTGCCTATGACAGCACCAAGAGAAACCATTAGAAAAAATCTTTTGCCGAACTTCAACAGAGAAGCTCTCGGATTACTATAATACATATATGAAATTTTGTTCATACAGCTATAGTTTTGCTATACTGCTCAGAAAACGGGGTTAGTTTTTAGGACAGTTTTTCATATTGCATTTTTCATTTTTCATTTTTCATTTTTCATTTTTCATTTTTCATTTTTCATTTTTCATTTTTCATTTTTCATTTTTCATTTTTCATTTTTCATTTTTCATTTTTCATTTTTCATTTTTCATTTTTCATTTTTCATTTTTCATTTTTCATTTTTCATTTTTCATTTTTCATTTTTCATTTTTCATTTTTCATTTTTCATTTTTCATTTTTCATTTTTCATTTTTCATTTTTCATTTTTCATTTTTCATTTTTCATTTTTCATTTTTCATTTTTCATTTTTCATTTTTCGTTTTTCATTTTTCATTTTTCATTTTTCATTTTTCATTTTTCATTTTTCATTTTTCATTTTTCATTTTTCATTTTTCATTTTTCATTTTTCATTTTTCATTTTTCATTTTTCATTTTTCATTTTTCATTTTTCATTTTTCATTTTTCATTTTTCATTTTTCATTTTTCATTTTTCATTTTTCATTTTTCATTTTTCATTTTTCATTTTTCATTTTTCATTTTTCATTTTTCATTTTTCATTTTTCATTTTTCATTTTTCATTTTTCATTTATTATTCCCATTTCATAGCTTTAGGAACTTTTCTTGCTCAGGATTCGAGGTTATCTAAAATAATAAATCATCTAGGGTAAAGAACTAGTTTTAAGCAGTCTAAGCGGGTCACTGATTGTTTTACCTTATTACAAGCGATGGGTTGTCTAAGTGGGGAATATCAGCATACCAATCTTCTTGCTATCTTTAGTTCTTCAAGCTGTTACCATTGGAAGACACTATTGTTGAGCTAAACTTTTGATTTTTCGCTTTAAAAGTTGGAGCGGTGGAACTAATTTTGAACACACCGAACCCATTTTCACCCGCAGGGTGCTGTTTTCAGCAATCCTGAAATCTGAATTTTTTTACGTCCCCTTAAAAAATCCCTCGAGCTTTTCCCCCTATTCAGTAAGTTCGCGTTCCTATCCGCGACCTACTAATCGGCATCTGATGCGTAATCGGCATAGCGTATCGGCATATGCGTAAAATGCCATCTGTCTAAATTGTTTATCGGGGCATACACTCACCGCACCGTTCGGCAAACGGTATTCGTCGTCTCTTTTATTCTCTGGTGTTCTTATGGGAAACTGCGAGTTTGACGTCTCACTCGCTGTTCATAAGGATGGTGGGAGAACAAAAGAGGCAAACATAGAAGTGCACACGATCTAACTTTAGAACAGTGTTGTCAAAGCAAATAACATTGAAACACATCGTTGCTTCATTAAATCACTGAGAAAATCTTCGAAAATTATTGAAAAAGCTGTCTTTTGTGTTGTTTTTAATAAAGAAAAATTAATTATGAACATACATTTCTCTTAAAAGTATTGAACCACGTTTTCACCATAGGAGGTTTCAGTTAATTTCAAACTTAAAATTCTTATTTCCAGAACCGAAACAGTATCTTGGCAACACGATAGTTCATCAGTTGTGCTGCAGCTGCTGCTACTGGTGAACAGGTTCCATCAATTCAGAATTTGTTTTCAGTTTAGTTAGAAAATAATAAAACTTTCGGCTAGTGACAAAGCCTTAGATAATAGAAAAAAAGAGACTGAATAATATGGTATGTGACAATTGAGTGCTTGACTTTCAGAGTGGTTGTAATCAGTGCTGAAAATTTGATGAATTCGTCAGTAGCAAGGTGGCGATTGCTGAAGAGCAGCTGAAAAATGTACGTTTTTGGACAACAATTTTTAATTCATCATATTTCTTGTCGGAAACCCAATAAATTGTGTTTGTGTGAACCAAATGTATGGTTAAGTGATTTGTGAAGATGATCCTATCAAAAGATTTTGAAAATATGAATAAAAAAGTGCATTTTCGGATCATTTATGTTCAACTGATTAAAATAGGTAACACTGCTTAACTCGTTCCTTACCCTATATGAATTTTGTTAGAAAAAACTCTACGGAATTAGACGAAAAAAATCAACTTGAAAAAAATCTTCTCCGGAAATCTGTTATAATAGAATGAATTATGATGAATTAAATTTTTATGCCAATTTTTCCGAAAATGTCAAACCCGTTCAATACGATTTTTTTTCGTCAAACCCAAACCCAACATTATTACAAAATCCGAAGCTCTACAATTTCTAGTACTTACGACATTAACCGTCACAAACTTCTCGGACATACCACAAGGGAGTAATCTGGAGTCATTGCTATTTGCATAATTTTTTAACGACATCTGCAATACTATACCGTCAGACCGATTTTTAATTTATGCTGAGACTGCCAATCTAAATCTTTACCAAGTTGTATGTTCGCTTTTTATGTATGTAGCTGATTGCATCGAGCTACTACGATATTGATTAGGCTATTGCAAATAATTTTGAAAGTTTTTGTCACCCCGCCCCCTTGGAAATTGACTTGAAAAATCGGGGGGCAAAAAAATAATTTGTAGGATATGAGTTAATTTTTAATCATAAAATCAATTGTCTGTGGGTTCATCAGCCTGAAAAACACGAAAAGTGAGTGTACGAGTTGAGTTAATGCTTCTAGCACGAAACAGAAATGGAAATTTGAACAACGAAATTTCCGAAAATCGGCCGAAAAATTTTTCTTTCGTTTTTGTCTTTTTTCGTAGTTTTTTGAAACGATGGTTTTTACAATTGATGGTGGGACGGTAGGGGAAAGTACTGAAATTTTTTTGGGAAAGGAGGGGAAAGAGTGAAAAGGAAGGGGGGGATAATGTAATGATTCACAAAAAATAAGTAAGATTAGCTGCTCATAGCTGTTCTCCCCCGAATTACACCCCCTTAAAAATTACATGTAAAAATGAAAAAACCAGTGATAGCTGCTAAAGGAAGAAAGATAGAGCTCTACTGTCTTTGACGAAAATGGGCAATTTAATCTGATTAATAATTTCTTAGAACATTTAAAAAACATACGATGCGTTATTAAAGAGCTAGATCGAAAAACTGTTTTGAAGGGTGTCCAACAACAACATCAAAAATCATGTCTAACTTATACCAAAATCCGAAAGGCAAAAGTTAAAGGTGAAAAATCAAAAGCAAGTCAAAAGTCAGAATTTAAGTCGAAATTATGAGCTCAAAAATCAAAAGGCAAAAGTCGAAGGTTAAAAATCTAAAGTCAAAATTTAGGAATCAAAAATCAAAAGTGAAAAAGCAAACTAAGACAAAGCAAATTTAACAACCATCACAAATCAGGAGATAACTTAAAATTCTATATTTGAAAATCAAAAACATCAGAATTTCAAATTGGATTTCAAGCAGAAGTTGAGCACAATTAAAATTAGACAAGAAAGTTTACTTGAAATTAGGTACGAAATCGGGCTTGAAATAAGCTTGAAGTTTTCTTTGAAACTAGCTTTACGTTGGACTTGAAATTTAACTTAAAATTAGACTTGAAAGTGGAGCTGAAATTGGGCTTAAGCTAGTTATAAAATTGAGCGTGAATTTAGATTAATTTGAACTGTAAATCGGTCATGAATCCAGATTTCAATTAAAATTGAACTTAAATTAGACTTGATCTTAATTTAACAAATAAATTTTTTGTGCAACGTAAGAGCACCACAATCACTAGACACAATCGCGGACAAGACACTTCTAACTCTTACAAAATGTTAAAATAAAACAAATTACTTTAAACTTACACGTCGACCGGTTTCAGGCATCATATGCCTATCTTCAGGACGAGAGCCGGGTTGGACATCGGCTCTCGTCCTGAAGATAGGCATATGATGCCTGAAACCGGTCGACGTGTAAGTTTAAAGTAATTTGTTTTATTTTAACATTTTGTAAGAGTTAGAAGTGTCTTGTCCGCGATTATGTCTAGTGATTGATCTTAATCTAGAAATTAGAATTGAAATCTTCCTTAAATTGGTCCTTCAAAAAAGCAAAGCGTTGGGCTTAAACGTCTTTCTAAAATTTAACCATTCTTTATCGACAGACTGACTCGGTCTAGCAGTACCGCCCAGCCGTTATTCGAAGAAATTGGACTAAAGAACTATTTGATAATGGATTCTACGAGTGGTCATGGGTTAGAATCATAGTAGAATGTTGTGTGGCTTTAGCATGGGATTATTGTTAGGCCATTCCACATCCTTCATATTGAATTCTGCATTTACCAAAAATGAAGAATGGTACTGGCTCGAGGTGCGAATGAACCCTCTTGTCCAAGGGCAAGTTATAATTAGTCTCCGCACTTCCTGACTCTAGGAAACAAAACTGGTTGAAAAGTAGTAAAAATCATAAAACAGTGAATATACCGGCACTTAGGCAGGCACGAATAATAAGCAGTTCTGTCACTCTGTAGGAACACTACAAAAAAGAACGAAGAGCGGAATACAGAAAAAATACCTTACTTACGTTGCCTACAGCATGTAGTGCGTTGTAAAGAAGAGAGTGTAGTATTCAGGTGTCAAAAACTGATAATCATCGTAGGCAAATATCAATCTTAAATACGAATTTGCCCAATGGTTCATTAACTACCGTCTCCTAACGTTACAAGAGTTTCATCAACCCGAAAATACAATACCGTATTTACTAAAATGCTTAATATACGGTTATTCCGCATACACTCGTCGCGCGACTTTATTTTTCCGGCCGGATACTGAAATCCTAGAATCGGCCAATGCCAAAATCCAGAAGGTGCTCGACAGTCAGACTAGAGTCACTGACCACGTCGTCAACGACCACTATGTTAGGGTTGTAATCGCGTCGTTACTCCAGCGTAAAAAGTCTCACTTGTTTGCTTGTCTACGATCTGACACTGTGGAATATTGCTAAGCCAGCTAAGCCAGATTGCAAGGGTGTCGTTACATCAAGAACACTTTCATCATGACCAGTAACGAAACCATCGATCGGCAAAGTGGGCCGCGAGCGGAAGGAGTGAATTTCGGATGAAACTTGGAGGATGGTCGACGAGCGGAGAGAGGCGAAAACCAGTATTGAGCAAGTTCGAATTAAAGCGGACTCTTGGGATAACTGCCCGTCAACGATACGCCAAACTGGAAAAGGCCGTTAAACGAGACTGTAAGCGAACCGAGAGAACCGGGACTAGCTCTCCCTATCCGAAGAAGGAGAAATCGGCGCCACCAATGGTGGTATTCGGTTGTTATAGAATGTTTCTCGCCGCCTTAGTGGTGCCAGGATGGATACGCAAAAACTGCGTGTATCCATTAATCAGCCTGCCATATAGCATTCGTGTTTCAACGAGGAACTCCATTATCGATGTCATTAACAACCGAGTAGAACTTCATTTGAACGGTTGGCTCCTGAACGGTGGTTTTTTCTTATAACTTTCATGGATGGAATTTTGAAAAAACTACTTAACTAAGCATTCGCTGGAACGTGCTTCAACATCACACGAATGGCGCCAGTTACCGCCAGTGCTCGGACAGCAGTTAATTTTTGACTTATAAAATTTTAAAATGTTTGATTGTTGTTGAATGAATGTTATAACGGGATGAGCAAGTGATGTTGGAAGAACTATTGAAAAGAAACTTTTTGGCAACTTTTTTTCTTTAAACCGATGCGTGAACAAGCAAAAATATTGAAAATCAGTCAGGAAATTGCTGATTTATTACCTCTCAACATCTAACCACTTTTCGTGATGCTCACATTTTTTGATTTTTTTTTGTAATAACAACCTATCTTCCGCTGTTCTGACGTTGTCTTACGACAATATTGATTTTTTCAAAAATTTTCCATAGCTGAGATGTTCTATTGTTATTACCTAAATTCTACATAAATGTATTTTACGAAGCGCAACTGAAGCTCATACTATCTAGTTGTTACTCTAATCAAGAGAATTCAAAAAAACTCTTTTCTGCACTTTCTTTTCTTTTCCGGTTAGAAGCTAGATAAACCTACCCTTGTAGCAAATTACAAGCTTGGCACTCGATAGCAGCATTTACTTTCCCGTGTATTGCGCTGCTGTGAGCTTCTTGACTGCAGGCAGGTAGCAGGTAGCGGGAAATACTGTCCCGGAATAACCCCACCTGCTCTCAGCCGTACAATTTTCTTATCTTTTATCTGAAATTGCTCAAATTCTAGCGAAAGGATGCGCTAAGATAGCACAAGCAAGCAAGTTCGTCCGCGCGCCGCCGGTTCGCTGTGAAGTTTTGTGTTTCACAGCAATTTTAATGCATTTTATCTTCTCAGCAGCAGTTTATGTTCATGCGATACCGAGAAACCGTTCAAAAGAGCAGTTTCAAGTTGCTACTTTGCAGGTTGAGACATGTACCGCCGGAAAAACCCCCGTCCGTCGTTTGCCGTTCGGCGTTTTCATCTTTCACAGGAATATATGGTGGAACACGGAAAGGGGTTTTGTTTTCCCTGGTGTAAGGAAAATTTTATCCTAGCGCAAATATTTTATTTTCAGTTTAGTTTTTCCTCTCTCGAATTAATAAAGGACACTTCTTCTAACGTAAACTGTTGATTTTCGTTTAAATTTAAAACAATGTTGGGAACAGTTTCATTTCATACATTTTGCGAGGTAACCGACAAAACAATTTCAGTCGACGATAATAAATTGCTAGAGATGAAAAATATCGTCCTGTAGTGCTTGAAGCTGTAACGGAAGAAGACACAAGCGAGCCACTTCTATTCACAGAAGTGACACGAAATACACATTTCGAAACGAGTACTCAAGCCAAATACCATCCCTTCGGGCCGATGCGATGAAGTGAAACTTCCCATTTGCCAGACCGGATCGATTACATGCACAATCGCGTTTCTTCGATTTCCAAGGGGTCGTCAGTGAATATTTCCTACGGATTGTGCCACGCGAAAATAAGTACGTAAAACACGTGTTCCTAATCGTTTTCCACTGTTTCAAAAGTCTGCTTGATGCCAGTCTGCTCTCTCTCTCTCTCAGTGTGTCGTCTTTCCGACGTCGACGACGACGCCGACGACGGGTGATAAATGTTCGCGGCAGCGACACAGGAAAAACGCTTTGATTGGGCTGTTTGTTACACCGTGTTTTCGTGATAGGATCGTCCTGTCAAGCATAATTGATGATTGTTTCGTGATAGTATCGACTGTGACTTGCTCGATGAATCGTTGCAATGCCACGCGGGAAAATGGCAATTAAGAATGGATTTTAACAGTTATTACATGACGCAAATTTCACCGTCAAACAACCGCTCGACTGCTAACTGACCATAAATTATTTACATGGAAAAGCCTTTATTGCAGTAATCAAGTATCGAAACGTGCTCAGTCTAATATTGATGAAAACTGAATATTCGTGTTCTAATAAGTTCCCATCTGATAGAGAAGCTATTAAAATCGACACGACTACGGTACATCACTTCGGCGCCGGTCATGTTTTATCAAACAGTGCAGTGTAGCCTTTCCTAATGGTTATCTGCCTGCATCCGGTGGTGAATTAGAAATCACTTAGCTAAAGTTTTCATACCAAATATGCATAACCATCAGGCCAGGAAGCAAATGAAAACATCCGAAATTACGCTGCAAACGGTTTAGCGCAATAAAAAAATAACATTCACCACAATTGAATATGAAATCAGGGCGGAATATCCTTCCCACGAAACCGATCTGGCGATTTCCACCGCAAGGCTAAAAACGGACTGCCTCGTCAGATACCGTACAAACGAAGCCGGAAAGCATCGTATTACGAAGCCCGCCGCCGCGTCGGAGCGCTACACGGCACATTCAATTATACGAAACTTACCCCATTTCCGGTTCAGAGCTGCTGGGCTGCCGAGACGGACGGACAGCAGCCGTGGGGCAGTAAAAAACACACTCCCATTCGCTTTCCCGGTTCCGGCAGCAACTCCCTTCCAATTTTCCTCCCCCAAAACCGGGGTATGGTTAAGCACCATACACTTGTGCCACGCTTCAAACTTCGTTAAAACATGTTTCGTTGCTTTATAATAATTTACCATACCGTTTTCTCTGATTCTTCCTCTAGCCGTTGAAAAAGCCGTGCCCCAGAAAAGAAGAAAACGATTGCAACGATCTCAAAGGTAACATTGTAGGTATCGCAACTAGTGAATTCGTCCTCCAGGCCGGGCGGCGTGTTACCACATTTCAGTTCCGTTCAACCCACCGTCGTCCGTCTACCCGTGTGCGGTTGAAGTTTATACACACAGTCTAATTAAATTGAGCATCCAGCAGACCGAAATAATGCTCTGCTCTCTATGTATTTACAGATTCGCTTTCCCATACGCTTTTTCGTCGAGGCGGAAAAAGGGGTTCCCATCATATTCGCTATCATAACAAGTTTTCCTTCCATTCCAACCGAAAATATCCTTCTGAGCTCCACAAAATCCCCAAACGGTTAGAAATTGCATACGTTGAGGTACAGCATACTAACGAGATTGGCCTAGGGCCAATCTATTCTACACTCCTGCAGGACGACGAGCGAGGTGGTGAACTCGACAAAAGACAACGAGCGGCTAATCATGTTATTTCAAGATTTCGCAAACTTGTGTCGCCGCTAGTCGCTCCATTACTCGTCTTCGTTCGGTGTGAATGCAACTTTTAAGATCGCTAAGCGCTGCAGCCAATTATAAATTGCACCGTAATTTTTTTTCAACGCAAAAATAAACGACTGGAAGCAAAGTTTGTACTTCGTAAGCGATAGGGCCGCCGTCGTCGTCGCTCGAGCGAGCGAACGAAATTGTAAAAGTTTTCCATCTTCATTTTGTCGGGAGGTACCCAGTTCCCGAAAGTTGGTTGGTTGGTTTTCAATTCATCCCGCATCAGCAGCCCCAGAACCCGTAGTTTACGCCCGTAGTTCAGATCGGTTCGGAATTAATTCACGAAAACAAAAACCTCTCGAAACTAAGTAATTGGGGCAGGCTATAATGGCGTCTCAGAACGTCTAGTGGATAGCTAAGTTTTATTGATGATTGTTCAGTTTTATAATGTTGTGCACAATGAGAGAAATCAGCTAACCGTCTTGGTGAGTTTCTATCGCTGTGAAACTGTGCACCGAATTTGTGCAACTAATCACAAGTTTTGAACGAGAATGTGTTTGCTTTATGCAGAGGAAACTGAATTGCTTTTGTTTCTGCTTGAGAGATTTAACTCGTTTTAGGGAAGGCCAGTTTGTTTGTTTAGATGTTCAGAATCGTGCCACACTGCAGACTCCTGTGAAATATTTGCAACCTTTTTGTGCTAGGTATTTGCAAATGTGTTCGCCTTCAGCGCAGAATCTGAATTGACTACAGTAAATGTCTATCTCGACAGTTTCGAAATTATTCCAGTAACGATTGTTGAAGCAGCTCGTAGATTTGTTGTTGTTGCACTTTGTTGCATTTTCAACAAATCCTTTGCACAAGGTAAGTTTCCTAGTATCTGGAATGTCTGGAACTACATAGGTATTACCAGCTTCTAAGCTTTACAACTTCCAACTCCTACGAAAATCGTATCGTTTGGAAACCTCGTAGTAACATTTGGCTTGGCGAGATAGGGTTTTGCAGGTTTCATCTGTGACGAATACGTCTGATGTTTCTCATGGAAGCAATATGGGCTCTTTGCTATTCATATTATTCATCAACGATTCCGCTTGAATTACATTTCAGAACCCTATCATGTTTAAAGACAACATAAACGGAAATACTCTCCGGATGGCAGAGCTAGTTAGCAGTCTCGGTATCTTAAAACAAAAGCAAAGCCTAGGTGCTACATTCCGTTATCGAAACTTGACCTTCTGTTTTTACACGACAGATTTCGCAGCCAGCTGTTAGAGTGCAGGACAGCTGCAGGGCCAGTTGCTACGATCCTATTGACTCTAACAGTCTCTCCCAGTCCTTTTCTAGCATTTTTTGTCGCCTCTTTGGGTTGTTCATGAAAACAAACTGTGAGTAGCTGAAAAGAAGTTATTATCAATCGGTTTTCAAGCCAAAAAGTAATTAGAATGATTTTGCTAGAAACTAAGATTCATTAATTGAACATATTTATTTTATTCAAATAATTGGTTTTCAATAATTGTATAATTATGATGCCGCGTTAATTGTTGCTGCTTATCACTCCAAAAATTTAATGAACATATGCTGCACAACTACGGAAACTGCTGAAAATTTATTTTATATCCTTTCGCATATGTTATTATGGTCATAGTAAATCAAAAAGATTAGGATGATCTGACAATAAAACTTTACCTTTCCTGCTCACTGCTATATTTTTTCAAGTTTCTGGGTGATTTAGCTCTCTTACACAGCAAGCTTTATGCTTGACAGCTTTGTTGCCGTCAGCGTAAGGCACAATTGATTTTATTGCTGCTTTCAGCAACGCATAATAATAATCTACTTGAGCTTATGAGCTGACTCTTGAAGAGGTTATAAAAAAAACTTCTGAACAGTGGGCCTGTTATATGTTATATATCCAGTGGAAGGAAGTTATATAGCGGTTATCAGAAAGTTCTAGTGCAGCTCATAGTTTTATTAGAGATTGTATAAAATTGGTAATGAAAACTACTAGAGGAACGTAACAAAATTTAAATTGCTGCTTGGACTGCGAGCTACGGCATTATTGCAGACTACATTCCATTGAACCACGTTTGGGCACCACGAGCCTATAACAGCATGCATCCGGATATTCACTCGGTTGAAGAACTGTTACAATCTGGCGAGTCTGTCCAGTCTATCCGTATGTCCAGTGTATGGGTCTGTCCAATCTGTCTGTATGTCCAGTCTGTCTGTCTTTCTGTCCAGTCTGTCTATCTATCTTTCCTGTCCAGCAGTGTGACTGTCTATCCGGTCTATTCAGTCTATCTATCTGTTAGGTCTGTTTGTTTGTCTATCTGTCTTTCCAATCTATATATCTGCCCAGCCTGTCTGTCGGTCGATCTATCCAATTTGTGTGTCTATCCAGTTTGACTATCCAGTTTATCTGTCTGTTTGCCCAGTCTTTCTGTCTGTCGAGTATATTCGTCTGAACAGCCTGAATGTCCGTCCAGTTTGTCTTTCACCCAATCTTTCGATCTGTCCAGTCTGGCTGTCTAGCCTATCTGTCTGGCCAGTCTATTAGTACGCCCAGTCCAGTCCAGTTTGTCTGCATGTCCAGCCTGTATGTTAATCTATGTCTATATATCTGTATAGTCTGTCCAGCATGTCGTGTCTGTCTATCTGTCCAGTTTGTCAATCTGACCAGTCTCTGTTTGTCCAGTTTGTCCATCTCTTCAGTCTATCTGTCCAGTCTATCTGACCAGTCTATCCGTCTGTGCAATCTATCCGCCCAGTCTATCTGTGTGCAGTCTAACTATCTGTCTATCAGTCCAGTCTATCTGTCTATCCAGCTTACCTGCCTGTCTGCCTGTTTGTCTGTCCAGTCTACATGTGTGGTCAGTCTATCCGTCTGTCTAGTCTCTGTCTGCCCAGTATGCCTATCCAGTCTGTCTAGCATGTCTGTCCAACCTGAAAGTCTAGCCTGTCTGTTCCGTCTGTCGGACGGTTCTGTCTGCCTGTCCAGTCTGTCTGTCTAGCCAGTCCAGCCATCTGTTCAGTCAGTCTGTTTGTCTGTCTATCTGTCCAGTCTCTGCCTGCTCAGTCTATCTGTCCAGTTTGTCAAATATGTAGTTTACCGTCTGTCCTGTTTATCTCTCTGTATGTCCAGTCTACCTGTCTGTCCAGTATGTCTGTCTGTCCAGTCTGCTCTGTCTATCCAGTCTGTCTATTTGTCTATCTGTCTAGTCTGTCTATCTGTTCAGTCTGTCAGCGTATACAGTCTGTCTGTCTGCCTGTCTATCTGTCTGTCCAGTCTATCAATCTGCCTGCTCAATCTGTTTGTCTGTTCATATAATCTACATGTCTGTCCAGTCTGTCTGTCTGTCGTCTGTCCAGTCTGTCTATCTGTCCAGCCTATCCGTCTGTCCAGTCTCTCTGTCTGCCAAGTATATCTGTCCAATTTGTCTGTCCAGTCTATCTGTCTGTGCACTGTCTGTCCAGTCTGTCTAACCAATTGGACTGTCCAGTCTATCTGTGTGTCCAGTGTAACCCTCTGTCCAGCTTGTCTATTTATCTATCCTGTCTTTATGTCTGCTCAGTATAATTGTCCAGTCTGTCAACCAAGTATGACTTTCCAGTCTGTAAATCTAGTCTGTCTATCCTGTCTGTCAGTCCAATAGGTCCAGTTTATCCGTCCAGTCTATCTGTCTGACCTGTCTATCTGACCTGTCCAGTCTGCCAATCTATCCAGACTTTCAAATGTTTAGTTTCTCCGTCTGTTAAATATATCCCTTTGTCCAATCTATCTGTGTGTCCAGTCTATCTGTCTGTTCAGTCTGTCAAAATGGCGTCTCAGAAAGAGAAACAAGCATCAAAAGTTTGCTCGCGCATCACAAAAATCAGAACTACTAGTACGTTGGACGCAGTAAAATCATTCAAAGTAGCCAAATCAACTATCACCAATGTAATAAAAGAGTGTTCTGGGAATGCTTATCGACACCCCGGCAGTCCGCAAGTCGCAGCGGGGAAAGGTAGCTGACATTCTCATGCTGTGCAACCGAGACCATCAACGAGAAATGTACTTAAACGAGTACTTAAAATTATGGCGAATTTGTTCCTGCATGTCAGCCGTAGATTGAAATAGGCTAAGATTCGAAAAATACAGATTCGAAAAATCACTACATCAAAGTATGCGTGTTACTTCGACTCTGAAAAAGCCTTTTCTGTCGAATCTTATGCAAAATTATTGATCCTAATTTCATTTTTAAATGCTCTTATAAAACAAATCATTATATTTCGCAACCAGTAAGAGATAATTGGTTACTATATTCAGCAAAGATGTTTCTTCTAGTGTGTTCTGCAAGTTTTCTCAAGAAAATTTTTTTTGACGCATTGTGGAATCTAAAGTTTGTATGTCGGTATGTTCCTCATAAAATCGAAAACTACTTAACCGATCGGCGTGAACATTATCATATAGGGGTTTTTGGGGCCGGGGAAGGTTCTTATGATAGTTAGAAATTCCTCCCCCTTCTATGAGGGGGGCTCCCATAGAAATGAAACACAAAGTTCTGCGTAACTAGAGAAATTATCAAACAAATGAAACCAAATTTGGCACCTGGGTGTTTTTGGAGGCAAATTTTTTTTCTAAGGTGAATTGAGACCCCTCCCCTCTTTAGAAAGGGAATTATGACCCCGCTCCCTTTAAGAGGGGGGCTTCCATACATATGAAATACAAATTCCCTCTTACCTCGAGAACTAATCAAGCAAATGGAACAAAATTTGGTCTGTGGGGCTTTTAGGAGCAGAAATTTTTTCTATGGTGAATTATTGTTTAGGAGGGGGGGCTCCCATACAAATGAAATATAATTTCCTCATAACTCCAGAACTAATCAAGCAAAGGAACCAAATTTGGCATGTGCGGGTTTTCGTAGGCAAGAATTTTTTTATGAATTAGGACCCCTCTCCCTTTCAAGAGGGGGGCTTCCATATAAATGAAATACAAATTTGAATTGAGGCCCCTCTCCTTTTTAGGAAGGGAATTATGACCCATGTCCCCTTTAAGAGGGGGGGGGGCTCCCATATAAATGAAATACAAATTTCCTCATAGCTCGTGAACTACTCAAACAAATGGAACCAAATTTGGCATGTGGGGGATTTTGGAGTTTCGAATTTATTTTATGATGGTTAGAGACCTCTCACCACTGTGGCGATTTAAATGCTTATTGGCTCGCATTTGAATAGCATTGGTGATGCTCATTGGTTACCTGGGATGCTTTCATAGTTCAAACTCCAGATTGTGACAAAAAATTCATGATTTATGAATAACACAGTTTAATTTCAAGTCAGCTAGTCTAAAATAAAAAAGGCATTTTTCTAAAAGACATTTTAAAATGAAAAAAAAAGTGGTACGATCAAGCTCGATATTAAATATAAGCATTTAATCGAACCATTTATAATTAAAGCAAATTCACGAATGATATGGAAACTGGCATACATTTCCAGTTGAGAAACTCACAAGCGCAATCGTTTTCATATTCAACTTCTGGAGCCAATAAAGCAGTAACCGATGAATAGCCACGGTGCTAGGCCAAACGATTCATCTTCCCCCAGTGGGAGAATTTTCCTGCTAGAAGTAATGTAAGGGAAATAAATTCCTGTGGGCTAGCTCCGTTTTCGTCTACGTAGTTGTAAGGTGCAACCATCGATAACCGTTGTAATATTAGAACGAAACGATTCAACTCTTGCATTGCTGCTGCAGCAATCAGATTAGAAATGCTGCATTCTGCTCAGGCGATGTCGATCGGAATTTCAACTCGAATCGTAGGTACAAATGAATTCCTGCAACTGGCATGATTTGCATCTTTCCGAGATTAGAGAATGGAAAGCTACCTCTAGGTAACAATCAACAATCGTCATAATGAGGCATTCTCCTTATGCAGCTGCTGTATACAGATTTTAAAGATATTACTTATGTTAGAAGATACTCAACGATCTCAAAATAAATTTCAAAAAGAGATGTCTTCAATGCATTCAGCATAATTTAACTGAATTAAAGAGAAAACATCAAATTAAAATAGTAGATATTCTCAAACAGAATAAGTTTTCATTGAAAAATACGAATAAAACCTTCTGATCGAACACCTTCGGTGTTTTAAATTTTTCACTTCACACTGGTTTCACAATTTCAGCAGCATTTCCCCGTATGAGATTACGAACAAGACGAACAAGTGACGAACGGGTGTCGGTCGGTACAGTATGGTGAGTGGAGCAAACATCCATATTACTCGCACCCAACAAGTGCCTGCCACTCCAGAGCGCAGCCGAGGACCGAGGCGGCTGCTGCATTCACAAAAGCGAATTTCACAGCAACGGTGCCAAATGGCGATGTTGTATATCCTGTGCTGAATGTTCGTTCGCTTCGCTTTGCTCCACCACCGACCGACCGACCGACCGGGCAACCGTGGCAGGCAGAAGTGGTATTCCGATGCTGTTGAGCTGTTGAGAGCGGGCAACAGGCGAACGAACGGTTGGGCAGCGAGCCAGCATTCGTTTGGAATTTAAGTCCAGCGGAAAAAAGGTAGACCCGCAGCGAATCCAACCAGCAGTGAGACTTCGGTGTCTGTATAACTTGTGGTTCCGCTCACATTCGAATGATTGTTCAGTTTTTCTGGCGGATTACACATGAAGCCGAAGATAAATTCACAACAATTGATGATGGAATTGAAAAGTTGTCCCCAGGACGACGGAGTCGTCTACTGATCTTCCCAAAGGGATTCATTTGGGTATTCACGAAACGTGCCAACTGCGCTGGACGTACCTATTTATAGCTTGTTGCTGCAAGAGCTCCAATCTCTAGCTTCGATAATCATTTCCGGTGGTAACGAAGTCAGAGATGTTGAAATATCACGTTGAAAAAAAAACCTCCTCCATAACAATCGTCTGCTGATTGCAATGATTGCACACTCCATGCTTCAGCAAATTTTTGCCAATAGTCAATATCGTACCGAACGATGCTGTTATCGATTGAAAAGAGTATAAATAGATCGAAAAAAGTGCAGAAATAACAATCCACTACATCTGATTCGACTATATATTCGAGTGTATCTACGGTTTTATATAGCGGCAACTGGAGGAGAAACAATAGTTGGTACCACTTTTGATCCGAGCATATTTGTGCTCTTCATCACCATTTGCCACTGGCCATGATCCAGCACTCAGCCAACGACCGACGGACGGACGGACGGACCGGACGGTGGGATGAGGTGTCATTCCAATTCAGTAAATATGTAGTGAAGCTAGGACGGGCCGTAGATTCGACCGAACCACGGGAATCGGGGTTCAACGAATCCAGGTCATAGAGCCACCAGCAGCCGGTCGAATCGTTTTGGATACGGATTTTTTTGGCCGATAAGATGATGTCTGATGCTGTGCTGTGACACATTTATAATTCAAAATGCACACACAGTAATCTCCATCCGAAGCCACTCCGATCCGAGGAGCGAGCCCCGTTGTTGTTGGTTCTATGTGCAGATGGAGTGATAGACGGTAACTTTCGGGTAATTGACTGCTGCAAATATAGTTAAATGTCAGCTTGTCAATTATCACTATGTGGTTTACTGTTCGATCGACAAAAAAGTAAATTAACGCTTTTGCAGTTGAATGGATGCTGCCGATCAGTGGCAATTAAACATGGAGTTAATTTTGACATTGATTAAATTTGCTTGGGACGCGAATTCACTTTATTCATTTTTTTAGGTAGAAATTCAACCAATTTGTAACTAAAAGAAACATGAGCCACGTACAATCCGACTTTATTTCTGGTCCAAATTTGAGTATAATCTCTACCAATACGACCCAAAAAATTCAGAACAACCAAGCAAATCGATCCTAAGTTAAAAACTCTCGCTGAAAAAGTCATCCACACGTAATGGCAATCACACTATCAACCAACCACTGCACTGCTATTGAAACGATGGATTGCTCCTCGTGAACACTTAACGCGAACAAAACTGAAAATGTGTGAAAGTACTCCAGACAAATGCTTCGTAGAGAAGAAGCCAAACAACTACAGAAAATCATCCCATTTCTTTGGCCTAACGACTGGGAAGAGATGTTGAAAGTACTTTAAAAGTGCCAGTCCATTATCGACTCAGCAGTGACGGAAGATTTCGGAGCTAAAATGTACTGCAAACGGAGTAGCATCTTTCTTAGAAAAAAAAATCATCGCGGAACCAACCTGTTATTAAAGGTTTATTACTATTAATTTTAAAATTTCAATAGTTCAGAGAGAAAAAAATAACAATTTGATATCATAAACCTGGCGAACTGCCTCCCATTTCTTTTTTTATTTGATTTGACTTACAAATGAAGCAATCAATTCATCATCCAACTTGAAACGATAGCAAGATTCAACGTGAAAATTATTAAACCAATTTTTGCCTTCGGCACCTACGATATGTAAAACTAGCTGGTAATGGTAAGCTCTAAGCAAATGACTCTACTAAAGTTACCTGCGGAAGACTGAGCGAAACCAACTAGAAAATCATTAACTAAGAGCGTATAGCTATAGTTATATTAAATAAAACATTACGCTTTCGAAGTACAATGTTAGCTCTAGCACACAGGCAATGAGTGCAGGTTTCTTTCCAAGCGTTCCATGAGTGTATTTAATGTGAAGTGTGCTTCACCTAATAATAATGTTGACGGCATACTTTATGTTTCCAACTACGACGAACTTACAGTTGGGTGCGTTAAGCCTATCGGTTGTGCTCAAACCGTGTGTGAATTGAAGAAAGCGTATTACCCCAGGTTTGGCCGTATGCCTGCCTTTCTATTGCAAAAATACTACGCAAAGCTAGGAAATCATCATTTTTCATTTAGATTTTCTCGGAGTTTAAAACGACAAAATAATCGCTGATACAAGAACATTCCATCATCAGATAAAATTTCTAAATTTAAAAACAAAACAGTTTGATTGTAATTCCATAAGAGTTTTCAATTTCACTCTCACAGAATTCAAAACATCGTACATCAAGATCATTCACGTTCTCAACCCTCTTCGAGGTCAAGTGGCCATCAATTTTGTAGCAAAAATTAATCAGTGGACGCCGCTTCTTGCTTTAACTTAATGTAATTTTTTTCGTTTTTACTTGTATATAACTCTACATGCGGTCATGACGTAAACTCTTTTTTTGGGAGCGAAGAAACGTCTGGCACGAAGAATGACAATAGGTCACAAATATATATTGTGTCACTTAATGGCAGTTGGAGCTCGCACCTATGTTCTTTCGGTTGATACTCGAATGTTTCACTAACTAAACTACTGCCGCACCCTTATATTGGGTAGTCTAATATCCCACTTCGTTTTATTCTCCCAGTTCTATCACTTCACATACTCGCCTCGGCGACGATAATTATTTTTTGTGTGATTGCTCTTTGTTTCTACCGCTGAGAAGATAAACTGTTATCTACTCGGTCGGTGCGATAGAAACGGGCAGTCTGTTGCCGGACGTCAGTGTAAGTCTAATGTAATTTACCAGACTGCCCGTTTCTATCGCACCTTCCGAGTAGACAATAGTCTAGCTTCTTGGCCAAAGAATCCAGTGTATCATTCTTCGCACCAGATACTTCCTAACATCCATTAATATAAATTTTTCTCAGCGTGTTGCGATGTAAGGCTAATTTGGCATTAAACAGTACCTCTAAGTTATTGACTTGATAGGCTATTGTTGTTTTGCTCAATTATTTGGTAGTTTATAACGAAAAGTGATTGATTGACATCTCAAGATGCTATTAATAGGCCTGTTTTTTTGCACCAATCAACACCAGCGTGCTCAAACATAAACAAAAGGTTGGACACCCGACCTTTTAGTAGAATATTGTAACCTGGGAAATCGAGTAATCGTAGGATGGAGAATCTACTTTTACTTATTATAAAAATAAAGTCCGATTAGCTTTAAAAACTTTATTTTAAATTGGTCTTAAAATTGGACTTGAAATTGGATTAATTTAGAATACTTGATATCAAACATAAAATCGAACTTAAAAGAGAATTTTGGGTTTTCGTTTGACATTGGTATTGAAGTTTCAATGGGATTGTAATTGAATTAGACTAGGAATTGGACTTGAAATTGGATTTTAAATCGGATGTAAACGAAATTTAAATTTTGACTTGGAATTACAATTAAAATTAGACTTAAAATTGGAATTGAAATTTCTCTTGAAATTGGACCGGAAATCAGAGTTAAATTTGACTTAAAACAAGAATTAAATTTGAAATTGGGAATAAAATGGAGCATGCAATTGAATTTGAAATTGAACTCGACATTGGATATTAAATTTGAATTTTTACACACGCCAAGGTTTTTTAAAATTATGATTGACTTATTTCGTATTACTCTCCCCAACATTTTACCTCTCCTCTGTTCCATTTTTTCCTCGGGACTGGGTTTTTCCACTACTATTCTGTTCCGTACCGTTATTTATATTTTTGCTCTCACTTTTCTTCTATATCTTTCGTTTTTCCTCATTTCTGTTCTGTGTATTCTGTCCTATCCTGTGTTTTCTCTGGGTTTTCACTTCTTCTTTTTTACAATTTTCATATGCGTTTTCTGTTTTTTCTCTTCTTCTTTTTTTCGTTTTTTCACTCTCCTCCTTCTTATTTTTCGTCATCATTTTTCCTTTCTATCTCGTTTTTTTTATTTTGACTAGCTTTTTTCGCTTTACTTTCCGGTTATCCTCTTTTCTCCTTTTTCACCTTTTTCTCTATACATTTACCTATTTCTCGGGCCCGTTTTATCTCATTTCCAGTCTCATTTGTCGTTTTCTATCAAGTTATTATTATGTCCTGCTGTTCCTGCTTTTCTATCCCGTTCTGTATTTCGTTCCATCCCGTTTTCTTTGTATATTTTTCGTTTTTTCGTACCGTTTTTCTTTTTTCTCTCTATATTTTCTTTTTTCTGTTCTTGTTTCTCAATTTCCCTGCGCCCGTATTTACTCCTCTTCTTGTCCTCCTTTTTTATCTTATTTTCTCCTTTTTGTTTCGTTTTTTCTGCTTTTCTGTCCGGTTTTCTTTCGTTTTCTCTCTCGGTTTTTCATTCTATTTATCGTTTTATCCTTCTTTTCTCTTTCGTTCTTCCTCTTTTTGCGTCCAGTCTCCCTTTTTCGCCATGTTTTCCTTTTTTTTTCTTTTGTTCTTTTCAATTTTTTTTCTGTTTTTTTCCACCCCGTTTTCCCCACGATTTTTTTGCATTTTTCTTTTTTTTCTCTCTCGGGCTTCTTTTTTTCTCCTCTTCTTCCATTCCAGTTTTTCTCACATTTACGCTTTTCCGTGTTTCCCCAAGGAGCAGCAAGAGACGGACTACTTCTAGATCCATCTGTGATCTGTGATCAGATCTGTGACTCGGGCAGCGTACTATTTAGTTCATGAGATATGAATTTTTAAATAAGGTAAATATTCAGAAAAGCCGAAATTTTCTACCTCAAGAACAACAAAAGAACAAATTTATCCTTAAATGATTAGAACCTGACAAACAAGAAAAAAATATTTTAAAAAAAAATTTCCATGTAACAGAACATAGTTTTCTACCTTTTCTTCGGGGTTTTCCACCATCACTTGACTTAAAATTGGAGTTAAGGGGGCATAGTACTTTTTCAACTTAAAAAAATCGAAATTTTTTTTATTGATTATTTCGAAAGATTTACATTTTGACCATATGTGTTTCAAGTCATTTCGTTCCATCTCGTTTTCTTTTTTCATTTTTCGTTTTTTCGTACGGTTTTTTTTTTCTCTCTATATTCTCTTTTTTCTGTTCTTGTTTCTCAATTTCCCTACGCGCGTATTTACTCCTCTTCTTTTCCTCCTTTTTTATCTTATTTTCTCCTTTTTGTTCTGTTTTTTCTCCTTTTCTGTCCGGGTTTCATTCATTTTCTCTCTCGGTTTTTCGTTTTATTTGTCGTTTTATCCTTCTTTTCTCTTTCTTTTTCCCCCTTTTTGCGTCGTTTTTGTTTTCCTTTTTTCTCTCTTTTGTTCTTTTAAATTTTTTTTCTTGTTTCGGGCTCGGGCTTCTTTTTTTCTCCTCTACTTCCATCCCAGTATTTCTCACATTTACCTTTCTGCGCTTTTCCGTGTTTCCCCAGCAAGAGATGGACTACTTCTAGATCCATCTGTGATCTGTGACTCGGGCAGCGTACTGTTTAGTTCATGAGATATGAATTTTTGAATAAGGTAAATGTTCAGAAAAACCGAGATTTTCTACCTGAAGAACAAAAGCTGTCATCATAAAAATTTTATCCTTAAATGATTAGAAACTGACCAACAAGAAAAAAAAAAATATTTAAAAAAAAATATTTTAAAAAAAATTCCATTTAACAGAACATAGTTTTCTACCTTTTTTTCGGGATTTTCCACCATCACTTAACTTAAAACATCAAATTGCATCGCGGGAAAAACGCTGTAGACAATTACCCATTGCGTATTCTCTTATGAAAATTTAGGAAGAAGTAGTTTAGAGTGTATTGTTTACACTGTATTTATATCGCTTGCAGTTTTTTGAAAAATGAAAAAATTGCCGTCACCCGAAAAGCAACGTCGCGAATTGATTTTGCGCAAGCACCTGGAAAATCCTTCACTCTCTTACCGGGACATCGGAAAACAACTCGACATCGTGCAATCAACGGTGAGTTGTCTGATTAAAAGTTACTACGAAACTCTGAGCATTGAACGGAAGTCGAATCTGTAGAAGTCTTTCATTCAGAGAGCCATGGACCGGGATCGGGATTGCATATGTACAAAGTGCAGCCCGGAAACTGTACACTCAGATGTTGACGAAGTCTCATTGTCTCATAATGGATGATGAGACTTACGTCAAGGCGGACTCCGGGCAGCTTCCGGGGCTACATTTCTTCACCGTCCAGTACAAGTTTGATGTTTCGGAGGAAGTAAGGAAGCAGAAACTATCAAAATTTGTCAAGAAATACATGATTTGGCAAGCAATCTGCTCATGTGGCAAACGGAGTTCACCGTTCGTGACTACCGGGACTGTAAACGGGCAGATATACCTCAATAAGTATCTACAGAAGCATCTATTTCCTCTGTGGAACTCAACGCAACGGAACTTAACAACTAAGGTGCCTATATTCGGTTATGGTATTGAAGCTGAATGAAATAAATATGCCAAAAGTTTACTAATGGGTTATATTTTATTGCCTGAAAGATTTAAAAGGATAGGTCAACTAGGTAATTTACTACAACGTTTTTCCGTGATGCAATTTGATGTGATGCAATTAGGATACCCTTTAAAGAAAGATGTCTATAACTCTGACACGATGGAGATAAAAGGTTCATTTCTTCAGCAAAGTTGCATATGTCTACTTTTTCCACAACTTTGCCGAAGAAAAAATATTCCTATCTGACACAAAAAAGTTAGTTATTAAATTTTATTTTAGTAAAAGTTATCATTAACTTTTAACACCTTCAGATTATGAGGTGTCTTTATGCGAACAAAATTTCCTAAGACACCATATTTCTAAAATAAAAGTAAAAGACGTAAGGAAAAAAGTTCTACTTTTTGTCCTTTTGGACCAAAATGCGTCGACATGTATCACACGATCGTTTGAAAATTTTGTTTAGACAACGCATTCCGGGTCGAGTCTACGGTCAAAATACTACCGTCAATATTTAATGAGATTGGACATGGTAGCAAGTGCTGAGGTCCGTCCGACCCATTAGTCCAAAATTGTTGTGGCTGTTTTATCGGTTGAATATTTGCGACACAGTTCCGAGACGGATAAAGTGTGCGCCCGTCTGCGTTAGATGTCATCAATTTTCGTCCTTAATCCACGTGTTATTTGGTAGTAGATGCAAAGTGCGTGAGAAACCAAATTACTGTGAAATCTGAAGGTTGCCATCGTCCACTATGACTAGAATGCAGTTGTTTTAAATGATTCGCAACGCCTCCGGAATGTCGAACGAACGAAAGGTCCATCCTAGTTTTGTCATGAGGTCGTGTTCAGTGCTTTGATTTTCATATCGGCATGGAGGCCAATTTTGTATGACACAAACGACAGTGCAGCGAATCGTCTTTTTCTTTTGCAAATACCCGAATCACATCGACCGATGCAGTTCCAAATTTCTGCACGTCATCGCGTCTGTGATAAGAGGATCTAATCCACAATCCAAACTTTGTTGACGTTGGGAACGCCAAATCGAACGGAGAGATCACTCAAATCAACATTGTTAGTGTCGCAATCAGACAGTTCTTGTGCATTTATTTTATCGTCTATTCGACGTCGTTCAATCCGTCCGTGTGGGCCGAACGGGTGAGCAAGGTACGGGCCATTTCGATTGGGATTACGAGCCAGTCAAATTGTCAATAATTTTCCTCAGTGCATAACGTTAGAAAGCGGCAGTCAGAAAGTTTTTCGGACCTAATACAAACATTTTTTCAATGTTTTCCATCACCATCACCTAGGGTCTTCTCAAAATTGTTTTTGATGAGATTATTCTCGTCATAGTACATAGTTCAATTTATTTTATTCGTAGTCTGTTTTTGAAAACTGTGTAAAGATTACCATTTTGTTTGCAAATTTTTATTTTGAAATTATTAACCTAGGCTCGTACAAACAACATGTTACATCATTGATTGCACTGACCACTGTGTGAAGCAATATATTGCGGTTTATCTGTTTTATGCTGGCAAACCATCAACGTATTAATCTTATGATGCACGTAGTACACGTTTTCGACGAAAATAAAAACAAGAAAATTATGACCATTCAATGGCGGGTGGTGGCAGCGGACCAAACTAGACCGGAAAGTGAAACATCCACCAGAGTGACCAGCAGTATAGATGATGTACCGCAGATCGAAATTTCCATCCGGCGGGCTGGTGCCAACCGCTGCTGCGCTCGTTCGAATATGGCTTTCGAACCGAGTGAATGAATGCAACGCCATCGAAAATTTATGGATAGCAATTTACTGTTACGTACTGGTTTTTACTGGTGGGGTGTAATTTGCTGACTGGGTCAGTTGATTTGATTTGATGATTTAGATAGATATATTGAGCGGGTTTTTCTTTCGATTCGGTGTTTGATGGGTGTGGCGGTTTTATTGAAATACAGCCGAATATCAAATTCCGAACGGTAATCCCAGATGAAATGGTGGATCCGCTCCAACTTCCTGGTCTCTCACGTGACTCGAATGAGAATGCATGGTGCGAGGTTACATAAAATTCGAACGTGCAATAATATAATTAGTGGAAATTTTAAGTTTCGGTACGAAATCGATTTTCATGTTGTGAACGAATACAATTTTGTTAATCAATTTCGAATAACTCTATTAGGTAGTAATAATTTCCGAAACATTTTTAAACCATTGTTGGACGTATATTTTGGAGAAAGTGGTTTGTTTTTATTAACAGATTAATTATATCCAACAGTCAGAATATGCACCATTTATAAATTTGTTTTTCGACTCCAAACTTACAGCGAGCAATTTCCCTAATTTTTTGCTACCCCTCAAGGTCCCAGACAGGTATCAAAAATCTTGTCCGGCCAAGTGAAAACATTTGTTTCATTCCGAAAGCAACGCCATAATCGTCACGGCTCCATCTCGTAGCCGGTTACTATCTCCGCTCTTAATTAAAACCCCCAGAAGTAGCGAGTATATGGCGAGTATCCTGCCTCGGTGCTTTTCCCCATTTCCCAACACCAACAACGTCCCACGCGGGTTGTCGGCTTGAAAAGATCCCCGACACCAGAAGCCCACTTTCAGTCACACACAGCCGTTCCGTTAAAAGTCTCTCTTGTAGTGTTCCCGCATTATGTCATATCTTTTCGTCCGTTTCCGCTTCGCCCGCCGCGCCTCGTCGTCGGCGCTGGTCGTGTTGGACCGACCTACCGAGGCAGTCGTGTGTCGTGTGTTACAGCATTATTACTGCTGGATGTGTGTTACAAGCTGATACACGTACATAGCTCTCAAGGCTCACCGATGATGCGGTGGGAGGCTGCAGGTAGGGAGAATTAAACCGGAGGAAATGTCCTTCACCACTCATCCGTACTCGCGTTGGCACCCAGCGGATGGCAGACAGCAACAGCAGCAGCGGTGAAACATATATGCAAAATTTGCCCTTCGCTCCGCTGCTGCTGCACCCCACATGATGACCCCTCATCGTCCCACAAGTTTCTCATTCCGCATTCGATGCAAAACGGAGCCAGGGTGCAGCCGCTAGGCTCACTGTGCGATAAAGACTCATTCTCGTCGTCTGTGTGTGTGTGTGTCTGTGTGGCTGTTGGCTTCAGCAGATATTGCTGAGGAAAATATGGGTCTTTGATGAAACTGTGTCGCAACCATGTTTAATGTAAAATCTGTCAGTTTATGCGGAGAGAGATGGTTGAAAGCACAAAAAATGGGAAACTTCTATTGGGGATTTAATCGGCTAGTTAGAACAGATGATGAACCGATAAAAAACGGAAATTTAACTTTTCAACTTTTTTCTCTAAAAAAACCAATCAATTTAAAAATTCCAAAAACTTTTCCATTCCAAATGTCTTAGAATGTATGAAAAATGAAATCAGATTATTAATCAACTGTGAGCGTGTCTGTAGCGATATCCAACATTTTTGGTATTCAGTGAGTTATGGCCGCTATAATTCCTTACGGTTGACACCAGACCGTTTTGGGTGGAAGTGGCATCATTAATTATGAGCGTACTATCCGTCATTCCGTTTATTTCGGTGCCACTCGATCCGCTCCGGTCTTAAGAAGCGTAGAAACAAGCACGTCACAATTGTGACACTATTTATTTCAGCTGTATTTGAAAACAAATCACGACATACAGAAATCCCCCGAACAAGGCGATAGATGGTGATGTACGCCCATCGCGATATCTCAGCTGTCCGTAAACCAATAAAGTTGATTTTCGGTAGTTGACTAAGTTATACTACATGCTAACAATGTACCATTGGACATCTAATAAATTGCCGTGGGCGTACTCTACCACCCACCGCCTTATTCGGGGGACTGCTGTAATCTATAACGTGGCAAAATAAAAGTTTTATTTGCACTTATGCATGAAATTCGGTGATTATTTTCTATAACCGCACTAAAGTTTATAATTTATATTTGGTAATATGTCCTGTATTTGGAATATTTTCCATTTTAGATTAATTTAAGATGCACTCTGCCTTTTTCAATGTTTGCGAATGCGGACAGTTGAGCATTTTGTCCCGGTTTTCCACTTATCTTTGTTCAGTTTTCCCCTTATCTGTTACGTTTTCTTGGTTTTCGCACTCATTTTTCTTATGTTTTTTCTTTACTTTCTAATTTTCCTTTTGTTCTGTTCCGTGTGACATGTTTCATTGTTCTGTTTTTCTTCGTTTCCTGTCCCTTATTTTTTCTTATTTTCAATCCTTGTTTTTCTCTTGTTCTTCACTCGATTTTTGTTATTTTCTTTCCAATTACACGTATTTTCTCTTTTTTTGTTTCCAGTTTTCATGTTGTTCTAACTCTTCATCTCATTTCCTTCCCGTTTTTCGTCTGTCGAGTTTATTCTGTTTTTGGTCCATTTCCGTTCCATTGTTATCCATTATTAATTCCCGTTTTACGTCCAGGTTTTTCATTTGACATGTAGCTATTCTTTTCCTTTTTGATTTTTCTTGTTTTTTTGTGCCGTATTCCCTTTCCTGTTTCGTTTTATCTCTTTTTCTCCTTTGGTTTTCCTTTTTTCTGTCCGCTGTTTCATCTTTCTTTTTTTTTCCTGTCCAGTTTTTCGCACTTTTCCTGATTTTCATTTTTCATTTCGTTTTCGTATGTTCCGTTCTTTTTCTTTTTATGTCCCGCTTTTCATCCTTTCCTTTCACGTTCTGTTTTTCTTTTTTGCTTCCGCTTTCATTTTTTTCTATTTCGTTTTCCCATTGTTCTGTTCTAGTTTTTTCTTTTTCCAGTTCCGGATTTCTTCTCTCTTCCGTTCTTTACCATTTTCTGTCCAGTCACTTCGTTTTCCCCCTTTTTCCTCCCTTTTTCTACTGTTCCATTTTTTCTCTCTTTTTATGTCCCATTCTGTTACGTCTGTCTTTCGTTTTTATTTTTTCATGCCACTTTTTATTCTTTTACTCTCGCTTTGTCGCTCAGCAATTGAGAAAACATATTAAATTATTTCCGGATAGTCCTTTTTTCTGAATTACTGAGAAAATTTGCTTACATTTTCATGAAAACCTGTGTTTGTTCCGAACTTGTTGAAGCGTGAAATATTAAACATAAAACTGACACAAAAAAACATAACTGGCACTGGCAAAACTGGTAAAAATGAAAAAAAAATAAAAACTGTAAAAAAATCCTAAAAAAGACAAAAATTATCCCGAAACTAGAGCGTAGAAGACATAAAAATAATACAGAAAGATCAGTCGATTTTTTGTTAAAAATTTAAATAATTCAAATTATCATTGCGCCGTTTTGGGCCATGTCTTATTAAGAAGTGATATAAAACATCGTAGTTTCATGTTAAAAATAAGCATAAGCATAAGCAGTACCAAGACACACAAATTACAGTAAAATAACACGAAATTTACGCAAAAATGATATTATTTCGATGCAAAAATGGCATAGAATCTGATGCAAAACGGCTTCAAAAAAGACACAGAAAAAACAGAACAATGATATCATAATATTACAATAATCAAATGAAAATAACTCCATAATGATATAAAAATAGACGTACTAAAATGATGCAAAACGTGGAAACAAAACAGGAAAGTTACGACAATAAATTAACGCAATGGCCTAAGCAATTTGTTAAACATAACCAAAATGGCGCAAAAAATTATACAAAATAACACACACCGAAAAACTAAAAAAAAAACGATTTTTTGGACATCGCTAATTTTAAATTTTTTTGACTATTCATCTAAGCGCTATAAAAAGAAATTTTTTTGTGAAGACGCAACAAATAGAGTAAGGAGGGGTAAAAGGAGGGGCGATGTGGGCAATTGAATGCATTGGCATGGATGGGTAACTACTTTGACAGCTTGAATCTATCATAAACATTTATTGTTTACGAAGCATAGTTGCTGAGTTATTGGCAAATGTTATTTTAGAGCGGTATTGATGTAATATTTCCTTACACGGTAAATACGATATCAACAGGAGAACATTACTTGTCGAAAAATTGTAGCAGCGTTTTACATCACTCACATATTTCTTTTCAAAATGCGGTGAGAACAATTTACAAAATATCCTTCGTTTGCTCAAACCCCGTCAAGCGCCTAGCGGGGCAAAAGTGCGATTCACGGACGGAGCAAAAGTGCGATTCATTGACGAAGCCAAAATACATAGGTAATTATATACCGGTTTAGGCACTGTATTACAGATACTAGAAGTGGAAGATCTCCAGGATACAGTGTACTCTACAGATGCTGGCCGAAGCATAACAGTGTCATCCGCAGATGCTACAAAAAATAAATGTTTGGTAAAGTTTCGTTCTGGCGGAGGCTGCAATACACCAGCGGAATATAAAAAAGGTGCAAAATGAGAATATTCTTTTTTGAAACTTGTCGCCGATTGAAGATATTATGGTTTTGTTAGCTACTATTGTGCCAATTTCATACATTTAAGCTTCGCACTTTTGCCCCGCGGTATTCGCACTTTTGTACCGCTAGTGCACAGTGGTCCAAACAGCGAAATACGTGATCGTTTGAAATAGCGCCGAAACGTGAAGTTTTTCGCATATAGTGTCTTTAGGAGCATTTCTTGGTATAACAA
The DNA here is from genome assembly GCF_943734655.1 of Sabethes cyaneus. Taxonomy (NCBI): domain Eukaryota; kingdom Metazoa; phylum Arthropoda; class Insecta; order Diptera; family Culicidae; genus Sabethes; species Sabethes cyaneus. The sequence goes on along the minus strand of NC_071355.1, from coordinate 247,106,050 downwards.
GCCCCTTCTTGTGAGAGAAATCTTTGGGTGATTAATTCCCTTAAAAGTGAGATACGAATTTTATTTTTTTGTATATTCGAGATTTGTTGTACTTCTAAGTACGAGTTGTTTGATCTGCTACCATTTGCCACCTTGGGAAATATTTAAGCTCAAAGTAGTACTACTTTTCATCAAAAATGCTTAAAATCTCCGAAACTGCAGAAAATCGCGTATAATAATGTTCTACAAAAACGTTGATTTTAGCAAGATAAACAACTTTCTAGAACACACTATGAACACGTAAAAGTTGACCAGAAGAAGTGAGGGTTTAAAAACTGTTTTGAAGGGTTTGTCCTCGAATAACGCTTCATTGACAATTTCCATGAAGAGATACAAGTATGGTATCCTCAACAAAGTTATTTGTATTGATATTTACTACAACTTTTTCGAAAGTACCAAACCTGTATCTCGAATGTACGAATAAACAAATGTCGTATCTCACTTTTAAGGGAATTAATCACCCAAAGATTTCTCTCACAAGTAGGGTCTTGTTATACCAAGAAATGTTCCGAAAGGCACTATATGCGAAAAACTTCACGTTTTGGCGCAATATCACACGATCACGTATTTCGCTGATTGGACCACTGTGTAGTGGGGTAAAAGTGCGATTCGGCGCTTGATCAGAAAAATTAGGAATTTGTTTTGCATAACACTATTATCCTAGATGATTCTAGTTGAATCCGAAGATATTGAGTTATTGCATCAACATAAAATATATTTTACTGTTGTGCTTTTTTATATCTCATGAAAACTGATGACAACATCAAACTTCGCGCTTATGCCCCGCCCTACTCTTTACTCAACAATCTAGGATGAAGAAAAAAAATGGCCAAAAATCTAAGGGCCTTCGTAATCATTAATTTTCCGGCCATAACTGAGAATCAAAACATAACGCCAACATCAAAATTTTGAAAATTTTAACAATTTTTCAGGAACTAGAACGTAGTTACCTTGAACGACTTTTATTTGCAGTTTTACGCCACAGTAAAAAAATTTCTCAAAATAATACTTTAATTCGATAACTATAAAAATTTACTTTACTTTTCAGAATAAAATATTTACTCTGCGATGGTTAGTTCCTGAGATATAATCTATTCAAATAACCTGGAAAATTAAATAAAAATAAAAGTAAAAAGAAAATTTAATTCTACTATGACTATTTTATTCTTGACAGATACGTATTTCGCCTACGACTTGCAGGCTTCCTCAGTGTCTGTTCTCGAACTTCTTGACATGTAAAGACTATTGAAATGACATAAAAATAAAAGCAGAAAAGCCATTATCGTCATTCGTTCGCTGCTCGACTTCCGAGCTGGTCACTGCTATTTTCTTCTTCGTTCTCAGCTTGGACCCCACCAGTGGTAATCCGACTTATCTAATCGTCTAATCGTCGTTTGGACATTTATTGTACAAGCTTCACTTTCGATCGTAAGTAAAGCAAATCCTAGGTACTACATTCCGATTTAGGAACTTGGTCTTCTTAATCTTGGTGTTTATAAGACAGACTTTGCAGCCAGCTGTAAGAGTACAGGACAGTTGCAGGGCTGCAAATATTCTGTTGATTCTGACAGCCTCTCTTAGTCAAGATTCGCCATGAGTGCACTAACCAATTATCATTTTAGAACCACCACTGGAAAGCTAGAAAAATGCTATGGAATAATATATCAAATTAGGTGTGCATTGGCATCAACTAAATGAAATAATCAATTTTCTGTAGCAAGCTTTACAATCAATTTAATAAATTATGCTGCAGTTATGATAACGCCACTGAAGATTTGAAACAATCGAAGTAGGATCGTTACTGGGCTTATGCATTTTATTTGCTATCTAAGCTCATGCTCTGGTTTGCGGTTTCCCGCTAATGTGTCATGAGTTATATTGTTGACCAGTGACAGATAATACACAAACCCTACCCTGTAGATTAAACTCCGAGCGCACATAAGCGCGATATTGATTCGCTATTTATCGCAACAAAGCAGGATTTGGAATTCAATTGAATAGCATAATTAGCGTTTCCAATTGTTAAACTCTATCCACTAATAAATAGATACAATCTAATTGCAGCTGATGGGATTTTTTCCCCCGTTTGATTTTATGCAGCCATACAATGCATTTATGGGACGTTACTAAACCAACTTTAGTATTAATATTTTATCACCCAGCTACTGGATTACTGCTTTAATCTTCGCCACTGGGCAAACCTGCATGCATTTATAACGACTTTGCTCTGTATCTTAATGCAGCCCGAAAGCTTCACGTCAGACCAACGAAATGGACGGTAGAGGATTATCAAATGATTATATTAACCATGTCTTCTCCTTTGTGCAAAATTTCCCAACTACAGCCACAAATTTGCTAACTTTAACACGCCGAGAGAGCGAAAACCAACTCCTCGCTAAGATTTAAAAATCCATTTTTCCATCGATTTCACATGAAATGCCTGATGATGGATGGATGGGGTCGGCCATAGCAACGTGCTCAGCCGCGTTATGCCCGGCCAGTGTAGGCGTCCCGGTCAACATAAACTCTGTACGCCTCGATTGAGATTGAGTACGTGCAGTGGAAGGCCAATTCCTGGCGGTGGCAGCAGCAGCAGCAGCAGCAGTAAAGGAAAAGGCCTACCAGCTATTGAATCGTCGAAAGCAAAATTTATCGCTTCGCCGGATTTTGTGTTTCTGTCTGCTGATGGTCCTTTTCCTCCTACGGGCGGAAGTTCGGACGGCGCCAATTTGTACGCTCGAAATGTGACGCTCCGATAAAGCCACATGTGCGGATATTCACGCTGGCGAGGCAATATATTGATTAGGTTGTGCGTCCAATATGGCCGCAAGGATGTGATTTTTCTTGCTAGCTATTTAGAGAGCTATTGGCAGTTAAAATGATGGTTATTTCCATCGGAATCAAATTGCTGCGGCTAGAGGCTATCATTTTCTGACGATCTTCGGGCGCTGATGGTTTTGTTCTCATGTCATTACAATCGAATTGATGTTTTCCAAGACCATCACCCAATAGCGTTGTTTTCTGATTTAAATTCGTACGAATGTGTTAGCTACCGATGCATCGGTATTTCTCCGAAATTTCCTCTTTCGAGATCTGTTATCTAGCTTTGACGTCCCACGCAGTGGAACAACCACGCAAATAGCGTTCCGCCATTTAAGTCGCCATTCATTTGACTGAAATAGCAAACGACGACTTTTGCAGAATTCAATTTCAGTAACGCGAAGAGTGCAACCAAGCATGTCGCATTCCAGCATAGCAGTATTCATGGCTGACAATTGTAATTCGATTTAGCTATCGCCTGATTCTGTGAAAAGAGAAGCCGCGTGGAAATGACAAACATATTGCTTTTAGTTTTTAGTTTGATGGCAAAATAAGTGAATAAATAAAAGCTCATAGATCTTTGCAGTTTTGGATGGAAAAAAGTGAAAACTTTCGAAATCATTTCTGACGGGCGATACTATAAGCCATCGCACAGCTGTGACACAGTTTGTGTCAGTTTAGTTTTCATTCGTTGCTTTGGCTGTAGATTCCAGTTATCTCGGAAGGATAAAAGTTTTATCCTTTCCCGTTTCCACAGGAAATAGAATGTTCTCAAAATACTTTTGATATGAATTTAATTGACAGCTTCGTTTTCGGCATTTATGTCTTTTATTATCTAAATTTTTGGCATGAAAATTGAATTGTTAGCTAAAATATGACGAATATCAATAGATGATGAGACTGTTTTCTGTACAAGGTCACTGGCATTAAACTTACAATAAAATATTATTGAATGATCATACCCACGCGAGATTTCTAACTCTTTTCTATATGTGTATCCTTAAAGATGGCATGCTTATAAGAATTGGAATTTATTTTATCACATGTTCATGAATATTGACCCAAGACAAAGCGCCTCCATTGATTTTAAATGGAGGCGACGCATGGTTATTTTGCTCCCTGTGGATGTAAGTGTTAACATTTTTATTTTCTGGGAGAATAATTCTCCCAATTGTTCGGTTAGTCAGCAGTGACGTCGCTCTCAGAGTGCTTTGAGATGCGCGGAAATTTAGAAGCGACAGCAACTTTGGGCAGTCAATCTCGCCATTCAGCAGTTTGGCCACGAACACCGCCTGTTGCATCTTACGCCGACACTCAAGTGTATCGAGACCAAACAAACGGCAACGGTCAGGATATGGAGGTAAGTTATCTTGATCACACCAAGGCAGATTCCGTCGAACCAATCGTATAAACCTACTCTGCACTCGTTTAATTCCAAAGTTCTAATAGAGCTGGTGCGGTGTCCAAATTAGACAAGCGTTTTCAAGAATCGGACGGACTAACGCGCAATAGAGTGCTTTAAAACAATGCGGATCATTGAAATCTCGTCCAATTTTGGCGATAAATCCCAGCTTTCGGGTTGCTTTTGAAATTATCATCGCACGATCCCGATCAAACGCCATTTTCGAGTCTAATGTGACATCAAGATCGTTAACGCAATCGACCCTTTTTAAAATCTGATCATCAATTCTATAATCGAATACGATTGGCGATTTAATACGATGGAATGTCATTACCTCACATTTAGCAGTGCTGATAGTCAAGTAGTTTGATTTACACCAGTTCACAAATGTGTCCAAAAGTGTCTGAAGACGACGACAATCCTCGATGCAACGAATCGTCAAGCAAATTTTAATATCATCAGCATATTCCAGTCTGCACCCAGTTCCTAGAGCAGAGGCAGCGTCGTTGACGAATATAATAAACAAAAGTGAACCCAAGTTACTGCCTTGAGGTACACCAGATTTATTTGTATGCCGAAGGCCGCATTTAAATCAGTATAGATCAGATCCACTTGTGCCTTACGTTCCGTTTCGATAATACAATTAGAAGTGAAATATAGAAGATTTGTAGTCACGGAGCGGCCAGCAATGAAACCGTGTTGGTCCGAGGAAATGTAGTGTCTGGTACGTTGAGTTAATGCGGCACTCACAATTATTTCGAACAATTTCAAATTTGTAATACCACGGTAGTTTCTGACACTTCGCCGATCCCCATTCTTAAAGACCGGAAACATATAAGAATGCTTCCAAACCTCAGGAAATTTTCCTTGCGTAAAAGATTTGTTGAAAACACAACAAAACGGTACAGCTAAGGCTTCGGCGCAACAGCAAAACAACGGCAGGAATTCCATCAGGACTAGCACAGTACGATGTTTTCAATTTCTTGGCGGTTATCATATCCCATAGGACCCATAACTTCGAAATGCCAGGACAGTTCTTCACCAAACTTGGCACACATGTTCCATGCCATAAAATAATCAGTACTCAGGGGGTTGAAAAAAGAGGGGTGGGGGGGTCATAACAGAAAAGGGTGATCATCACAGGGAGGGTTCATAACAGGGGAGGCCATAACTCCGAAATGCCTGGACAATTCTTCATCAAATTTGGCACAAATGTTCCTTGACATTAAAGAATCAGCACTGGGAAGTTGACAAAAGGGGGGAATCCCTAACAAGGGGGGAGGGAGTAGAAGATCTAAATAAGTATAAGGGGTTGTGTTTCTCTTGCATTTAAACCGATTGCAGTTGTGCAACTAATTTTGAGAAAACACACCCTAAGTTTCAAATTCAAACATATTCTATCGAAAAAATAATTAGAGAACCTGCACCTACCTTCAACGAAAATGTTTGTATCAAGTGTTTCTAGTTTGCTTTACAAAAGATGAAACAACACATCTAGTAGACATTGCAAGTAGAAAAATTTGAGGACTTAAGGTCTGACAACATCATCAGTATTATCTCTGATCTGATAACAGTATCAGTATTAATAATAATAGCAGATTTTGATTTTAATAACCGTTATTGATTACCAGTGCTCATTTATTTCAGGGATGGTTCGATCACTTTGATTCAATTTCGATTCATTTGACAGTACCGTCTCAGCCGAGCCAAATATGACAATATAATGTATGGGACATTTATAGAACTAGTTCTAATCTACAATTTTTCCGAACAAAATTTTGCTGTATCGTTTGTAGTTACGGTGCTATAACGCTAGTAACCAAAATGCCCGACCAAATAACCAAAATGCCCGACCAAATAACCAAATATAACCATAATGCCCGACCAGACCCGGCCGAGATTTTTGGCACACTTACACTATATTCTATGGAGGTTCTAGCGATGTTAACTTTAGCTGCCAGTAGGTGCCTATTTACGGAAAAATTACTTGTAAAAACGGTAAAATTTATGCTTCAAATCAATTATTAAAGCAAATAAAGCAACATATGTTATTTACACCTTCTAGAAAGTTACATATTTTGATAGTATCCAAAAGTTTGTAGAACATGTCGAACCTGTTAGATGAGGTTTTGTGTACAAAAAGTTTAAAAAACTGCTTTTAAGGGAGTCACGACAGAAAGTCAATTATATCTCGCAAACCATATGATGCAGATACTTAGTATCTTCGGCAAAGTTTAATGAAATTCAATGTTCTACAACTTTACCAAACACATAATCATGCTATCTAGTTCCTATAAAAAATTAATTTTTTTAAATTTGTTATCCCCTTAATACCTAATTATATGAAAATGTCATTAGATGCAGAATACTTTTTTATGAAACTTCTCCTAAGACCCTTGAAAACTTCAGGAAAAGCGAAAAAATACTTTTGACCGCCTTTTTCCAGAATGGTCCCACTGTGCGACGGAAGTTCGCCGGCTACACTTGTGCTGAATTATCTAATGTTACTATTGATAGTTTTTGGTGGTCTTGTTATTGAATAATATTTTATGAAAGAGTCTAAAATTTCTCGAGCTCGATTAGTTTTTGAGTTACGCAAAAATTTCTGTTTTATTTGTATGAGAGTCCTTATCCCCCTACCACAGGGGTCTCAAACCATCATTAAAAAAATTCATGCCTCCAAAACCCCCCACATGCCAAATTTGGTTCCACTTGCTTAAGTAGTTCTCGAGTTATGAGGAAATTTGTATTCCCCCCCCCCCCCCCCACCCTCTTAAAAGGGAGAGGGGTCATTATTTTCCTCCTAAAGAGGGGAGGGGTCTCAATTCACCATAGGAAAAAAATTGCCTCCAAAAACGCCCACTTGCTAAATTTGGTTCCATTTGCTTGATTAGTTCTCTAGTTATGAGGAAATTTGTATTTCATTTATATGGGAGCCTCCCTCCTAAAAACGTAAAGAGTCCCAATTCATCATAGAAAAAAATCATGCCTCTAAAAACACCCGCATACATTAATTAGTTTTCGAGTTATGAGGAAATTTGCATTTCATTTGAATAGGAGCCCCCCCCCCCCGCTTCTAAAGTGGGGAGGGGTCCTAATACAACATAGAAAAAAATCTTGTCTCCAAAAACACCCACATGTCAAATTTTGTTCCATTTGATTGATTAGTTCTCGAGTTATGCAGAAATTTGTGTTTCATTTGTATGGGAGCCCCTCCTCTTAGTGGGGAGAGGGTTCTAACCATCATAAGAACCTGCCCTGGCTCCAAAAACCCCTATATGCAAATTTTCACGCCGATCGGTTCAGTAGTTTTCGATTCTATAAGGAATATAGGGACAGACAGACAGAAATCCATTTTTATAGGTATAGATTTATTCATATATCTATTTGTTGTCACAATAACTGTATGTAAGAAAACAAACTTGAGAAAGGTTGTTTCACGCTTCTATCTAGATTATATATTCATTATATCTAAACGTAACGTAAAACAATGTAAAATGAGCTAAATTTTTGAATTCTTTTTGCTTCATGTCCCTATTTATGACCAGAATTAGTCATATATCGGTTACCACAACTACTTTGTAACAACTGTGCTAGTAGGGTTATATCGAAGTTCCCCTGTATTTGTTGCTATTAGTGAAGTGAAAATTAAAACGTTCATAATATTTATATTTAACAAAATATGTGTTACTGTTAAGTGCAGTTACATAAAAAATGTGATATCAGTTACCAGTAATGTGAATACCGAAATATTAGTTCAACATTCTAATAACATGCAAGCATGTAATCGAATGTTGATACTGTTTGAATATTTGTAGATTTTTCCAGATGAAAATGGCCATACTATCAAGTAATTATTAGAACCGCATTTTTGCAGGCACAAAACCACCCGTGCGTCATCAATTCTTGAATAAAAGGCACAAAGCACGTTTTATTATCAAAATTACACGCATGCTTGCTAGAACTTTAAGTTTTCACCTAAATGCACATTAATATTCACGCAACTACAATTGATTCTACATCAGAATAGCGAGCACTATCGCTAAACATGAAACGAAAGCTGTTCCAATGCAGCTAAATTCCACCGTTCTCCGAAAAAGTTTGCAACCCATTGGAGCATAGGTGCTTCCTTCGAAAATCTGTCTCGTACAAACGAGACAGGGAAAAAAACTCGCCCACTCATAGTTTATGAATGAATCCACTATGACGTAAATCGCACTTTGCTTGTATTAAGCAACTATCGTACCGCGAGCGTATCGAACCAGTCACGGCAGCTCTTGAGAGGCAGCCGCCAATTAATCTGATGAAAAGCTTACAATCACGTTACGTTTTTATTTTTACACCGTCGTCTGCTGCTACGTTTCAAAGCGATTAAATCCGCGACAGGTAAAATCTCGCTAGTCACCTTTCTTTAATTCCAACTTTTCTCCAGCATCCCCCACACCCCCCAAACCAGCCACAATCCGTGGGTGGGTGTCGTAAAGGGTGGTACAATGTGCAGTACGATTCCGAAAACAGGTTGTTTGAACGGCGACCCACAGAGGAGTTAAATTTTAGAACACACTTTTGAAGGACAAATTTTCTGCTGGTATTTCATTGTTCTCAAGGAGTTTCAGTCGTCGGTGTACGGCAGACATACACATGCGAAGGCACAGTTCGAGGTTTCGTCGATCAGAGAGCAGGACGAGCTATCGGCACGTACAACACCGACGACCACGACGACAGCAGCAGCAGCGTGACTAAAACATACACACTTTCATACGCTCGGCAGGCGCGCAGAATATCGGCTGTTAAAGTACGCAATCTACCGGAGCTGGTTAATAGAGACCTGTCTGTTACGAACTTTAAGCTTCTCCCATTATTTTCTCGAATGACTAATTAGCTGTAAGTTAAAATACCCCGATTCAAATGTCCGACTATTCGGTCAATTGAATGCATTGCGATTGAAAGCAGAATTTGTAACAGATAAAATTAAATCTTTTGTTTGTTCGCTGTTCAACGGTCTGCAGTTCACAGAACTGCACTCCAACTATTCTACAATCAACGGGGTTCTTAGAAACTTTAATCAACAGGATAAAAATAGGATTATTTCCATCTCATTACCACATTTCTGACTCCAAGCAGCATCATCGCTGTTCAGCAACACTTAGCACACACACAGCACCTGCAGGACGAGAGAGCTATTTTCGGGAAATTCGGTCCCGTACAGGCCACACAACGCGGAACACAACACTCACAGGCCTTCGCTGGCTCCCTTGTTTCTAGACTAACTCCAGGGATTTCCACTAACTTCTCTCGACAGTCGACCGTTTGCTCGTTTGCTCGTTCGCTCGTAGTGCGCGGCTCTCCTGCTCACTTTTCGGGGTTCCGCTCACGCTTTTGCGTTACTTGGCTATACACACAGCTTCACATGACTCGTTTTTCACTCCTACAGATTTTTCATCTAACGAAAATTTCCCATTACTGCTTGAATAATCTTCCGTTTTTTTTTCTTTATCAATTTTTGTACAGCTTCACACTTCACGCCCTTAGCACAGCACACAACAAATTAGGGCACACAGGCATATTCCAAAAATTCCATCCAAATATCTATTTCTACCAGCACAGGTGTCTCGCGCTACGGATGCGTTGCCTTGAAGCCCCTGCACATAAATTCTTCAGCTCAGGACCACTGGGCCTTTCAAAAAAATCATTTTTCCAGCCAATCCACAGTGCTCCGATTCCGACTTCTATCTTCTGCCCACTACTGGCTGCAGTATAACATCCTTAAATACCCAAGCATCTTTCTTCAGTATGCTTGCCCACTAGCAACCGTTCACCAGCTCATCTCGAGCAGAGGATCTTCACACATCCGCTATCTTCCAGTTTGCCAAAGGACACAATTCATCTTTGCACGGAGGCTTAACCTGTTCGCCTCGCTCTCTAGGTTCCGTAGCTGGAAAAATCCTTCAAAACGTCCTTTCGCCGAACGCGTCGTTAATCGATTCGTTTCTTTCCACGTAGATTAAAGGTGGCTAATAGTTATCAAAATCAAAAAGAAAAAGTATATTTTCACTGCACATATATTTAAAGCATTAAGTAACAAATCTATACAAAAACAACAGCACGACCCTAAACCGGAACACCAACTGGAGCACAGGCTCCGACCTGCGAGCCAGTTTGGGCCAGGTTCCCCCTGGTTTTAGCACAATGAGCACTCACCGGAGCGAGCGACCGTTAGCGGGAAAAAGTCCACATCAACCTGCCTGGTTTTAGTACTCGCTCGTGAATCAAGTGGAGCACGTGTACACCAGAACGAGCAAGCAGCATCCATTCATGAGAAAATGCCATGCGCAACCTAGGCTACCACACTCACCAACCTGCTAGCTGTCAAACTCCCATGCTCTCGGTTTCTTTCGATCCATTCATGGGAATCTCTCCGACCAGCGAACAGGGAACAAAAACAAACCAATCTATCAAACACATGGCAGCACTGGCAGTCGGTCTGCTGCTCACCGAGAACCATCTCTCACGTGACACAGTCACATTTCATGTGGGTGTTGAACAGGTTCTTCTTTGTTCGCCACGGTTCTGCTCTGAGTGCCTTCTCAATATCGCATATCACTGATAACAACCACTCTCGTTTTCTCCGCACAGGACGAAAAAAAACAATCATTTCACTCCCCACGGTACGGTGTTGCTTAGCGATCCGAGAATAACGTAACCACTCAATCTCACAATCCCAATCCCAATCCCATCCAATCCACCCAACCACCCCGAAGGAAACTGTGCCTCCTGAAAAACGGAGATCCCATTCACTGCGTCGGCAGAAGACAACACCATTTGCAGTGTGCTGCCGAGTCGTGCTCAACAGTTTTCTTTCCGCTCCTCTCGCTGCTCTCTTGTTGTTCTCGTTTTCTTCAAACCTTCCTTCGAAAACGCTTCCTGCTTCCACTCGCAGGCCCAGGCATGGCAATAGTACAGTAGGTAGGTACAGTAAACGAACAATAAAGCCTGCGAGAATCCATCCACTTCACACTTCACTCAACTCACAGTCAGGCCAGAAAAACCAACAGAAGCAATAAAAAAAGAAATTCAAATTTGTCCCACATTCGAATCCTTTTTTCCCGGCTGCTGGCAGCACACACGGCAGGACGATGCCATACTATAGGATTGTGACACACGCCCTGGGTGTTGGTAATTTGTTCGTCGTGAGTTTACACCTTCTACTGGCACCTATGCTGTTGCTGCTGCTGCTGACTGTGCTGCTGCTGTGCTGATGAAGCTAGTTTACGCTTCAAGCGTCCGACTCCGAATCCATCCATGATAGCGCAAACGGAAACACGACACGACAGTTGGAAGCTTCGAGACTGAGCTGAACAAAAGCTCCCAAGGATTACGAGTACTCGACGTTATCGCATTCCGCAGCAAAAGAGCCGGACGGGTGATCGTCTGCGAACAATGGCCGGCAATGTTCGACGTCACTAATTAGCTGCTTAAATCGAGGTTATAACTTGATGAGGTTTAGCAGTTCAACAAGTTTACATCCTTCTGGACGGTCGGGAATTCGTTGACATTCGAAGCGCGGGAATGAATTAAGTAATTCTTGTAAAAAACTGACAAGCCAGACAATTGCAAAGGAACAATTACAAAGTTAACAGTCAATAAAGTAAAAAATTGTTTTGGCTTTACACAGGATTGTATGTTAATTGAACCCGCTTATCACTGGCGTACCCAAATATCAACAAAAGGTGGGACGTCACTCTTTCAACAGTATATTTTTGCCTGGAAACTTTCAAATAATCGTAAGATGGGAGATGTTTTAACGCAATTAATTTACTGATTCCAAAATTATACCGACTAATTAGGTTAAAACTCCGGTTTTCTGAGTTCCACTACAGACTTTTTTTAAAGTAAATTTTGTAGAGAAAGTAGAATGAAATTTCGCGAAAAACCTTACGCGGGATGTACCATTTCACGGAAAATCTTGTCGTAGAAAGTACCATTTCGTAAGGGTGAGCCAACTGAAGGAAAGTAATAGAGGTCAGTAGATGTAGAAAAATAAATAAACCTAGATAGAATTTGTATTTCATTTGTATGGGAGCCCCCCCCCCCTCCTAAAAAGGTAAGGGGTCTCAATTCATCATAGCAAAAATTCATGCCTCCAAAAACACCTACATGCCAAATATGGTTCCGTTTGATTAATTAGTTTTCGAGTTATGAGGAAATTTGTATTTCATTTGTATAGGAGCCCCCCCCCCTCCTAAAGTGGGGAGGGGTCTTAATTCACCATCGAAAAAATTCTTGTCTCCAAAAAGACCCACATGTAAATTTTGTTCCATTTGCTTGATTAATTCCCGAGTTATACAGAAATTGGTGTTTCATTTGTATGGGAGCCCCCCCCCCTCATAGTGGGAGGAGGGGTCTCTAACCATCATAAAAACTTTCCCTGGCACCAAAAACCCCTACATGCAAATTTTCACGCCGATCGGTACAGTAGTTTTCGATTCTAAAAGGAACATAGGGACAGACAGACAGACAGAAATCCTTTTTTATAGGTATAGAAGATTGAATTGAAAATTGGTCTTGATCTTAGGCATGAAATTGGACTTCAAATCAGAGTTGAACCTGGAATTGAATTTACCTTAAAATTGGGCATGATATCGAACGGAAAATTGACAATTTTTTAAATTAAACCTCAAAACAGAAATGAAATTTCAGAAAATTGGACTTCAAATCAAATGTAAATTAAAATTAAATTTAAAAATTTACTTCAAATTAGACATGAAATTGGAATTAAATAAATCTGAAAATTAGGACATTAAAATGAACTTGAAATTACCCTTGAAATAGGATTTGAAATTGCTATTGAAATCAGACTTGAAATTGGATTTCTAATCGAATTTGAAACTGGAATCAAATTAGATTAGGGGCTCATTCTTACAGCTGCCCTCACCTCACTTTACAGCCCCCATTTGATTTATACCCACCCAGGTGACCAGACTTACTTAAGTGACTTACAGAATCGCAAATTATGCTCTCACCTAAATAATTTAGATGAGGTGACGGTGAGAGTAGGGTCCTTGAACTCGGACTCAAAATGGAACTTGAAATTGGATTTCACTTGGAAGTTAAAGCAGGGATTCAGTTAGACTTGAATTTGACCTTCAAATGGGACATTAAATTGGACCTTAATGAAATTACATTTGAAATTGTACTTTAGATTTGAAATCGAACTTTCGAAAATTTGAAAATGGGACATTAAATTGGGCACGCAATTGGATTTGAAATTTTACTTGAAATCAGACTGGAAGTTGGACTTCAGATTGGACTTAAAATCGACTTAAAGTTGTAATTAATTAGATATGCATTTGGACCTAAAATGGGACACTAAAAAGGACTTGAAACTGGACTAAAGTTAGACTTAGAATCGAATTTGAAATTCGACTTTGAATTGAACTTTGAATCGTGAAATTAAATAAAAAAAACTTTGCCAATTAAATTCTACTATTTTATATTTATTCGCGACAGATACGTATTTCGCCTACGACTTTCAGCGTAGGCGAAATACGTATCTGTCGCGAATGAATATAAAATAGTAGAAATCAATTGGAAAAGTTTTCTTTTTTGTTTAATTTCAGGTTTCGTATTCTACTAAGACGCTCCAAAAACTTCAGTTAACTTTGAATCGATTGAAATTAGGTTAGGACTAGGACTAGGGTTAGGACAAGGACTAGTGAGAAGGGAGAATTGAAATTGATCTTCAATCATTAAAAATACTGTAGCTAAAATTTTAACTTTAACAGTGCCGATTAAAAATTTACCTCAGGGAGGGTCCAAAGAGTCCAAAGAGAGTCTAAAAAGGGTGCAAAAAAATCGAAAGTCCAATGACAGTCGGAAAAGAACCCAAAAACAGTCCAAAAGAATCCCAAATGTATCCAAAAAGAGTCCAAAACAGGCTCTCAGAATAGTTCAAAAAAGACCAAAAAGACTCGCGTAACTTTTCTAAAGGCCCAAGGCAACAATGAGAGATTCTCTTCGCCTCTGCTCTCTGCCTCTGAGCTTATTGGAGAGATGCAAATCCACTTGAACGCATCTGCATTGCTTGAATCGGGCATTATTAGCTTGCTAGTCCCTAAGAAATCTTGAGGTGAAATGCTTTTACGTTACATAAGAAGAGTCCCAAAAAATCTAAGGAGTATCCATTATAGTTCATACAGATGCCAAAAATAGTCCAAAGAGAGCATGCAAAAAGTCAAAAAAGAGTCAAAAAAGAGCCCTGGAAGAGTCCAAGAAGAGTTGAAAAGGAATCCAAGAAGTATTCCAAAAAAGTCCAAAAAAAAGCTCTTAGAAGAGTCCGGCCTGAATCCAAGAAGAATCAAAGAAGAAGCCAAAAAAAGCTCGAAAAACATCCAAAATAGGTTCAAAAAGGTTCCTAGAAGAGACGAAAGAGAGTTCAAGAAGAGTCCAAAAAGAGTCCGATAGGTGCCTGAAAAATGTCTAAAAACAAAGAAGAGTCCGAGAAGAGTCGAAGAAGAATCCAAAAAGAGTACAAACGTCCGAAAATCCAGAACGAGTCTAAGAAGAGTTTAAAAAAGTCCAAAAGGAATTTAAAGAGAATCCAAAGAGGGATCAAAATTATTCCAGAAAGAGTCCACAGAAAAGTCATAAAAGAGTCCAATGAAAAAGTCGAAAAAGTCCGATAGAAATATGAAAAACGTACAAAAAGAAAAAAAGCTCAAAAAGAGTTCAAAAAAGGTCTAAGAAGAATTTACGAAGACTCCAAGAAAGATCTAAGAAGAGTCTAAAAAGAGTCAAAAAACTATCCAAAAAAATCCCAAGGAAATCAAAATGAAAAATCGAAAAAAATCCGCAAATAATTCAAAAAGAATCTAAAAGGAATCCGGAAAAGTCCAGAGCGAGTCTGACAAGAGTCCAGCGAAAGCCCAAGACGAATCCAAGAGAAGCCCTAAACACCTTGAAAGAGTCCGGAAAAAGCTCAAGAAAAGTCCTGGAAGAGACCAAAAAGAGTTCAAGAAGAGTCCAAAAATAGTCCCAGAGGCGTCTGAAAAATATCCGGAAAGAGTCCAAGAAAGGTCCTGGGAATATTCCAAATCCAAAAAGACATGAAAGAGGGTATGAAAGGCGTCCGAGTAAAGTTCAAGAAGAGTCCGAGAAGAGCCTAAAAAGAATCCAAAAAGAGTTGAATAAGAATCCAGGAAGAGCCCAGAAAGCGTAAACAAGTCCGAAGGGAATCCAAAGAGAGTTTGAAAACGACCAAAAAGAATCCATAAAGGGTCTAAGAAGTATTCAAGAAGAGTTCAAAAAGAATCTGAAAAACAAAGAAAGAAAACCTAAACAAACCAGTATAAAAATAATTACAGTCATTTAGACAATTATAACCAAATTAATAAGCCATAATACGAAAGCAAATATTGCAAAACGATGTTCAATAAAAAAAAAGGCTGTTCCTTGAACTGCATCCTTTGTCCCGGTATCCCTAATCTTGGTATCCTAAGCCTGGTGTTTCTTGTCTTGGAGTCCCTTGTCCCGGTTTCCCTTGTCACGGTTGTCCTGATGTTCCTTTTCCCGGTTCCCTAGTCCTGGGGTCTCTTGTCTCAGTGTCACTAGTCCCGGTTTCCTTGCCCCAGCATCCTTTGTCCTGATGTCCCTTGTCCCGGTGTCTTTGATTGCGATACACCTTATCTCGGTGTTCCTTGTCCCGGTAACCCTTGTCCTAATGTCCCTTGTCCCGGTATTTTTTATCCGGCTATCCACTGTCCCGATGTCCTTGCCCGATAACCTTTGTCGCTGTGTCCTTTATCCCACAGTCTTTTGTTATGATGCCTTTTGTCCCGGTCATTTGTCCTTTGTCCTTTGCCTTGGTGTCCCATATCGCGGTGTCTGGCATTCTTCGGCCCATTTTGGCCCAAAAAAAGGTGAAGACAAATCTACCTTTTTTTTAAAAGAAATAATAAATGGCATAGTGAAAACTCAACCGAAATATACTTGGAATGCGAATGATGCTTTGATAACCCAAGAAGCAGATACCTCCAAATAACCTTCTTCATTTCGAGTGTAGCTAATAATAATCATGCATGAGGTGCAATGATTACTGAAACTGACAGATCTTACCTCAGAAAGCACCTGTCTGTCGGAAGTCAAGATTTAACTTCTCGCAGCAGTCTTTCAGTAAAGCGAAATTATTACTTCCGCCAGCTGTTACCGAACATCCCGGTACATACCTAACCAGCTGGTGTGCATTGGACCGAGTGGCTCCTTACGCGACAATTGCCAGCAGCCGCATCTATCTGACGCTCTTCATTGTTTGTTTCCACCGTGATAGTAGTGTCGTGTGGCCTGTGGCTGTCCATGAATTGTGAGTCTTATCATTACCACCTGCATCACCGGTGAAACACTCGAGGAAAGATGTGTGCGCACCGCACATTCCGCGCGCGCGACAAGCATCCTCCGGGCGGGCGGGTGTAGATGTGGAGATTGAAAGGTATGTCTGCATTAAATTTTCCACATCCTGGTGACTCGATTGGCCCCACTCACGGTTTAGTAGGCACTGTCAGTGCAGTAGTTTCGCCCGTTGTTGTTTCGAGAGCCATCCACCCCCACCCACTACCCCAGTGGGTAGCAGCCAGCAGGAAATTGAGGTAGTAATGATGAAGCAAATGATAACAACCATCAACGTCGACGACGACGACGACGGGAATAAGGACGACGACGATGATGATACTGCGGTACTATCAGCGGGTAGTACGAACGTCATCAATTTATATCTGACTTTTATTTTCGTTTTTCGATATATGTTAGGAGTAGGAATTTCGACGCAAAGCAATAATATTTATTTTAGTGAGGGGAAAAATTTACACCATCTCTTAAGGATGTTTCTCACCTTTTCTTAGGAATTATTTATTCTAATGTATTTTATATGCAGAGTGTTGGTTAATTTGCAAGCGTTGTGGTAAACTTATCGAACATGTTCGAAACTAGAAAACTAAACTAGAAAACTAACTTGCAGAATTGAGTTTATTAAAAAATATCTGAATGACCTAACAAATCGAAAAAAACAAATCGAAAATTCGAAGTCAAAATTTAAATCCCATTTTACTTGAAAAATAAAAAGGATTTCGTAGCTTATTTTTATTGCAAATAAAAAACTAGTATTCGTTTGTCTGTCTCCTAACATCAGTTGAATAGATAAAACGCCAACGTTTTATGCGCTAGATGTGCAAAGGCTAGAACACGTAGAAATGATTAAATGAACACCGCTAATGAGCTTTGCTCTTAAAATATATATATATATTTTAAATTGCTTCCATCCAGACTTCTAGACGAACGGCTAGTCAGTGGAATGAATGAAACATAATCATGTTGAACTATGCCAGAAGAAGAGAAACCTGGTTAATTAGGGCAATACCTAGAACCATAATGAATCCTAATTAAATGATTGCATCAGAAGAGAGACAGAAGAAAACCACATTTCTGTTTTAGCAGCTTTAACTAAAGTATAATTGCAACAGATTTTCAGATTTTCAGATTTGTCAAATTTTTCAACAATAGATCATGAAATCATAAAACAGTGAAATTATGAAATCATAATATAATTATAACACGTGATCATGAAAGCAATAATTCCTTATTTATTAACAACATCATTGAAAAAGCTTGTGTCAACTAAAAAAATTGTTTGATATTATTTGGCGATGTCCTTGCCCTATACGCTCGAATTTTTGTTACACCACTTAACTTTCAATTGCCTCAAACATTGTTCTACAGAAAAGCAAACCTTATGTTCAACCTATTCATACAATTCAGCGACGGGTAGTGACCAGTGGCCTGCCCAGGCTGGGGTACACTGAGTCACGTGCACTAGTTCCACTGTAAAATTTAATGTAACTCAAAATCAAAACTTAATTTTAATTCAAAAGACCGCAGTTTTTAGTTTAATCTGCCACTATCTTTGCGATAAGTAAATCAATTGCATAAAAATAGTTCCAGTTTCTAATCCAATTTTAAGTCTACCCGAGCAGGAGCCAATACCTCATCCACACCTAATGGATTTCAAATTCAGTTATCATATCAAAATTTGATATTCATAAGTTATCGCATTTTTATAAAGAATAACTTATAAAGAATACCTCATTGAGGTATAGCAAAAACATTTGATATGATTTAGTTATTGCAATAACAAAATCAGTTATTATTTTAAGTGTTTGTAGAACATCTTTAGCTATTATTTTAGCTATTTTACCTCTCATGTCAAGCTCGTCAATATCTAATTCAGATATGCAGTTAAACACCAAAAAATATCTGGTTCAGATATTCTTCAGTAATTTTCTCCTGCTCAGGTAGTTATAAATTAAATTTCAAGTTTAGTTTCAAGCCTAATCGATGCTTAATCTCAAGTCCAATTTCAATTCCAGTTCCATTCCATTTCTTTTCGATTTTAAGTCTAATTTCAAGATAAGTGATGGAGAAAAACTCCAAAGAAAAGTCGCAAAATTACTTGGAAATTTTTTGGAACCTTTCTTTCTCCATTTTTTATGTGCGTTTTCACTGCTCTGTGCCTACGTAAGAGCACCACCATATGAATATTAGTAGATAAGGCACAACACGTGCCGCTCTTACAAAATAAAAGTTTTGTAACAGGGAAACGCGTTGTCCCATAAAAAATAGTAAATTTACTGTAAAAGTGCCTCAAATTCAAATTTTAATAATATTTTTGTTTCTTATTTTACGCCATATTCATCATATGGCCATATTCATCATAAATTTATCGTCTTTTTAAATTATTTTTTTTTTCGCCTAAAAAAATTACCATGAAAGGACGATAACTTTTACTGTAAATGAAAATTTTTGTTCGCGAAAAACTAAATTTTTTATGGTTAAGATACTTAACAACCCGTATTTTTATGGTAGAATCTCTGAAAACCATGAAAGTTATGGTCGACAACAATAAGATTGATAGTTTGGTTATCTTGTCGGACGATAAATTTTACCGTATTTTGTATCCTACCGTTACCATGATTTTTATCATCGTGTTATGGTTATTTTTTTCCGGGTTGTCTTGTCTACTAATATTCGTATGTCTTTCTTGTTGTCAATTTCTAATCTTTTGCAGATGAAATTTTCATGAAAACGTTTTTAGTCGTTTCTAAGTTGTGGCCGAAAAACTCGGCTTTACTGATTATTTACCTATTTTTTTAGTGGTTTTAACAGAAAAATGAACCATAATCATATATCATGAGCCAAACGTTCTAATAAAAATGTAAGTTTTTTTGTTAGCCTATTGACAGACGGATTGTAGATGGATTTAAAGATAGTCCGTCTCCTGTTACTCTCCAGAGAATATAGCAAACAAAAATTAGATGGAAGGAGAAAAAACGGAGAAGAGCACGGGAGAAAACGCTACAAAAACTGGCAAACGGAATGAAAAAGAGGAAACGCACGAGAGTGAGAAAAAGAAGAGAAAATGGTATGAGGAAAAACAACCAAAAGAAGGCAGAATGGGAAAGAAAAAAAACATGAAAAGAGCAATAAATTGAAAAGAAGAAAACGAAACAGAAAAGACGGAAATCGAAGCAAAAAAGGCAGAAACTGGACAGTAAAAGAAAGAACGGAAGAGAAAAATGACAGGAAAAAGGCACAAAACAATAAAGAAAATAAGGACAAACTGGCCAGATAAGTAAAGAAAACGGGACAAAAACAAAGGAGATACGGGGTAGGAGAAAAATAAGAATAGAAAATACGGGCGCCAGAAAATGGAGAAACAAAAACAAAAAATATGGGTAACGGAATAGAAAAAAATGAGAATAGAATAAAACGAAACAATAATCTGTGGGAAAATGGAATAAGGAGAAGAACGGATCAGATGAAAACGAAAAACGAGATAGAAAAAGAGTTCAAAAGGGAAAAATACGAAAACCAGGACTGAAAAAAAAAGAAAGAAGACGATACGGAACAGAAAATAACAACGAGACAGGAAAAGTAGAAAAACGAACCTAAAAACGAGGATAAGTAAAGATGAAAGCTAAAAAAACGGGACAGAAAAGGGAAAACAAGAGAAAGATAAGGATTGGAAAGCGTGAAAAACGTAACAGGTAAGGCAAAAAAACGAAACACAGAAATAAGAAAAACTGCAGTGAAAAAAAGAGATTGGAAGAAAAAAGATGGGGAAATGGGAGCAAAAAAGAAATAAATCATAACAGAAAAGAAGAATAACGAGAGAAAAAAACAAAGCAATAGAAGAAACGAAGAAAATAGGAAAAAGAGGTAAAACTGGATAGAAAACGAGAAGTTGGGGCAAAAAACAGAAAATGGGACAGAACACAGGAAAAACGGATCAAAGAAAAAAGTAAACAGGAAAAAAGAAAGCCAAAAACAGAATAAAAATTGCAGAAAAGAAGAAACAACGGGGTATTAAAACGAGGTAAACCGTATGGAAAACCGAAAACGGGAGAGAAAGAAAAAACAATATAGTTAAGAAAAACTGAAAACGAAAAAGGAAATAGAAAAAACAGAGAACATACAAGAAATTAGCATAAATTGAGTGAAAAATAGGACTGAAAATAAGAAAAATGGAACAGTACGTAAAGAAATACCAAATATTGAAACAGGAAACCCGGTACAGAAAGAAAAGGAAAACGATAGTAAAAAGAGATATAAGAAAAGTGAGAGAGAAAACCAAGAAAGGTGGAAAAATTGTACAAAAAGTAGATTAACGGCCGTAGTAACAATTTGGGTTTTCTGACACTCTTATGATGGCATTTAAGACCAAAATTGGTCTTGTAGACCACCATAAGAGTACAATAAAACTCACATTGTTGCTTGGGGGGACTGCAAGAGAGAAAAACTGAACAGAAAAGAGGAAAAACATGTGAGAAAACAAAACGAATTTTTTTCTGGCTCGATTTTTTCAGGCCAAAACGTTCTTCTGAAAGGCCGAGTGCCCCGCCTTTCGATTCTTTCCGGACACGCTAGTGGTGATGACTTTCGTACTGCACCGTGCAAATAAAACTAATATTGAACAACTTCCCTCTATAGAAGCTACTACACTTGCAGGCAAAACTATTTCGTAAGAGTAATTAAATATGCAAGACAGCATCAGTGCAGCCGGTCTTCCAGGCAGTTTCGTATGAAAACGCTCTTGTTTCCTTTGGACCGTGCATTGTGCAGGCTCCGCCAAACTCTAGGGCTGAAAATTATTGCGTCCAATTTAACCTTGCCCTGGCCGGAGAACTAGGTTGCTGCTTCTTTGCCCGTGGTAAGCACGCGAGAGCATAGAATTACAAAATTGCATGTTTATGAATATTTAATGCAATGTAATAACGAGAGTAATACATATTGCGCAAAGTTTTTCATCCAACGCTGTACCAGCGTTGAATGCTGCTGCTATAGTCTTTACTCATTGTCGTCGTTTTTCTGTGTGCAAATGTCTAATGACAGCAACTTCGTGGTAAAGGATGGTAGAGGAAATCGTATCGCTGCCTGACTGCCTGACCGATTTCCGGGTTAGTTTATGCAGGTTGTACCCTTTCGGATTCGTCCCCTTCCACACCCTGACCCTCAGCCTGGCGCTGCTGAGAGCAAGTCAGATTCCATTCTTTGCACGTCGAAGATAAATTACGGAGCATTTTGTTGCTTCGCCGTATTCATTGTTTCGCGAGGTTTGTTGTGCTAGCATCATCATTACCATCATGATCACCATCATCACCATCATCATTCTCGTCGTCATTTTATTATCATCACAATAATACCCATCGTCAGCATAACACTATATGCTTTATTCAAAGTGGAAGATAGACGGGTCGGAAGTAAGCGCAGCCTTCAGCCGTGCCGGGCGTACTTTCGGGTAGTCGGTTATTGGGAAAAGTTTAAATCCAGTCATTTTCAAGCCCTAGCAGAACGATCTAGCAAAAAAGTGTTACAAAATTATAACTTTAGTTGATATTAAAACAGATGTTCTGTTATGTAAAATTTCAGTCATCATTTTTATTGCCTAACTCTTAATGAGAACGACCGAGAAGTTGCTTCTCAATGCGAACACATTTTGACATAACTTTGCCATTTTACTCTGATCAGGGTGAAATAAATCATACTTTTCACATCTTATTCGGACTCGCTTCGACAGTGACTTGGCGCTAGATAACCAGAGTTAATCGATACTTTTTGCTTGCGTCAATTTGAAAGTTTCATTCGGCGACGAATAAAACTTCAGAACCATGAATGACAATCTGTTTTAACTCCGATGCGCTGATACTAACGAGATCGCACACTTTCTCCGCGTATAATCTACATGAAATATTGCCTTCAGGATGAACCATATGGCCTCAGTAAGTCAGAATTCTCATACGCTGCGAAGACGAAATTTGAACTGCAAAAGGTCGTTAATACTTATGGCGCTAGGCCGGGCCCGGAATACGGGATACGGGATATGGGAAAGTTAAAAAAATGAATAATGGTACACAGCACCGTTTTCCCAGTACTGGAGCCCGTGGTGCCTTTGTGCCTGGACCATATACGATACCAGCGCAATGTGTCAGTAGTGAAGCTTTCTGGTAAATAGTATTGCAGCTCTAGGAAGGAAAAAACTCGGTTTGCCGTAAAAAATGGCGTTCCACGAGTGTGAGCCGGTCGCTACTCTAAGCTTATGGAGTACTCTATTTGCCATATGTTTCCATTTTCCGCCTTATAGTACTACGAATGCGAATACAGCCGGAATGATCTATATCTTGAAAAAAAAACACAAAAAAGCCGCCTCGTAGTATATGCAGACGAGAGCTCTGGTTTGGTGGGCGCGCGGGCAAAGTTTATCACTATACTGTATGTTTGCACGCTGGCAAAGGATGAAACCGTCCGCTGATCATTGGGGCGTTGATGGTATATTAGATATTCTGCTGGTTTGCGCTGCACTACATTTGGCAAATATTGCTCGGGTTTTACTTTTCACTCACATGCAAACATGCTTGTTCGCTCGCATACGCAGCTCAGAGCGACGACTCTAGAACGCTGCATCTTCACTGGACCGCCTCCCTGCTCCGGTTGCTGTTGTTGCTGTTCTTGTGAAAGAAAAACCGCGGATATTATCATGGAACATTGGTGCGGAAACAAGTTCTCTTCCTGTGGCGAAATTCGCCGGCACTCTTATGCAATGCGGTTGTGATTAAAACTTTGTTCATTTGGAGAAATGGGTTAGCCCGGGATGAATTTACATTCAAAGCTTTATTGATGGCCTGCTGGAACGACAATGGCTTATTTGTTAGACATCGGGAGGAGTTGTTTTGGATATGTTAATCCCATGGAAAAGTTCTTTCTACAGTTTTGCATTTCAATTTCAATTGTAATAATAATGAAAGTTTATGACAATCAAAAGTTATTTGGTAGTTTGGAATTATAGCTGACAAATTGGTGAAACGGTAATTTCCGTAATTTACATAAGTAGCCTGTTCAAATGTGTTCAAAATCTTGCATTTTAACATCATTGCATGATTTTTTACAGACCTTCAAATATTTTACTAGTTAACTTAGAGCCGACATTGAAATAGCCCAGCAAACAGTCGTCTATTTGATAATACTATTTCGCATTAA
The DNA here is from genome assembly GCF_943734655.1 of Sabethes cyaneus. Classification (NCBI taxonomy): domain Eukaryota; kingdom Metazoa; phylum Arthropoda; class Insecta; order Diptera; family Culicidae; genus Sabethes; species Sabethes cyaneus. Next base: position 247,082,211 of record NC_071355.1, on the reverse strand, counting down.
TATCAAAAGTTGGAAATTTTCTTTAAGTTTTATTACAAATTGCTCTCGTCTTGCAGGAGTACTCACTCGTCAAAAGTTCAAAATCAGAATGAATAAAATCGAACCAATTTACATACAGTTTAACCCGGTATGACCATGTAAGCCATCTACAGAAGAATTTGCTGGGATGTTCTCTACAAGTTTTCTACGCATATCGATCCTGCATGTTCCTGAGAAAATTAATGTCTACGCAAACCCCGGCCATACTGCATCGAAAACTGATACAATCACACCGCCGTCGTTTACAAAACTTAGTCATTCCTGCAAACAATACAACGAGTTACGCCAATTCACTGTTCGTTCGAGGTGTCATTAATTGGAATAGTTTAGATCCCATAGTAAAACGTTCTTCATCGGAAGCAATTTTTAAGAGTGGCTGCATGAGTTTTTGGAACCGTAGTTAGATTGGTAAATTAATTTATTAGTGACTAGTTTTAAACAAACATTATAATAGTAATTACTGTGACAAACCGGAGGTAGTATTTTTAAAAGGTAGAACCTTACACTACTGAACAATAAACAAATGACAAATGACAAGTATATCTAGTCTATAGACACGAAATTCTACATTATTGTCTTTATTTAAAAATTTTGCTTGTACTGAAAAATATCTAATATGGTTTATCGCCACTTTTGCATATGACGGCAGAAAAGAGCACTGCTCCTCTAGTAGGAAAGAGTCGACTAGTAGCCTTCCTGAATCACCTGCATATCATTTTTCTAACAATCGGAAGTGTGTGTGCGTGTGTGTGTGCGTGTGTGCGTGTGTGTGTGCGTGTGTGCGTGTGTGTGTGCGTGTGTGTGTGTGCGTGTGTGTGTGTGCGTGTGTGTGTGCGTGTGTGTGTGTGTGTGTGTGTGTGTGTGTGTGTGTGTGTGTGTGTGTGTGTGTGTGTGTGTGTGTGTGTGTGTGTGTGTGTGTGTGTGTGTGTGTGTGTGTGTGTGTGTGTGTGTGTGTGTGTGTGTGTGTGTGTGTGTGTGTGGAAGGGAAAAGATAGAAGGAAGAAAGGAGAAGGGACAAAAGAGAATGAAAAAGGGACACCGGAACAAGGCACATCGGAACAAGGGAAACAGGGAAAAGGGACTTCAAGACAAGGAATACCAGGATAAGGGACATTGGGACAAAGGATACTGGAACAAGGGACAGCTTGGGGGCTGCTGCCGCTGAGAGACGAATCGTCGCCGTCTGCGTTCCGCCACAGGCCTCCCTCAGCCGGATTACCATTGGTACGTCGCTCAATTCGCACTGTACCTTCAACGCACTTGTTCTGTTGTGATCGCGTCCAGGTCCCTGCACTCGATCACGGTTTATTGCGAAAGCACTTTCACGTTCGCTTCATCTTCAAGTGCTTTGGCAACAAGCTCCTTGAAAGCTACGCTCTTAACCGATGGATCCTTTTCCAGCTCAAAAAGCATCTCTATCTTTTGAGTTCGCCTGATTCTTACCCCTTTCTCTTCGAGTTCCTTCAACTCCGGAGCTTTTCGGACTTTTGCGACCGCTGCGTAAGAAACGTTGGCGTTCGCTTCAACAACTAGAGCAACACCCTTTATTCTTGCGCAACGAGGTCTAGACTTCTTTTGCTCTTACCTCTTTTCTTCTTTTCGCTGCTGTTTGTCCTTCTGACTTACAACAGTGCGCCAATAACTGCTTTTGCTACGGCTCGGATCGTCTTCTTCGTTATTCCTGGTCTTCTTTTGCTCGTCTTTTTCCCCAGGCGTTTCTCTATTCCTTTTATCCGAACGTAAATTCAGATCAGGAGGTGCTCTAGGCGTCTCCTGTGCTTCGGAAGTCTTCTTCATAGCTTCGCTTAGTGCAGTTTCAGTAGTCTCAGCTCTAGCCCTCAGCTGCTTCTGCTCGCATTCAGCTGCGATCATAGCGGATTTGATGCCTGCAACTAGCTGCTTTATCTCATGTCTATCCTTGATAAACTCATCGAAAGAGAATGAAGAAGGAACATCGGAAAAAGGCACATCGGAAAAAGGCACATCGGAACAAAACTCATCAAGAAAAGGAACACCAAGACAAGGAATACCAGGATGAGGGACCCTGGGACAAGGGATGCTGAAACAAGGAACACCGGGAAAGGGGCACCGGGACAAAGAACACCAGGACAAGGGACACCTAAATAAGGGTCACAGGGATATCAGGACAAGCGACACCAGGAGACAGGAGACCCAAAAACAAGGGACACTGGGACAAGGGTAACGAAACAAGAGCATCGGGACAAAGTACACCAGTAAAAGGGAAACCGGGACTAAAACACCAGGACAGGCGATACTGATACAAGGAACAACAGGAGAAGGGACACCGGGACAAGGGACACATGGATAAGGAACACCAGGACAAAGGCACTGAGACGAGGGCACTGGGACAAAGGACACCGAGAAAAGGGACATCGAGACAAGGAATACCGGGTAATGGACACCGGAACAATGAACACCAGGACTAGGGACATTGGGATAAGAATCACCGGGGTACCGTGACAAGGGACACCGGGACAGGAGACACCAAAACCAGGAACACTAGGATAAGGGCACTGAGATAGGGGCACTGGGACAAAGTAAAATGGGAAAAGGGACACCGGGATACGGGGCACCACAAGAAGAGACTCCAGGACAAGGAACACTGGGACAAAGGCAGTGACACGAGGCCACTGGGACAAGGGACATCGAGATAAGGAATACCGGGACAATGGACACCGGGACAAGGAACACCAAGACAAACGACGCCGTAGTGAGGGTCACCGGGATACTGGGACAAGGGACACCTGGACAGGAGACACCAGGACAAGGGTTACGGGACAAGGTCGACTGGGAAAAAAGAAACCGGGACAAGCGATACTGGGACAAGGGATACCAGGAAAAGGGACACCGTGATAAGGGACACTCGGACATGAGACACCGGAACAAGAGACACCAGGACAAGGGACAATGGAACAAACGCACTGAAACGAGAGCACCGTGACAAGAGACATCGGTGTTGTGGCACCGGGGCACCTGCCACTACGTCATTGGTAAATCAACGTCAATACAAATACAATCATATAGGGAAATTACTGTGACCTAGACAACAAAAACTAACACCGTGGTTCTAGTGAGGTAAACAAAACAAAATTAGTATAATGAAAAATTGAAAGAAAAGTTGAAATTGAAATTAAAATAAAAATAGCATTAGGCTAATACTGTCTCCGCTGAGGTAGTGCTAGGGAGCGGATTCACAAGTATAACGGAAGAAAAGTGAGTAGAGTGAAATAAATACCAAATCGTTAGTAAATAGACAAATTCTGTGCAGCAAAATCAACCAACCGGTAACCTGCAGATCGGTTCTAAGATTGCCATTTAAATTTAATTGATTTTAAATTTAGTGGAATCACTTGGCCCTTTCGGCAAGACGTAAGTACGATTCTAAAATAACGATTTAGTTGATTATCTATGTGAAATTAATATTTGTAACGAAGGTTGATGATCAGCGGAGCGTGACGCGGCGTGTCCGATAGAAGATACTATTCATGTAAGAAAATGTATCTTTTTGCTATTAGAAAATATTGAATAAAATTTATTTTAGTTTCAAGCTGCAAAATAAAAGGCTGCTCTAAAAATTTAGTTCGCCCACGATCCGAACAATCGGAATTAGGGACAAGTGACACCGGGGCAAGAGACACCTACACAAGGGATACCGCGACAAAGCACACCGGGACAAGGGACGTATCACATCTATTAGTTTAATTTTGGGACACAGCTATATTATGACCGGATGACATAAGCAAGCCGATAAATCATGCTATCGATCGTACAGCAATTTATTGTCTGAACGTTTAGTTACTTGAAATTAAGCGAGTTGCGTAGTATAATTAAGTACAGCAGAAGAATTGAATTCTTTTGGAGTCTATGTACAATTCTTTTAAAGTGTACAATTTACGTGTGTTAACAATCGAAAAAAAAACAATAACAAAACAAATAAAATGGTTAAATAAAATATGAACAAAACACAGTATTGAAAAAAATGAAGTTACATTAAAAGCAACTCAAAAATTTTGTCGAATTCCGATGGTATTATAAAATTATAGCAAATTTTGGACTTAACTTTACATACATCCGCCTGATTTGCGCCATATATTCATAGGGTTTTAAATGTTTTATTTTTGTATTAATCAAAATGTATTTGCTAAATCGGTTGCTAAATTTTTGAGTTAAAACATAATTTTAACATAAATAACATAACATAAATAATATAACATAAATAATTTTTGAATTTTCAAAGTTCAAACCGGACAAAATAAAAACTTAATAAAGTGCGAGCTGAAAACAATAAGAATAACTTCTGGCGAAATTTTGAAAGTCTCAAGCTCGAAACAAACTTTTTCACTAATCCGGCCACCTCTAAACGAAATAGAGCCTGAGCTAGAGATCAGATAAAGTACTTTTCTATTAGATAATAAATACAGGTCGAACTCGATCATAGACGGTCGCCAAATTTTTTTTCTATATATAATCGAATCAACAAAAAAAAAAAGAAAAAATTTTTCATTGTTTTGTATACTTATTTTTGTTTTTCAAGAAAGCCCATAAAAATACCTTTCATTTGCTGCGTCAACGCTTTAAATCAGTCATAAGAGATAAGGGACACTGGAACAAGGGACAATCGACACTAGGACAAGGGATATCGGGATAAGGGTCACCAGGATGCTGAAACAAGGGACACCGGAACAGGAGATATCTAAACAAGGGACACTGAGACAATGGCACTGAGACAAGGGTACTGAGACAAGGTACACAGGGAAATGGGAAACCACACACAGGGACAGGCGATACTGATACAAGGGACATCATAAAAAGTGTCACCGGGCCAAGAGACACCAGAAAAAGAGACACTGGGACAAGGGACAATGAGAAAAGGCGACATCGAGACAAGGAATGCCGGGCTAAGGGTCACCGAGATACCGGAACAAAGGACACCAGGATAAGAGCACTGAGACACTGCACTGAGCACTGAGACTGCGATACTGGTACAAGGGATACCAAGAAAAAAGACACCGGGACAAGGAACACCGTGACAGTGGGACATGAGACACCGAAACAAGTGACACCAGGGCAAAGGACACTGGGACAAACGCACTGAAACGAGGGCACCGTGACAAGGGACATCGGCAAGAGATACCTACACAAGGGGTACCGGGACAAAGCACACCGGGACTAGAGACACCGAGCAAGGGACACCGGGACAAGGGACGTGCCACATTTTTTGGTGTAATTTTGGGACTGAGCTATATTATGACCGGATAATATAAGTTAGACGATAAATAATTCTATCGAATGAACAACAATTTATTGTCAGAATATTTACTTACTTGAAATTAAGTATGTTGTATATTACACAATGCCTAGATAAAAAAAAACAAAAATAAATAAAAACAACATAAAAATAAAATGACAATTGCAAGGATGGAATTTTCAAGGTTCAATGTTTTAAGAAAAAGGCTTGACAAATTTCAAAACATACTCAACATTGGTATATCAATCCTGACCACACTGAATGATGTAGGTCTAGAATAACCCAAGCGAAATTGATTCTAAAGCATAGAAGTTATCACATCACACGGGATGCATGGGTTGCATGGGAGGTTCATCGTAGACAGTACCTTCGGAGAATCCATTTTGTCATTCAGCACTTTGGCCACAAGTAAAGCCTGGTGTTGTACAGTTTGTGGCACCGTTCGAGCGTGTCCAGTCCTAGCAGACGACGACGACAACGACGATCCTGGTACGGAGAAAGATTAATAATGTCTTGACAGGATAGGTCCCTTAATGCCAGACATATAAATCTTCGCTGCAATGGTACGTGTTTTAGTTTTTGAAGTTAAATTTTTGTGGCTATCATTACGGTTTATTTATTTATATTACTCTATTATACTGATAATCTAGTGAAAATAATGTAAAGGATATGCATCCAGGCGTCCGATAATGGTCAAATCAAATATGTATAGAAGGCAGAAATGCGTTGCGCGAAAAACATCATAAATGGTGTTTAATTCTTCACCGAAAAAGAAGATCTTTAAATTTAAAACTATTGAACGAATTGCTTTCGCTTAATAATTTAGTCAATTTAGTTTATATTGTTTTCGCCTCAGTTGTTTGTCTATGCAGTTGTAATGATTTTTCTGCTAGTTTGTTTAAATTTTTACTGCCCAATCCTATTTAGACTCTTTTTGACACTCTTGACTTTTTTTGAACTCTTATAGGACATCATTTTTGGCCTATGTTTGGATTCCTTTTGGATCATTTTTAAATTACTTGTCGACTATTTGTGTATTATTATTGTACGTTTTAAAATCTCTTTCGATTCTTTTAGAACATCTTTTATACTTTCTAGGTTCTACTTGGAATATTTTTGGACATCATTCAAACGCTTATCGAACTCTTGTTAAATTCTTCTTCGACTCTACTTAAACTCTTCCTGGACTCTTCTTGGACTCTTTTTAGATTTTTTAGACTCTCCTTAAACTCTTCTTGGACGACTTTTCCTATTTGAAATATTTTTGGACTTTAGTTGGATTCCTTTTTAAAAAAGTGTTACCTAGATTTCAATCAATACCACCTGGTTTGGTTACCTTACCAGAATTGTATAGATGAAAACATTTAAAAAACAATTGCTTGTTTTCTCTCTGCTCGTCTGTAATTAACACTGTATGTAATCAATACGAGTGTGTTCTCCGAGATCTCGATTGCTGAGCAAAAATTCGTAAGTTTTGAGAACAAATTTATCTTTTGTGTTTTCTCTCATCAAAACTGGCTGGATAACCACAGTTGTTCAAAACGATGTACAACAGAATAATTTTTTATAACGGTAGTCTTTACAATAAACGGAGGAAACGGTAGAAGAAAGTAATGATACAAATGTGTTGATAGTATATCAGGGCGAGACAAGACGTGAAGAGTAAAGAGTGGAAAACTAGGTAAGGGAAGCAACGCTTATTAAGTTTGTATAATGTTCCTCTTTAAACAAGCTTTCTCTTATACAAACAGTTTTAGAAACTGAAGTTTTTGGAGCGTCTTAGTAGAATACGAAACCTACAAATAACAAATAAGAAAACTTATCCAATTTAATTCTACTATGTGTATGTGTCTACGAGTTCGAAAACAGACACTGAGGAAGCCTGCAAGTCGTAGGCGAAATACGTATCTGTCGTGAATAAAATACACATAGTAGAATTAAATTGGATAAGTTTTCTTATTTTTTATTTTTAAGTTTTAGAAACTTCAACCTTCATGAGATGTCCTATTTTCTGGCATTTCGTGATAAAGCAACAAATTGTAAAATTTTGTTTAGCCAAAAAATGGACAATAATTTTACGCCAAAATGCATACACGAAATAAATAAATTGTAGGGGGTATGATCATATAAAGTCAGGGATGGTTCCTCCTCAGAAGAAAAAAAGAGAAGAGAAAAATTCAAACTGTGCTCAGTCTTCAACGCGATTTATTCTGCTCCGTTTCATTTTAACTTTTCTCTTTCTTGCTGAACGCAGTTGTATGAGCAACCGCACACTGTGCTACTCATTGAGGAGAATGTTAATACACTTTGAATACGTTGATGCGATGCGCTTACGTATGACAACTATGGGTAGTTTTAACATGGGTAGTGCGTTGAGAAAAAACCACGATTGTCAGTAGCGGTCATTGCCATCAGAAAAATATTAATCCATTAATGCAGTTGAATCAATATTCTTACATTTAGTATATTCAGTTGAGTTTGGCTGCCCGCGAACGCAACTGCATCATATGGCTAGGCATGTCACAACGGCAACAGTGCGAAAAATGTTATTTAGATATGACAACATTGGAATTCCCATGCATTTGCTTCTTGACGCGCACCAACAGGAAAGTCCCATTGTAAACAAAGGTAATTCTCCGCTAAGATTCAAAATTTAACGACTTTTGATTGTCTTGACGCCTCTGAGTCTATAGTTGCTGTACGCGCACCGGTTGTTTTGTTTGTTTTGTTTTGTTTTGTTCAAAACCGAAAGTTGCTCATTTAAAGAGCGCATTAAAAAGTTTTTCTGCGCATCAGTTTTTCTCATTATGTTTAGTCTGTTTCTCATTGTGTGGATTTATTTCTCATTTCTGAAAGAAGTTCTGCTCATTGTGTTGAACAAAAAAGTTGTTAGTTTAATAGAAACCACAGAAATAGTTGTCGATAGTGTTACATTCTTGAAAATATTTTTCAATTTTTCCTTTAAATTCCATACTTTCTAGTTATATTTACTCCAATTCCCCCAGGAAAAATAAACTGCACAGGTTCTCCTGCGCTTTGCGATGAATTTGTTTGACATATGACTGTGTGTATACGTTTTATTGGCTTATGCAGGACTTTTTCATAATTCCTTCCGCTCGTTGGTTGTCCTGTGCGACAACCTCGCAAAACCTCGCCCCATTGTATTGGCTGACTGTACCGCAGCAGCCCGAAATTCTAACCAATAATCCGGACTGCCGCCAAAGCAGCACACTCTCCGGACTCGCATAAATACGTCAAGCCGTGTTTCAGCCTGCGGCACTTTACGACATTCGACAAAATTAAACTCCAAGCTAATCCTCCGGGGAAACATCATTCGTCTCCGAGCTATCGTCGTCGTAGCACTGCCGTACGGCCTGCTGCTCCGGTGCGGTGGAGAGATCCGGCAAGCCTTGACACACTTGCTCGGCCGAGAGAATGCAAAATCGTTTCCAGCTCTAAGCACCTAAACAACCGAAGGCGGCTTGTGAATGTGATGCTTGTTTTTCGTTTTATTTTTTCGATACATAGGAAGCTACTACGGCTACAGCCGGAAGGATCAGGTTTTTAAAAATTCCCAATGCTAAGCTTCATACGTTTTCCGCACTCACACAGGGAACGGAGAACCCTGCGGGTTGGGTTGGATTGGGTTGGATTCTGAACACATCCGGCACGACAACGGCGTCTGATGTGACTGACGACGACGGTAGGTGTTAAATGCGAACGAGTTTGAGGTATTTCGGCGAGAAAAGGCGGCTTGTTGCCGAATGGGGCTTTGTGATTCACCGCGCCATAGTGCCGTAAGATGAGTGAGGCTTCGGGAAGAAAAGTCCGATGAATTGTGCAAAAACAATGACATGCATTTGTCTGGCTTTATTGTCCCTTGTGACTGGCAGCGATTTTTCTTGAAGACGGTGTTACTCAATGGCATCAAAAGGTTCACTATTTTGCCGTGATATGTTGAAGTATCGAGCGTCCACTCGTTGTTGGTGAGGAATTGCTGAGGAGCGTTTTGCCTGTGAGTGATGATGATAGTGTTAGCAATCAGCAATCAGTCGAATCAATGCGAAAACAATGTTCATTCGTTATGCATATGGATCGTGTCATGAATTGCATCCAATTCGGTATGAAAATTTCAATGTCCCACATACACACACACACGTTGTTCACATCGATCTCAACACATGGTTGTCGTTTTACGTATCTAGAACAGTTCATAAATTCCATTTGGATCACTTGTGGTTTGGTTCACTGTTCTTCCCACTTCTATAATTTTGCTTTTTAACCACCGAAAATCACCCGACAAGTAAATTAAATGTTGCTTCAACAATCAATACTGAGAATTGAACTTCCTGTCACGTTCAAAGTGATTGGTACGACAAGAATAACAATTTTGAACCACTCTATGTTATTTTTATACATTTCGCTTTCCGCCATTCAGCAGGAACTGAGTTCGAGTGGATTTGCATATTCAACAACAGCGACAGATTATGACGCAAATCGAGAAAAAAAAGTTGAAAACAATGGTTGCTTTAAAAAGGATACATTCATGGCAACCGTTTTAGAGCTTTGAAAATGCATCGCCACAATTTGCAATTGGTTAAGCTTGAGTCATGAGTCAATTTGTTGGTTTACGATTTTCCCGTTAGTGCAAGGATACGTGTTTCATAAACCGTTATCGCAACGGACCGCAGTTCCGAAGCTCGTTCCTAGACGTTGTTGCAGTCTTACTTATGTCAGCGACGCGGGCTTAATCCTTCCGTTTCTTCTACGCCGCTGGTCTGCAGCCACCCGCCAGTTGGCAGTTTTCACAGGGCATCAGCGTTAATGTTTGAACTTTGACATGACACGAACGCGCCCCTATTCTCTGCTACGCTACACATCCTGGGAAGGGAAGATGGAGGGTGGTTAAATTTATGTTCAGTTTGTGGAATGATGAAATAACGTCAACGTCAGGGTAATGCCATTAGTGAGACAGGATCTCCAGTGTTTTTTCCGCTTTTGGATAATGAAATTTTGTCGTGAAATTACGGAGCTTTTTGGGTTGGTGTTGGTGCGGTTGCGATGTATTCCGTTTTTAGTAATTAACAGTTCAACGGTTGTTCAAAGCAGTTTGCACACTAATGGCATCTGTGCTTAATGAACAAAGAAGCATGTCGCTTTCAGTCAGAGTAGTAGAGGAAAGATTTTAAAATAGATTTTTTTCTTTAGATAACATCTTGTTGCAAACTCCTCTGAGGAATTAAATAAACATTAAAATCTAATTTGGATTGAAATCATCTAAAATTGCAATAGTTTTCTCTGCTGAATTAAGATATGTCAAACCAGCTTTGATTGAGTGATTTACAACGAGATATTTTGTGACAAATTTCCTTAATTTTAATACCTAACTCATGACTTCATTTATGTTGGAAAAATATAAACCAATGCCAAATGTAGAACACTGACACCGTATTATGCATGGGGAAAAGGTAATTAAAATGTTTAAATAATGAGCAGCTTCTTGACACGGTAGCGACGTAATTTCTCCCAAAATTTGATCCTACTGAGTGAGCTTGAATGCCTCATAACGGCGAGCACTCAACAAAACGTGACTCCTGCTGGGTGTACCTACCTACCGCGGACGGGAAAGGTGTTGTATATTGATACTCCTACCTCTGTGCGGCTTGATGACGTAGCGTTGGGTGGGGATGCATTCAACCACTAGAATAAATTAATAATCAGCTTATTCTCATCGCATTGTTTCGTCTCGATCAGAACAGCGAAACCGTACATTTTACATCATCGAAAGGAGCGGAGGGGGGTTAGTGGTTTGAGATCAGTGAAGGTAAAATTTAAACTAGGTCACCCACCATCAAAGGGTTAAGGCAGTCGTTGGTGTCGTCCCAGCGAGTGAGAACCACCTAGCGACGATCTGCTGACAGTAGGTGCCGAAAAAAAACATCATTTACGTTTACTGAAATAAATTACGCCGACCGAGGATAACCTCGTGATGATAAGACCAAACGATGAACTAGCGACGGGTCCCGAAGCTTTGCGCTGCTGCTCGGTCCAACCGGATGCAACCGGGTACGAACTTGGTATCTCGACCAAAAGCCGTGATCCATGCTATAAATAGTGCTTACAGGCATGCTTGCGCTGGGAGGATGCAGCAATTTGCGGCCAGAATAAATCCATTTATATGCTGCGGCTCCAGCAGTGTTATCATTCGTTTCTGCCCCCGGGAATCGAGAAGTGAGAGAGAATGGCAATGGTTAGAAATTTGACCACCAGGTTAGTCGTTGGTCGTTATTTTTTCGTAAGGAAAAATAGATTGCTAATATGAATCGGACTCAATTCGTGAGCGAGCACCCAAATCGATGTCGCATGCAATAGTAGCTGTCTGTAAATATTCGTATTATAAGGTTCAATCAAGTGCGGAGCCATCGTCCAACGTAACGAAGAAAATGAGGCTCACTGTTTCTTAATCCTTTTGTGGGCAACATGGTACCCATTTTAATATTCAAAAATCAAAAAAAGGTGAAGGTGATATCTGTCGCTATAAAACTTTTTGACAGTCTCCAAGATTCTAAACTGATTTTCGCGAGGCTCCAGTCACGAGACAACTACTGGGAGTACAACTTGCAGGGTCGTCATCTGTATGTGGACTTTAAGGCGGCGTACGATTCAGTTAAACAAAATGAGCTGTGGCAGATAATACTAGAACATCGTTTTTCGACGAAACTAGTTCAGCGTAACTAGTGTGATGCTGAATGGGCACATGGACCACCTCGATCTGTACAATGTATACAAATATGCTGATACAGTGACGGTCAAGGTAGTACAATGTGACAGTCTGTGGTGGACTAGGTACGTGGCCAGAATGCCCAATGAAATACTAGCTAAAATGGTTTCCAGCGGAAAACCAGGAAGAGGCAGTAGACTTCAGGGCATACCCCGCACCCGGGTCTGTACAACAAACAATCAAATCTAATCCAATCATAGCCTCTGTATGTTAGAGAGAATAAATTTTCATTTGTTAGTTAGTAACCATTCCAACCACTTGAGTTTTACTTCAGTTCTGCTGCTATTGTAGGTTACGGGCAAGCACGAACTGGTTTTTGCCAGACTGAAGTGTTCTGGATGGAATACTGATTCAATCTACAGAAGCTGAACAATTCAAACTACGCAAACTGGCGCTTCAAAGTGGAATTCCTCATGTGAAGCGACTGGACTTATGGCGTTACGTCGAACCAGGTGTGAAACCAATGGCATAGGACTGACCAATGGACTGATTCGACCGTCAAAGACAGGGAAACATGCCTGGAAAGCGCTCCAGAACCGTCATCAAAAGGTGAGTTTCACGTCGAAGGTAGGGAGAGGGAGAGCGCATGACGGAGTTCGACGAAAAATCTCATGGTTACGATGATCTTGAAGTGTAAGGTTCCAAGCTCTTTAAACACCCTCCAAGTTGGTCCCATGCAGTTGGTCAGACTGTCCTCCACCAAGGGCGCTAGCTCAAGGGGCGCTAAAACAGCATGAGCCTCAATAAGGCACTCTCAAGTGTATCGGATTTTTAAATACAGGGTGTTGTGCGACTCACGTATGAAAGCTCAGGTCCAGGTCCAAAATCTGGTTTATAATCTGGCCCAGTTTTTAAATCTGTTTCAAAATTTGATACAAAATCTGATAACAAATGTGCTCCAGAATCAGGACCAGCCTCAAAATCTGGTCTTCTTTCAGTATGTGGTTCTAAATTTGGTCCCACATCTGATCAAAAATCCCAGAAATGTGGTACAAAATATTATTCAAAACCTGGTCCAAATTTGATAAAAATGTGGTCCAAGATCTGGCCCAGAATTTGATGAAGGTCCAAAATTTGATTCAGGTCCAGAAACGGGTCCAGCATATGGCCAAAATCTAATTAAAAATGTAAACCAAAATCTGATCCAGAATCTAGTTCAAATCTGTTCACTAATTTGATACAAAATCTCTCCAATTGATATGAATGTGGCGTAGATACTAGAAGAATGTAAAAGTTTTGTAATGTGTGTTTTTTGTACCGTTTAAAAAAAATCGAGTCAGACGATAGCTGAAGAGTAGTAGGCTGAAACGTTACGCGATATATTCATCGCGATATTTCAACTAAAACTGAAGATAATACAAAATCTCTAGTCCAGGTTAATTTTTTTTGTTTATAGGAGACGAGACCTCTGCGACCAGCATTTAGATCTATTGTAGTATGCTCCATCCTTAATCTATGTGCACTGCTTGACCAGTAATTCGAGTTGTTGTCAGTACTCAATATGCACAGTAGTCCCAATTAGGTACAGCACTTCTTATGAAGTTAATTACCTTGTTGGGACTGTCAGTCCGAATATTCAAAGGCTCCCATGTTCCTTTACCGAGGACTCTTAATCTGCATTGCATTACCGCACCACACACTCATAGTAGATGTTCTGACGTTTCAGTGTCGTATCCACAGAACCAGCATATATCTTCACTAAGAATGCCCATTTTTGTGAGCTGGTATTTACTCGGGCAGTATCCTGTAAGCAATCCTGTCCTTATGCTTAGCTCTTTTTCATTTAAGCTAAGCAGCTCCAGGTTTTTCTTGCCACTAAGTGTAATAAACTTCTTTGATTGCTGTAGTCCAGGTGCCGCAAAGCAATTTTCCTTTACAGTATTTCCCAGCTTTCTCGTTTCCTTCTAACTCGCTGTGTCCATAGTCCAGGTCCATAATATGGTTCAAAATCTGGTTGGTGGTTCAACATCTGATCAAAACTGTAGCCCAAAGTTTGGTTTCCATTCCGGTTCTGTTTCAGAATCAGGACCCAGATTTGATGCAAGCTCTGATCCAAAAACTAATAAAAAATGTGGTCTAGATTCGGGGCAAGGTCCACAATCTGGTCTATGTCTAAATTTGATCAACTATGTGGTCCAAAATCTAGTCCAAATCTGATAAAAATGTGACCCATCTGATCTACTTGGAATCTGATGCAACTCCAAGATTTTGTTCGGGTCCAGAATCTGGTCAAAAATATTGTTCAAAAATGTGGTTCGAAATTTGGTCCAGAATCTAGTCCAAATATGAAACAAAAATTGATGAAAAAAATGCGATTTTAAATCTAGTCTATATCCAAAAGATGGTTCAAGTTCGGAATCTGCTCCAAAACCTGATCCATGGTGGTTTAAAAACTGGTCAAAAAATTGTGTCCCAAAGTCTGCTTCAGGTCCAAAATCCGGTCCAAAATATGATCAAAAATGTGGTTGAGAATCCAGCTCATGTGGTTCACTAACCACAACTTAGCGCAGGTTCAGAATCTGTTTAGTGGCTAAAAATTTTATCAAAAACCATAAAATTGGAAGGAAAACGATAATACGAAACGAGGGAGCACTAAATCAGGTCTTCGCCAAGGGCGTCACAATTCCACGCTACGGCTCTGCTGTAGACCCGTCTGATAAGATCCTGATGCAATAAGTTATTAAACGAAAACTTCCAAACGAAGCCGAGGAAAGCAGGGCTCTGGGCCAGATTCGGGGAAAGCCCTCATCATTCAAGAAAGAGGTAAATCACAATTCCGTTTCGTTTGCATTACTTGCCAACCAGCACGAGGATCGAGTCGCGGACAAGCCGAAGATCGTGAAGTCAGCAGCAAGTAGCCACAACGTTGCAAGCCTGAGTTTATACGGAGCTTCCCGAAAGCGAGATGAGACATATCATACTTGCCGATGGGAAGCGAGCTAACGTCAAAGGAGAATGCCCCGACGTCATCCAAAGCAACAACGACCTGAGTTAGCAAACCGAGATGACCGTGAGCAAGGCACCCAACATGCCTATGTGGTTGGCGACAAACCCTTTGTCTGTGTCATCACCCCTACTAGCACGAGTGTTGTAAAGTTGTTGTGGTAACCGAAATATGACTAATTTCAGTCGTAATTTGGTTGCTTCAACTAAATCTGGCATTAGTTTTCAGAAGGTCGCATAATGCATGCAAAAAGGTTGATTATGCGACCTTTTGAAAACTAAAGCCAGAAATGTTCCTAAAGTGTGCTACCATGCTGCATCAAAATCCGGACGGTACCAATATCCGGACACCTTCACTAATTTATCCTTATTAAGTTATAATATATACAATTTATGAGGTGTAGTTATGTGGATTAATTGGCAAATATATCTAAGAGCGTTTAAACATAATCGGTGGTTAAGTAGGCTGCGCGAAATAACTTAAATAAATCCAAACCTAACGTTGGTGTCGAACAGTGTCTTTTTTCTGCGAATTTTTCTCAGATTACTAAACAGTAGTGCTTTCGCGATTTAAGGTCTTGGGAGCTTATTATTACAAAGAAACCAACTTTTTAGGCTTAGTATCAACAAAGAAGGTTAGTTTTAATTAATTGAGACGGTGTCATTCATTAATGTGTTGAAATAAAGTGTATTTTTATAAATAATTACGCTGTCCGGATATAAAACCATGTTTTTAAATCCGGACATGTGTGACTATTGATGGTAACTACCTAACGTTTTCCTTAGCAAATGCGAAAGGACACGTTGAATCAGGCATAAGGTGTTGTAAAAGAAGGAGTCTCGATCCATGGAACCGTCAAAATATTTGGAAATCCAAAATACTTCCAGACATTTAATGTAGAAATACTTAATCACTTTCGTTCTCTGGTTAGGTAAGTGGTCAGTGTAGTACTTGACTAAAATCGTACAGTTAATGACACCAAAGTGGCATTAAAATTAAAAAAATGTATAGAGAGATGATTATTTAATACTACATTTTACAAGTGATAAGTTGATTGTTTATAGGCATACATTTCTTAGAAAAAATACGAGAAAGTTTTGCCTGTCCGGAAAACGATTCAAAAGTGTCCGGATATTGATTCACTGAGATGTGAGGTGTCCGGATTTATGAACAAGACAAGCCTGTTCATTTCTCTTATTTTAATGTGGTTTATTGAGTTTTCATTGTAAAATTGACGTGTTATTGCAAATTTAAGCTTTATATTTGATTATAGTACAAAGCAATTACTAGAATGTTGCGAAATTATTGTTTACGGAGCATATTAAACATATGACCTGCTTAAGTGTCCGGATATTGATGCAGCATAGTACTTGGGACTGGTGCAGAAAAATGCAACCGCTATTTTCGACATCAACGGTTGACGGGTGATACCTGGCAACCAAACGGCAGCCATAGCAACGCTCAAACAAGACCTGCAGCAACCGAAGGAGGTCACGCTGCTGGCCGGTGGGAGCCACAAGAAGGGTCGCAAGCATGAAAGTCATCAGGAATTCGGCTACCGGGATCTGAACGCGATTTCCCGAATGGACGATTTAGTCACCGAATCCACGAGTACGAAGTGAAGGTAGTCTGCTAGTATTGTTGCAAATGTAAAAGCTCCCGTACACCCTTTTCTAAGGAATCTAAATCGAGCACCAAAGCTCCATTGGAGCAGGTGCATACGAGCGTGTGTGGTCCGGTGCAGGTAACATCCGTAACCGGATTCCGCTACTTCACGACGATTATCGACGACTATTCGAGGTACTGCACGCTGTTCCTGTTGAGAGAAGTCGGAAGTAGCGGCCAAAATTCAAGAACGTGTCGAGTCGAGGCGGCTAAAACAACAAAAGACCCGAAGCAACAGCGGAACAAACCAAGTTCTACATCCCGAAAGCTGATGTTCGTGAAATATTCACAGGATCACAAGGTGTATCGTGCTGAACAGAACCACCCGAAAAGTCTACATCAGCAGGGATACCACGATTGGTGAAGGCGACCACGATGAGCTTACCGAAAGCGTTCAAGAGGAGAATACGATTGAATTCCAATTACTCCAAATTGAAGCAAACCGCAGCAGAGACGCCAGATGATAAAAACAATGATGACGGTGAGTTAGAGGAAAGCGAGGACGATGGTGAGAGCCCCGATACCGTTGTCGGGTGTGAATCTGTTGGTGACGATGACGACGATACCAAGCAATCGAGGAGGACAGGGATGGTACTGTTATGTCAATTGGGCCACGACGTTCGATAGGATCCATCAAGGGAGTCCAGTTCCAATGCTATGGACAGTACACCAGTCACCAGTAAAAACACCAACGAACCAAGAAACTATTCCGAGGCAATCCAGTTCTCGGAAGCAGCAGCTTGGACAACCAAACGTAAGGGCTAGTGTCTCTACCACCTGGAAGGAAGACCGTAGGATAAAAATGGACCTTCAAGAAGAAGCAGGACAGAAACGGCCAGACTGTGCGATACAAGGACTGGTTGATCGTACAAGGCTTTACGTAGACATACAGCACGGATAAAAAACGGTCCCCTTCCCTTCTTCAGTGTACCAAGATGCTCCCATTGACTCGGGAAACCATCACAAAATAAAACATTGCATTCTATAGGTTCCATTACTTTTTGGGGCATAAATTACACTAAATACTGAGATTTCATTGGACAAAAGGTAGGAGTCACAGTGACAACTTATTAAGCGTAGCTACCTATTACCCCCCCCCCCCCCCCCTTCCTTTCCACTCTTTCCGATCCATTCCCAAAAAATCCTTCTTCAATACTTTCCCTTACCGTCCCATCATCAATTGTAGAACCATCGTTTCAAAAAATATTAATATATGCCTGAGCGCATTTCAAGGTCATGACTAAAATCACGAGGTTTGGTCGACACTCAACAAGCTGAATTATCACTTGAAAAATCAAACAAATATAATTCATGCTCGATGCTCCATTCTTCCATTCATAACCAGCTTAAAAACTACATCAACATCGAAGAAAACGGATGAAAGCTTTCAATTATTGCAGTGCCTGTTGGCTAGGTTAAATGCTTCTCATGAATAAAGCAAAAGGATTAATGCACATAAAACCACTTAAGAGATTAAAGCTAATAGTTTTTCCTGTGCAGTGACACACGTTGGTTGTGACGCTGAATACTTTATCACATAAATATTTTTCCTTTTTGCCAGAGCAAAACATGCAACCATAATTAACCCTATTATGCAAGGATTTATTGTGGTAATTGCGAATGCTTCAAACGAATAATTTCCATTTTTTCGAGTCGCAATGCGGAACGACTGTTCAGCAACGGTGATGGTGGTGGTGTTTTTGCTTCTCGTACCTACCGGATCCGAATGTGATATTCTTGCCGCAAATATTCGTGCATTATTGGTGAGAACTGATGGCTTGATGAAGGCGATTATTATATGACCGCTCAGAAACATTATATCATATTAATTGACGTTAGTTTTGCACAAATATTACACTGTTCTGAAGTACACATAATAACCATAAGGAAGCGCAGCAGCTAGCAGCTGTCAGCTAGCTGACCATAAACAAATTTATTTATCATTTTAGGTTTCACCCAGCACTTAACTTTATGAATTAAACAGTAATGGCCAACGGGAACCAACTTCATCATAATCATTTTTACCATCATCGTCATCAGCATCATCATCAGCACCATCTTCTTCGCCATCAAAATCATCATCAGCAATAGTAGCATCAACAAACAGCAAATAGCCGTCCGCTGGAACCCGCACCTACTAGAGGCTAGAGGAAAATGTATCCTTCTGTTTGTGTGCACAGAGAAAACACTCAGGGCAAACATTGCAACAACAGACTCATTTGTTGCTCATTTGCACTCAGAGCCGACGCCGCCGCCGCCACCGCCGCCACGCGCTGTTGACGTCGCTGCACAGCCGAGCCGCCAGTGCCATTGTTATTCGCGGTCTGCGGATCCGGCAAGTGGACTCTCCTTCGGTCAACGTCCTAGATATTCGTACTTATCCTGGCGGCGGCACCTGTACGGTGTGTGAACAAGAATCACAAGTGACACTCTACCGGGAGGGTAATTATAAGTATTCGCATTCGTATTGTTTGTTCGCTGTTGTTCGTGTGACGTGCGGGGGGTTGACTGACTGTTTATCACAGCTGGGGCAGATCACGCTCGCTTTTTAATTGCATGAAAGCAGCTGACATGTTGGAATTTTCTGTTTTATTTATACAACCAAGCCCTTCACAAGAGATAGTGTGTGAAGATGGGTGGTTCGATTGGATTGTCGTAAGATTTTTCTGTATTCATTTTTAATGATTTTAATTTAACATGTTTGGAACAATTTGGTTGCAATCTGTTTTCAAAGTATAAAACAATAGACAGAAACAGCAACTTTTTCAATTCGTTGAGGTACAAAAAAAAAGCTTCCCATACCGGGAATCGAACCCGGGCCTTCCGGGTGAGAGCCGGATATCCTAACCACTAGACAATATGGGACAGTTGAGTGTGCATCGAAAAGAGCTGCTGAGTGACAGCGTGCCGAATAATGCACCGAGTTTATTTTAAGTCTTTCACCATAAGCATTCTCCATAGCATGAGTGTAACATCTCCCATCAATCACTGAAGTAGCTAAACTTTATCCATGTCTTCGTTGCTAATTTACAAAGTTGTTTTCTCTTTTTCTCAATTGTTTGCAGTTTTTTATACAACTTTATTTAAATGCCTGACTTTTGCACAGCAAAACAACTTTTAGCCGTTGTATATTCTCCTGAATTACGAACAATTTCATGTGTAGTGTTGAAAATTACGATTCTCTGAGACAAATCATGCGTCCACATTTTCCCGGGTTTCGATGGAGGCGCCTTGTTTACCGTCAAATAATGAGCGGCTGCTTGAGACCGCAAGCACAGATTATAATTAACGCTTTCATTTCTTTAATTTGATTCAATTGGAAGAGGGAAATTTCTGTTTAATCAACTAGCGACTGCTTCGTTTAGCCGGGTTTTCCATTTTCTCATGAATTCTGCAATTCTACACCGACCATATTAAGGCTATAAATCAATAAGAGCTTTCTATTGAACTCGTCCACTGTACAGCCGTCACTCCATTAGCAATCCTGACGAAAATCTTCGAACGAAATTCACTCCGTGAATTCCCTCTGTTTTTTTAGTTGCTTCCCCACTAGGAAGTCCCTTCTTTCTCCGCTGAATGAAATATTCTCTTACGCTGAAATTGACAACAAGAGCAGCAAGCGAAAAAAAAACAGCACAGCCACGTGTATTGAGGTGAAAAATAGACTCATTATGCAGAATATGAAAGCACGCTGCTTATGTTCCGTCGTCGGGAGCACCACAGTAGGAGGCGGATCGCATGGAAATGACAGTACGACGGGCGGCCCGCATCAACCGGAAATAAAAGCGGTGATGCAACTTAATCGGAATGTTTTATTCGTTTGATGTGCGGTCTTTGAATTGACCTCTCCTACGCCTACCTACGGTTCTATTCTATACTACTATCTCTGCAATAGTATGAGAAGAGAAGATCAAAGCGAGGTGATTTTACTGGGCTTAAAAATCGATAAATTGATTTCAACTGTAAATTCTTCAGGCAACAAACGAACAAGGTTGTGGAATATTCATTGAGGGTTTTCCTAGTAGAGCACAAATCAAATTTGCCCAGCATCTTACATCACAACGAAGCGGCCCAGGAAGCCACTAGCACTGAGAGTGAGACTGCTGGCTTAATTTCAAACTGAAACAAGTTGCTTTTATTGGATTATGGATTCTTACTAACAAATAGAGGCAACAACCAGAAATTGTTCGCAGCGAGAAGCATCACCGGCCGAAGCACAGCAGCAGCGCACAATTATATTTCCTTTTCTCGGGCCGATGAAAACTTTTCCCAGAGCAGAGCGATAGGAATGTGGTAGGTACGGAGCACCAGCGCTATTGTCATTCTGCGGGGCAACTTTTCCTGGCGGTTGTGTGATTCGCGAAACTTGCATCGTCTGCAGTTTGACATGGTTTCGAGCAAGAGATCAGAACTTTGTGTGTTATATTTATCTTGCTTTCACATAGAGTGTGCTTCCGACTGGAATGAAATGCTTTGTACCGTACCTACCACGTACCCGTCCTGTACAACTTAATCTCGCAAATATGCGTTTGTCTGCCGGGTAAATTTCTCGGAAGACTATGCTGGCAGAAAGTTGATCATTTTGCTAATTTTAAACTAAATTTGCGAAGATTTGCGTTGAACTGTGCATGTGTTGTTTATTGTTTGCCTCCTAGTTAGACTAGCTTGCGAACATAAGCTGATGATAGATTATTCAATTGTATCGATTTTCATATTTGCGCTTGTGATCGCATGCACTTGTGACTTGGAATGATGTTTAAGCATGGAATATAGAACGCAGAAATGCATCTACCTTGGTCTTTACGTTCATATATTAATCAATTAGTAGAATCATGGCTAAGCCAATGATATTGAATAATTGAATTGGTTTTAAGATGTCGTTTAGTATGGGCTGGAGAAACAATTTGGTCGTTAACTAATTTGAAGTGAATCACGAACTTGCTAAACATATAATGGCTGTGCAGAATAATAGCATTCGGTCTATCAGAGTTGTGGAACGAGAATTCGAATTTATTTAATGAACATTTGAAATTAAATCAACATATTGAAGATTAGAAAGCCTCTACAGCTTCACAAATGTACGACCTGATGCAAAGCATAATTGTGAATATCCAATATCAGTGAAAGTAGTGAAAACTTGGCATGGACCAGACGTTTTTGCAAAATAATCTTCCCCTTGGATGGGATCCTCATGGATGCTAAAACACGATAACTTTAAAATGAATCTACCAAAATCCCAATAAAAAAAATTTATCGGACGACGTCGGACAGATGCAAGCAAAAGTTTCACTTGTGTCGGACGACGTCCGTTCGACAATTCTCGCGTAACTTTTCTAAAGGATCTAAGCAACAACCACTCTCTTTTTCCTCGTTCCTTCCACTTATCACAGCGATAAACATGTACATAATAGCATTTGCTTTGCATGGCCGGCCACATCGCAAGGATGCCGGACGACTCTACAGTGAAATCCATTCTCTTCAAGAACCCCATCGGCACCAGGAATAGAGGCGCTCAACGTGATAGATGGCTCGACCAGGTTGAAGCCGACTTGCGAGTGTCGAGACTTGCAACGAATTGGCGACAATTAGGTCCTGGGCTAGTACAATTGAGAGGAATTCTTGATGCGGCAAGAGCCACCCCGGTTATCGGCTGCTAAAGTAGTAGGGACAATGAAGCGAATCTCTTACAGGACTTTTTTGTGACTCATCATCGGCCATCTTGGATTTTAACTTGAATAAACAATATTAAGTTCAACGAGAAGGTGAGAGAAACATTTAATTTTTTTGACCTACAGCAAAATGTTTCTTTTGAAAAACAAACTAACGTCACTTTTTACGAGGTTTTCTACACGACTAAGCGGAGTTAACCTAAACATAGTACTCTCCGCAAGTTTAGTCCAAATTTCGATAAGAAAAGGTGTACTGCGCTTTCACAGTCGTATTAGTGCATGTGAATTTGTAAAAGACTTTTTTCCCAAAAGTCATAAAATTAAGTAGCAATAAGCGTTTTATTGCACTCTTATTCGGGTTTTCATGACCAGTTTTAGTCACAAACACAATTAAAAAAGTATAACAAAACCCAATTTGTTACTTGGGTTGTCAACTTTTAAACTAGTGTTTTCACGGTCTCGGTCACGGTCATCGATTCTTTCGGGCCTGTACAGGCAATGAAAAGCCGCAGGCGCAGAGTAGACCACTGTCAGCTGAACCTAGTTACTGTGCCAAGAAACTAATGACAGTATTTTATCCGGAGGGATTGCTTACTCAGTGGTAAAAGTTCCATCAGGATTGATATACACGTTGAAAAGTTATCAAAGATGGAACGCGAGAGATGTGAAAACATTCTGCACTCTCATGTTGAAAATCCAACGTGGTCAGGAAGAGTCATAAAAGGCTCTCAAATTCCCAAAATCGACTGTAAATGCAGTGGTCAAATGCTATCGGTCAACGTTGACGTTGGATTGAGCAAAATAAACCAAACATAAATATGGAACACATAACTGGAAATTTCAAGCGAAAAACGTCTGGGTCGTCTGAAACAATTGTGATTTTACATGGAGAAATGTCTTCAGAATACAATATTACCATTCATTCGATGCACAAAGTTCCCGTGATGTTCTGAGCCGACTTAGCCCGCTGCCATTATCGGATGTCGTGGAATGGTATAAGCAGAATAATATTAGTTTTATTGAAAAAAGTATAAATCCACCAAGTTTTACAGATTTTCGTCCCATCGAATCATCCTATCATCAAGCGTAAATCGAAGTAAATTAAAATGTAGCAAAATAATTAAAACACCCTCTGATATGGAAAAATTTCTGGAAAAAGATAGCAGATACTCACTATTTGCAACTTCGTCGCACGAACAGGTATGCCACTAGAGATAATCAACGCCAATGGCTAAAATTTTATAGCGTGCTAGACGCGAACTAAGAGATGCACTGCAATGAATGGACCAGAACATTTCAATCAAGAGCTTCGTAACCACCCAGACCAAATGGTGCTTCACTTTGGAGGATGCTGGGAAAGACACATCTAGTCAATAAAAAAAACCTAAACTATGGTTAGGGTTAACCAAACATCCACCTACGAAATGCTTCGAACCATGCTCCATGAAGTATTTAGAAGCAATCTTCAACGCCAGTAACCAGTAACCGACATATTGCTCGAGCCTGATGAAGCGTCACCGCTCACCCCGAACCACGTCCTTAACCGATCATCATCGATCAGAATCATGAGCAGGCGTCCACTAGATTAAACACCAGGTTGAATTCAAATTCGCCATTGTAGGTCAAGGATTTAAAAAAATCTTTTACCATTAACTGAGATTTTTTAAGTATGCCATTTGATTACACTAAAACCCCTTTTGTGCGATGGATACCTTTTGCTTAGATTGAATCCGCGTTAGAAAAACTCGTAAAAGAATAAATTGTTTTGCATTCTATCGGGAGTTCCAGGCGGCAAATTAGGCCCATTATTTTTTACATCATTCATTAACTAAATCTCTATAGTGTTACCACCTGGATGCCTGGATTGTCCTAAAATGCAACATAATCATGTTTATCTTCAATAAATCCCAACGGCACCAGGAATAGAGATGGCTCGACGAGGTTGAAGCCAACTTGCGAGTGTCGAGACGCTCAACGAATTGGCAACAAGTAGCCAAGATCCGAGCACTGTGGAGAGAAATTCTTGATACGGCAAGAGCCACCCCGGCTCCATGCTGGTAGAAGTAAGAAATAAGTAAATAGGTTGAAAACTCCGCACTGTCGGGTAAAATTGAATTGAAAATTAAAGTCGAAATTCGACTTGGAGTCGGGTTAGAAATTAGAGTTGAAATTGGACTTGAAATTGGAATTGACATATGACATTAAATTAGACTTGAATTTTGACTAAATTTAAAGTAATTTAGACTGGAAATTTGACTTGGAATTACATGAAATCGAACAAAAAAAAAGAAAATTTGAAATTTTTTTTCCCTTTTTCCTTTTATCGATTATAGGTCACTTTAAAGTTTTTATTTGAAATTGGACTTGGCATTTTAGTAGAAATCGACGTTTATTTGAACTTGACATTAGACATTAAGTTAGACTAGAAAGTGGACGTGGACACGAAATTACACACGAAGTTTTACTTCAAATTAGGATCGACATTTTTAATCTTAATTTCCCACATGTTTTAGCACCTTTCTGTTCCATTTTTTTATCTTTTCTGTTCCGTTTTCTGGCTCTTACTTTTCTTCTTTTTCCTTGTGTATTCCTTTGTATTCTCTTGTTTTTCTCTATTTCTGTTAAGTATTTCCTGTTTCATTGCTCCGTTTTTCTGCCCCATTTGATCCTATTTCAAGTCCTGTTTGTCCACTTGTTTTACACAGATGTTGTAATTTTCTTACCCAAATTGCGTCTTTTCTCTTCCCTTTTTGCTTTTTGTATTTCCAGTTGCTCAACTTTCACTAAATCTTTTTATCTCCTTTCATTCTAATTTATCACCCTCATCTGTGCCATTTAGATTTAGATAGCCGGTTTTTTCGGCTTTTTTCCCTTTCGTTTTACCTTTTTCTTTGGTCCGTTTTTCCTGTTTGTCTTTTCTTCTTTAATTGTCTTATTTTGCCATCCCATTCCCATTTCTCAAACTTTTTTTCAGCCTTCTTTCTGCTTTTATATCCCGTTTAATCTCTGCTTCTCGTTTTCTATGTTTCCTCTCTCGGTTTTTTGCACTCTCGCCATTTTTTTCCCTTTAAGTTTCGCTTGTTTTCCCTTTCTTGTTTTATTTTCCCTCTTTCTCTTTCCCGTTTACCCACCTTTTCTGTCACATTTTTTCACTTCCCCGTCTTCTCTCGTTTTCCCTCCTTTTCTCTCTCATTTCATTTTTTTTCTACCAGCAGTTTCCTCTTTTTCGTCTGTTCCTGTTTCGTTTTTCATGCTTTTCAATGCTGATTTTGGACAGGTTAATTGCCGTACTTTACAGGAATTGCTCAATCTTTACACCCCAGAACAATTTCTTCGTACGAGAAACTTCAATCAACTACGTTTTAACACAACAAGGCAACCCAATTTAACACAGTCTACGAAATATCCGATTTTGGCATCTCTATCAATTTTTTTAAAGACGACTCTCCCGAAGACGATAGTTACGTGTTTCTTTGTGTTTAATATAATGTTTCGTCCTTGTCAAAAATATTCGTTTCATCTCTACTAGCACAGTTGTTAAAAATCTGTTGTGGCAACTAATTATATGACTAATTCCAGTTGTAAATAAGTCTACATGACAATATTGCCTATATTTTCCATACGTCGCAAACGAAAAAAGCACAAATGTAATTAAATGTCTACTGATCCTTACTAACCGGAATTGGCAGCATATTTTCTTGGTTTTAAAATCAAAATTTAACATACAGATGTATAAAATCTGCTGCTAATCACGCTCATCAGATCATGCAAAATAGACTCTATTTGGCAGCGGTGGGATTCGAACCCACGCCCCCGAAGAGACTGGTGCCTTAAACCAGCGCCTTAGACCGCTCGGCCACGCTACCGCTTATCCGCCATTTTGCCTGGTTCAACTGAAGTACCAATTGGAGCAAATAGTACTCTTCATTTAGCAAATACAAATAATCCTTTGATATACATCTTAATAGATAGCTCAACAGTCTACCTACCAGTGAGTGTACAAGCAGTCGTTCGGGTTCAAGTGTACTGTTTATGCTGTACACATTTCAAACCTTCCAGGTTTCCCAGATAAATCCTCTGTGATAACTATTCAATCGTTTAAAAATGCCTCTCCCACTCCGCTCCTTCCCTACAGTTTGCCTCCCTAATCAATAAAAGCTTTCCTGTGAATACGGTTTTCATCCCAGGAATTAGGTTGCTTAGCTTGGGTGGCTTCAAAAGTAAATCCCTGAAGCAAACAATATCCCATCTAAAATTTTGTTTACTAGCGAAAGATGAAATATGCAGTACCTTACCTACCCGGCCCAGTCAGTGCGGTGAGAGAAGTCAGCCGTTAGTGTGGCTCGAATTTTTACCGTTCCATTGCGATGGAAATAGTAGTTTAATTTAAGCTGTAATTCAAAACTCGGCATCGAACAATCAAGGGATTTGGTAAAACAAAAAACTTTAACATGGTGAACGGGGCCGGACTAATGCCATGCAGGAGCAAGTTGAAGATGCTGCATTTTCTATCTGGTTGCTCGGTAGTTTATGAAAATGGAACGAACCTGATGCATGCTCTACTAATTGAATTGCCGTAATTGATATGCGTTTCATAAAGTAATGTGGTACAGAAAGGGGTTGAGGTACATTGAGCAAAGCGCTAATTGATGCTGTTGGTACAGCGCAGTACACTGGAAAAGTTAAAGACTGGAAAAATTATTAATGCAAGAGAGGAACCGACATGCACTCAGATGGTGAAAAGCAGTTTTGAAAGTTTACAAACTGGTTCTACAGTTTCATGTAGTACATTGGCATTCTCGATGATAAATTGGAATGTATCAGTTTACAATAGTTAAACAACACTCTGTCGAAAGAAACCTTTGGCATGCATGCATGCAGATTCCGATAAATGAAAACTTTTTTGCAGTATCGGGCAAATCAGAAGTCCGTGATAGTATAGTGGTAAGTATCCCCGCCTGTCACGCGGGAGACCGGGGTTCGATTCCCCGTCACGGAGATTTATTTTGTTTCTTCACAATATGAATGAATTATATTTAATTCCTCAACAAGGTTTACAACAAGTAAAGTTGTCTCTTAGGCCATTATCGATTTCTTCAACTATACGTACATCATCCATTAAAGTACTTGATAGTAAGAGGGCTGAGTAAACTCTAGGTAAACGAACTTGACATGATAACTCACTTTTTAATGATGTCTTGAATCATTATTAAGAGAATTTAGATATCAAATTAGTGAAGGCAAACAGCGGACTTCAAGTGTGATAATGCTATCATAAACATCGTCTCAGCTTTCCCTCTGTCGTTCGTCATTGCAATGAAAGATAGCAGGGTATAGTGTCTTAATCCCTCCTGTGGCAAATAAGAGACGTACGTCAACCAACTATGCTGTGAAACGTACAATCAGGGAACTGTGAGCAAAAGTGTGAGCACATTGTGATAACAGGGATACATATGCCACTATTAATAACGGCAAACAACAACAAAAATCCGACGGTGAAGATTTGTTCCGTTCATGACAATAACTGCATCCACAATAGCAAACAAGTGAAGCAAGGTTACGCACGGAAGAAGCTCAGATTGCTGCCCGTCCGCAGCAGGGTTGAATCCACGCACGCTAAAAGCAGCTGAGATAACTCAAGTCGCAATTCGAATACTCGAGTCAAAAAAGAAACCACAACCGGGTTTCGGTTACGCTCGCTTTTCCCGCCACCAAACGGTAACAAAACAACAACGGTGACGGTGTGCCATAAATCACATAAACCATACATACAGACACTGTAACCTTAGACCGAAAGACACACGCGGAGCGATCTTGATGAAAACTGTTTCCCAAACATGCACGAAACGGTGGAAAACAAAGGCGAAACTTGAAACGAAACTCTTCCCAGCGCAGCTCGCACACACCGGGCCGGGAGTAAGGTTAGAAAATTAAACCTGATCTCTCGCACCATTCGATACAGTGTTGGCTATCTCTACATTGTTGAGAGCGGTTGATCACATGTGCTCTAGGTCGAGCTAAGTAGTGGTTCGCAAACAGTGGGCCTGAAAACACGAGATATTTAATTATTTGAAACGCTGGTTCCAAAATAGAGATTTATGTTTTTATCTTTGCAGGAAATTGTGCATACATGTTTTATGGACGGTGTTAAAACTGTTGTGTATATTAATGTTTAAAAGTGTTGCATATTACCAGAAGAAAAGAGATGCTTTTCATCAATAATAAACATAACTGATTGAGGTTCATTTAAGAATTAACAAAAATTTCAAATGATTTATACAAGTAGACATTAAAAAAACTAACGGCCACAGAACTCACGCAAACAAGCACGCCTATACTTGAGCTTCATCCCAGTAACGAATAGAGCAAGCCGTTCTCGAAGGTTTTGTATTGACGTGCAGCTTCCGCTTCCTGTCCGCTACTAATCCCAGCCCGGATAAATCAGACTAATTAGGAAACAGTAAAACGATCAACATCGGCATAAAATAATATTCCAAAGAATGCGGAATAAAGGCGGCATAGAATGCATATCAACACCGTTTCCGTGTGCCTTGTTTGCCCGGAGAAAACAAACACATACAGTTTACGCTGAGCTGGGCGATATGGCCGAATTCGTCGCTATCGCTAGCCGCATGTTCATCTAAGGGGAGGAGAAGGGTAGATGTAGCGATCCTTCCCGCTACTCATCCCACCGCTGTCACCACTGAAGCGTTAAACTCTCTCTCTCTGATTTTAGCAACTGAAACGAAAGTTTTTTCTTTCTATAAAATATCACTATGAATTAATAACTAGATCGATTCGCTAATTCCACAACTAACTAAGATCACACTAATTACAACTACTGTAACAGTTGTTTCGTTATAAAGATAACCTGAGCTCTCCCTTCCTTGCTTCGTGTGAAACAATGAATTAAGGGAACGAAACGGTGCTTAGTATTTGCTGAGGCGACTGGCAATCACTGAAATGAGTAAGAGTATTTGTTAGCGCGTCTGTCTGTTAGACAGAGACGTAGTGCCCTTGACATAGTTCCATAAAGCTTCTGGGGTCCAGTGTCATCTGAATTCTCTTGGCTTAAGGTGGTTTCCTCGATACACAATACAGCAATTTTCGTGGCAGGTCTTCGCAAAACGCGGCTATGAGTTTTGGCGAAAGCTTGTCTGATTCGCTTATCGTGACCCTTCATAACTGTGTTCCTCCTTGCGAATTCAGTGACTCTTGTGTCTAGTTGTCCAATGAGACAAATGTGAGTGGTCGCGAATTGATTACTCCTTTCACTTTCCTCAGAAACGGTACCAGGGTTAGCTTGTCAGAAGTTCTTGATAATCGTTAGCTCAACGATAAGGATTTTTATTGAACGGACCAATCGGTCCCATGACCCGCCTCAATGAGGCGCTAAGGGTGGATCGTAAATCCACTTTGGCGTTAGTGAAAACTTATAATAGATCTTATTTGATCTGCTTCAATAGTTACTCCAGTTCTTGGCTAGCGCCGACAAAATTCGTGCCGTGAGTAACAACGCATTCCACGGACAAGGATCTTGCAGGGATCCGTTGACAATATGAGTGTATCTCCAGGCGCTCTGCTCAACCTCTCGCTTTAATGGCGAACGAATCAGCTTTACCTGGACAGCTCCGAATCCTGGGCTTTAATCGTTTCGTCCAGCATAAGATGGCTTCGTTGCAGTTGCTGCCCCTGTCATGTAGTTGGTTGGTATGTTTTCCTTAGCATCTCCAAATCAAAATTTAAACATTTTTTAGTCTCTATAAGTTTGAAAATGGTTAAATTTAGCTTATTTTGTCATTCAAATACGTCCTGAAACCTTCATTCTGGCATACCAATTATGGTCATTGTGTTCCGTTATTCGCCATAAAAGTGTACCAGTTATGGTTGTACCGGAAATTGGTTTAAAAATTCAACTTTGCTTCCAAAAGGTAAAGCTATGAAGATGCACACGATGTGTGTCGCACAATTTGGTTTGGCACAGCGAAAAGTTGCCACTTTCCCCGGAGTCCGGCTGACCTCAAAAAAGCTTAAATCCCGCCAACTAAAATGTCATTTTAAAATGTAGTTCTTCACACTGCAGATGATGAATTTTGAGTAGTTTTTGTCCTCGACTCCTCAGATCTCTGGAACCTGGTTATTGAATTTCTACGAATTTAAAAGAATTCTAAGTGACCATCGTACCAAGAAGATGCATGTTGCATGTAAATCAAGTTAGTAATCCGCAAACAAGCGTCGCTAGAAATTGTCACCTTCACATATCAGATATTCCTCAATTAGACAAGCTAAGTTGAATGGTCCTTAAGCTTTAGTATCCATTTCCCATATTGCCGCATATTCCCGTCATTAGAGTAAGGAGGGGTAAGAGTACGATGCGGGTAAAAGTGATTCCGAATAAATTGCCTACATTAGCATGGATGGATGACTACTTTGACAGCTTGAATCTATCGTATACATTTGTTGTTTAAGAAGCATAGTTGCTAAGTTATGTGTAAATGTTATTTTCGAGCGTTTTTGATGTAATATTTCGTTTCACGGCAAATACGATATCAACAGGAGGATATTACTCGTTGAAAATTTGTAGCAGCGGTTTACAACACTTACATATCTCTTATGAAAAAATGGGGTGAGAAGAATTTACAAAATATATTTCGCTTTTTCATAATTTGATCAAACCCCGTCAAGCGCATAGCGGGGCAAAAGTGCGATTCATGGATGAGATAAAAATGCATGGGTAATTATATACAGTTTTAGGCATTGTGTTAGAGACATTAGAAATGAAAGATCTGCAGAAAACTGTGTGCCCTACAGATGCTGGCCGAAGGAAAACAGTGTCTATCCGCTGGTGAAACAAAAATAAAACGTTTGGTAAAGTTTCAACACGACGGAGGCTGCAGTACACCAGCGGAAAATAGGAAAGGTGTAAATTGAGAATATTCCTTTCCGAAACATATCGAAGATTGAAGATATTATGGTTTTGTCAGTTACTGCTGTGCTAATTTCTTGAATTCACGCTTCGCACTTTTGCCCCGCGGAGTTCGCACTTTTGCCTCGCTAGTGGGGTAAGTAACTTTTAAGTTTGAATGTTCCTTTTTCTGTTCTTTTCCAGTCCTCTTATGTTCAAGTTCTATGGCCTCGTCCTTTTTAATTTCTTCTCGCTTCGTATTTATAAGCTAGTTATTGAGTTCTTTTTCATGTCCTCTTTCTAATCATTCTTAGCACATAAAAATACTGTTTTGAGCGGCTGAACTTGATACAAGCTGCAAAAATGAGATAACCGTCAACACATTTTAATTTTTAATCGTTGCCTGTGTCCTTTAGAGTGCTTCTTGTGGAGCTGAATAATTCCCATTGAAGAAATTTTCATCCTCCACCATAACGCCTGAATCGATCTCCACCAAACTTGGCATTCGTCTTCTTTCAACTAAGAAAATTAACACCGGAGGATTGACAAAAAAGGGTGTGGTCTATAACAAGGAGGGGTGTTCGAAAAAAACCTTATTTAATGATGCTTTTGTATATTTTAACAAACTTAGTTGTCCATAATCTTTTCTATTCTGAGCAATTGTTTAAACCAAAGCATCATTTCGGAGCCACGATCTTAACTTATGCACCGACTCAGCCCACCGTAACGACGGGGACAAACTTCCGAAACGCGCTTCCTTTGCGCGACGGATAGATATCAAGCTAGCTGCGAGCCAACACTTGATAATGAAGCTGACAACTGCACTGCAGGCCGGCCGACCGACCGGCCGCCCACACTCGCACTTCTCCGCAATAAGAAACAACAATACGCAGCGGGATTCGAGGAGAAGACGTTAAAAATAGGCACATATAAATTAAAGTCCCATATCTTGTCGCGCGCTAGAACACACCTCACTAGACCGACGCACAGTGGGGAATCGCTGGCCAGCAGCCAAAAAATGAAAGTTCATTTCGACTCTCCGTTGTATTTTTCCTGTGATTCTATACTATTGAAGTGTTCAAATCCAAAATTTTAGAACAGTATGACAAAATTTGAATTTTCTATGAATCTTGAAAGTATGCTATCTCAGCATGTTTTAGCGTTTTTTTGAAAAATAACCCAATATTTCAAAACATGCTAGAGGTCTAATGGTAGCTCGGATTTCAACGGTGTCTAAGGAAAAGTTCTTCAAAAAATAGTGCTGAATAAAGCCCATTAATTGAGTATGCAGTAATTTTATCACAGTATACCACAATTTTAATTTTCATTAAAAAAGTGCCATATTTTCGCGTAAAACACGCTTAAAAGTTTTGAAGCCAAGGTTCGCCACTATTGACACTACCGGTAAAAGTTAGCGTAAAATATGAGCTTTCAAATAAACATAGTCTCATTTAGCGCAGAGTAGCGCAGAGCACAGATGTTACGCTTGTAAGACTGCTATAACAGAATTCAGCAATATAGACAAAATGCAAACACTCAAAGTAAACGTAGGATATCTTAATTATGGGATATCTCCTTTACATGGTTGGATAAGCTGCTTCAAATGTATGGTCCATATTGCATATTTACTAGATTTTAGAGGTTGGAGGAAATCTGCAGGATACAGCGATAGTAATAAGGGAAATACAGCTCGAACATCTTATACCAATCCTGGTATTAGTTCTGAAATCACGGGTATAGATATGAAATTAATCAAAAGGTTGAGAAATTTTCTTATAGCAAGTTCTTGAACACACTATTTCAGAAAAATTCGAGACTTATTGTTTGTATACCAAAAACCTTTATGTCAGGGTATAGTCCTCATATAATACATCCACTGCAATGCAAAGAATTTGAATTCGCGGTGTCATAAATGAATCTAGACAACTATATTGCTGACAGGACGAATGACAGAAAAAGCACAAAAATAAGTTTTTTTTAAATTATAGTCACTTTAACAACTCGGGTCATTCGTGACTTCTGCGGGGTTGGGAATTGAACCACGGTGCTCGGTGTGAGAGGCGTGAATGCTAGCCATTACACCGGTATTGACCCTCACGAAAATAAGGTTATTGCCTTATGCTAAAAATAGTGATAAAAATACAAGACAATATTTTACATGCAAAAATGAGTGTGAAAATACAAATCGTGATAGAATTATTTGTCTTCTTATTTCTCCGGATAAAGCTTATGTTATGGAAAAATGTAATTAGAAAATTTTTTCTGAGAACGCTATATTACTATTGAAGACGAAACGTGAAACGAGTGATTCTGCAGAAGAAGAAGAAGAAGAAGAAGAAGAAGAAAAAGAAAAAGAAAAAGAAAAAGAAAAAGAAGATGGAGATAAAGAAGATTAAGAAAACTAATAAGGGGAAAAGTTTTGATTTTTGATTAATATTTACTTATATGGATTTTGTGTTGATTATTAAAGCTCATACTTGCTTTGTATTGTTTTATATGTTTTATCCTATAAAAATCCATCTGCAATAGTTTTCCAAATTACCCTCATTTCTTATACGTCATTATACTTAAAAAATACTTGAAAAATAGTTGAAAATTCTCCCTAACACAAAAAATATACGTTCTAATGCAAAATAAACCTGAAATTCGGGCTCAGCACCCCAAAATTACTTAAGAACGACTTGACGACTTCTTGATTTAAAGAGATTTTTTTGCTTGGCCAGCATTTGTATGGAGTCGCCCCACTGTGCGACGTCCCATCATCACAGCTGACGAGAAGCCGGCTTGGGTTGGCTTGGAGTGTTCGGAACAGAGTGCGCGCGTGTTTTTCCGTCAGTCAGTGGAAAGTGGTGCTCGTCAAGTGTCATGCACGTTTGAACTAGCTGTCTATGCGGTCTCATCATCTGTTCAAGAAAACTTGTGCTAATGAGTTTTCAAATATGATTTGGGAATCCGTCGCACAAAGTTGGTAGTAGTGCATTTTCTTAACGCTCTGTCAATTTCGAGAACTGTGACACCAGCCAGCTCACGAAGTCAAGTTTTGTTGAATAAATAATTGCTACAACAATATAGTTAAATTATCATTGGTGGTAAAATCCTTTTGAGGAGGAAATGAAATAAGAACAAGCGACGCGGAAGTGCGGAAAAAAGGACCTGACTTCAGTGTGCTGTTGAATTATTAATTTTGAACAGCCGAACTTTTATCATTCTGCTGCGGTGAGGCATTTTCAATCTAACACAGCTTGGAAATTAAACGAGAGAACAATGTTCCATCGAGTGTTAATTCTAGTGCTCTTTGTGGTTATAAAGTTGTCCTTCCGTTGGGAACTTGCGGCCGCCCAGCGGCGTAATGTTGCTGACATCGAGCTGGATGAAGATCATGACGCCATAACTCTTCAGGCTTGCTACATTGAGGATTTACGGAACATCAGAGAATATAATCAAAATCCACTTGCAGTGTACATCAACCATTGTTATCTGCAGGAGCTTCCCAACGCCATATTTATCCGCTTTTCGGATCTTCAAACACTCGAAATATGTGATAGTAGATTAAACAATTTACAGGATTTCGCTTTAAATGGACTGAAAAATCTCGAAGTACTTAATTTTTCCCGAAACAATCTGACAACGGTCAAGTCCTGGAGCGACCACGACTTGGAAAATCTCCAAACTTTGGATCTCAGACGAAACCTACTGAAAGGCATTAATGAACAGTCTTTTAAGCGTTACCCGAATCTCACAAAATTAAACCTGGCAGGAAATTTAATTTCCACTATCCCAGAAGGAACATTTAGAGAAGTTCCACATTTGAAGTATCTCAATCTTGGCCGTAATTTATTGACCGCAATAGAAGAAAGTACCCTAAAAGGCTTAAGCAAACTGTCCCAGGTGTCATTCCACCACAATCAAATTGCTTTCATTGACTTTTTTGCGTTCATCGGAAACAGTCACCTGAAAAGTCTACAACTTCAGGATAACCAGATCAGCATTTTCGAAACCGATCTACTCTCCAATTTGCCACGACTGACTTTCTTGAACATTAGTCACAATCATCTGGAGAATGTGGCTGAACACACTTTCAAAAAAAATGCCGATCTTCGACTGCTGGATATTAGCTACAATCGAATAGAAAAACTGCACGAAGATAGCTTCAAAGGCTTAACCAGTCTAGAGGCAAGTACCACATGTGACACACCGTAAAGCAAAACGCTAATCCCTACCCTAATAAAACAGCGAAATAAATCTCTACCGTCTTATCTTATCATTTCTCATCAACGCAGGTCTTCAATGCCAGCCATAACCATCTGGCGCAATTGAACAAGTACATCTTCAAGGACTTCTCGGCCGTCCGTACGGTTGATCTCTCGGCCAACCGCTTGCTGTACATCGAAAATAAACTCTTCGAGTATACGCCGCGGGTGGAATGGCTGAACCTGTCCCGGAATGCGATCACCGAAATCGAACTGAACATGTTCGAAGAGACGAGCCGCCTGCAGACGCTCGATTTGGCTCACAATCAACTGACGAAGGATGCCTTCGTGTGGCCGATCGTTAATCTGCACGCACTCAACCTGAGCCACAACCAGTTCCAGCGGATGAACGTTTCCCTGCTGAGCAACGTCGAACTGGTCGAGCTGTACGACAACCCGTGGAGTTGTCAGTTTTTGATTCTGGAACTGATGAAGCAGAATAAGAACGTCCGTTATGCTAAGAATTATGTGGTTCATTCGAAGGATAGTATCCTGAACACGCAGGGAATCGAGTGCACCGATGAGCGGGGAAAGGTGCGCGATATTGTGGTTGTGGAGAATGAGGCACGAGTGGATTATGATTCACCGGTGAGTAGGCAGAAAAGTTTCGTGTGTATTGCTAGAATAACATAAAACAAGATTATCGAAACTTATCGACAATTCCAAGAAATTTTTTGCTCGACCGCTCTTATAAAACTTGGACCGCAGCAGGAAACTAGTTTCAATTTTTGTGACCCCAAAACAAAGTCTTGGTGCTAGATTCCGACTAAATTTGGCCTTCTGCTCTTGTGTTTGACACACCTCGCAAGTCGCAACCAACTGTTTGCGTATAAAGCAATTACGGGGCTAGTGCTACGACCCTATTAACTCCAACAGTCTTGCGACCGCTTGTTTTCAATTTTTTTTATCGAGCACTCTATCTACTTACTCATTGTCCAAAATTTACCTAAGATTGACAGCCATAAAAATGTAGCTTCATAATGTATTTGGTGACACTAAAAATTTCGCAACATCCTGAACACAGTTAATCTTGAGTTATAAACGATAGAAGAAATTTTCAACTCACGGGCTTCACAGTGTTGACTTTTTTGACCACGCAATTTTATAACCCCGTTATCGCGAAGATTTAGCTACGCTACTGTTGAATTCACTGCGATAAGCTAGGGAGAGAACGATTTTATGAAATTACTTTTACAGCAGGGACAATTGATTGTTCCTAGTTCCTAGAGTTTGAAAAATGAATTAGTCATGCAGAGATTTTTCAACAGTAATCATATAACGTGGACCGAATGGTCTCAGCACTTTATGATATTTATTTTTTTATTTATTTATTTATTCACTAGGAGAAAAAAACCCCTGGGAGTGAAGCTACTTAGCCTCTTTTCCCAAAGGCACAAAACCTGCTTTTACATATGACAAAGGATTGCACTTCCAGTGAGTTAGAAACACTTTTAAGGAAGTGCATGATTAACTTATATAACAAACTAACAAATCGAATCATGTATAACTAACAAATACGTTATTATAGTCAACAGGGGCTTTCATATGGCCTTGTGTGCATCCAGGTTGAAATTCGACAGATGACCGGATGAACTTGGGTTACCGGGCTAGATGGCGAAGTAATGTACTCGTCGCTGCGGACAAAAAACATTTCACGGTAGGGAAATCTGAAATACTGACGCGTACTTGGCTGGAGATGCAGACTGAGAGCCTTCTGCTGCGACTCCGACTACAGGCCCGGAAAGATATTGATGACGCGATAACAGATAACACTGAGTGACGACTACTGTTGTACAAATCGGCAGTTGAGTACAACCTCGGTTTTTTAAATACATCTTTCAGACAGCAAGTTTGGACGGTTTGCAATGGTTTCAGGCGAGACTTTGTTGCAGTTCACCCGATGGAGACTAGATATTGTAGTCTGGACTGCATAAACGCGTGATACATAAGTATTAATGCTTTGTATGGTAGAAACTTGGAGACCTTCCATAGTATGCCACACATTGAGGTGATGTTCCGTTGTAACGAGTTTACATGATCACCCCTTGTCAGGTTTGAATCTATTACCAAACCGAGATGTTTAAAACTTTCAACTTTTTCTATCGTTGTCGATTGCACAACTAGATCACTATGACTATGTGGCGTCACAGTACGACGAGGCGAGTGCACTATCATATATTTCGTCTTAGATAAGTTCAGTGACAGTAAATTTGCGTTAAAAAAATCTTGGAGCTTAACGAGATCTTCCTCCATTCGACGAATTATGTTATCCGGGCTTGGACCCTTATACGGGCTTGGACCTTAACGAAGTATCGTCAGCAAATAATCGAGGTTTTCCGAGTAGGTTGAGTCTAGGTAGATCATTTACGTAGAGAAGGAATAACAGCGGTCCAAGGTTGCTACCTTGTGGAACGCCAACCGTCGATGGACGCAGAAAGCTATTTACCCCGTTTACGTTAACAAATTGGCTTCTCCCCGAATGGTAGTTGAGGATCAAGTCATTTGGAATCTATTGAATCTATTGCCGTATAAATCTCATCAACTAGCTCACTGGCTGCTGTTAATGTACTGGAACCTGTCCTGAATCCATATTGGTGACTGTACAGGATTTTGTGACAGTTTAGAAAATTCAGCAGTCTAATCGCAAGCAGTTATTCTAATATCTTACTCAAAACTGAGAGTATAGATATTGGTCTGTAGTTGTTGACTTCAGTTTTACATCCACATTTATGAATAGGAGTTACTCGTGCTACTTTCAAACAATTCGGGAAAGTACCCGCGCTTATTGATTGGTTGAAAACATCTCTCAATAGTGTTGAGAAAGTCTGATCCTGATCCTTGACGAATTTTACGGATATTCCAACTGGTCCACAGCTCTTATTTGCACCCAGGTTTTTTATTTCGATTTTATTTTATTTCGATTTTATTTCTTGCCCTGTTGAAGGTCGCAGGAAAATCGAAGCATTGAGAGGTGTGATCGTATCATATTTGTTGATTTTACGGCGACAGTTTATCTTTGAGGCAAGCTGGGGTCCAAAGGTACAAAAGAAATCGTTGTACAGTCACTTTCTTAGAGAATTTTTCTTTAAAGGAACGATATAAAGCTGTCAATTTACTCAATCGGTCCTCGGCAGATTCATCAGTTAGTTCTCGAACTGCATTCAACATGTTCTCAAACAACGGCACATAACGGTGACGAAAACTTCTAACTTGTTGCTTCACTAACTGAAGAGGTTTCCTTGCGTAACCATGCATCCAGATCCTGAAGTGTCCAACTAAAAAAGATTTACATTATCACATCCTTCCTTCGTACTGAATTCTGCTTTACCAACAAAACAACGAAGCTTCTTGTCGGGATTTGTTGTAGGAATGGTACTGACTTGAAGAGCGTAATGCCGAAGCCTCTTATTTAAGGGCAAATTATAACTCGTTTTCGCACTCATCGGCTCTAGGTGCGAGATTAGTATTAAAAAGTAGTCAAAATATGAAAAAAAAATCTGACGCGCAAGTACGACTAATTGGCAATTCGTTTATTCAATAGCAATACCGCACAAAAACGAAGTGTGGAAGGCAGAAATAGTTGCAGAAAATCACTGATTGAATTGATGTAAAAAAAACTGTTTTATTCATTTATTAGATTTACGTGTCTAAAAGGTCTCCCCGTGATTTTTCGATTCGAAAATGTCTTTAAAACTTTTAAACTCTTTAATGACAGATTTAAATTGACCTTGAAATGCTTGATGGTGGAGGTGAATTTTGCATTAACTTAAATTCCGACGATAGAGTAACCACAATATGTGCTCTTTCACTTGGGAAATTGAAATTAACTTCTCCATGATAGCCCTTGTTGGCCACGCTGGCCTTTCCGCACCTCCCATCAACCCATTGGCCACATTGGTCTTTCTGCACCTTTCAACAAGCAGGAACGTTGACAGCAGCCGTCAACCGGTGAGTCAGCATAATTCGACTGACAGAATAATTTGCTGATTAAAATCTAAAGTGGTTAGAGCTAAAACACTACCTGAAGCTATTCTTAAAATTAATTTGTTATTTGCTACTTATTACTAAATTCGCTGAACTAAATTTGTGCCTAAATACTATCCTCTCTAAGTGATTCTAATCGGTAAGCCTTAAATTACTTAAATATAGGACTAAATTAATAGCGGATCTTAAAATAGGTAACCTACCGTGAGTTGCTATAGCTTTCGTGTTAAAGCAGTACCCGTAAAAGACCGTTACGACTGGTGAGAGTGATAAAACTAATTATATATTAAATACATTAAATATAACTATCTACTATATTTCTTAAATGCTACTTAGGACTAAACTTAGGAACTAACAGAAATCGCTAATTTGGTAGCGCACTTAGGAGTGATAAACGATCATCAAAGCGAACTAAACGTAAGTGAAATATCTAACCTATCAGTTGAATCCGCTATCTAAGATCTTTATTATATCCTGCAAATTATTATATAACTAAAATATGTACCCATATCATTCGTAGGAAAATTATATCCTCCCATTATAAATCCACAATCGGTGTGCGTTTTCATTCGTTTCCGGCGGAGGATTATAATTTTGAAAACCGCAGTTGAATCAAATTCAACAGCCCTAATAAATACTAATTTACTTCTAAATGCTTGACGATGGTATCTGGGTTATTCGACAAATGAGGCACGTGTCCCACCTTCTATAACAAATTTAAAGTATAAACAAAATTCAATAGCCCTGTATTGAATAATAAGCGTCAAGAAAATTAGTTGGGTTAAAATAGCTTCTGTCGAATAGATTATTTTTGAAGTACGATTTCGTGTTTAAATTCGGGTCAATTTCATGTCCAATCACAGGTTCAACTT
The DNA here is from genome assembly GCF_943734655.1 of Sabethes cyaneus. Taxonomy (NCBI): domain Eukaryota; kingdom Metazoa; phylum Arthropoda; class Insecta; order Diptera; family Culicidae; genus Sabethes; species Sabethes cyaneus. The sequence continues at coordinate 247,041,833 of NC_071355.1, read as the reverse complement.
CAATGTCCCATTTTAAAGCCAATCTCTTTCAACTTCAATTTCTAGCTCAATTTCATGTGCAATTCCCAATCTAATTTCAAATCAAATCTCAAGTTCAATTTCAAAGTCCATTTTGGGACTGATTTCATGCCCAATTTAATGTCTCATTCTTAGCCCAATTCTAATTTAATAATTCTAGTTTAATTCTATTATACCTCCGATCTTAAATAATTAATCTAATTTGGTCTATCCAATGTCCCACTTCAAGTCCAATTCCGGGTCTAATTTAGTTTCAATTCCATCTCCAATTTCAGGGCTAATTTCAAGTGCGAGTTAATGTCCGATTTTAAGCCCAAATACAATTCTAATTTAACTGCAATTTGAAATTCGATTGAGGTCTAATTTCAACGACCCATTTTAATTAAGCCAATTTCTAGTCTATTTAATTTTCTATTTCACCATCGATTCAAATCCAATTTCAAATGCATTTTCAAGTCCCATTGAGCGCCAATTTCAAACGTGAAGCTCAATGTCAAAGTCGAATTCAAGTACTACTTAAGTCCAATTCCGACCCTAATGTCATTCCAATTTTGCCTCCGATCTCTAATACAATTTAAGTCTAATTTTAAGTCCGACTTTAAGTCCAATTTCATGTGTAATTTAAACCCTATTTCAACTCCAATTTGAAGTCCAACATCAAGACTATTTTGAAGTTCAATTATGGTCCGGTTTCAAGTCCCGTCAATCCCAAGTCGTATTTAATCCCAATTTCAACTCCAATTTAATGTCTAATTTCAAGTCCAATTTTATATCCGATGTCCAATCCAATTTCAAGTCAGAAAATGTGCCTAATTCCGCGCACCACATATTTTCATTAAGAATTGTGACATTCTCAAATTAATAAGTACATACATGTACACATATATTTCTAGATGTGTTATTTTAGTCAAAATTTATAGGAATTTAAACGTTTTGACTTAAATGTAGAGTGCGCAGAATTAGCGCACTTACGGTATAAAGAACAATGTAACTAAATGAGAATTTAGTTGATAGTGTAACATGATCATGTTTACAATAAAACACGAGACATTTTTTAACACTCAGAATTTCAGAAATTAATGTGAATTGTTTGGTAAGAAAAACTGATTGCATCTTCTGTTATTCTGTTGACCCTGAAAAGGGCCGATTGACTAATAATTTTGAGCCATGCCTGGAACATTTACTCGGAGCTTTAATTTATTACCTTTCATCTGAGCTTTAATATAATTTATCTCTTTTCATCTGACCTTTATCGATCTGCATGAAGTTCGACACGGATGGGGTGATCACAACGAGACTTTCCTCAAAGGTACATAAAAAGCATACCATCTTTTGTTATCATGGCATTACATTGTCTTTACTGGAAATCCACATCATGTGATTATTCCGGTCTACTTGTTGTCACGACCGGCATAAGCTACCAGTTCCAACAATCACGAATGTTACACTACACTACACTAACGCACTCAGCGTAATTTCCCCTTCATATCAAACGGTAAATACGGCCTATCGGGAGCTTGAGATCAGCACGAATTGAACGGGACTTTGCCGTATCAAAACATGTTGAATGGCTTTTCGATGTACTGCAGAAGAAATAATGTCTCAAACTGATGCCGTCCACCGGCTTACTTTTCGTTATATACCAGTGCAGCAATCGAGGAAAAGGTTCGGCTACATAAGTGATGAAACTGTAAAACTTAAAAAATGGGATAGACTAAAATTGGACATGAAATGCTTTGCTAGTGATATCAGTTGCTACGGAACAAGTCAACGCAAATTAGTGAACTAGCACAGAAAACCAGCGAAAAGCAACCAAAGAAAAGAGAAGAAGAAGACAGCATGCCGTCCCGGTTGTGCTAGTCTCTAGTTTTCGGAAGGTCACTGCGGAAGGGAAATTACGCTGAACGGATTCTTGTATCCTGTGTCTGTTTGTCTACCGGAAACATTTGAAACTGGCAGGTTATGTGGCTCGTAACAACAAGAAGGCTAGAATCGTGCTATGTCATTTGCAGCTTGCCATCCGTAACGACAAATAATTGAACAAACTTCCATTGCCATTGCTGTGTTGCAGCTAAAGAAAACCAAGAAGACAGCCCTGAGGATTGACTGAGTTACAGGCGTGAAAAAAGATCACTTCGATGACGTCTTTTTTAATGAAGCGAGAATTTCAAGTCTACACGAAAGAATTCGGTCTTACCATGCCTGTAAACATTCCAAAAGGATGCTAAAACAGAACCTGGTTACCAAAATCCGTGAAAGGAAACTGTACGGTCAAGTTCTGACCAAGTACAACGAAAATATTATGTTGTACGATGAAACATATGTAAAAATGGTCATTTGCCAAATCCCTGGTCAAAAAGTCAATCTCTGGTTCTCAGTTCAACGTGGGATTCTCCGGGTAAGTCCAAATTTGTCACAAGTTGATGATTTGGCACGGCATTTGTATTTGTGGAAAGAAAATAGAGGTATCCATCACTGGAGCAACTACGAATGGACATATTTACGAGAAGATGTGTCTAGCCAGCTGGTATTACAGTCGGGATGTCTTAGAATGATATAAGCAAAATAATAATAATTTAATCGAAAAAAGTATGAATCCTCCAAATTTTCATCCCATCGAAAAATATTGAACAATTGTCAAACGTAAATTGAAGAAGCGTGGCAAAAAATTCAAAATACCATCTGATATGGAAAAGTGGTGGAAAAATATGGCAGATATGGTTGACAATCAATGTCAGAAAATGATGAGAAATATTCAATGAACAGCTGTGAAGTTTATCAGAAAAGATGAGGAATAATTTGTATTTATTTTTTCTTATAATTAAGCTTTAAAAACTACCAAAATATATTTGCACAAATTTTGTACTTTATTTCCTCGTAGAGAATGGCACAAATCAACTGAATTAGTTTAGATTGTTAAAGTCCCATTGTTTGGATTTTATCATTCTGAAGTATGAAGTAACGAATGTTTACACAAGTTCCCCTCGGAAATACTTTTTTTTTTATTGTTTGTGGATATTATCACTACGACCAGCATTTTGATCTATTGTGATTTTATCCAGGTGTTTTGTTCCGCACTTCGTTGTTATTGCAATATCGCTATAGAGTGAGCGAACTGCTTATTATCCGTGCTTTTGGTGTGTTTTTCACCCCTTTTTCCCTCTACGCTTCTTACTACTTTTCAACCAATCTAGGCTCTAGAGCCGGGAAGTGCGGAGACGAGTTATAATTTGTCCTTGGACAAGAGGCTTCATTCGCACCTCAAGCAAGTACCACTCTTACAACTTGCTCTGGCAAGAGGCTTTCATTGTTAGTAAATGCAGAATGCAGAAGGAAGGATGAGGAGGGGCCTGGGAATAAACCCATGCTAAAGTCACTTAACATCGAATGGCCTGATTCTACTAAGATTCGAACCCATGAGCACTCGCTTGTCAAGGCAGACTCGGTAACCTTGCGGCTACAGGGCCCCCCCGGAAATACTTTACGACCGCTCTTGTGTTCGCTATTCGAGTTTTCTTTTATCCTTTTATCTCGTTTTGCCAAATATTGGTGGTCATTGTTGATCGTGCTCCAGGCAGTTAAAAAGTTAAGTAAATGACGATTTTAACAAACTGTTGAAAAGCTCCAAAAAATGAAAAACAAAATCACCGGGGATTAGCAAGACAGATTTAAAACGTTATATTGTATGCAAAGTGTGCATGAATCTTAGGTTTAAGTATTTTTCAATAATTTAAAAACAATAGATAGCATGTTTTTGTTTAAATTCCATGCAAAAAAATTTCGTGATTGATTGCTTACGACAAGTCACAGTTATATTTTTTCTGCAAATAGCTAACAACACACCAGCGGTTTGTTATCATAATCATCCTAAAAACACAAACCCTTTTGTTCCAGGAGTACCACCGCTATAAGCTGTTTCACGAGGGCAGCGGACATGCCGACACGCGGCCCATCCAGGACAACTTCGACACCAAATCCACCATCCTGTGGTTGATGTCCGGCGCGTTCGTGGTATTCGGTGCTTTCAAACTGATTCAGCTGATTCTGCGACGGTCCGAGCACCAGAGCGAAAAGTGGCGCCTCGCACAGCACGTGAGTATACACGAACCCGGTGACGTCATCCTGTCGCCCAAATCGCCAACGACCGCCGCGTCGTCGCCCAGTACGGTTGGGTTTCTCTTTCCGCCCACCCATCCGTCCGGCCAGCGGCAGTTCACCCCGTCGATAAGCTAATCATCAACTTTTACCTCACTAATGGATCCCGAAACCCGCGGTGGTGCCATTTGCGGCCTGCCCCATTGTTATCCTATGTACGCTCTGTGGAAGGGACATCATAACAGCAAACCGCTTGTCCTAAAATTAATGTTGTTTCGTCCGGTAATGTTATTTATTCAATAATTTATATAAAAAAAAGTTTTCTCATTTCGTCGCTGTTTTATTTATGTTTTCAGTCCATGTCCAACGCAATTTTAACAAACAGTTCCTACTAACTAGTGTCCTCGCAGCGTTACTGTTTTGAACTTTTTATTCCTTCAACAATCAGCTACCAACTTGCTTCTGTATAGAAGAGGATGTGCTTTCTTCTATGTTGTTATACAAACTCCAACTGCTTCCGTCAAATTGAAAATTCTGTGCACCACCACCTAGTTTAAAGAAATATTTGTTGTCTGAATTCCCCGGTTAATCAGCACGTGAAACGTTTATAAAGGTTAACAACGTTTTCCTCATCATTGCGGCTTCAAGAAGACTTTTAATATTGAATATTTTCCACCTCTAGAACATTGCACAACCATGTAGGAAATAAAACATATTTTTTCCTTCTGCACACGTCATATGCTCAATAAATCATGATCATCTCCCACGTTTCCACTGTTTGTCAAACCAGGAAACGGAAATAAACTACACCCAGTTGGCACAGTTCCCACATCCTTCAGCCTGACGGTCTTTTCTGTAACACTCACCCTGCCACAAGCTTTACCCTTATAGCAGGAAGGAAGCAGAGCAAATTTTACACGACCACCGACCGGAGGGGTCTAGTGCAGCCTCCGTAAGGCCTGTTTCTCCAATCGACTCACCCCGCCCAAACGCGACCCGATGCCATTCGCTCGTAAAAACAAAATAAATCAAAATTAAAAAGCGGAAAAGTTTCTTGTTTTCTCTCCGCCGCACCACGGCACGGCACGGCAGGAGTGCTAAAACTGAGCATCGATTCGGAAACAAAACGTGCATCCGAAGCAGGTTGAATATTTGGGTTTAGCATTTTGACAGGCCGTTTGCTTGCGAGTCAGGTTTCTGCGGGGATCAAGCCTCGGAGCATATATTCTCTATATTTTAACACGCTCGACAGGCGGCGAACTCGCCGTTATTCGTTGGTTGCCTTGCGACTACAGAGTTGCTCAAGCTTTTTGTAATGAACAACGCTAGTATCGATCATGACGCTTTGTCAAAATTATGGATTTAAAGAAAGCAAGCAACTGATTTAAGTTAGTGTTCAATATAAATTAAGCTACTCGTGTAATGTAATAATTTTGTGTTGGAAAAATCCTTTCACGTAGCAAATTAGTAATCAACATCGTACAACCGTCTAGAGAGTCACATTCATTCATTCATTTTCGGGTTTTCCGTAGGACCGGTTAATTCTCACCCTACATTCATAATTGCCTAACTTCGAAATTATGCTGCGGCAGAAAATGAATACCCACCCATACCTTCATACACAATGAAAAGAATACATAATAATAATTAGCCAGAAGGAAACAGCAAGCCCTATAGCACGTGTTCGAAAATCGGAACACAGAATCACGTCCTGCGAGCGAGCGTGCGGGGCCAAACTTCTCGGGTCGGTACCTCTACAACACACGGTTCCCAGTTCCAAATTGTGTTCAACTCGTTAATTTCACGTCCATGATAGTAGGTACTAATGCTGGCCGAAAGTTGGAACGTATTTTTTTTTGTTCTACTCGTTTAAATGAGTTTATCGCTTGTAACTGTGCAGCCCCCTAGATCGATGAGAATGTGAGTAGAGCAAAGCTCGTACGAATGGAAATGGCCTTCGGTGCTGGTTAAATCTCTAGAAACTGGGTAACGAAAACTTGCACGATAATTGAGTTAGCCTTTTTGGGTTAGCGAAAAGCATTAGGTGTAGATGAGGTGACTGCTAAATCGAATAGTATAGTGGTTCTGGTTTGAATTTCCGTTTGTTTTTTCTCTAAGTTTGTTTCAACAGATTTAAAAAAAACAGCTCAAAACATTAAGTAGAACAAGGGAGAATACTAAAACGTGCTTTCTATTTAAAACGCAAATCGAATGAAACAAATTAAATGAAATTCAATCGGGTTGGAACCGTTTCATGATATTCGATCTTTGCACTACCGCAAGTGGTTACAAATTCGATCACCATTACTAAAAACCACACGCCTCCATTTTGTCGTGCCTATTGTCGTGCGTTCGCATTTTCTCTAGTTGACTCACACTATATGCGAAACCATTTCCAAGAAAATTTCCCCAACCGAACGTAGGATCACAAACTTATAAACTGGAGTTGGGAAAGTAAAGAGTAGGTTGGACGTGTGCTTTTCTTACAAAAATGATGAGGGGATAATTTTCAAAATTTTAGGGAGCTCTCAAGTAACAATTTGAATTTTATTGTACCGCTAAAACAATTTTTATTGGTAAATGTATGATTTCTTATTTGTATTTGGGGATATAAGCCAACCATATCATACAGTCAACTATATCTCTGAGGTCCTTCTGGATCCGAAGGATTCTCTGCCAGGGTTGCTATTGAATTTTCCAGCCAAGGATCGTCCAATTGTTGTTCATTTCCACTTAATATATTCGACTATTCTTCTGAGTCTCTCTTTTCAATATAACAGTCTCCGTTGATATCCGTTGACAATCTGTTTAAATGAATCAACCATTTTATCTACCCAAAAATCCAAATAGATCAACAGGTTACGGTGCAAGCAGTGCTAGCTTCCAATAGCGTTGGTGCGTACGAGAAAAATACCATTATGAAAATCTTGAATATTTTTTAAATAACGCTACAAGATAGTTTTCCGAACACATCATTGTGTGTAAAATCTGTACCTGGTATAATATGCCACTACAGTTGAGTTTTCAAACCCGTCTAATGAAAGCGCACCCACATTGAAAATTTTACTTCATCTTTTTTCTCTATCCAGTGCGCTGCTTAGTACTTGATTTAAGCTAAACAAAGTCATCTTTTCGACAATGATCGTACAAAACCATGTTATTTATCAATAGTCGAATCAAGCAATTTCATTCGTCTATGGTCTTAACAATCCATATCTTTTCATTTAAACATGGTCGTACCGAACCATCATTCTACAACCGTAGAATGACCGTACCGAGTCATTTTACTTATCGATGGTTGTACCGAACCGCTTAATTCATTTATGGTCATATCGAGCCAAATATTTCATTCAATAATGAGCGCACCGAATCATTTTATTTATAAATGGTCGTATCGAACCGTTTAAACTACCGAACCGTTGAATCTATGGTCGTACCGAACCATTTTTAATTACATAATGAACGTACCGAAATATATCATTCATATTCGGTCGTAACAAAAAAAAATTATCACACGACCAGCTTGATAACTTGTCCATTACCATAGACTTAGTTTTTGATACATTAACAGTGATACCTGCTACCTGGGAGCTCTCAGAATGGTCATATAACTTGCTCAGTTGTAAACCTCAAACTGCTCATCGGGAAGGGAAGGATTTAGACATCGAATGCATCCTAGTGGGGAGAACGCCTTCGTGCTGATAATTCCAATATGATCGTTGAATTATTTTCACACCAAATTAGTAGACTGTTTAAATATTATTTAAATCCTTTTGCAATGCCATGCAGTTCGAAACCGACAGTACTACCCGTGAAATTTTCGAATCATCAGCAAACGATAGTACGGAAGACGACATAAGTGTACCCAAGTCGTTTACAAAGACGTTGAAGAGCAATGGTCCGAGTATGCTACCTTGGGGTACCAGAATATGTAGTACATTGTTGAAAGCTTCTGCAAAGTCGATGTACACCGATTCCAATTGGCGTTTTGCACCGACTTTTTTGCATAAAGTATTTAGAGACGTAACACATAAGGTTAGTGGTTGTTGACCGGTTCTCCATGAAGCGCTGACTCTCAGAGATGCCTGGTACAACTGCGGTATGTGGCTCTACGATTACCTGATTTGCGAATTAGAACAATATAGACCGGTTTCCAAGCAGGCCGCATCTTTCAAGATCTTTCAAGATTGTGCTTATCAGCACAGTTTATAGAAGCACTGGAGGAATGTCGTCTGTACCTATCCCTTTGTCAGCAGTCTTTGAGAGCACCGATTACATCGTCACCGTGTGTAGAAGTTTGAATAGCGGGGAGATTGAAGTAGTGCGCTTGTACATGAGCAAAGCAGTTGAGATTCTGACCCTTAATGTTACCTTTATTTTACTTACGATGTGACGAAACTATAGACATTCTACTAGACAGATATATATTTTTCTGATAAAGAAACTGCTCTAAAAGCACTGAAGTCAGCTTCCTGTTGCTACAGAAGTCGACATTTAATAGCACCTGAACCTTTTTTGGGTACTTTGGCAATCAAACCTAAATTACCGCTACGAAGAATTGCCCAAGTCTTACCCTTTTAACCAACTGCAGACGACTGAGTCGGCTCAGTAATCAGGTCTTTGAACGCGGTTGGTATCTAGACGGTACCGATGATTACGATGATACACGTACTCTTCTGAGCAGGGCTGGTAACGGTAAGTTTCGTCCCTGACGCTAAACGAAAACCAAAAACAAAAAGTCACCCTGCAAAATAGTCAGTCCCATGCGTTTTTTGTTCTCAATTTGATGTTTTGGAACCGGGGATGCTATTAGATGGATGGATGGATGGATTGTTTAATACCATTTCACACTTTGTTCAAAATCGGATGTTTGACGCCGTTTTGATATGCAAGATGGCGGTGTATAATTTAAGTTATTTTGGGAATTTTGTATGAAATCCAATAAAGACTTTTGTGGCATGGGAAAAGTGCCAGTTAAAAAATCAATACTAGAAGCCATTTTAAAATTCAGATAGCGGACTATTGTTTAGCATTTTGCATGAAAACCCCTGCCGTATATAATTTTTTAGAATGCAGGTGACGACTAGAAGTCGAAACTCGATGTTAGACGCCATTTTGAAATCCAAGATGGGTTTCACCCTATACTAAAAATTCAACTCAATCCCCACATCTCTCCTCTTCTCACAATATAAAATATGTTTAAAAAAAACTATCATAGAAAAAAGTCTAACTTACACGCTTCAAAACTATTTTTATTCACGAATTTGAATATATTGTATTTATTTGGAGATAAAAACCGGCTTTGTCATGCATTTAACTGGTACCTCCCAAGCGAACAAAATCCTAAAGATATGTAGTTCTTCCTAATTTAATTGGAAGTGAGCTCGTGGCGGAAGTTAATTCCTATAACTGATCGCCCAGAAGGTACAACTGTTTGGCGCAAATACCAGCACTTGCATTGCTTTACTGGAACATAGCTAGATGTACCTGATGAAAACAAACGGATGTCCTACCGCATCTACCCCCATCTTTCCAGAAACGCGGAAAATTACCCTTACTTCACGCCTGTCAAGAAATTTTATTGTGTCTTCCATGACGCGCAAAGTTCTCTGCCATTATGTAGTCTGATTAGAATAAAATGTAGATTAGAAAGTTCTCGATCGTTTGCTGTCATTCACTCATTTTTGTTTTTTAATTTTGCGACTTGGTCCGGTCTGACACCGAACATATCTTTTCTGGCATAATAAATTTTGTTTATTGATTGTTTATACCAACATACATATTGTTGCCCTAATGATAATTTAGTCTAACTAGTACAAAAAATATTTGAAAAGTTTCCATGAAAAAGGTCCTACGTTTTAGGTGTAAATCGAACCCAGCTGGCACTTGACTGAAAACTCGTTGTAGCTCGACGATGGCCCCGTTTGCTGCATAATTTGTCTTTCGAAACGATACTCGGAAGAACATTCTGCTAAGAATAGGTCGTGGTTAAGCTCGTAGACTGATATTGCTGAGAAGCCATGGACAATCGGCCCTCGTCATTAGGATACGAGCTACAAGGATTGCTCGGCACAGATTTCTGCTGGTTGCTAGGGCGTTTAGTCTAATTAGCATCAGCCGCGCTTTGTATCTTGGTAGCTGGAGCGGGTTATTCCATGGCAGGCAACGGAGGACGAACCGAATAAATTTGCGTTGTATTTTCTCTAACCGATCAACGCCGTTGAGACCGCCGAATAATATTCCAGCGTCGAACGGACAAGCGCACAGTACAAATTCTTCAAGTAATGTACATCAGTGAAGCTTATTGCAGTTCTCATGAATAGGCCAAGACTGTGAGATGCTTTAGCAAAGATGTAGCTGATGTGCTGCTTGTAAGTCAGCTGTGAGTCCCCAGATCCTTGATGTAAGACTCTCTTTTAATCAGTTCCCTGCCTAGATGATAGTTGGAACGGATTGGACGAAGATGAGCGGGTCTAGAAGACTGCCTTGCGGACTACCGGACGTAGTAATAAACTCGTTGGATAATGATTCTCCGATTTTAACAGCCACATGCCGATCAGCCAAGTAGGACTTCAGTCAGAGCAGTAGGATACCGCCAAGTCCCATCCTGTCAAGTTTGGTAATCGCAATTTCATGATTTAATTTATCGAAAGCAGCAGAAAGGTCGATGTAAATTGCAGCCGTTTGGAAACGGCTCGACATGGTATCTATAGCATAAATAGTAAATGAAAGGAGATTCGTCGGGGTTGATCTACGTGGCATGAATCCATGTTGAGAATCGTCGAAGAATTGCTTACAATGGTAGAACACAAGGTCCCAAAATTACTTTTTCGAATAGCTTGGATACCGCACACCAAGTGGCGATACCTCGATAATTATCGGTGTCCTAATGTCTAAATTATAGTCGGGTTAGAATATTCAACGTCTCATTTTTTAGGCTTGTGGTCTACCTAACGTGGTACGAAAAACGGTAAGCACCCTCCTTTTTTCCTTTTTGTTGTTTTGTGCTATCACTAAATTACCGTCGAAAAGAACACTTTTTCACCCACGTTCCCAAAACGATGGATTTCCTGGGCGATTCTCTAGCTCTTCAGCAATAAATTCCTTGGATTCTGTAAGAGCAAAAAGTGTTCCATCATGGTCACCATTGTGCAAAGCCCGAAGTCATACTTGTTAACCAACTGCAGACGACTGACCGTCATCAGCAGTCGGGTCGTTGGACGCGATCGGAATCTAGACGATACCAATGATTGCCGACACGATGACCATGACGTCGCGCTTCGCTGGAAAGATATTTTTCACCAGTGCCTTCAGGCGCTCCTTCTGGGTGATTGTTTGCTGCTCAGACACGGCCAGCCTCAACTGACTATTCAGCATAAAAGTGTTTATTTAGCTAGGTACTTCTAGACCATTTGGTCGATTGCTCCGACCTCCCGGACCAAGGTGCGAAACTAGGAGGCCACCTTGCTTATAGTCTTCCGCTTTAGCTTCTGGTGCACTTCATCATGTTGCGCTCGAAATCATGCTTCTGTTAGATGCGTTCGTCATTCTTCACATCGATCAGATGTTGTAAATGCAAGATCGGCTACATCTGGCGAATACATAGTGCCTCACGATATCCAACTTGTTCGCTCCAGCGTGGAGCTAGCAGTACGAACAAAGTATCAAGCGTAGTTGTTGGCAGCTGCAAATCAACTGACAACGTTGTCACTTTGTTTTCTGTAAACAATAAGTGACGATGAGTGACGATGAAAGAATGAGTTCTATTTTATACCAGTGAAACGGTAATTGCGGGTTCCATCAGCCAAGCAAGTTTCGCAGTTCATATTCACTTATTTTTGTTTTTTGTTCGAATAACAAAAAAGAAAACTGTAACCGTGTGCATACAACGTTTTATTACACTACACACGAATTAAGCGCGAGAAGTTACAAGTAAATAAATATGTAGTCAGTACACAATCACCGGTCATACACATTTATAGGTCAGTTTAACTTTACCTGCCGATTAAAACATAAATGTTTCACTAATTGATTGACAAAATTGTTACTCATAAGTATCACTAATAATTTAATTAAATTATCAGGTGATATTTAAAAGGAAATTAGCAACTAAAGCTTAAATGACCCACAATTGTGTATGACCCATGATTGTGTACCGGCTGACCGGTGTACCGGTCTGTTTGACGACCAAATTGAAAAATGTTAGAGAACACAAAGCACACTAGCAAAAAGTTGAGATTATAGCTTGAGGCTTGAGGTTCTGAAATATGATTGGTTGAATGTAAGTGCAGGATTGGAATAGACTTGAATGGCTCATAGCCTTAGCAGGCAAAACTTAGCACATTGCATTACTTTTTTTAAATTACTTTTACGACTTTTTAACCACATACGATAGCAGAAAAGGCATATTTGTGCAAATTCGTGTGGTTAGATAACGTTAATGTTAGAAATGTATTTAATTGTATGACGATTCTGATAATTTATGCCTTTTATGCTTTCGGAATATTTTATGTCTAGTTGTGCCTGCCAGATAACTCAATAAACAAAAACAAAGTACTAGATGCAGCCTGGAAAAATGCATATCATTCTTGAAGAATCGAGAAAAAGCTTGCAAAAAATCTTGGCAAACTCTAAAAAGGGTCAGTTCTAGTAATTCTTTTTTAAATAATTCATTATGTTAATTAATTTATATATTCAACAAGATAACAATTGATTATTAGTCACCATATAGGAAATAAACATAAGAAATTTTCGCCCTCAATCATTCTGATCTCAACCATTCGCAAATAAAAAGTGTTATTGGGAAAAAGATGTTCATTGAGCCGCACAACGTTGACTGAACCAAAAATGTTTCCCATTAACCCACTTCCTGACTAACAAATAAAACCACTTTGTAGAAATCACTCCCGGTAGGCCGACTTTGATAACCTCCTGCGTTGCAATTTTCACCAGTAACATACGCAAAAAAAACAATGATTTCGCTAAAATTGCTCTTCCCATGCTTGCTCTTATTTCCAACGGACGATCGTCCAAACAATTTCACCTGCGGGCTGCTGTCGTGGAACACATCGAACCCGGTGCGACCCTCATCGCTATCGCTACACGATGTCAACAACCGTTTCCGTGCTGCATGCACAATTCGCTGTGTACGGCTGTCTGTTCAAACATTGGTCCAACAACGCCAACGCCATTTCGCTGACCATCGAACTGCGATGATGGTGTGGTATCCGTCACAAAACCGACCTGACGTTGCCGCTGCTCTGTCAACAATAACTACAACCACTTGCGGTGCGCAATCATCCGAACCCGAACGCGCGCGAACCTCCTCGTGGGAAAACTTACCGGCGTGCTGTACGTGCCGTCGTACCGTCCCGCAGTTGGAGTGTAACGGATTCGACGAGATCGATGACGACGCTCTGGGAGCTGTCGGTAAAGAGACACCGGAATGCATAGCCAGCAACAGAGGGTAGAAGCATTTTTTTGCCGCGATGGCCATTATTTCCTCACACGGTAGGTGGGTAGGTTTCAGTGTTCGGAGTTTCGGAAAATTTTGTTCAATTAACTTGACGCGCAATGTTGCGTGTAGCGCGCGTGCACTTGTCACATTCCCGGGAGAATTTACCCCGTACTATGTATACTAAATGGCTGTACCTCCATAAATTTGTTTTGTTCAAAGCATGAAAATAAATAAATCAAATTGATATCGTCCTGTGTTTGTTTTATTTTAATTTTCCTTTAATTAGCATATTGTCGATTTTATTATATCTATTAATAATTAGAGATGAGACGATAAATTCTGACTGTGTCGCATTTAAATTAATACTCTCGTTTAGAACCCGAAACTTCTAAACCATTGATCAACCTTTGCCTGCTAACAACTCTGCAGGAGTTGTAAGAAAAATAAGTTTTCCTTGTCAAACAATGCTGTTTCTCGATGCGTACGAAAATGTGGCCACAAATTCACAAAGTGAAACAGTCAAAGTTCACCGCAAAATTTGCTTCGAACCAGAAAAGTAATCTCAAGCAGTAAAGTTATAATTTCTTTCTTAGTCCGTACAATGCCGATGGTTCGCTATCAAGTTCCACATCCGATACGAGCTAGCTACACACATAGGCCACAAATAGGCCCCAACAACTTTCCGGCTCAGCTGCAACTGCTGGTGCAAAATTTCCAGAACTGCTAAGTTCCACATAAATTTCACTAATGGCCTGCAGGGTTGAAAAGTCAACCGACAATTCTAACGCATGTTGTAGGGAAAAGCGATGAATCAAAGGAATTCGAGCTTTATTTCATCGGGTCATCATTTAATAGTTTTTCTAATAAACTAAATATTTTACTATGCTTTCAGCATCGTCAAAAATCATTAAAGTAATTTATTTTGCCCTAACTTTCGGTACACCCCAAACAACCAGCCAGAACCGATTGCCAAGCAGACCCGGGACAGCAGTCATTTATCGGAAGCAGGACCCACCGATGTGATGAATTTTGAATGCACCAATCTTCGCGTACCACCACCGCCACCGTCTTCGACGGGAAAACCACCCATGAGGAACGACCAAAGTTGCTCTCGGTCTCACACAGATTACTGCTACACTTCTACTTCGGTTCCAGGCTACGTGACTGCCCAGTAGACGGAAACCTGACCTAAGAAATATTGAATCACTTCCGCCCACAGGCATTTAGGTCGTTCTCATTATTTCCCCCTGCCACAAAACTTGATCGGCTTCTTAGAAAATTGATTTTATTCAATTAATAGCTACTTTGCTCTCTCTCTCACTCTCACCCATCGCTTTCTGCTATTCTCCTCTGCGTGATACGTCCGTTTCTTTATCACCTGTGATTCACTGCCGATGTTATCAGAGTTAACGACTCTAATGAGGTAATCATCACAAACTAAACTATAATTTTATACACAACAACAAGAGAACAATCGTTCGCTTTAGTCCCTGGACAGCTTGAACGTAACACAACATTGGGTTACGCTCTATCTAATATCGTTTAATGTTCGCTAGGGCACACCCTAACCGAAGGCATTTGGTATACGCAAAAGTTTAGTGTTTTTAAGTCCCGTATTACTTACTACCAGTGTCTTCCGCACTGGTTTCGTTTCAATCGCTCTAAACAATCAACAATTAATTATGTATGCAAAAAATTCTGCTACTAGAAAACTAACTACAACAAGAACGGAAAAACAAAAAGCAATTTAACATTACTTGTCAATAAACAAAAAATAAACAATATCTAGCATAACATACATAACAACATGTGTGTGTCGGAGGAATGCTAACCGACTAACCGCGGGCAAGGAGTTTGTGGAATGTCAGTTCGTGGTGTTCGTTGTTAGGCGTAGAATTTTTCAATTACGTCCTTGTACTTGTCGTGGACAATGTTTCGTTTCACCTTCAGGGTGGGTCCTGAAATGAAGTAGAAAAAAAGTCAAATTACTTTCTGCTTTTTCATCAATTCTGCTGCTAGATGGTATGAATCGTTTAGTTTGACAAATTTGACAAATTTACCATATTTTATGGACTTTAACAGACATTTCATAATTTTTTCCGACTTTTACAGTTTTTTTTTACAAATTTGACTCAATTTTACAGTTTGTTTTTAGGGATTTTACTGATTTTTACGTTATTTTTTTTACGTTATTTCATACAGCTTTTATACTAATTTTTGACATATTTTTGCAACAACTACAACAGATGTTGCAGATTTTTCGTATTTTCTCCGATTTTCGTCGATTTTACAGATTTCTTAGATTTCTGCAATTTTTTACTGATTCTTACCGATTGAGATTCGAACCCACGTCCCCAGCGTGAGAGGCGTGAATGCTAACCACTACACCGGGATTAACCCCTTTAAAGATGTTTTATAAAGACTTTACAAATTTTCACAAATTTTTAAAGATTTTTCCAGTTTGTTTTAAAGATTATTCAATTATTTCTATAGACTTAACGCATTTTTAAAAAAATGTTTGTGGATTCTTTGAAATTTATTCACAAACTATTATAAATTTTACAAATTTTCATATGTTTTAACAGATTTTTACTGTTTTTTACAGATTTTTTCATGGTCTTTTACAAATTTTGACGGATTGTTTACCAATTTTTATAAATTTTCACTGGATTTTTACATTTTATGGACACTTTACAGATTTTTGTCCTTCCAAAAAATTCCGATTTTTACAGTTTTTTTTACGGGTTTTTAGTTTTTCTCCCGATTTTTTTACAAATTTGTACAGATTTCTTTTCAGTTTTTCTCAGATTGTTGCAGTTTTTTTAGGTTTTTAACTGATTTTTATAAAATTTTTCAGATTTTTTTCATTTTCGAATGGTTTATTCCGATTTTTACCATCTTTAAATAAATTGTACGGATTTTGCGCATTTTTACTAATTGTTACGGATTTTTTCCCATTTTTACAGATTTAGCTCAGATTACTTCAGACCTTTTCAGGTGTTCACAGATATTTGCAGATTTTTACAGATTCTTGGAAACTTTTGCAGATTTCTCCCAGGTGGCTTTGAAATACAAGATTGATCTAACAAGCCAGTCGTCATATGTTCGAATCTCGATAGGGGAACTTGTTAGAATCAGTAGGATCGTAGCACTAGCCTTACAATTTTTCGGTGATAAATGTAATGACTACCAAATTTGTCAAACAAACAAAAACGGAAGGCCAAATTCCGTCGAAATGTACCGCTAAGTTTTTGATTTGCTTACGGATTTCTACAGATTTTGTACTGAATTTTACCTGATTTTTATAGATTTGTAATTAGATTTTGTAGTGATTTTTTGTTATTTTTCATACTTTTTACTGATTTACCAGAGTTTTACAGATTGTTACAGATTTTATAATAATTCTTACCGATTTTTACTGGTTTCTTGTAAGATTTTGTGCTAGTTTTTTTTGAGAACAAAAATTTTTTACAAATTTTTCTCATTCTTAACAGATTTTCTATACATTTTAAGTCTATTCTTTTGTTCAGTTTCAATTCTCTTTGATTTTTTATTTCCAAATTTTTATTGACCTTTTTAATTTATTACAGATTTTTACTGACTTTTTTGCTGATTTTCATGGGTTTTTTACAGATTTTTTGCCAGATTTTGTACTAATTTTTTCCACCTTTTCAAACTTTTTGCTGATTTTTCAGATTTTTTAGATTTTTGTAGCCTTTTTATTGATGTTTACCGATTTATATGACTTTTTATAAGATTTTAATAAACTTTTAAACTGTTTTCCTGATTTTTCACAGAGTTTTAAAGATTTAGTAAAGAATTCTACAGAATCTCCACTGATTTTTACAGATTTTTTCATATTTTTACAAGTGTTATATAATTATTTACTTGCTTTTCTACAAATTTCTACAGATTTTTTACTGACGCCAACTCTTTGCTTTGCTTAGATTTCTACAGATTATTACTGATTTTTACCAGTGTTGCAATGCCTACACTCGTGTGGTCTAATTCTCTCACACACGCGAACTCGCTCTAACGAACACACGCGCCGACATAAGCATCCCTTTCGGACTCTCGCTCTTATTCATTCATGCACTGCGACGAGTTTTTGCGAGTGTGTATTTAGCTAGCAGCTAACGGTCGTCGCTCTCGTTCGTCCTTTCAGCCCGAGCTGCTGATACCAGTTACTCGCGAGTGACTAAAACCGTGGGCGAAGATGAAAAAGCACAAGAAAAAGTAATGCTAAATCTGTATCCCATTGCGCCTCTAGCTCTCAGGGGTAGCTGATTTCTCACGAGTTATTTAACTCGCAAGCTATGCTATGTAGAAAGACGATATGCGGTTGTGCTTTCGCGAGTGTGTAAGTAGCAAAATGTCTGCACACAGCAACGGCAACTGTTTGTTTTACGCTTGCGTGAGCGACGTAAGCGTTGAGTGCTATACTTTTCATACTCTTTTGCGTGAGAGTAAGCATCGTTGACTTCTCACTCGACTTGCAACGTTGATGTTCACCAATTTTTACAAATTTTTGCACATTTCTTGTCAGATTTTGTAATAACTTTTTCTACTTTTTACTGATTTATCACATTTTTGGCAAAATTTTACAGATGTTTCAATGATTGTTACCGATTTTTACGGATTTCTTACAAAATTTTGTACTGATATTTTTGAGTTTTTAAAATTTTTACTGATTTTTAGCATTTTTAAGAGATTTTTACACATTTTAATTAATTTTTACCGGTTTTAATGATTTTTAACAGATTTCTAATCAGATTTCATGGTGATTTTAATAAACATTTTAAAAACTTTATTGATTTTTCAGATTTGTTACAGAGTTTTTCTTGATGTTAACCGATGTTTTTACTCATTTCTTAGAGGACTTTATACTGTTTTTTATGAACTTTTAAATATTTTTACTGATTTTTCGCGAGTTAAACAGGTTTTTTTTACACAGTTTTACAGATTACTACAGATTTTGTAAAGTATTCTGAAGACTTTTCACACATTTTCACAAAAAAATGCAGATTTTTACAGACTATTACAAATGTTAATGAATTATTTACAGATTTTTTATAGATTCTTACAGATTTTACTGTTTGTTACTGATTGCAATTTTAATAAATTTATAAATATTTACAAAGGGTACGACACTTACCGAATTCGCCACCAGGCACGGAGAAGTCCACCGGCAGCAGCGCAAACTTCTGGATTTTCTGAGCATTGGAAATAGCTTTTTTGTTCGCTCGATCTATTCCTTCCTGAATTGCTTGCAGCACCTACAACGAAGTTTAAATCTCATACTAACATAGACCTCTTAAGGTAATATAACTCAGGAAAACTCGTACCTTCGGACACGGTCCAGCGGCGATGATTTGACTTAGCTTGCTGTACTCGACACCAAGCCCTTTGCACCAAGCAATCGTTTCCGGCGTCAAATCATCTTTCGGTTCACCCGAATCCACGTTGACGAACGTTTTGAGCGTAACCAGCATCGCCAGGAACTTGCGCTTGTCGCCGATCAGCAGTGTGTTGCTCACCTGCATCAGTTCGTTTTTAACCAGGTTCTCTACGTGCACCGGCGGGATGTTCTCGCCGCCTGCGGTGATAATCAATTCCTGTCAACATCAAATATTGTTACAAGATGAAAACTCCGGAGTTTAACACGAAAAATACCTTCAGTCTTCCAGTGATGTACACGTAACCGTGATCGTCTACGTATCCAATGTCTCCGGAGTGCAGCCAACCCTCCTCATCGAGAGCCGCCTTGGTCTTATCTTCCTCCCCGATATAACCCATCAGAATGTTTCGTCCCCGGAAGCACAATTCACCGTGCCCGTTCACATCCGGCTGGTCAACTCGCGACTCACAACCACCGAGCGATTTTCCAACAGTCGAGAAATTGTAACTATCCGGTGCCGTCAGCGTATGTCCACCGGATGTTTCGGACATCCCGAACGCGTCCATAATCGGAAGATCCAAACTCATAAAGTATTTCTTCGTTTCGGGATCCATCGGGGCGGCACCCGTAGCGAGGGTCATCATCCGACTGAAACCAAGGGCGTCTTTCACTTTCGACAGCAGGAAGTTTCGAACGAAACGGTATTGCCACGAGTTGGAGGGTTTACTAAGAAAAATAAAGGTAATTTAATGAGAAATTTAAAACAATCTTGCTGAAAACAATCAACAACTAACCCGTCGTTCATGTCCAAATAATGCTGCAACGTCACACTCTTGGCCCAGCTGGAAATCATCTTTTTCACCGCTCCACTCTGTGCTCCGACGGCCATCATTTTCTCATAGATCTTCTCGTAAACACGTGGCACCGCCAGCATCCTAGTGGGTTTAGCTTCCTGAAGGGTACTTAACAGTGTTCCCTTCATAGCATCCCGATCGGCAAAGTATATCGTACATGCAAACTGAATCCCCAAGAAAATATCGACAATCTGCGCTGCAACGTGGCTGAGCGGTAGGAAGGACACGAGCACTTCTTGTCCCGATTGGATCTGATCCAGCCGTTTGCCAATCGAATAGGAGTCCCACGTCAAACAATCGTGGGATAACATCACACCCTTAGGATGTCCAACAGTTCCGGACTGTAAGAAAAATCCATCGCGGTTAGATTGATTGTAACGTTAAAAATTGTGGGGCCCACTTACAGTGTACACGAGGCAGCAGCACCGATTGATGCCAATATCGGCTAGACGATTTTTAAACTCTTCCTCAACGTCGTCGGTGTTCATCTCTTCCACCTCAGACCACTGTCCAAAAGAAAAGAAACATAAAATAAAATTAAACTTTCAACCAAAATGTTGCCGAAAACGCTACTGAAAGGAAACAGAAGGTAATTGACATTATTGCACCCAGCCATCAAGAAGAGTCTGCCCATTTTGATTCAGTGCCAATTTTGATTTGGCCCGAAAATAAAACGCGACCACCAATCTTCTCCATTAGTGTTCACATCGTTCTGTTCTGAGTTCGTTCTGTTGCTTGCCGTAAAGCGAAAAAGGGATTCTGGGTCGGAGAGTCTCCCCGTTTCCAAAAATATACAATTGTTCACAGTTATTTATGGTGTCGATGAAACTAATGATGATGATGATGACGATGATGATTGTGATTGCGAAGATAACGTTGTTGGTAGGGCGACATTCGAAGAAGGACCCTGTTTGGCAACCCAAGGGAATCGTGGGAAACAAAGAGTTCATCACAACCGCAGCAGCACGGTTGAGTATAAATCGAACTAGAAATCGGTGGTGCACCACCGATAAGACAATCTTGTCAGGACGTGGGTGTTTGTCGATTTAACATCTATTATAAATGATGATTTTAAATAAAAGTATCACTTATGGTGGCCCAAGCTGTAACATACGTTATAGCGTTTCCCGGAGGACTATAACTCATCGATCATTATAGCTGAAACAGCCAAAAGAAATAATAAAAAAAGCATTAAATTCTATATAGATATCCGAACAGTCTTATTCCAATGATAAACTCACGCCCATTATCGATGAAAAAGTGTCACAGTAACAAATTTACCCGACAAGAATTTGACACCACATATTCGATGACCTCCAGCAATCGGAAAATTGTGCTTAGGAAATCTAACACAGCAATTCGACGGACAGAAAATGAGGTTGAAAAATAGCATCGAGACAGCATATTCGGTGGCAGTCGAAAACGAAAGAAATTCCCTGTAGAAATTCACTTGCACAAACAACGTTCCAGCCGAGTGACAGTTATAAAATAATAATGTCAGCACGAGAAACAAACAGCTTCGGACACAAAGCAAGAAAAAAGTCTACGTACTAGCGGTCGGTCGCTAGTTTATCAAACACAGGGCAATGAAAAATGGCCCCCTGTTCGCACCAAAATGACACGTCCTGCCAGAGGAAACTTTACGAACGGACGGAAAGGTAGGAAATTGCTACCCCCTACGTGAATTTGTCTGCGGATGTAGCACGTACGAAAGATGCTTAGCCGGCGACGACGACAAGGTCAAAGGTGCTAAACCAAATATGAGGGTTCACTATGTCTCAGTTGACATGGTTGTTCAAAAAATACGATAAAATTCTAGCATAAAATCTTCGTTTCTCATTAGACAGGTCTCCCTAGAAACGATGGCGTCGTCTACATGAGCCTCTTAAGCTTCGTGCATTTTTGGCGTTAATTATTTGAGTAACCGTCAAGAATCCCAATCTTAGCACCAAGTGCTGATGGAACTTTATAATACTTTACGTGTGCTACGAATATTCTCGGTGTTTCAGAAAAATGCAGATTTGAAGTTACGGGATCCAATCTGATAATATTTACCAGGTTTGATATCACTCTTCATCAGTTTGAATATATGACTTCAACCCTTATATTTTGTAGATACCATTTTAAAAACTAGAATAATATTAGACCAACCTTGTGTTTTTGTCTTGAACTTATTAAAATTAGGTAAGCAGCAGTAGGGATGGATGGAAGAAGTGGTTTGTCCTATTTAATAGGGTAATCGGCTCGACTGCTGCAATTATCGCGGCATTACGCTGGTAAAATTACACTTAGATATAACAGGTAAGCCACCGATAGCACAGGGATTCGTATGGAACTACCAGGCGGGCTTAATGGGGGCCAGATTTTTACCATCCGAATCCGACAGATCCTACAGAAATGTCGGCAGTATAGTGTGCCTACGCATCACATCTTCATTGATTTCGAAGCAGCGTACGATACAGTCGATCGGGACCACTTATGGCAGATAATGTACGAACACGGTTTTCCAGATGAACTGACGCGACTGATCAGAGCTATATTGGCTCGAGCGATGTAGTTCGCGTGCATCTCGGGGACAC